>NC_138298.1:35602500-36802500 GCF_965601325.2 Salmo salar
ACTAAATAAGATAAACAATCTAAGAGATACTGAATAAGATAAAGAATCTAAGAGACACTAAATAAGATAAAGAATCTAAGAGACACTAAATAAGATAAAGAATCTAAGAGACTAAATAAGATAAAGAATCTAAGAGACACTAAATAAGATAAAGAATCTAAGAGACACTAAATAAGATAAAGACATTAAGAGACACTAAATAAGATAAAGAATCTAAGAGACACTAAATAAGATAAAGAATCTAAGAGACACTAAATAAGATAAAGACATTAAGACATTAATCAAACCCATACCAAAACCCCATGTTACCCAGAACACCATGTTACCCCAAACCCCATGTTACCCAGAACACCATGTTACCCAGAACCCCATGTTACCCAGAACCCCATGTTACCCAAAACCCCATGTTACCCCAAACCCCATGTTACCCAGAACACCATGTTACCCAGAACCCCATGTAACCCAGAACCCCATGTTACCCAGAACCCCATGTTACCCCAAACCCCATGTTACCCAGAACACCATGTTACCCAGAACCCCATGTTACCCAGAACCCCATGTTACCCAGAATCCCATGTTACCCAGAACCCCATGTTACCCAGAGCACCATGTTTCCCTGGTGGTAAAAACCAAACTAAATGAATAATGGTGGTTGCAGTCACTCCTTTTAGATTTCTTCCAAGGTTGTAGAAAGAGAAACTAATTCTGAACTTGTTATTAAAATTAGAACCACTTCAGGTTTGTCAGCACATTTTAAAACACCAGTCCACTGCTGAACATCCATTTAAAACACAAAGCTGACCTAAGATCAGCATGTAGGGTCAGCTTCATTCTACTCCTACTCCGTCCCCTGGGCTGCTCTCTCCTCTCCCGGTCCAGCTTCAGCTCTGGAGCTCAGAGAGACCATCTCCATGGCATTGACATAAAGATCCATGCTGCTCACCCTGTTCACTCTCTTCTGCCTCCTGGTGGGCTAGGGAGACACAGCACCAACAGTCAGACTGGTACTGGTACCTCTCCCCCTCACCCACTCCCTCTAGTTTAAATGACTTGTAAAGTCTGAGTAAATGTTTTTACCTTGTAGTATAGGTAGGAGGTGGTGATGCCTGTCAGTAGGATCAGCAGCACTACAACGTGTCTGATGATGAAGGCTGGCAGAGGAGAGGCTGCAAACAGAAACACCTTTGATGAGGGGACTGATCATCATCACATAGATCTGTGGGAAATCTGTCAATGACAAAGTTATAAGTCTGGTTCATGTTCAGTTACCTGTGATGGTGAGGGAGAGGAGCTCACTCTCAGAGGAGAAGTTATGAGAGAAAACATAATTGTCATAAACACAGCTGTAGTTCCCTTGGTGGGAGTCATCTGCAGCAGGGAAGAGGAAGGCAGCAGAGTGATTGACAGCTGGCTGGGTCTGGGTTCTGTTGGAGCCGGTGAACGTGAGGAGGAAGGAGCCTCCTGGGTACTGTGGCTGAGTGGAGCAGGTGATGGTGAAGCTGTAGCCCCTGAACATCTCGGGCCCCTGGTGGCCCCTGGAGACCCCTCCCATTGAGTCAGTCAGGGAGATATCAGGCTGGACCAGGAGATCTGTAACAATAAAAGAGAACAAGAAAAACCTCTTCAACTAGTTTCCTATAGATATGACAATAACATCAGCATGTAACAGTGCTGGCCACCCTCCCTCACAGGGCAACATGAGTAGTGGGCCTACAGTCACTGAGACAACATATGTTGATATCAGGCTTAAGCAGGACATCTGGAACAAGAGGAGAGAAAAAGAAAACGTAGCTCCTCAACTACTTTCCTCATTTAGATATGACAATAACATGACATGTGACAGTGGTAGTGAGTAGAGACGTTCACTGAGATAACACTCAAATACAAAGCATTCTGGGATATTTAAGTTGTATTTGAGTCCTACTTGACTGAGTGATCTATTTAGTAAAGCAGACTGACAAGCTAAACAGTCATCATGAGAGGTGCAGAGGAAGTTGTATGAATGAAGGAAATCAGTTGAATATAATTATAATATCTTGTTATTACCTGAGCAGATCACAGTGAGTCCAGGAGAGAGATAATAAATTCTCCCACACTCCCTCAGTGCAGACTCAGACCCAGAACAGATAACTCTAAACCCTCTAGTGGTGTTTCTTGGTAGTTCTGAAACAGTGGAGCCACAACCCATCTGTCTACACACTACTTCAGCTACATCCTCCTGGTTCCAGTCTTCAGCTCCCACAGTCCTCCACTCTCCATGGTCGTACCGCTCCACTCCACCAGCACAGCGACTGCCTCCTCCCACCAGCCTCACATCATCAGGCTCTGAGAAAAGAAAAGAGAGAGACAGTAATCTTACTATTTTCTCACTAAAACACACCTATATTGTCTCTCATATTCTTCACTCCAGGTGAGAAACAATGTTGATTGAGTGACAAACTGTTTCTTACCTGAGCAGGTGAGTCCAACAGCATTACCAGGTAGACAGGTGTTGTTTTCTCTGTCTGAGGTGTCACAGTCCAGGAGAAGGGACTCATTGCCTTTACACTGGAACTCTTTATCCCAGGTCTGACCCTCACCTTCTCCATAGAGCCCCCCCTGTAGAGCTGCAGGAGCCCCACAGCCAAGCTCCCCACAGACTACCTCTGCATCCTGCCGGTCAAAGTCAGCTTCACACACTGAGGCCCAGGACTGATTGGACTTCACCTCCACTCTCCCAGAGCAGAGACCAGCTCCATCCACAAGCCGCACAGACTCTGGAGAAAAAGACTTGGTTGAACATTGAATCAGTTTTGTTGATGACACTGTCAAGGACTAAACACATATATTAGGGATAGAAGATTGTATTTTGCTATGTTTGATACTGTAAGAGGTAGAAATGGGTTCTTAGTCACTCAGGATAGGGTTGGGAATAATGCAGGCAGGAGACAGGAATAAGTTCACTTCACTTTATAGAAAATAAACAGCTGGACATCCATCAGGCAGCTTCACTTCAGTACCATCTGAACTACAATGATCTGCCCATGAACATCTCCCATAAACCAATATGACAAACACAAATATAATGTTTAAATACATCTGACATCTCTCCCTCTATTTAAATGAAATAAAAACACATAAAACATGATACATGGTAATATTGTATAATGTATAAATAAATCTCTCAATATGACCAGTCTCTTACCTGAACAGGTCACATGATGATAATATCTACCAATACAGTCACCAGGTCTTCCTCTGATGTCACACTGTCTAATTGAAGACTCATCTCCACTACATCTAATTAGTATGACTCCTCTTCTTCCATCTTCGTCCAGAGGTCCTCTAGATTCAGCTACAGGATTCCCACAGTCCATCTCTCTACACACAAACTTAACCTCCATCATGCTCCACCCCACAGTACATAGACCCAACCATTCTCCTCTGTAGAAGAGTTCCACTGTCCCAGAACAGGAAGTGGTCCCATCCACCAGTCTGACTGAGAGTTCAGCTGTAAACAGCAGAGAGGAAAACACAGTGGTGAGGACAGATGATGACAGTGATTCTGTTATTCTAACAGCAGTAGTGCTTTGTGGTTGACAAGTATTAGTAGTTCCATAAAACACTACTTGTTATTGGGGTTTAGAATGGTTTGTATGGACACATGAATTTCTCCATGTGGGATAATAAAGTTGACTAATATTGAACTGCTATAATCACTGTAGATTTATACTCTACCTACCTGGTGGACTGACGCTTTGAGCCTGGAGATCTGAGGAGAAAGAGAGAGACAGAGGAGAAAGAGAGAGAAAGAGACAGAGAGATAGAGAGAAACAAAGGAGAAAGGGAGGAGTCAGAGGAAGAGAGAGACAGAGGTTAAATGAACATCAACATGACCTTTCATGATGTGATGGGGAAGACAGGCTTATCGTTGGTATGGTGCAACAACACCTATGTGTACATACACTATATATACAAAAGTATGTGGACACCCCTTCAAATGCTGTCCCCAGTCCACCTGGTCGTGCTGCTGCTCCAGTTTCAACTGTTCTGCCTGTGGCTCTTGAACCCTGACCTGTTCACCGGACGTGCTACCTGTCCCAGACCTGCTGTTTTCAACTCTCTATAGACAGCAGGAGCGGTAGAGATTCTCTGAATGATTGGCTATGAAAAGCCAACTGACATTTACTCCTGAGGTGCTGACCTGTTGCACCCTCGACAACCACTGTGATTATTATTATTTGACACTGCTGGTCATCTATGAACATTTCAACATCTTGGGTTTTAGGTTTCTGTACAGCACTTTGTGTCATCAGCTGATGTAAGAAGTAAATAAATAAATAAATGTGATTGATTAGTGGACTCTATTTCAGCCATACCCCTTCCCGACAGATGTATTAAATCAAGCACTCAGCCATGCAATCTCCATAGACAAACATTGGCACTAGAATGGCCTTAATGAACAGCTCAGTGACTTTCAACATGGCACCATCATAGGATGCCACCTTTCCAAGTCATATTGTCAAATTTCCCCCAACTCCTCTCCTCTTCACTTACTCTTCTCCCCCTCTCCTCTCCTCCCGCTGTTCTCTTCTCCCCCCTCTCCTCTACTCCCCTCCCCCTGTTCTCTTCTCCCCCCTCTCCTCTCCTCCCTTTCCTCTTCTCCCCCTCCTTTCCTCCCCCATCTCTTCTTCCACTTCCACTTTCATCTTCTCCACTCCCTCTTCTCTTCTCGCCCCTCTCCTATTTCTTCTAGTCTCCTCTCCTTCTCTCCACCTTCTCCTCTCCCTCTCCTTTCTCTCCTCTTCGGCTCTCTTCTCCTCCCCCCTTTCCTCTTCTCCCCATCTCCTCTCTTCCCCCCTCTCCTCCCTCCTCCTTTCCTCCCCCTCCCTCATCTCTTCTTCCACTCTCCTCCACTCCCTCCTCTTCTCTTCCCTTCTCTTCTCTTCTCGCCCCTCTCCTATATCTTCTCCCCTTCTCCCCCTCTCCTCCCACTCTCTTCTCCTCCCCCCTTTCCTCTCCTCTCCCCCCCTCTAACCCCATCTCCGCTCCTCCCCCCACTCCTCTCCTCTCCCCCTTCTACTCTCCCTCTCCTCTCCACAATGTCAGCTTCTCCCCCCACCTCTCCTCTTCTCAGCCTCTCCTCTCCACTTCTCACGCTCCCCTTTTTTCTCCTCTTCTCCTTCATTCTCCTCCCCCTCTTCCCTCCCTCTCCTCTTCTCCCCCTTCTCTTCTCCTCCACCTCTCCTCTCCCGTCTCCTTTTCTCTCCTCTCTTCTCCTCCCCTTTCCTCTTCTCTCCACTTATCCCCCCTCTCCTCTCCTCCCCTCCCCCTCTGTTCTACTCTTCTCCCTCTCTCTTCTCCTCTTCTACCGCTCTCGTCTCCTCTTCTCCACCCTCTCCTCTCCTCCCCCTCTGTTCTACTCTTCTCCCTCTCTCTTCTCCTCTTCTACCGCTCTCGTCTCCTCTTCTCCACCCTCTCTTCTCCTCCCCCTCTGTTCTCCCTCTCTCTTCTCCCATCTCTCCTCTTCTTCCTATTTTCTCTCCTCTTCTCCCCATTTTCTCTCCTCTCCCCCTCTCCTCTTCTCCCCCTCTCTTCTCCTCGTCTCCCATTCTCTTGTCCTCTTCTCGCCTCCTCTCCCTTTCTTCTCCTCCCCTCTCCTTTCCTCTTCTCCCCTCTCCTTTCCTCTTCTCCCCTTCTCCCACTCTCTTCTCCTCTTCTCCCACTCTCTTCTCCTCTTCTCCCACTCTCTTCTCCTCTTCTCCAACTCTCTTCTCCTCTTTCCCACTCTCTTCTCCATCTCTCCTATATTCTCCATCTTCGCTTCTAAACCTTTCCTGTTCTCTCCTCCCCACTCTCCTCCTCTCCCCGCTCTTCTCTTCTCCCCGCTCTTCTCTTCTCCCCCTAGTCTTCCCTTCTCTTGTCCTCTTTTCCCCTTCTCTTCTCTTCTCCCCAAATCTTCTCCTATTTTCTGCCTTTCCTCGCCTCCCCTTTCCTCCCCTCTATTCTCATATCCTCCCCCTCTCCTCTCCTCCCCCATTCTTATCCTCTTCTCCCCTCTCCACTTCTCCCCTCTTCTTCCCCTCACCTCACACCTCTCCTCTTCTCCCCCTCTCGTCTCCTCTTTTCCCCCTCTCCTCTTCTCCCCCTCTCGTCTCCCTCTCTTCTACTCTTCTCCCCTTCCCCTCTTATCCCCCTCTCTTCACCTCTTCTCCCCCCTCTTCTATTCTCCCCCTCTCTTCTTCTTCCCTCCCCTCCCCTCTTCTCCCCCTCTCTTCTCCTCTTCTCCCACTCTCTTCTCCTCTCCTCCCACTCTTTTCTCCTCTTCTGCCCCTCATCACCTCTTCTCCCCCTCTCTTCTCCTCTTCTGCCCCTCTCATCTTCTCCCCCTTTCCTCTTGTCCCCCTCTCCTCTCCTCTTGTCCCCCTCTCCTCTCCTCCCCCTCTCCTCTCCACTCTTCCCCCTCTCTTCTCCCCCTTTCATCTTCTCTTGTCTCCTCTTCTCTTCTCTCCTCTTCTCCCCTATCCTATAATCCCCTCTCCTCTTCCCCTCTCTTCTCCCCCTCTCTTCTACTCTTCTCCCCCTCTCCTTTCCTCTCCCCCTCCCTTCTCCCCCTCTTCTCTCCCTTTCCTCCCCCTCTTTTCTCCTCTTCTCCCCTCTCTTCTCCATCTCTCCTCTCTTCTCCTACTCTCTTCTCCTCTTCTGCCCCTCTCCTCTTCTCTCCCTTTCCTCTTCTCCCCCTCTTCTCCTCTCCCCCCGTGATGTGGATGCCAAGGAACTTGAAGTTCTCAACCTGCTCTACTGCAGCCCCGTTGATGAGAATGGGGGCGTGCTCTGTCCTCCTTTTCCTGTAGTCCACAATCATCTCCTTTGTCTTGATCAAGTTGAGGGAGAGGTTGTTATTCTGGCACCACATGGCCAGGTCTCTGACCTCCTCCCTATAGGCTGTCTCATCATTGACGGTGATCAGGCCAACCACTGTTGTGTCATCAGCAAACTTAATGATGGTGTTGGAGTCATGCCTCGGCATACAGTCATGAGTGAACAGGGAGTACAGGAGGAGACTGAGCACACACCCCTGAGGGGCCCCGGTTTAGAGGATCAGCATGGCGGATGTGTTGTTACCTACCCTTACCACCTGGGGGTGGCCCGTCAGAAAGTCCATGATCCAGTTGCAGAGGGAGGTGTTCAGTCCTAGGGTCCTTAGCTTAGTGATGAGCTTTGAGGGCACTATGGTGTTGAACGCTAAGCTGTAATCAATGAACAGCATTCTCACATAGGTGTTCCTTTTGTCCAGGTGGGAAAGGGCGGTGTGGAGTGCAATAGAGATTGCATCATCTGTGGATCTGTTGGTATGCAATTTGGCGGTATGCAAATTGGAGTGGGTCTAGGGTTTCTGGGATAATGTTCTTGATGTGAGCCATGACCAGCCTTTTAAAGCACTTCATGGCTACAGAGCTGAGTGCTACGGGTTGGTAGTCATTTAGGCAGGTTACCTTAGTGTTATTGGACACAGGGACTATGGTGGTCTGCATGAAACATGTGTGGTGGATCTAATTTAATACATTAGCTTTTGTCTGTTTTTCTAATAATGAATTCTATAGGTCAGGGTCAAGCTGAGACCAAGAGTGGAAGAGTGGAAAAGGTTACTGGTTGTGATGACATCACTGGTGAGAAGTCAGTTCTGAAAATATATTCAGTTAACTGCATGTTAGTCTGTCAACCCCATCTCTGATGACATCTCCCTCTCTCTCCTCCCCTTCCCTCTCTCCATATCCCCTCCCATCCTCTTCTGTCCCATAGCCTTAGGAAGTAGTTTGGGGCTGTATAAATACAGCTAAACCTAGGGTATGGCTAAATGGGGTGTGTATAAATACAGCTAAACCTAGGGTATGGCTAAATGGGGTGTGTAGAAATACAGCTAAACCTAGGGTATGGCTAAATGGGGTGTGTAGAAATACAGCTAAACCTAGGGTATGGCTAAATGGGGTGTGTAGAAATACAGCTAAACCTAGGGTATGGCTAAATGGGGTGTGTAGAAATACAGCTAAACCTAGGGTATGGCTAAATGGGGTGTGTATAAATACAGCTAAACCTAGGGTATGGCTAAATGGGGTGTGTATAAATACAGCTAAACCTAGGGTATGGCTAAATGGGGTGTGTAGAAATACAGCTAAACCTAGGGTATGGCTAAATGGGGTGTGTAGAAATACAGCTAAACCTAGGGTATGGCTAAATGGGGTGTGTATAAATACAGCTAAACCTAGGGTATGGCTAAATGGGGTGTGTAGAAATACAGCTAAACCTAGGGTATGGCTAAATGGGGTGTGTAGAAATACAGCTAAACCTAAGCTATGGCTAAATGGGTGTGTAGAAATACAGCTAAACCTAGGGTATGGCTAAATGGGGTGTGTAGAAATACAGCTAAACCTAGGGTATGGCTAAATGGGGTGTGTATAAATACAGCTAAACCTAGGGTATGGCTAAATGGGGTGTGTAGAAATACAGCTAAACCTAAGCTATGGCTAAATGGGTGTGTAGAAATACAGATAAACCTAGGGTATGGCTAAATGGGGTGTGTAGAAATACAGATAAACCTAGGGTATGGCTAAATGGGGTGTGTAGAAATACAGCTAAACCTAGGGTATGGCTAAATGGGGTGTGTAGAAATACAGCTAAACCTAAGCTATGGCTAAATGGGGTGTGTAGAAATACAGCTAAACCTAGGGTATGGCTAAATGGGGTGTAGAATCCCTCCACCAGTTTAATTTACTAATTTGCTGTACTATAAACTCTAAAATACTATTTGGAGAACAGCAAAACCGAACAGAAATGCCCCCAGACATTAACTACTTCACTGCACTAGAATGCTTAAAAGGCCGCAAAATGTTTTATATCAGTTATCGGTATAGTTTATTTTTGGCAGGAAAACATTGGATATCGTATCGGCCAAAAATGTAATATCGGTGCATCACTAATAATAAGGTTCGTAACAAGATGGAACATCGTTGTGGAAATTTGTTAAAGTTTAAGTTGACTACAAAATCCACAATGCAATGCTCTCTGTATGGGCTGGCTGGTAACTAAACGTATCTACACACAATAATACCAAAGACAATATCAGCATGTGAAGTAGCTAACTAGCTGTTAAATCACCTAAACAAACTGCCCTATCAATTTAGGAGTCTACAATCTCACCATATTCAACCTGCAGATCCATGTGTCTCACAGAGTGGAATCTAACATTCACAACTCAGAAATACTTTTGAGGAGATGGGAAACATTGCCCTGCTACCTCAATAGGCGGCATGGTGCATTCTGGGTGATTCTGGGACAAGGAGAGGCTCTTTCAAGGCTTAAATGGGAGTCTATTGGGCGCTAGATCAAAAACCCAACATTAACATGAATTTTGTCATAAAGAAGTACAACATTACAGATATTTTCGGAGATGTGAGATAATTAACTTGTTATCTGTAGTATCGTATAGCTTTGGAATCGTGACAGTACGTACTTTTGATGAAAATAGACAGTTTCTCAACATAAAGTACACTGACTTTGAGAAGGGATTACGTGACGATTGGTTTAGCAACCGCGTGACGCAGCATGACAACGTGAACGCGATTGGTCGACAGTCTGCTGGGTGGGGTGTTATACAGGCATGCAGATCTTTAGAAATGGTAGGATCATTTGTAAATTGGAACTCATGAAAAGCGTTGTTGACCCCCTGCTATAATGTATATGAAGTCCCCCTTGTGGAGCGGTTCGTATAGTGTACTATGACAGTGTCATTGTCTCATGTGCTTCCCACCAAAATGGTTGCTTTGCATCCAGAGATGTTCCTTATGATGTCTGCACCCAGCTCATTATGTATCTGCCTGTCTGCATTATTCACCAGGGAAAGGAAACATTCTGTGAATACTGAAGCATTGCATCAACAAGGTGGCTCTGATAATATTGAAACATTGTATAAATGAACAAGGCGGCTCAGAGAAACTGAAACATTTAGTATCAACAAGACAACTCTGAGAATATTCATATTGCAACATAGTAGCCAACGCGGAGGCAGCATGGGCCAGTTTGTCAGTCTGATATTATTGTGTTGCCTACGCAGCATCTGGGTGCTCATTATATACTAAAACCAGCCCTACATCCACACTATAGCTAAATAACTTAGCAATATTTAATGATGTTATGCCATCAATATTGATCTGTTCATCTTTTAATTCAGGAAGATGGACAAGCAACACTGATGGAGTGAGAGGTGGAAATGCATTATACCAGAGGTAGGTAGACTACAGGTAGGGATTAGGATGCAGACAGAGGATGATGATGTTGGCCTATTGTTTTATTTAACTAGGCAAGTCAGTTCAGAACAAATTCTTATTTACAATGACGGCCTAGGGACAGAACAACTGCCTTGTTCAGGAGCAGAACGACAGATTTTTACGTTGTCAGCTCAGGGATTCAATCTAGCAACCTTTCAGGTACAGGCCCAACGCTCTAACCCCTATAAGCAAGAAGGTTATTTTGGGCTCGCTAGGAGGCTATATCAGACCGCTGATACAGTACTGGACTACTAGGGTGAAAAAATGTTTTCCCCCAAAGTAAAAAAAAAATATATAATTACATTTTTTTATTTTTTCATTTTTCAGGGGGTGCTGCAGCACCCTCATCACGCCTACTTCCTTCAGCTATGCTCTGTCCACTCCCCTCCTCTCTCTCTCTCCTCTACTCTCTCCTCTGCCCTCCCCTCCTCTCTCTCTCCACTACTCTTTCTTCTGCCCTCCCCTCCTCTCTCTCTCCACTACTCTCTTCTCTGCCCTCCCCACCCCCTCCTCTCTCTCGTTCTCTCTCTCTTCCTGACATGTAGCATCAGGCCTGTTGATCTTGACTCAGGTCACAGACCTCTGGCATCTACACTCCCCCCATCTCCTGCTCTAACATCAGACCAATATTAAATAGATACATAAAATATACTCTCATTCATTTACATAAAGACAGATACAATCAATCATTGACACACTGAATATACAACAGTCAGATGCATGACACCATCACAACTTAACTGACATTAGTGCCTGTCCCCAGATGGACAGTTAGACTACAGTAAAGTACATTTACAGGTGATCACATCTTTGTCCTGCTTTGAGACACATTTTTACTGTCTGCTTCCAGTTGAATGTTATTTTACTATCCCTGCAAATGGTAACATATCTTACAATATCAAAACATATCTCAGTAACTGTCACAAGTGTATATTAATATAACAGCATCTTACCTGTGCTCCAAAAAATGATAATCAAAATCACTGCAGATATCATGTCTGTCTCTAACTGGGTCTCTACTGAGCTATAATGTCTACTGTCATGAAGAGAGGACTGAAGAGCGAGAAATACTGCTGGGCTATATGACTTCTATCTCATTACTTCCTTACTTATATGATGTGACACACTTTTAAGCAGATAAGATCAGTGGTTAAACCCACCTAGCTACAGGAAACACTGACATTAGAAAAACTCCACAGGAAACTGCTGACAGAGCAGCAAAGTTACACATAGTGTCCTATAATATCACCTCTAACTTTCTACTGCTTGAGTTCACCTCTTATAGAATATTGGCTTAATGTTCCAGAACCTAAATATAAACAGTACCAGCACCCAAAATGAGTACTGATGAGGTCTCATGTTAGAGCAGGAGAAGGGGGGATGTGGTGTAGAAGCTAGAGGTCTGTTACCCAAGTCAACTCAACAGGCCTGATGCTATATGTCAGGGTCAGGCTGGACTGGGACAAGAGAGGAACAGGTTACTGGTTATGATGACATCACTGGTGAGAACTCAGTGATACAAATATATTCATTTGATTTAAATGTTTGTCTCTCTCTCTCTCCTCCCCTGTCTCCTTCTACCAACCCAGTCTGTCAATAAGTCCTATCTCTCTCTCTCATCTCTCTCTTCCTCATCCCCCGTCTCCATCTACCAACCCAGTCTCTCAGTAAGAACTAAACTCAGCAAAAAAAGAAATGTCCTCTCACTGTCAACTGCGTTTATTTTCAGCAAACTTAACATGTGTAAATATTTGTATGAACATAACAAGATTCAACAACTGAGACATAAACTGAACAAGTTCCACAGACATGTGACTAACAGAAATGGAATAATGTGTCCCTGAACAAGGGGGGGGGGGGGGGGGGGGGGGTGAAAATCAAAAGTAACAGTCAGTATCTGGTGTGGCCACCAGCTGCATTAAGTATTGTAGTGCATCTCCTCCTCACGGACTGCACCATATTTGCCAGTTCGTGCTGTGAGATGTTACCCCACTCTTCCACCAAGGCACCTGCAAGTTCCCAGACATTTCTGGGGGGAATGGCCCTAGCCCTCACCCTCCAATCCAACAGGCCCCAGACGTGCTCAATGGGATTGAGATCCGGGCTCTTCGCTGGCCATGGCAGAACACTGATATTACTATCTTGCAGGATATCACGCACAGAACGAGCAGTATGGCTGGTGGCATTGTCATGCTGGAGGGTCATGTCAGGATGAGGGAGGAGGATGTCTTCCCTGTAACGCACAGCATTGAGATTGCCTGCAATGACAACAAGCTCAGTCCGATGATGCTGTGACACACCGCCCCAGACCATGACGGACCCCCACCTCCAAATCGATCCCGCTCCAGAGTACAGGCCTCGGTGTAACGATCATTCCTTACTCACCCCTGGTGAGACAGAACCGCAACTCATCAGTGAAGAGCACCTTTGCCAGTCCTGTCTGGTAAAGCAACGGTGGGTTTGTGCCCATAGACGACGTTGTTGCCGGTGATGTCTGGTAAGGACCTGCGTTACAACAGGCCTACAATCCCTCAGTCGAGCCTCTCTCAGCCTATTGCGGACAGTCTGAGCACTGATGGAGGGATTTTGCATTCCTGTTGTAACTCGGGCAGTTGTTGTTGCCATCCTGTACCTGTCCCCCAGGTGTGATGTTCGGATGTACCGATCCTGTGTAGGTGTTGTTACACATGGTCTGCCACTGCGTGGACGATCAGCTGTCCGTTCTGTCTCCCTGTAGAGCTGTCTTAGGCATCTCACAGTACGGACATTGCAATTTATTGCTTTGGCCACATCTGCAGTCCTCATGCCTCCTTGCAGCATGCCGAAGGCACGTTCACGAAGATGAGCAGGGACCCTGGGCATCTTTCATTTGGTGTTCTTTAGAGTCAGTAGAAAGGCCTCTTTAGTGTCCTACATTTTCATAACTGTGACCTTAATTGCCTAGCGTCTGTAAGCTGTTAGTGTCTTAATGACCGTTACACAGGTGCATGTTCATTAATTGTTTATGGTTCATTGAACAAGCATGGGAAACAGTGTTTAAACCCTTTACAATGAAGATCTGAGAAGTTATTTGGATTTTTATAAATTATCTTTGAAAGACAGGGTCCTGAAAAAGGGACATTTCTTTTGTTGCTGAGTTTCTCTCTCTCATCTCTCTTCCTCCTCCCTTGTCTCCTTCTCCCATCCCAGTCTGTCAGTTAGTCCTCTCTCTCTCTCTCCCTCCCCCTCCTGAGAAATACTGCTAGGCTATATGACTTATATCTCATTACTTCCTTACTTCTATGATGTGACACACTTTTAAGCAGACAAGATCAGTGGTTAAACCCACCTACCTACAGGAAACACTGACATTAGAAAAACTCCACAGGAAACTGCTGGCAGAACAGCAACGTTTCACATAGTGTACTATAATATCACCTCTAACTTTCTACTGCTTGAGTTCACCTCTTATAGAATATTAGCTTAATGTTCCAGCACCTAAATATAAACAGTACCAGCACCCAAAATGAGTACTGATGAGGTCTCATGTTAGAGCAGGAGAATGGGGGGATGTGGTGTAGAAGCTAGAGGTCTGTTACCCAAGTCAACTCAACAGGTCTGATGCTTTATGTCAGGGTCAGGCTGGACTGGGACAAGAGAGGAAAAGGTTACTGGTTATGATGACATCACTGGTGAGAAGTCAGTGATTAAAAGATGAAGAAGAGATGGGGGAGAGGAGAGGAGAGGAGAGGAGAGGAGAGGAGAGGAGAGGAGAGGAGAGGAGAGGAGAGGGGGAGAAGGGGAGAGGGGAGAGAAAAGGAGAGAGAGAAGAGGAGGATGGGAGAAGGGGAGAGGAGGTACTGCTTGTCTCCCACCGTTCCACTCAGAGGACTCTACCTTCTGTTATCAAGTAGTTTTTTCCACCATATTTAGTTTACCAGTCATTTCAGTGAAGGGAACAAGTGCACACTTTAGGAGAAAGGAGAGATAATTGGAGCAATGCTTCTTTCTAGTCTGCAGTCCTGCGTCTGTGACACCAGATTACCACCTAGTGGTCATAAGAGGAACTGTCCTGTCAGTGTGTTTTTACTGCTGGCTCAAAACAACACATGACCTGCATACATGATCTGATTCATGTGTGAGTACTAAAAGCATATGAATATAGTATATTATAGTATATTTATTATATATGTGGGTCTGATAAGTTAACACTCTTAATGTTTGCTGTTTTATCACTAAGAAGAACATTGGTCACTATGTAACCAAACACATGTGAAACCTCATGATGTGAGTGATAAGAAGTGTTTAAAAAGGTGCGTTCTGAACCCTGTAGACTACTGCACTACTTCTGAAGAAGACCAGAGTCATTTCAGAATGAAGACTGCTATAGTTCTGATGGTGTTGCTGTTCTGTCTATCTGGGGCCTGGACTCAGGGAGAGAGTGGAGGGGTGACTAGTAGTTCTGTCTGTCTGTCTGTCTGTCTGTCTGTCTGTCTGTCTGTCTGTCTGTCTGTCTGTCTGTCTGTCTGTCTGTCTGTCTGTCTGTCTGTCTGTCTGTCTGTCTGTCTGTCTGTCTGTCTGTCTGTCTGTCTGTCTGTCTGTCTGTCTGTCTGTCTGTCTGTCTGTCTGTCTGTCTGTCTGTCTGTCTGTATGTCTGTCTGCAGTATATTCACCAAATCAACGAAAGTATGTGGACACCTGCTCGTCAAACATCTCATTCCAAAATCATGGGCATTTGCATAGAGTTGGTCCCCCCCTTTTCTGCTATAACGGCCTCCATTCTTCTGGGAAGGCTTTCCACTAGATGTTGGAACATTGCTGTGGGGACTTGCTTCCATTCAGCCACAAGAGCATTAGTGAGGTCGGGCACTGATGTTGGGCGATTAGGCCTGGCTCGCAGTCAGCGTTCCACTTCATCCCAAAGGTGTTTGACGTCGTTGAGGTCAGGGCTTGTGAGTTCCTCCACACCAATCTCGACTAACCATTCATGTATTTAACTCGCTTTGTGTACAGGGGCATTGTCATGCTGAAACAGGAAAGGACCTTCCCCAAACTGTTGCCACAAAGTTGGAAGCACAGATTCCTCTAGAATGTCATTGTATGGTGTAGCGTTAAGATTTCCCTTCACTGGAACTAAGGGGCCCAAACCATGAAAAACAGCCCCAGACCATTATTCCACCAAACGTTACAGTTGGCATTATGCTTTGGGGCAGGTAGCATTCTCCTGGCATCTGCCAAACCCAGATTAGTCCGTCGGATTGCTAGAAGGTGAAGCATGATTCATTACTCCAGAGAATACGTTTCCACTGCTCCAGAGTCCAATGGCTGTGAGTTTTACACCACTCAAGCCGACGCTTGACATTGCCCATATTGATCTTAGGCTTGTATGCAGCTGCTCGGCCATGGAAACCCATTTCATGAAGCTCCTGACAAACATTTTCTTATGCTGATGTTGCTTCCAGAGGCAGTTTGGAACTTGTTAGTGAGTGTTGCAACCAAGTACAGACGATTTTTACGCATTACACGCTTCAGCACTCGGCGGTCCTGTTCTGTGAGCTTGTGTGGCCCACTACTTCTTGGCTGAGCCATTGTTGGTCCTAGATGTTTCCACTTCACAATAACAGCACTTACAGTTGACGGGACAGCTCTAGAAGGTCAGAAATTTCACAAACTGACTTGTTGGAAAGGTGCCATCCTATGACGGTGCCACGTTGAAAGTTACTGAAAGCTCTTCAGTCAGGCCATTCTAATGCCAATGTTTGTCTATGGAGATTGCATGGCTGTGTGCTCAATTTTATACACCTGTCAGCAACTGGTGTGGCTGAAATAGCCCAATCTACTAATTTGAAGGGGTGCCCACATACTATTGTATAAATAGTGTATCCCCCCAGCTGTCTGGTCCAGTAGAATATCACCTGTGATGCTGTCTGGTCCAGGAGAATATCACCTGTGATGCTGTCTGGTCCAGGAGAATATCACCTGTGATGCTGTCTGGTACAGGAGAATATCACCTGTGATGCTGTCTGGTCCAGGAGAATATCACCTGTGATGCTGTCTGGTCCAGGAGAATATCACCTGTGATGCTGTCTGGTCCAGGAGAATATCACCTGTGATGCTGTCTGGTACAGGAGAATATCACATGTGATGCTGTCTGGTACAGGAGAATATCACCTGTGATGCTGTCTGGTCCAGGAGAATATCACCTGTGATGCTGTCTGGTCCAGGAGAATATCACCTGTGATGCTGTCTGGTACAGGAGAATATCACCTGTGATGCTGTCTGGTCCAGGAGAATATCACCTGTGATGCTGTCTGGTCCAGGAGAATATCACCTGTGATGCTGTCTGGTCCAGGAGAATATCACGCAGCTCCGAGAGAGAGAGAAGACAAGACCATCATCAATCAGTAGCTGGAGTTCCATCTCAGAAGCTCTACTGACCATCATCAATCAGTAGCTGGAGTTCCATCTCAGAAGCTCTACTGACCATCATCAATCAGTAGCTGGAGTTCCATCTCAGAAGCTCTACTGACCATCATCAATCAGTAGCTGGAGTTCCATCTCAGAAGCTCCTCTCAGTTCAGACACACTAGAGCTCTAAGAACCTCATTCTGCTGCATTAAACAACCAGTTGATGCAGTATTATGACATCATCTTGTAATTTCACTAAGTGTATTGTCTAATGTGAACTGTGTAATCTACTGTAATTTACAGTACTGTAGTATATTACTGTCAGCACTTCTAAGGGCCATTTGAAACACATATCTTACATTGTTTTCTATTGGATCAACTGGTAGTTAAAACGACTAAATTGAAAAGATATCAATATGTTGTGTTTTGGTGATTAAACCAACGTTCTCATTACATTTATCAATAAACATATATATTGAATCAATGGTTGTGTGGTGAGAGATGTTTACTATCCAAATGAATGAATGAATGAATGACAGGTTTTGAATGAAAGACGGTCTGTGTTACAAGCTGACCAGTTAGGAGTTCTGTACTATGAGATGTGAATATGTACCACATAAAGGTATAATGTTTTAACTCTTCATCGTTGGGAAGGGTCTCATGAGCATTTCACAGTAAAGTCTACACCAGTTGTATTTAACACATTTTATTTATGTTTATGTATTTAAGAAACTGCATCTCAGAGCAAGAGGTGTCACTGAAGTACCTGGTTTGAATCCAGGCTTCATCATATCCGGCTGTGATTGGGAGTCCCACAGTGCGGTGCACAATTGGCCCAGCGTTGTCCTTGTTTGGCTGGGATAGGCCGTCATTGTAAATAAGAATTTGTTCCTGACTGACTGCGTGGGAGAATTTTCCAGTCATCTGCTGATTTACAGTAACTATACTGTTCTCATGTAAGTAGAAAGAAAAATCGATATAAGTTTAAATATTAGACATATCTAAGCAGAGTGAAGGTTGAGCCCATGTGAGTGTACAAAGCTGGATCAACATCGAGTCAACTATTAGACATGTAAAAAACAGAACGTAAGCAGAATCTGTGTGGATGAGGCAAGGTAAACCAACAAGACGTGTCTGGTCTGAGCCATATCTGATCTTGTGAAGGCTACTGGAGATGCACATGGGTTAATCATACATAGACAACATCGGTCTGAACTTGTGAAGACTTTTGGACAGGAACATTAGCTTATCAGTGATGGGCAACAGTAGGAGTATGCATGTCAAGCCACCAATAGAATCTATGCCCCAATGTCTGAGCCAATAAGAGAATGGAAACTTAGCAAGACAACAAGATTCATAAAGTGGAGTGATGTTATGTAAGGGTCAGACTGTATAAAAGCCAAGTACTAAGAATGAAGAGTCAGTTCTTCAATGGAATTGCTCGGCTTTGTTACTGTTTGTAATAAAGTCTAATTGAAATCACAGGTTCCGGTTCTGGTGAAATATTTGATTCAATATTTCCACAACAGTCCATGTGTATAGACTGCAAGAACTTTGAAATTAAGTTGTTTTCAAGTCATTTTAACAACAACCTGAAAATACATTTTTTAACTTTCAACTAAAACAAAACATATATTGGACCTCGGGTATAGTCTTCTTTTCAATTACATTTTGCTAGGTGGGATAGCCCAATGTCAAAACACAGTTTTAATGTGTCCAAATCAATAACCAATATGCAGAAACAGTTTGTGATATTGAAAACCTATACATAAAATGTACTATCTGCACAAATATCTGCAACAATAATCATATTACTTGTATTTTTTTAAACAAGCACTTTTTAAAATGCACAAGCATCAGAAACGCTGTTGTTTTGACAAGTAGCAATAAATCACTGATATCAATTAGGGGGGAAATCAGGTTGTACTTGCTGTTGAAACTAACACCACTAAAAAAACACATGGAAATGGGAGATATATTTTACCTCACTGGTTAGAGGACAACCTGCAGAAGACAGTCAGCTACATTTTGGAGTGATGCATTTAAATTTAGAGGTCGCTAAACAAAGGAACGCCACACTTATTTGTCATCACTCATCGATATCATGTTGAAATCATTTGCGTGAGAGTGGGGAGATGAGGTTGCATGTCCTGTTAAAACTAACAGCTCAAAAACCACATGGAATCTGGGAATAATGTGTACATCACAGTTTAGAGGACAATTTGTCGAAAACAGCTAGCTACATTTTGATTCAAGTTGGTCACCGACGTTGTAAGTGTAACAGCTCTTTTTTTGTTAGTCACTTTCTGTAATATCATATAAATAGTACTCTATCAATTCAGAGCCTGGATTTTCCCCCTGATGAGGCTAATATCCATATCATGCTGAAATCAATAGAACAGGGGGCAAAGGATTAGGGTTCTACATTGTAACATCATTAAAATACTCCTACTACAATGTTAAAACATTCTACATTGTGACATCATTAAAATACTCCTACTACAATGTTAAAACATTATACATTGTGACATCATTAAAATACTCCTACTACAGTGTTAAAACATTCTACATTGTGACATCATTAAAATACTCCTACTACAATGTTAAAACATTCTACACTGTAACATCATTAAAATACTCCTACTACAATGTTAAAACATTCTACATTGTGACATCATTAAAATACTCCTACTACAGTGTTAAAACATTCTACATTGTGACATCATTAAAATACTCCTACTACAATGTTAAAACATTCTACACTGTAACATCATTAAAATACTCCTACTACAATGTTAAAACATTCTACATTGTGACATCATTAAAATACTCCTACTACAATGTTAAAACATTCTACACTGTAACATCATTAAAATACTCCTACTACAATGTTAAAACATTCTACATTGTGACATCATTAAAATACTCCTACTACAATGTTAAAACATTCTACATTGTGACATAATTTCATTGATATCATGAAACAACTCCTTCATGTATGTATTTTCTGATGTTTGATCAGAGATCTTTTATCAGAGTATCTCTTGTCACATTGATCACAGCTATGAGGTGTCTCTCCTGTGTGTGTTCTCTGGTGTATAGACAGATGGCTAGATGTAGTAAAACTCTTCCCACATTGATCACAGCTATAAGATTCCTCTCCTGTGTGTGTTCTCTGGTGTACAATCCGATGGCTTGATGTAGTAAAACTCTTCCCACATTGATCACAGCTATAAGATTTCTCTCCTGTATGTTTTCTCTGGTGCATAACAGGCTGCTTCATTGAGTAAAACTCTTCCCACATTGATCACAGCTGTAAGGTTTCTCTCCAGTGTGAATTCTCATGTGTACTTTTAGTGAATTTGATCTTAAGTAACTCTTCCCAAAATCAAAACAGTGGTGAGATTTATCTCCTGTGTGTACTCGCTGGTGTATTTTAAGTTCTGATGAAGATTTGCAACCTATCCCACAGTCAGAGCAGCAGTGACATTTCTTCCCTGTGGCTCCTCTGGTGTTTCTTGAGGTGTTCTGATCGGGAGGGACTCTTCTCTGCCTCGTCAGCTTCATGATGTTGTTGAGGCTCCCCAGAAGATCCACGATAGTCACGTCTCTCTCCTGTGTGAACAACAAAGTCAGACAGATGGTTAAAAAGAAATAGCTGTGTTTGGTTTCAAATCACAAGCTTGTAGGCTCATGCCTATTTGAGCAGTACGTGTGGCAATAGGCCTCGCTGATTATTGAGTTGTGGCTGTCAGTGAAAAGCATCTCAAATATGTGTGAAGATAATGTCTATTGAGTATAATTTAACATTTTGAGACAAGGAGAAGGGGAGGGGTATGTGGTGAAGATATAGGTGAGTCTCTCTTCAGAATGTCCTCCGTGGCTTCCACCAATTCTTGCTCCTTCATTGTTTCATTGTGTGAATTGACTGCCCTTAGATTGAGTTTATTATATCAATTCCCCATTACAAATGTCACCAGTAGTAAATGTACCGTTACTTCCTGTTTTTTAATATTTATTTCCTTAGCTTACCTTAGAAAGGCAGGGTAGGATAGATGTAGGTCTGTAGCAGTTTGGGTCTAGAGTGTCTCCCCCTTTGAAGAGGGGGATGACCGTGGCAGCTTTCCAATCTTTGGGGATCTCAGATGATACGAAAGAGAGGTTGAACAGGCTAGTAATAGGTGTTGCAACAATTTCTGCGGATAATTTTAGAAAGAAAGGGTCCAGATTGTCTAGCCCAGCTGGTTTGTAGGGGGCCAGATTTTGCAGTTCTTTCAGAACATCAGCTGTCTGGATTTGGGTGAAGGAGAAATGGGTGAGGCTTGGGCAAGTTGCTGTGAGGGGTGCAGGGCTGTTGACCGGGGTAGGGGTAGCCAGGTGGAAAGCGTGGCCATCCGTAGAGGAATGCTTATTGAAATTCTCAATTATCATGGATTTATTGGTGGTGACAGTGTTTCCTAGCCTCAGTGCTGTGGGCAGCTGGGAGGAGGTGCTCTTATTCTCCATGGTGCTACAGGATGCACATTTCTGTTTGTGAAAGCTAGGCTTAGCTTTTATAACTGCCTGTGTATATTGGTTCCTAACTTCCCTGAAAAGTTGCATATCGCAGAGGCTATTCGATGCTAATGCAGTACGCCACAGGATGTTTTTTTGCTGGTCAAGGGCACTCAGGTCTGGAGTGAACAAAGTGCAATGAGGCAATGACCCAGGCAATGAGGCAGTGATCGCTGAGTTCCTGGTTGAAGACAGCAGAGGTGTATTTTTAGGGCAGGTTGGTTAGGATGATATCTATGAGGGTGCCCGTGTTTATGGATTTGGGGTTGTACCTGGTGGGTTCCTTGATGATTTGTGTGAGAGATTTGTGTGAGATTGAGAGCATCAAGCTTAGATTGTAGGATGGCCGGGGTGTTAAGCATGTCCCAGTTTAGGTCACCTAGCAGCATGAGCTCTGAAGATAGATGGGGGCAATCAATTCACATATTACATTCATTTCTGTTAATGCATGTATTAATTACAGTAATTTACCGTTGTCATTCTTGGAGTGGAAACGTTGTCTGTTCAAAACCTGCTACACTTGTGAGAAACAAGTTTTGGTTCATTTCATAACCATCATTTACAAGATTTGTCCATTTTTTCATTGTCTTTTTGTTTGGAGTGCTCCATGTGAGCAATTAGCATGTCTGATTTCTCTGTCCTGATAATGTTGAGGGAGCGCATGTCTGGTTTCTCTGTCCTGATAATGTTGAGGTGGCGCGTGTCTGGTTTCTTTGTCCTGATAATGTTGAGGGAGCGCGTGTCTGGTTTCTCTGTCCTGATAATGTTGAGGGAGCGTGCACCTGAGCATAGAACTACTTGGCCTGCTGCGCGGAAATGTAGGTAAGTGTTTTTTTTAAACAGCCATTGTGACGTTCCCCGGCAAGAAAGCCAAAAATGTCTCTCAAACAGAAGAGTACACTCAACCAGTAATACATATGAACTACTATATCATGTCTGCATTATAAATAGTCTATCACTAGTTAACTGAAATGCCAAGAGTGCTTGACTTTGGGCAAAGGACCAACACAATCCACCAGAACCCTGCTGAAAGTTTTGTCAAAAGCAGGAATAGGCTGCAAAGGACCAACACAGTCCACCAGAACCCTGCTGAAAGGTTTGTCAAAAGCAGGAATAGGCTGCAAAGGACCAACACAGTCCACCAGAACCCTGCTGAAAGGTTTGTCTAAAGCAGGAATAGGCTGCAAAGGACCAACACAGTCCACCAGAACCCTGCTGAAAGGTTTGTCAAAAGCAGGAATAGGCTGCAAAGGGGCAACCGGTACAGCTTGGTTCGGTTTACCTGTCCGCTGGCAAACGCCACAGGATTTACAGTGAGACACAACATCCTGTTTAAGACGTCTTGTTGACCCCTAGATGGCCTGCCATACTACCATCGTGAGCCAACCTCAGTATCTCTTGTTGAAGTATAACTGGAACAACAATTTGAGATAAACTGGGCCAATCATCTCATTAGTACACCATTTCCTCATTAGAACACCATTTCCTCATTAGAACACCATCTCTTTCAAAATTACCAACACAAACTTCATCAAACTCCTCATCTGGATGTGTCTCAGCAAAAAGAGGGTAGAGGGAAACCTCTTTACTCTGTTCATCAATCAGCTGCTTCTTAGACATCCAACTGTAGGGATCCTCTCTTCAGAGGTTCTACAAACTCTCACCTTTGGTGTTTTCAAAGGAGAGGTCAACTCAGGAGGTTTACCGAAATCAGGATCACCCAGAAACGTCTGACAGCTTGACCATGGTGGGATCGCTGACATCCTCAACCTAGACTTGCTCCCGGTGACTTTCTTAGACACAGCACGTGTAACGACACATGCTGGGAACACTGTAGGGTACTTTTCTGATAACCCGTCAGGTTCCTCAATTCTGGGTTCCTTACAAACGACAAGATTTGGCACAACCTTCCCTCCAGCCAAATAATTTCCCAATATGAATGAGATCCCCTTCACTGGCAGGCTAGGCCTCTCTCCAACGACAACGGAATGAGAAGTAAGATCAGATTCCAGGTCCACGTTATAGAAACAAACTTCCATGCAACCATCTCCACGCCTTGTACTAACACACTGGAACCAGTTGCTGAAGTGTCAAAGGCAAAACACCCTCCAACATGAAGGGCTTCCCCAGTAGAGTACTGTAGAAACACCCTCCAACATGAAGGGCTTCCCCAGTATAGTCCTGTAGAAACACCCTCCAACATGAAGGGCTTCCCCAGTATAGTACTGTAGAAACACCCTCCAACATGAAGGGCTTCCCCAGTATAGTACTGTAGAAACACCCTCCAACATGAATTGCTTCCCCAGTATAGTCCTGTAGAAACACCCTCCAACATGAAGGGCTTCCCCATTATAGTACTGTAGAAACACCCTCCAACATGAAGGGCTTCCCCAGTATAGTACTGTAGAAACACCCTCCAACATGAAGGGCTTCCCCAGTATAGTACTGTAGAAACACCCTCCAACATGAAGGGCTTCCCCAATATAGTACTGTAGAAACACCCTCCAACATGAAGGGCTTCCCCAGTATAGTCCTGTAGAAACACCCTCCAACATGAAGGGCTTCCCCAGTATAGTACTGTAGAAACACCCTCCAACATGAAGGGCTTCCCCAGTATAGTACTGTAGAAACACCCTCCAACATGAAGGGCTTCCCCAGTATAGTACTGTAGAAACACCCTCCAACATGAAGGGCTTCCCCAGTATAGTCCTGTAGAAACACCCTCCAACATGAAGGGCTTCCCCAGTACAGTGCTGTAGAAACACCCTCCAACATGAAGGGCTTCCCCAGTATAGTCCTGTAGAAACACCCTCCAACATGAAGGGCTTCCCCAGTATAGTACTGTAGAAACACCCTCCAACATGAAGGGCTTCCCCAGTATAGTCCTGTAGAAACACCCTCCAACATGAAGGGCTTCCCCAGTATAGTACTGTAGAAACACCCTCCAACATGAAGGGCTTCCCCAGTATAGTACTGTAGAAACACCCTCCAACATGAAGGGCTTCCCCAGTATAGTCCTGTAGAAACACCTTCCAACATGAAGGGCTTCCCCAGTATAGTACTGCAGAAACACCCTCCAACATGAAGGTCTTCCCCAGTATAGTCCTGTAGAAACACCCTCCAACATGAAGGGCTTCCCCAGTATAGTCCTGTAAAAACACCCTCCAACATGAAGGGCTTCCCCAGTATAGTCCTGTAGAAACACCCTCCAACATGAAGGGCTTCCCCAGTATAGTACTGTAGAAACACCCTCCAACATGAAGGGCTTCCCCAGTACAGTGCTGTAGAAACACCCTCCAACATGAAGGGCTTCCCCAGTATAGTCCTGTAGAAACACCCTCCAACATGAAGGGCTTCCCCAGTATAGTCCTGTAGAAACACCCTCCAACATGAAGGGCTTCCCCAGTATAGTCCTGTAGAAACACCCTCCAACATGAAGGGCTTCCCCAGTATAGTACTGTAGAAACACCCTCCAACATGAAGGGCTTCCCCAGTATAGTCCTGTAGAAACACCCTCCAACATGAAGGGCTTCCCCAGTATAGTCCTGTAGAAACACCCTCCAACATGAAGGGCTTCCCCAGTACAGTGCTGTAGAAACACCCTCCAACATGAAGGGCTTCCCCAGTATAGTCCTGTTTTAAGAAGGTTATACAAAGGATCATTTTGCAATTTGATTTTGAATTGTAAGACCCCTTGAAGTATCAACAAAAAATTTTCAAAAGTGATTTTCTGTCAAATTATTTGGCAATAATGTTATAACCCATAGTAACACATTGGATAACATTCACAACATGGAACAACAGTCCATACTGTTATAACCCATAGTAACACATTGGATAACATTCACAACATGGAACAACAGTCCATACTGTTATAACCCATAGTAACACATTGGATAACATGCACAACATGGAACAACAGTCCTTAGTGTTATAACCCATAGTAACACATTGGATAACATTCACAACATGGAACAACAGTCCATACTGCTATAACCCATAGTAACACATTGGATAACATTCACAACATGGAACAACAGTCCATACTGTTATAACCCATAGTAACACATTGGATAACATTCACAACATGGAACAACAGTCCATACTGTTATAACCCATAGTAACACATTGGATAACATTCACAACATGGAACAACAGTCCATACTGTTATAACCCATAGTAACACATTGGATAACATTCACAACATGGAACAACAGTCCATACTGTTATAACCCATAGTAACACATTGGATAACATTCACAACATGGAACAACAGTCCATACTGTTATAACCCATAGTAACACATTGGATAACATTCACAACATGGAACAACAGTCCATACTGTTATAACCCATAGTAACACATTGGATAACATTCACAACATGGAACAACAGTCCATACTGTTATAACCCATAGTAACACATTGTCAACATTCACAACATGGAACAGCAGTCCATACTGTTATAACCCATAGTAACACATTGGATAACATTCACAACATGGAACAACAGTCCATACTGCTACTGCCTTATTCTACAATGGATTAAATAAATACAAATCCTCAGCAATCTACACACAATATCACATAATGACAAAGCGAGAATAGGTTTGTAGAAAATAATTCACATTTATTAAAAATGAAAAACAGAAATACCTTATTGACATAAGTATTCAGACCCTTTGCTATGAGACTCAAAATTGAGCTCAGGTGCATCCTGTTTCCATTGATCATTGTTGAGATGGTTCTACAACTTGATTGGACATGATTTGGAAAGGCACAAACCTGTCTGGCTACCACAGCATTCTGAAGCGATACCTTATGCCATCTGGTTTGCACTTAGTGGAACTGTCATTTGTTTTTCAACAGGACAATGACCCAACACACTTCCAGGCTGTGTAAGGGCTATTTGACCAAGAAGGAGAGTGATGGAGTCCTGCATCAGATGACCAGTAGTGTATCTCTAGTTAAACTGTCAGGGCTATTTGACCAAGAAGGAGTGTGATGGAGTGCTGCATCAGATGACCTGGCCTCCACAATCACCCGAGCTCAACCCAATTGGGATGGTTTGGGATGAGTTGGACCGCAGAGTGAAGGATATGTGGGAACTCCTTCAAGACTGTTGGAAAAACATTCCAGGTGAAGCTGGTTGAGAGAATGCCAAGAGTGTGCAAAGCTGTCATCAAGACAAAGGGTGGCTACTTTGAAAAATAAAAAATATATTTTGAATTGTTTAACACTTTTTTTTTGTTACTACATGATTCCATATGTGATATTTCATAGTTTTGATGTCTTCGCTATTATTCTACAATGTAGAAAATAGTAAAAAATAAAGAAAAACCCTTCAATGACTAGTTGTGTCCAAACTTTTGACTGGGACTGTATATCTCTTGAATGTTTTTTCATTCAATTACTCTGTGATTACCAGTTCTGCTCTTTTATTGAGGGATCTAGTCTAGATTAAACCTCATAGGAAGACAGTTTTATCATGTGGACGTTTCATTCAGGTCTCTGTTTAACTAGAAACTCTGTTTATCTTTGGCAGGAGAGAGACCAGACTCACTCTGACAGCTGGAAGAGTCCTTCAGGGGAACCAGACCCAGAGATGCCCAAACCAGCAGGACGACACCACTGCTCCCACTGTGAAAAGAGTTTTCGCTGGTTAGGGAACCTACAACTGCACGAGAGGATACACACCGGAGAAAAGGCTTTCCAATGTTCCCAGTGTGGAAAGAGTTTTGCCGTGTTAGCTAACCTGAAAAGGCATGAGAGGATACACACAGGAGAAAAGCCTTTCCAATGTTCCCATTGTGGAAAGAGATTTGCCGTGTTAGCTAACCTGAAAAGGCATGAGAGGATACACACAGGAGAAAAGCCGTATCACTGTTCCCACTGTGGAATGAGTTTTATTCAGGATGGGGACCTAAAAGCTCATGAGAGGATACACACAGGAGAAAAGCCTTTCCAATGCTCCCAGTGTGGAAATAGTTTTACCTGGTTAAGGAGCCTGAAGGAGCATAAGAGGACACACACAATAAAAGTACTATCACTGCTCTCTCTCTGTGTGGAAGGACATTTTCCCAGTCAGAGTACCTGAAATCACATGAGAGAATAGAAAGGCTGTATTCTGACTTATATTTTTGACAGAGAATAAGGTCCCACAGTTGACAATGCACGTCAGAGCAAACACCAAGCAATGAGGTCGAAGAAATTGTCCGTAGAGCTCAGAGACATGATTGTGTTGAGGCACAGATCTGGGGAAGGGTACCAAAAAATGACAGCCCGCTTGGAGTTTGCCAAAAGGCGCCTAAAGGCACTCAGACCATCAGAAATAACATTCCCTGGCCTGATGAAACCAACTTTGAACTCTTTGGCCTGAATGCCAGTCATCTCGTCTGGCGTAAACTTGGCACCCTCCCTACGGTGAAGCATGGTGGTGGCAGCATCGTGTTGTGAGGATGTTTTTCAGCGGCAGGGACTGGGATACCAATCAGGATCGAGGGAAAGATGGACGGAGCAAAGTACAGAGAGATCCTTGATGAAAACCTGCTCCAAAGCGCTCAGGACCTCAGACTGGGGCGAAGGTTAACCTTCCAACAGGACAATGACCATAAGCATACAGCCAAAAACTTCGAAGAGTTGCTTCGGGACAAGTCTCTGAATGTCCTTGAGTGGCCCAACCAGAGCCCAGACTTGAACTCGATCGAACATCTCTGGAGAGACCTGAAAATAGCTGTGTAGCAAAGCTCCCCTTCCAACCTCACAGAGCTTGAGAGGATCAGTAGAAAAGAATGGTAGAAACTCCCCAAATACATGTGTGCCAAGCTTATAACGTCATGCCCAAGAAGACTTGAGGATGTAATCGCTGCCAAAGGGGCTTCAACAATGTACTGAGTAAAGGGTCTGAATACTTATGTAAATGTGATTTTTCAGTTGATTATTTTAATAAATTAGCAAAAAAATTTATGTTTTTGTTTTGTCGTTATGGGATATTATGGGGTAACTCGATTGAGTTTTTTAATTTATTTTTTATTAATTTTAGAATAAGGCTAACGTAACACAATGTGTAAAAAGTGAAGGGGTCTGAATACTTTCTGAATGCACTGTATTGTTACACCATGTAGGAGCAGTATAGACCTAGTCTGTTCATTATATACATATACATGATGTATTGTTACACCATGTAGGAGCAGTATAGACCTAGTCTGTTCATTATATACATCTACATGATGTATTGTTACACCATGTAGGAGCAGTATAGACCTAGTCTGTTCATTATATACATCTACATGATGTATTGTTACACCATGTAGGAGCAGTATAGACCTAGTCTGTTCATTATATACATCTACATGATGTATTGTTACACCATGTAGGAGCAGTATAGACCTAGTCTGTTCATTATATACATCTACATGATGTAGTGTTACACCATGTAGGAGCAGTATAGACCTAGTCTGTTCATTATATACATCTACATGATGTATTGTTACACCATGTAGGAGCAGTATAGACCTAGTCTGTTCATTATATACATCTACATGATGTATTGTTACACCATGTAGGAGCAGTATAGACCGACAGTAGCTGGCTACTTATTTAGATTTATTTTGACTTAATGAAACTGCCTTAAATGTGCTGTAGTAAACATTTTTTTATTCTCACCAATCAATCAGCACATTCCTGTCTTGGTGTGTCTCAATACAATAGTATTAATTGATGAAATCCATTTAAAATAATATTTCTCTCAACTGCGTTTCCCTCCAGTCAGCAGACGGCGATTTGCGTCTTTCAGGCGATGCTGCAGCGTGACGTATAATCTAGTGGACGGTTCTTCAAAAACAACTAGTCAACCACCTCGGTAACTTGCTAGCCAACATAGCCGAAAGATTCCAGCTGTTTATACTGTTAAGTTGCGTGAATTCGAATCTGGTATCAGGACAAAATAGTCAGCACATAGTAACTTCTGATTTCTTTGTACTTTAATTAATGCAAACACTTGAATGGTAAATATGTGGCTCGTATATACGGGATCTCTGTATCACATCGCAGGGCAGACAGAGATCTAGTAATGACATCACATGCTCTTCCTTAAATACTGGACAGACTTAGTTCCCTCTCCATGAGGGCCTGTCATAGTAGAGGCTAGAATATGGTTTAGACTTATTCCAGCCTATCGTTGGCGTGCAGATTGGTCCCAACCTCTAGACGCAGTCCTGTTTCCTGCCGTAGCTGTTGTCTCTGGCAGATGTCTCATCTTGTGACTGCAAAATGCACAGTTCTCTAAAACCCTTACACCCCCCCACATATACCTTTCACCCATATCCTGTTATTGCTATTATTCTACAGACAATCCTGTTTCTACAGCATCAGCATTCTGTCCATATGACCCACCATCACATGAGCCACTTCCTCTAACATATAGCAGTATTCAATCATCTTATAGTTAATAAACGTATCATTATATCATATGCGTTTTATTATATAGGTTATGCAAACAGATTGTTATATTATATAGGATATGCACACAAATAGTTGGTCAAACCCTAACAATACGCTTTCGGTGTATATTACCTACTGTGTTTTGGGCACATAAATCCTAAATCATTTCAGAGTTTGCTAAATCCAATAGTTGTAACAGAGTCACCTTAAGTTGATTCACAACACCCAAATGGATACTGTCATTAATGCAGTTCTTCAATAATTACACATAATACTTAATACAGTAGCTGTTTAGTTAGTCACATGTTCAACTATCATCAGCTGATCCAGGAAATCATTTTCTGAATGCCAGTCAAATGTGCTTCTTCATTCATTACACCGTAAAGACAGTTATGCCGTGCTCCATGTTGGATCCAATATCCCAAACAAATTGATGTTTATAATGTGTTGTTGTCTGCTTGATTTATAGTAGCGTCTCATTACTCTGTTTGGACATGGAGATACTTAGCTCATAATGTGTAGAGAACTGTTCCTTGATGAATAGGCTATTGTACAACACACAGAGCTATTTTCCTTCATTCAGGACATTTAGAATGACAACACATTACAGAGTAGCCTAGTGGGATTATTCACAAAATTATTTGGTGATCAGCTTATGAAATGTCATTACAAAGACATTTTAGTTTCCATGTTTCACCTGAAATATTAAATGATTTATAATCCTAGGTCTATGTTGTTGTTAGGTGAAGTTATGGGTCCTACAGTAGGTCTATGTTGTTGTTAGGTGAAGTTATGGGTCCTACAGTAGGTCGATGTTGTTGTTAGGTGAAGTTATGGATCCTACAGTAGGTCTATGTTATTGTAAGGTGAAGTTATGGGTCCTACAGTAGGTCTATGTTATTGTTAGGTGAAGTTATGGGTCCTACAGAAGGTCTATGTTATTGTTAGGTGAGATTATAGACCATTTTGGCATACACTTAGTGGACAAATCCTCATTGTCAGGCTGATGGAAAACGAGCCAAAGAGCATTTTACTGGTTGAAGTCGTTTTTAAATATAAAGTAGTACATTTTCAACAATAACATAAACATTATATTAATCAGGACATTAAAACAAGCCTTACAATTATAATCCAAAGTAGTGTGAAATGCACTCATAAGCAACATGGAAATGGAGGCTATATTTGCTGTCAGCCGATGAGAACTCCCCTGAGTTTTCCCCCACGGTGGTGAATTAGTGAATAGACACAGAGCTTAATGTGAGTTTCCTTGAGTAGCACTCCTGATCTTGCACTGATACTGTGTTGTAATATTCAGAATACATTGTGGAAAAACTAAAATCTTTGCTCACCATTTTTGCTCCAGACAGATATACAACATCCATAATTAGTGGTTTCTGCATTAGCATGGAGGTGCTTCTGCAACCAAAATTGCGTGTGCATCGCCCTTGTCGCAATTTTAGCAAACACAGAAAGGGGCCTATATTGGAGACCAAAATTCGTCTGGCACACTGCTTAGGATTTCAACAACTTTTACTTTTTTCTAGCCTAAAATCATTGATGTTACTACTAATGTGAAAACAAGACTAAATATGACTATTGTTGCTCACTTGACTGTCTTAAGACAATTGTCAAGTATTTTTAACATTCATTACAGACGTCAATTGTTGTATAACATCATGGCTACGCTGTTGGCATCACCTTTTACAATAGATTTCTGCTGTTGTGGGCCTTTAACCATCTGTCTGGCTTGTTGTTCACACAGGAGCGAGACGTGACTATCTTGGATCCTCTGGGGAGCCTCAACATCATGATGCTAACGAGGCAGAGAAGAGTCTCACCAGATCATATCACCTCAAGAAACACCAGGAGAGACCCACAGGGAAGAAATCCTAATGCTGCTCTGACTGTGGGAAACATTGCAAATCTTCATCAGAACTTAAAATACACCAGCGAGTACACACAGGAGAGAAATCTCACCACTGTTTTGATTGTGGTTAGAGTTACTTAAGATCAGAATCACTCTAAGTACACATGAGAATTCACACTGGAGAGAAACCTTATAGCTGTGATCAATGTGGGAAGAGTTTTACTCAGTCAAGCTGCCTGATAGTACATCTGAGAGCACACACAGGAGAGAAACCTTACCACTGCTCTGACTGCGGAAAGAGTTTTGTTAGTTCAACAGATTTAAAATCACATCAGAAAATACACACAGTAGAGAAACCTTATAACTGTACTCAATGTGGGAAGAGTTTTACTTAGTCAAGCAGCCTGGTATCACACCAGAAAACACAGACAGGAGAGAAGCCTCATAGCTGTGATCAATGTCACAAGAGATACTCTGATAAAAGATCTCTGATCAAACATCAGAAAATACATACATGAAGGAGTTGTTTCATGATATATTATATATTATATATATATTATATATTATTATATTATATATTATATATATATTATGATATAGTCAGGTTTAAAGACTGGGCATTCAACTGAGACTGCTCTTCTCTGTGTCACGGAGGCTCTCCGCACTGCTAAAGCTAACTCTCTCTCCTCTGCTCTCATCCTTCTAGACCTATCTGCTGCCTTTGATACTGTGAACCATCAGATCCTCCTCTCCACCCTCTCCGAGTTGGGCATCTCCGGCGCGGCCCACGCTTGGATTGCGTCCTACCTGACAGGTCGCTCCTACCAGGTGGCGTGGCGAGAATCTGTCTCCGCACCATGCGCTCTCACCACTGGTGTCCCCCAGGGCTCTGTTCTAGGCCGTCTCCTATTCTCGCTATACACCAAGTCACTTGGCTCTGTCATATCCTCACATGGTCTCTCCTATCATTGCTATGCAGACGACACACAATTAATCTTCTCCTTTCCCCCTTCTGATAACCAGGCGGCGAATCGCATCTCTGCATGTCTGGCAGACATATCAGTGTGGATGACGGATCACCACCTCAAGCTGAACTTCGGCAAGACGGAGCTGCTCTTCCTCCCGGGGAAGGACTGCCCGTTCCATGATCTCGCCATCACGGTTGACAACTCCCTTGTGTCCTCCTCCCAGAGTGCTAAGAACCTTGGCGTGATCCTGGACAACACCCTGTCGTTCTCCACTAACATCAAGGCGGTGACCCGATCCTGTAGGTTCATGCTCTACAACATTCGCAGAGTACGACCCTGCCTCACACAGGAAGCGGCGCAGGTCCTAATCCAGGCACTTGTCATCTCCCGTCTGGATTACTGCAACTCGCTGTTGGCTGGGCTCCCTGCCTGTGCCATTAAACCCCTACAACTCATCCAGAACGCCGCAGCCCGTCTGGTGTTCAACCTTCCCAAGTTCTCTCACGTCACCCCGCTCCTCCGCTCTCTCCACTGGCTTCCAGTTGAAGCTTGCATCCGCTACAAGACCATGGTGATTGCCTACGGAGCTGTGAAGGGAACGGCACCTCCATACCTTCAGGCTCTGATCAGGCCCTACACCCAAACAAGGGCACTGCGTTCATCCACCTCTGGCCTGCTGGCCCCCCTACCTCTGAGGAAGCACAGTTCCCGCTCAGCCCAGTCAAAACTGTTCACTGCTCTGGCACCCCAATGGTGGAACAAGCTCCCTCACGACGCCAGGACAGCGGAGTCAATCACCACCTTCCGGAGACACCTGAAACCCCACCTCTTTAAGGAATACCTGGGATAGGACAAAGTAATCCTTCTAACCCCCCCCTCCCCTAAAAGATTTAGATGTACTATTGTAAAGTGGTTGTTCCACTGGATATCATAAGGTGAATGCACCAATTTGTAAGTCGCTCTGGATAAGAGCGTCTGCTAAATGACTTAAATGTAATGTAAATGTAAATGATATCAATGAAATGATGTCACAATGTAGAATGTTTTAACATTGTAGTAGGAGTATTTTAATGATGTCACAATGTAGAACCCCTATCGCTTTCCCCCTGTTCTATGAGCCTCATCAGTGGAAAAATCTTTGTACTTTGCTCCGTTCATCTTTCCCTCGATCCTGACTAGTCTGCCAGTCCCTGCCACTGAAAAACATCCCCACAGCATGATGCTGCCACCACCATGCTTCACCGTAGGGACGGTGCCTGGTTTCTTCCAGGTCTTGAGAGTCCTTTAGGTGCTTTTTGGCAAACTCCAAGTGTTCTGTCATGAGCCTTTTACTGAGGAGTGGCTTCCGTCTGGCCACTCTACCATAAAGGCCTGATTGTTGGAGTGCTGCAGAGATGGTTGTCCTTCTGGAAGGTTCTCCCATCTACACAGAAGAACTCTGGAGCTTTGTCAGAGTAACCATCAGGTTCTTGGTCACCTCCCTGACCAAGGCCCTTCTCCCAAATGTATGTAGTTCTGTCCTTGAGCTGTTCTTGTCTATTGATCTGTATTATGTCATGTTTTGTGTGGACCCCAGGAAGAGTAGCTGCTGCTTTTGCAACAGCTAATGGGGATCCTAATAAAAAAAACAAAATACTAAGATTGCTCAGTTTGGCCGGGTGGCCAGCTCTAGGAAGAGTCTTGGTGGTTCCAAACTTTTTACATTTTAGAATGATGGAGGCCACTGTGTTCTTGGGGACCTTCAATGCTGCAGACATTTTTTGGTACCTTTCTCCAGATCTGTGCCTCAACACAATCCTTTCTCAGAGCTCTATGGACAATTCCTTTGACCTCTGGGCTTGGTTTTCGCTCTGACAACTGTGGGACCTTATATAGACAGGTGTGTGCCTTTCCAAATCATGTCCAATCAATTGAATTTACCACAGGTGGACTCCTCCACTGACAGAATGGTGGCAGAGTTTTCTACCATTGGAAGTTTTGTACACAGTCACGTGATATGTGATATAGAAAAGTCCAATCTTATGAGAGTACATGGGAGGCACTATACTGTGTGTCTGCAGGTGTCTATCTGGTCAAAACCACTGATACAGGTGCCCCTCCACCCTCTGGTGGGATGGATCATGTCTACAGAGAAACCTAGATTCAAATACTTAGATTTGTGTGTATTAGGTATATGTTGTGAAATTGTTAGATATTACTTGTTAGATATTACTGCACTGTCGGAGCTAGAACCACAAGCATTTTGCTACACCCGCAATAACATTTGCTAAACACGTGTATGTGACCAATTAAATGTGATTTGATTTTGATTTGAAATAAACGTCCTATTTATACAAGGTGCTTTTGGCTGGGGTCAAAACGACTATAAAGGATTTGAATTAGTTAATAGTCCATATTGATACAGAAACACTAAACCATGATTTAGATATATTAAGAACAAGTTGATTGACAAAGTCATGAAAAATTCAATAAACCACATTTTGGCCATGATAAAAGATATGCCTCTGGGGTCAAAATGATCCATGTCAGAAGTATGGTTCAATGCAAATATGTAGTGGGTCTAAAGTTTGTTTTAAATTATCACTCATTAAACACGAATCAATCAACACATGCTTCTCTTTGAAAGACTTAATATAATAATCTACTTTTATGGAATAAATGAAAATAAACTTTTGGTTCCTCAACTGCGTTTCCCACTACAGTCAGCAGAAGGCGATGTGCATCTTTTTATTTTTAATTTATTTATATATTTTTTTTAAATTCAAAATACAGATCAACAATTTACATTGTTACATCATACAAAACAGAACGCAACTATTAACGAGAAAATACTAAAACATATCAATGAAGTAATAAAAAAATAAACAATTCTAGTGCAATTGTAATCACTCTGAAAAAATCTTATAATGATTCAGGAAAATGTTATTCTTGTTGTTATTCACTGGGGTTAATGTTTTAATAAAATAGTTAAATTCAATCAGAAAAATGTGTAATTTTGGTATAGAATTTTGGAATTTTTGTCTTTGTATAAAGTATTTGGCAACAAGAATAAAAATATTCACAATCATTTCAATGGTCTTGTTATCATTGCAATAGTAACATATAGTAACATATTATTTCTTTCATGTCAAAAACATAGACAGTGTTCATAATGGTAAATAAGTATTTTGCAAGGTTTTCCCAAAATTCTGACACAAATTTACATTAAAGAACAAGTGCTTCTACACATGCATTGCTTGCTGTTTGGGGTTTTAGGCTGGGTTTCTGTACAGCACTTTGAGATATCAGCTGATGTAAGAAGGGCTATATAAATAAATTTGATTTGAAGTGGGACAGATTCTCACCTTCTTTTTCACAGAAAACGCAGATATCATCAATAGCCACAAATGTGGATATCATAGAATTACATGGATATATCTTATGTAAAATTTTAAAGTGCACTTCCTTAACTTTGTTTGGTATACAATCTTTGTTAGGCCTTAACCATGCATTTTCCCAGACAATGTCAGGATTAAGCATGTTCCAGAAACATTTTCCTCTTGGTGTAAGTTGGTTTTGTGAATGGAGAATTTGTCTTATATATTTATTACAACAAGATTTCTCAAGTAAGCCCACGCCTTCCAATCTGAGGTCTGGATAAGCTTTGTGATCATCACCAAAGCTAAGATGAGTTTTCATTAGTGTAGTTAGACCACTGGGAACGGCTTTGATCACAGAAATAAACTCTCTGAAAGGTATTGGAAACTCTTTCAATGTTATAAATTGTTCATATGTAAGAATATTACCCTTGTTGTCAAAAACATCAAGAACAAAGTCAATATTCCTCTCATGCCAGCTGGGGTAGAACAATGACTTATTCCTTACAGTTATGTCTGAATTATTCCACTAAAGAGCTTTATGTGGGGAATAATTGTGCAGGAAACATATTTTCCAGGCCATTAAAGCTTGTTGGTGAAACCTAGCTATTTAGCGGGTAATCTTTCAGGAATTTATTTACATTTCAGTAAATATTGAAGACCTCCCAACTTATTAAACACATTATTTGGAATGAAATGCCATATTGAATCAGAATTGATCAAGCATCTTTTCAACCAGTTGATCTTGAAAGTGTCATTTATGTCAACAAAATCCAACACTTCCAGACCTCCTTCACCTCTTTTATTAGAAAGGACTGACTTTTTCAGTTTGTGAGACTTATTTTTACAGATGAAGTCAAGAAAGGTCTTATTGATCTCTTTACAAGTAGAAGGATTTACAAATAAAGATAATTAGGGGTACACAAAATGAGACAGTCCCTCTGCCTTGGACAGAAGTACTCTCCCAAGTATAGAAAGATCTCTTTGTAGACAATCATTAAATATATTTTTGGTTTTCTTAATTTTAGGAGAGAAATTCATATGTTGTCTGACTAAGTGGTTTTTTGACAGATGTATTCCTAAATTTTAAACACAGTCCTTTACAGGAATATTTTCTATTTCTTTATCATCAGAGTCAAATAAACATAAGATTTCACATTTAGAAACATTCCATTTTAATCCTGATGCAATAGAAAATGCAGTTATAGCATTAAGGGAGACCTGGTTTTTGTCTCTTAAAAAAGAGTAGTATCATCAGCCAGTTGGGAAATTTTGATTTCTTTGTTAAAAATGGTTAAGCCATACAAATTTGCATTAGTTCCACAACCAAAATGAATAAAAATGGCAAAATTGGGCATCCCTGTCGTACACTTCTGTTGACACTGAACATTTTGGAAGTATTAAGGTTTAGTAACACAGAACTATTTATATCTTTGTAAAACATGCTTTGATAAAATTTTCACCGAATCCAAAAAGTTTAGGTGACCTAAAGAGAAATGAATGTTCAATTGTGTCAAAGGCTTTACAGAAGTCCAAAAATAAGACAACCGCATCTGAGTCAATTGCATCTGAATAATCTAGAAGGTCCAAGACTAAACAAATGTTAGAGCTGATATGACGGCCCTTCATGAATCCTGTTTGAGTCTCATTTATAATGGTATCTATTCCTTTCTTTAATTTTTGCCATAACCCAGAACAATCAATTTGTAATCAATATTTAATAAAGTAATTGGTCTCCAATTGTCAATGAGAGAAGGGTCTTTATTGGGCTTCGGAATCAGTGAAACAAGGCCCTGTTTCATAGTGGAGACCATTTCACCATTTTTAATGCAATCTTGAAACATATTAAAAATCGGGTCTTGTAGTAACTCCCCAAACTGTCTATAGAAGTCAACTGATAGGCCATCAGGGCCAGGAGATTTCCCTTTTTTTCATTGAATTCAGAGCCTCTCTAATTTCTTCAATTGACACAGGTGAATCGCAAACTGAGTGGAAATCATCCTCAATTACAGGGACATAATTCTGAATGTGGCAAATGTAGCTTTCACAACCATCTTCCTGAAATTGAGAGCTGTAAAGGTTTTCATAAAAGGAATTGACAAATGATAATATTGTAATGGGATCTTTGCATAAAACATTGTTAATTTTGAGTGCAGTTTTCTATATTTTCTTTTGTAGTTTCTCTTTTCAAGTGCAAAAAAGTAACTATTGTTTCTTCCCCCTCTTCAATCCATTTTGCTCTTGACCTTACAAAGGCACCCTTTGACCCGTGTAAAGCTGTTCTAATTCTAGTTGTAAAGACTTAAATAAAGACTCTTCTTCTTCAGATAGATTCTCTTCTTTAGAAAACTGTCAACCTTGCTCATCAACTCTTTTTCTCTAAGGGTCTTTAAGTGCATTAGCACTTTGGCACATTTAATGGCTACAACTCTGACTTTATATTTGAAAAATTCCCATCTACTTCCATGACCTAAGTCTTTTCTTGCAAAAATAACGATTTGATGTTGTTCTATCCAAATCTACTAATAACAGATTTAATAATTTCATCCGGACGTCAAAATACTGCCCCCTACCCCGATGAAGTTTAACATCCATGGTGGTGACATTAACACTTGGTAGACTATATAACTTAAACATCCATGGTGGAGACATTAACACTTGGTAGGCTATATAACTTAAACATCCATGGTGGAGACATTAACACTTGGTAGACTATATAACTTAAACATCCATGGTGGAGACATTAACACTTGGTAGACTATATAACTTAAACATCCATGGTGGAGACATTAACACTTGGTAGACTATATAACTTAAACATCCATGGTGGAGACATTAACACTTGGTAGACTATATAACTTAAACATCCATGGTGGAGACATTAACACTTGGTAGACTATATAACTTAAACATCCATGGTGGAGACATTAACACTTGGTAGACTATATAACTTAAACATCCATGGTGGAGACATTAACACTTGGTAGACTATATAACTTAAACATCCATGGTGGAGACATTAACACTTGGTAGACTATATAACTTAAACATCCATGGTGGAGACATTAACACTTGGTAGACTATATAACTTAAACATCCATGGTGGAGACATTAACACTTGGTAGAATATATAACTTAAACATCCATGGTGGAGACATTAACACTTGGTAGAATATATAACTTAAACATCCATGCTGGAGACATTCACTTTTTCATAATGTTTCCAAATTGATTGTTTTTTCTAGAAGCATCTACACCAGCTTGTTGTTGTTGTCATGGTTGTTCCTGTTGGGTAGCAACTTCACCAGCTTGTTGTTGTTGTCATGGTTGTTCCTGTTGGGTAGCAACTTCACCAGCTTGTTGTTGTTGTCATGGTTGTTCCTGTTAGGTAGCAACTTCACCAGCTTGTTGTTGTTGTCGTCATGGCTGTTCCTGTTGGGTAGCAACTTCACCAGCTTGTTGTTGTCGTCATGGTTGTTCCTGTTGGGTAGCAACTTCACCAGCTTGTTGTTGTCGTCATGGTTGTTCCTGTTGGGTAGCAACTTCACCAGCTTGTTGTTGTTGTCATGGCTGTTCCTGTTGGGTAGCAACTTCACCAGCTTGTTGTTGTTGTCATGGCTGTTCCTGTTGGGTAGCAACTTCACCAGCTTGTTGTTGTTGTCATGGTTGTTCCTGTTGGGTAGCAACTTCACCAGCTTGTTGTTGTTGTCATGGCTGTTCCTGTTGGGTAGCAACTTCACCAGCTTGTTGTTGTTGTCATGGCTGTTCCTGTTGGGTAGCAACTTCACCAGCTTGTTGTTGTTGTCATGGTTGTTCCTGTTAGGTAGCAACTTCACCAGCTTGTTGTTGTTGTCATGGTTGTTCCTGTTGGGTAGCAACTTCACCAGCTTGTTGTTGTTGTCATGGCTGTTCCTGTTGGGTAGCAACTTCACCAGCTTGTTGTTGTTGTCATGGCTGTTCCTGTTGGGTAGCAACTTCACCAGCTTGTTGTTGTTGTCATGGTTGTTCCTGTTGGGTAGTAACTTCACCAGCTTGTTGTTGTTGTCATGGTTGTTCCTGTTGGGTAGTAACTTCACCAGCTTGTTGTTGTTGTCATGGCTGTTCCTGTTGGGTAGCAACTTCACCAGCTTGTTGTTGTTGTTGTTGTCATGGCTGTTCCTGTTGGGTAGCAACTTCACCAGCTTGTTGTTGTTGTTCTGAAGCATCTTGTGTGATGTAGGTCTTGTGGGGAGAGGGTGAGAGAAGATGGATTCTATTCACATGCTGACCAGCTTCTGAAGAACATATGGTGCTAGAATGGAGAGGAGATCAGTAAACAACAGAACGTATGGTGCTAGAATGGAGAGGAGATCAGTAAACAACATATTTACATATGTGCAACATTGTGACAGCACTGGTTCTCCCCTATTTGGGAAGTTGGTCTGCCTGCTCCTCAGGCTGAGAGAGATATTCTGACAGCAGGTTCCAGTCCTCTTCCTCTGTATATAAAAACTGTTTAAAACTCTATAACACAATAGTGGTTTTGGAAAACTGGTTCATATATCCTAAAGTCAATGGCGAATGTGGCTATGTATATATTTATTTTGCCGTTCATAAATTGAAGACCTATTTCAGCAAGTTAACCAGGTTTCTGCTTGTTTAGCTAGCCGTGTTAATGACGAGCTAACTAGCACCGTTGGTCACTGCACTACAATGTGTCACGCAGCTATTACCAGCAGGTGATTTACTAGCAGGTGACTTATTGAAATATTAACTTCATGTTTATTTTCTTACAACCTTCAAATGTTTATATAAAAAGGGTTGTACTTGTGCTCTGTATTTATGGATTAATATCACTTCACATTGAGGGCATGTATCACTACTGTTGCTCCTATCTAAATGATATCTTGTGTCCTACCTAACCATGTATCACTACTGTTGCTCCTATCTAAATGATATCTTGTGTCCTACCTAACCATGTATCACTACTGTTGCTCCTATCTAAATGATATCTTGTGTCCTACCTAACCAGTGAACGTGTGGCTGTGACCGTCCTGTCAGTGCCTGTCATAACTGTTTTATTTTACTGCTTTTCTGTATTTTTTGGTTATTTTCTAAACACAACGCATGTATATTATACAATCACTTTGTCGATTCAGTCTGAGAGCAGTGAACATGTGACTGTCCTGTCAATGCCTGTCATCACTGTTTGATATCTTTTACTGCAGATAAAAACTGAGTCAACCTGAAGTGTGGGTGTCCGTGTGCCTTTCTTCTGGGGGGCTGTGTGAAGTTGGTTACACCAGGTGCCTGTACTACAGAAACACAGCTAATCCAACAATAGTGCTAGGTGCCTGTACTACAGAAACACAGCTAATCCAACAATAGTGCTAGGTGCCTGTACTATATAAACACTGCTAATCCAACAATAGTGCTGGTGCCTGTACTATATAAACACTGCTAATCCAACAATAGTGTAGGTGCCTGTACTACAGAAACACTGCTAATCCAACAATAGTGCTGGTGCCTGTACTATATAAACACTGCTAATCCAACAATAGTGCTGGTGCCTGTACTATATAAACACTGCTAATCCAACAATAGTGCTGGGTGCCTGTACTATATAAACACTGCTAATCCAACCATAGTACTAGGTGCCTGTACTATATAAACACTGCTAATACAACAATAGTGCTAGGTGCCTGTACTATATAAACACTGCTAATCCAACAATAGTGCTGGTGCCTGTACTACAGAAACACTACTAATCCAACAATAGTGCTAAGTGCCTGTACTACAGGTTCCTGCACACTTGATTAAAGGGGAACTACTCTCAAAAATCTAAATTTCTTAGATTTTTCCCAAACCTCAATTGATGTGGTTTAAGCATTGTTATGAACATACAATTGTATTGTTTTTCTGTTTAAAAAAAGTCAGACTTTGAGAACAAAAACCTGAAAAAAATGAGAGAAATTTTGAAACCTGTGAATTTCTGACTCAGTTTCTCTGTTTCAATAATAGTTATTATATTATCCTACTGAACAGTACAGCTTGGGTTGGGCTACTATTATCCTACTGAACAGTACAGCTTGTGTTGGTCTACTATTATCCAACTGAACAGTACAGCTTGGGTTGGCCTACTATTATCCTACTGACCAGTACAGCTTGGGTTGGTCTACTCTTATCCTACTGAACAGTACAGCTTGGGTTGGTCTGCTATTATCCTACTGAACAGTACAGCTTGGGTTGGTCTACTATTATCCTACTGAACAGTACAGCTTGGGTTGGTCTACTATTATCCTACTGACCAGTACAGCTTGGGTTGGTCTACTATTATCCTACTGACCAGTACAGCTTGGGTTGTTCCACTATTATCCTACTGAACAGTACAGCTTGGGTTGGTCTACTATTATCCTACTGACCAGTACAGCTTGGGTTGGTCTACTATTATCCTACTGAACAGTACAGCTTGGGTTGGTCTACTATTATCCTACTGAACAGTACAGCTTGGGTTGGTCTACTATTATCCTACTGAACAGAACAGCTTGGGTTGGTCTACTATTATCCTACTGAACAGAACAGCTTGGGTTGGTCTACTATTATCCTACTGAACAGAACAGCTTGGGTTGGTCTACTATTATCCTACTGAACAGAACAGCTTGGGTTGGCCTGACTGTGAAAGACCAATATGGGATTCATCATTTTAGGTCATTCAGAGTGTATGTCACTATTTCTCATGCTTTTCACACAGAGGGCCTTTCCTTCGCTGGGCCGTTTGGAAAATGTTTTACTAAATTAGAGTACTGTATACCCACTTCTCCAGGCACCACTACACCACTGGCCGACACAACAGCTTTCAACATACCAGTATTTAGTTTGGAAACTTTCTAAAGAAATGCTGGTATAACTAATACTATATTAAAATACATCAAATTATCCATTTATTTGTTTCTAAAGTGGTTGCACTGCTGTGAAAAACAGTTGTACTGCACTACAGTGCTAAAATAATTTATATTCTCAAAGTTGATCTTGTCTTATTTAGAAGAAAATAATCTGATGTTGTGCTGCCAGCATATTATCCTGCTGCTAGCAGAACGGTAATATAGGCTTTTAACCTAGAATATTTGTACGGTGTGCTGCGAGGTACAAACTGCAGAGATCTCTATAGAGAGAAAGATCAATAAGAGGTTATTTAAGAGGCTTAATAAAAAATAAATAAAAAAAACAGGCAAATTGGGTTGATGAATTATGGTCCAAGGTGAAGCCATGCTGTCCCAAACACCCTTTTGATTGGTCACATGTCCTGCTCAGGGACACACCTGACTCAGGAGACTGCAATGTTTCTATACTCATTGACTCACCCTTTTGATTGGTCACATGTCCTGCTCAGGGACACACCTGACTCAGGAGACTGCAATGTTTCTATACTCATTGACTCACCCTTTTGATTGGTCACATGTCCTGCTCAGGGACACACCTGACTCAGGAGACTGCAATGTTTCTATACTCATTGACTCACCCTTTTGATTGGTCACATGTCCTGCTCAGGGACACACCTGACTCAGGAGACTGCAATGTTTCTATACTCATTGACTCACCCTTTTGATTGGTCACATGTCCTGCTCAGGGACACACCTGACTCAGGAGACTGCAATGTTTCTATACTCATTGACTCACCCTTTTGATTGGTCACATGTCCTGCTCAGGGACACACCTGACTCAGGAGACTGCAATGTTTCTATACTCATTGACTCACCCTTTTGATTGGTCACATGTCCTGCTCAGGGACACACCTGACTCAGGAGACTGCAATGTTTCTATACTCATTGACTCACCCTTTTGATTGGTCACATGTCCTGCTCAGGGACACACCTGACTCAGGAGACTGCAATGTTTCTATACTCATTGACTCACCCTTTTGATTGGTCACATGTCCTGCTCAGGGACACACCTGACTCAGGAGACTGCAATGTTTCTATACTCATTGACTCACCCTTTTGATTGGTCACATGTCCTGCTCAGGGACACACCTGACTCAGGAGACTGCAATGTTTCTATACTCATTGACTCACCCTTTTGATTGGTCACATGTCCTGCTCAGGGACACACCTGACTCAGGAGACTGCAATGTTTCTATACTCATTGACTCACCCTTTTGATTGGTCACATGTCCTGCTCAGGGACACACCTGACTCAGGAGACTGCAATGTTTCTATACTCATTGACTCACCCTTTTGATTGGTCACATGTCCTGCTCAGGGACACACCTGACTCAGGAGACTGCAATGTTTCATTAACTGCAATTGCTACATTAACCCACCACCAAACTAAACAGGGTTAGAAGTTACAAGACATACGTTGAAATACTGTAGCATTATGGTAAAGAAAGATGACAAGAGAGAGCGAGAGAGAGAAAGGAGAGGGCCAAAGAGCCTGTTCATTATTCCTCCACATGGGGGTAACAAACACCAGTTAATATTCCAGAATAGAGCACCACAGAATTTACAGGCTACGTTTGACAATGGTCAATTTGGAGATCCTCCAGCCTGGACCAGGCCTGCGTCCCAAAAGTATTTACTGCTTCCTGAAGTGTGCACTCCTTCACTACTCCCCATAAAGTGTAAAAGCATTGGATTGCTGTAGGCATAGGTTATAGCATGAGTTTCCATTCTAATCAATTCCTGTCAAATCCTATCGATGAAGGGAAGTGAACAAGTGCACACTTTTGGAGGAAGGACAACAATACATCATAGTCAATGTGGAGGATAAATAACTACACACCAGGACAACAATACATCATAGTCTATGGAGGATAAATAACTACACACCAGGACAACAATACATCATAGTCTATGGAGGATAAATAACTACACACCAGGACAACAATACATCATAGTCTATGGAGGATAAATAACTACACACCAGGACAATACATCATAGTCTATGGAGGATAAATAACTACACACCAGGACAACAATACATCATAGTCTATGGAGGATAAATAACTACACACCAGGACAACAATACATCATAGTCTGTGGAGGATAAATAACTACACACCAGGACAACAATACATCATAGTCTATGGAGGATAAATAACTACACACCAGGACAACATTACATCATAGTCTATGGAGGATAAATAACTACACACCAGGACAACAATACATCATAGTCTATGGAGGATAAATAACTACACACCAGGACAACAATACATCATAGTCTATGGAGGATAAATAACTACACACCAGGACAACAATACATCATAGTCTATGGAGGATAAATAACTACACACCAGGACAACATTACATCATAGTCTATGGAGGATAAATAACTACACACCAGGACAACAATACATCATAGTCTGTGGAGGATAAATAACTACAATGATGTCTTAACTTCTCTCTTTCTGTTTGTTTGTAGTTTCTCACTGTTTGAATTAGCAGGTGTTATCATTAGCCCCTCATATTTGTGAGAGAGAGACAGAAAGACAGACAGAAAGAGAGAGAGAGAGAGAGAGAGAGAGACAGAGAGAGAGACAGAAAGAGAGAGAGACAGACAGACAGACGAGTCCCCTAAGCAAGCTGGACCTGGTACTCTGTTCACAAACAGACCCCACAGAGCCCCAGGACAGAAAACATATTAGACCAAACCAAATCATGAGAAAACAAAAGGATAATTACTTGACACATTGGAAAGGATTAACAAAAAACAGAGCAAACTAGAATGTTATTTAGCCCTAAACAGAGACTACACAGTGGCAGAATACCTGACCACTGTGCCTGACCAAAACTTAAGGAAAGCTTTGACTACGTACAGACTCAGTGAGCATAGCCTTGCTATTGAGAAAGCCTGCCGTAAGCAGACCTCAAATCAAATTGTATTAGTTACGGGCCCCTAAACAACAATGCAGTTAAAAAAAATATGGATAAGAATAAGAAATGAAAGTAACAAGTAATTAAAGAGCATCAGTAAAATAACAATAGCAATACTATATACAGGTGGGTACCTGGCTCAAGAGAAGACAGGCTATGTGCACACAGCCCACAAAATGAGGTGGAAACTGAGATGCACTTCCTAACCTCCTGCCAAATGTATGACCAGTTAATTCATACTGTATGTTGTAGTCTGTCCAAGAGGGGAATCACACAAGACTGATCTCAGTTAATTCATACTGTATGTTGTAGTCTGTCCAAGAGGGGAATCACACAAGACTGACAGCCTGTCATTTTATTAAAAGCATTCAGTTGATTACATGGCAGTTTAGAGAGAAACATCATAACAATAATCTACTTCATAATCAATAACATCATTATCTATATACTACTAACAACATCATAACAATAAGCTACATCATAATCAATATCATAACATTTATAATTAATAACATCATGAGAGGTAAACAACAACAAACCCCTTTATTAATTTTTTTTTTTAAATACAAAGAATGACCAGATGATTATAATAATACATGGACTAATAATGGAAACACTTCAAGATAAAGAATCTAAGAGACACTAAATAAGATAAAGAATCTAATAGACACTAAATAAGATAAAGAATCTAAGAGACACTAAATAAGATAAAGAATCTAAGAGACACTAAATAAGATAAAGAATCTAAGAGACACTAAATAAGATAAAGAATCTAAGAGACACTAAATAAGATAAAGAATCTAAGAGACACTAAATAAGATAAAGAATCTAAGAGACTAAATAAGATAAAGAATCTAAGAGACACTAAATAAGATAAAGAATCTAAGAGACACTAAATAAGATAAAGAATCTAAGAGACACTAAATAAGATAAAGAATCTAAGACACTAAATAAGATGAAGAATCTAAGATAAATAGATAGACATGAAGACAAAAGTTAAAAGTAATACATTCTGGAACACAAAACAGACGTAATTAAGCTACTCTCTTAAAATAATCAAAACCCCATGTTACCCACAAAACCCCATGTTACCCACAAAACCCCATGTTACCCAAAAGCCCATGTTACCCAAAACCCCATGTTACCCAAAACCCCATGTTACCCAAAACCCCATGTTACCCAAAACCCCATGTTACCCAAAACCCCATGTTTCTCTGGTGGTAAAACCAAACTAAAAGGAATAATGGTGGTTGCAGTCACTCCTTTTAGATTTCTTCCAAGGTTCTAGAAAGAGAAACTAATTCTGAACTTGTTATTAAAATTACAACCACTTCAGGTTTGTCTCCACATTTTAAACACCAGTCCACTGCTGACCATCCATTTAAAACACAAAACTGACCTAAGATCAGCATGTAGGGTCAGCTTCATTCTACTCCTACTCCGTCCCCTGGGCTGCTCTCTCCTCTCCCGGTCCAGCTTCAGCTCTGGAGCTCAGAGAGACCATCTCCATGGCATTGACATAAAGATCCATGCTGCTCACCCTGTTCACTCTCTTCTGCCTCCTGGTGGGCTAGAGAGACACAGCACCAACAGTCAGACATTTACTCTCTAGTATCTCCATTCTCTCTCCCTCCCTCTCCCCCTCACCCTCTCCCTCTAGTTTAAATGACTTGTAACGTCTGAGTAAATGTCTTTACCTTGTAGTACAGGTAGGAGGTGGTGATGGCTGTCAGTAGGATCAGCAGCACTACAACGTGTCTGATGATGAAGGCTGGCAGAGGAGAGGCTGCAAACAGAAACACATTTGATGAGGGGACTGATCATCATCACATAGATCTGTGGGAAATCTGTCAATGACAAAGTTATAAGTCTGGTTCATGTTCAGTTACCTGTGATGGTGAGGGAGAGGAGCTCACTCTCAGAGGAGAAGTCATGAGAGAAAACATGATTGTCATAAACACATCTGTAGTTCCCTTGGTGGGAGTCATCTGCAGCAGGGAAGAGGAAGGCAGCAGAGTGATTGACAGCTGGCTGGGTCTGGGTTCTGTTGGAGCCGGTGAACGTGAGGAGGAAGGAGCCTCCTGGGTACTGTGGCTGAGTGGAGCAGGTGATGGTGAAGCTGTAGCCCCTGAACACCTCGGACCCCTGGTGGCCCCTGGAGACCCCTCCCATTGAGTCAGTCAGGGAGATATCAGGCTGGACCAGGAGATCTGTAACAATAAAAGAGAACAAGAAAAACCTCTTCAACTAGTTTCCTATAGATATGACAATAACATCAGCATGTAACAGTGCTGGCCACCCTCCCTCACAGGGCAACATGAGTAGTGGGCCTACAGTCACTGAGACAACATATGTTGATATCAGGCTTAAGCAGGACATCTGGAACAAGAGGAGAGAAAAAGAAAACGTAGCTCCTCAACTACTTTCCTCATTTAGATATGACAATAACATGACATGTGACAGTGGTAGTGAGTAGAGACGTTCACTGAGATAACACTCAAATACAAAGCATTCTGGGACATTTAAGTTGTATTTGATTCCTACTTGACTGAGTGATCTATTTAGTAAAGCAGACTGACAAGCTAAACAGTCATCATGAGAGGTGCAGAGGAAGTTGTATGAATGAAGGAAATCAGTTGAATATAATTATAATATCTTGTTATTACCTGAGCAGATCACTGAGAGTCCAGAATAGAGATCATATCTTCTTCTACACTCCCTCAGTACAGACTCAGATCCAGAACAGTCAACTCTAAACCCTCTAGTGGTATTTCCAGGTAGAACTGAAATAGTGGAGCCAGAACCCAGCTGTCTACACACTACTGCAGCTACATCCTCCTGGTCCCAGTCATCAGTTCCCACAATCCTCCACTCTCCCTGGTGGTACCGCTCCACTCCACCAGCACAGCGACTGCCTCCTCCCACCAGCCTCACATCATCAGGCTCTGAGAAAAGAAAAGAGAGAGACAGTAATCTTACTATTTTCTCACTAAAACACACCTATATTGTCTCTCATATTCTTCACTCCAGGTGAGAAACAATGTTGATTGAGTGACAAACTGTTTCTTACCTGAGCAGGTGAGTCCAACAGCATTACCAGGTAGACAGGTGTTGTTTTCTCAGTCTGAGGTGTCACAGTCCAGGAGAAGGGACTCTTTGCCTTTACACTGGAACTCTTTATCCCAGGTCTGACCCTCACCTTCTCCATAGAGCCCCCCCCTGTAGAGCTGCAGGAGCCCCACAGCCAAGCTCCCCACAGACTACCTCTGCATCCTGCCGGTCAAAGTCAGCTTCACACACTGAGGCCCAGGACTGATTGGACTTCACCTCGACTCTCCCAGAGCAGAGACCAGCTCCATCCACAAGCCGCACAGACTCTGGAGAAAAATACTTGGTTGAACATTCAATCAGTTTTGTTGATGACACTGTCAAGGACTAAACACAAATATGTTGGATAAAAGATTGTAGTTTGCTATGTTTGACACTGTAAGAGGTAGAAATGGGTTCTTAGTCACTCAGGATAGGGTTGGGAATAATGCAGGCAGGAGACAGGAATAAGTTCACTTCACTTTATAGAAAATAAACAGCTGGACATCCATCAGGCAGCTTCACTTCAGTACCATCTGAACTACAATGATCTGCCCATGAACATCTCCCATAAACCAATATGACAAACACAAATATAATGTTTAAATACATCTGACATCTCCCTCTATTTAAATGAAATAAAAACACATAAAACATGATACATGGTAATATTGTATAATGTATAAATAAATCTCTCAATATGACCAGTCTCTTACCTGAACAGGTCACATGATGATAATATCCACCAATACAGACACCAGGTCTTACTTCTATGATGTCACACTGTCTAATAGAAGACTCATTTCCATAGCAACTACTAAATAGTCTGACTCCTCTTCTTCCATCTTCAAACAGAGGTCCTCTAGATTCAGATACAGGATCCCCACAGTCCAGCTTTCTACACACAACCTTAACCTCTCTCATGCTCCACCACCCCCCAGTACATAGACCTGACCACTCTCCTTCATTGAAGACTTCCACTGTCCCAGAACAGGAAGTGGTCCCATTCACCAGTCTGACTGAGAGTTCAGCTGTAAACAGCAGAGAGGAAAACACAGTGGTGAGGACAGATGATGACAGTGATTCTGTTATTCTAACAGCAGTAGTGCTTTGTGGTTGACAAGTATTAGTAGTTCCATAAAACACTACTTGTTATTGGGGTTTAGAATGGTTTGTATGGACACATGAATTTCTCCATGTGGGATAATAAAGTTGACTAATTTTGAACTGCTATAATCACTGTAGATTTATACTCTACCTACCTGGTGGACTGACGGTTTGAGCCTGGAGATCTGAGGAGAAAGAGAGAGACAGAGGAGAAAGAGAGAGAAAGAGACAGAGAGATAGAGAGAAACAAAGGAGAAAGGGAGGAGTCAGAGGAAGAGAGAGACAGAGGTTAAATGAACATCAACATGACCTTTCATGATGTGATGGGGAAGACAGGTTTATCATGAGGTTTCACATGTGTTTGGTTACATAGTGCCCAATGTTCTTCTGAGTGATAAAACAGCAAACATTAAGAGTGTTTACTTATCAGACCCACATATATAATAACTTCTCCACCCTCTCCTATTCTCCGCTTCTCCCTCCCGCTCCTCTTCTCCCACTCTATTCTCCTCTCCCCCTCTCCCCTCTCCTCCCACTCTCCTCTTCTCCCACTCTCTCTTCTCCTCTCCTCCCCCTCTCCTCTTCTCCCCTCTCTCCTATTCTCCCTGTCTCTTCTCCCACATCTCTTCTACTCTTATCCCCCCTCCTCTCTTCTCCTCTTCTCTCCCTTTCCTTTTTCTCTCCCTCTCCTCTTCTCCCCCTCTCTTCTCCCCTTTTCTCCCCCTCTCCCCCTCTCCTCCCCGCCTTCCACTTATACCCCCACTTCTCCCCCCTCTCCGATTCTCCCCCCTATCGTCTCCTCTCCTCCCACATCTCCTCTTCTCCCCCATCTCCTCTCCTCTTCTCCCCCCTCTACTCTTCTCCCCCTCTCCTCTCCTGATACTGTTAACCATGAGATTCTCATCACAAAATTGTCCAAGTTCAACTTTTCCCCCGATGCCTTGAGATGGATGAAATCATACCTTGAAGGCAGAACTCAGTGTGTCAGAGTGAGCAATGAGCTGTCGCCCACTCTTAGCTATGATGTGGGCGTGCCCCAAGGGTCAATACTGGGGCCCCTCCTGTTCAGCCTGTACATTAATGATCTGCCTTCTGTCTGCACTGGGTCTGAAGTTCAAATGTATGCAGATGATACAGTGATATATGTGCATGCAAAGCGCAAACAACAAGCTGCACAAGAACTCACTACTGTAATGGTCCAGGTTACAAAGTGGCTCAGTGACTCGTGTTTGCATCTCAATGTGAAAAAAACTGTTTGCATTGTTCCTCTCTTTTAAAAAGCATGTGAAAAAGGTCATTCAAATAACCAAATTCAACCTAGCTAATTTCCGATTTATACGAAATTGTTTGACTACAGAGGAAGCAAAACTGTACTTCAAATCGATGATACTCCCCCACTTAACATACTGCTTGACTAGTTGGGCCCAAGCTTGCTATACAACATTAAAACCTATTCAGTCTGTCTACAAACAGGCTCTCAAAGTGCTCGATAGGAAGCCCAATAGCCATCATCACTGTTACATCCTCAGAAAGCATGAGCTCCTGAGTTGGGAAAATCTGGTGCAATACACCGACGCATGTCTTGTATTCAAGATCCTAAATGGCCTGGCTCCCCCTCTCCCCCTCCGCTCCCCCTCCACTCAGTATTTTTGTTAAACAGAAAACCAAAACATATGGCAGCAGATCCACAAGGTCTGCCATGAGAGGTGACTGTATAGTTCCCTTAAGGAAAAGCACCTTTAGTAAATCCGCTTTCTCTGTGAGAGCGTCCCATGTCTGGAATACACTGCCATCAGACACACATAACTGCACCACATATCACACTTTCACAAAATGCATGAAGACATGGCTAAAGGTCAATCAGATTTGTGAACATAATCACTAGCTGTGTATTGCCACTTTCCATGTTGTCTGTTGTCTGGAGCTTGTGAGGTGTGGAAACACTTTGTTGTTTTTATGGATTTTGTCTTGTTGCTTTTTGTTCTATGTTGCTCTGTCTGTATGCTACATCTTGCTTGTCCTATGTTACTCTGCGTGTGCTCACTGTTCAATGATTTTCTATATTGTAATTGTTTTTAATTACCTGCCCAGGGACTGCGGTTGAAAATTAGCCGGCTGGCTAAAACCGGCACTTTTACTGAAACGTTGATTAATGTGCACTGTCCCTGTAAAAATAAAATAAACTCAAACTCCTCTTCTTCCCCTCCGCCCTCTCCTCTTCCCCCCCTTCTCCCCCTCTCTTCTCCTCTTCTCCCCCCTTCTCCCCCTCTCTTCTTGTCTTCTCCCCCTCTCCTCTTCATCTTCTCCCCCTCTCCTCTTCTCCCCCTCTTCTCCTCTCCTCCCACCCTTCTCCCCCCTCTCCTCTCCTCTCCCCTCTCCTCTTATTCCCCTCCGCTCCCCTCTCTCCTCTTCAGCCCCTCTCCTCTTCTCCCCACTCGCCTCTTCTCCCCCTCTCTTCTCCTCCCCTTCTCCTCTCCCCTCTCCTCCCCTTTCCTCCTCTCTCCCCCCCCCTCCCCTCCCCCTTTCCTATCCCCCTCTCTTCTCCCCTTCTCCCCTTCTCTTCTACTCTTCTCCCCCTCTCTTCTCCCCTTCTCTTTTAGTTCTCCCCCTCTCCTCCTTTCTTCTCCCCCTCCCTTCTCCTCTTCTCCCCCTTCTCATCCTCTCCCCCTCTCTTCTCCTCCTCTCTCCTCTCTTCTCCTCTTCTCCCCTCTCCTGTTCTCCCCACTCTCCTCTTCTCCCCCCTCTCCTCTTCGCCCCCCTCTTGTCTTCTCCCTTCTCCTCTTCTCCCCCTCTCTTCTCCCTCTCTCCCCTCCTACTTTCACACTCTCCTCCCCCCTCTCCACCCCTCTCCGCTCCTCGCCCCTCTCCTCTTCACTCCACTCCCTTCCTCTCCTCCCCCCTTTCCTTCCCTTTCCTCCCCTCTCCTCCCCCCTCTCCACTCTTCCCCTTTTCTTCCTCTCTTCTCCCCCTCTCTTCTCCCCCTCTCCTGTTTTCTTCTCCCCCTCTCCTCTCCTCTTCTCCCCCATCCCCTCCTCTCCCCTCTCTTCTCCTCCTCTCCCCCTTTCCCCTTCTCATCTTCTCCCCCCTCTCCTCTTCTCCCCTTCTGCCCCTCTCTTCTACTCTTCTGCCCCTCTCCTCTCCTCTTCTCCCACATCTCCTCTCTTCTTCTCCCCCTCTCCTCTCCTCTTCTGCCCCATTTCCTTTTCTCCCCCTCTTCTCCCCTCTCCCCCTCTCCTCTTCTCCCCCTCTCTTCTCCTCCCATCTCCTCTTCTCCACTTCTCTGCCCTCTCCTCTTCTCCCCCTTCTCCGCTTCCTCCACCTCTCCTCTCCTCTTCTACCCCTCACCTCTTCTCCCCCTCTCCCCTTCTTCGCTTCTGCCCCTCTCTTCTCCCCCTCTCTTCTCCTACCGCTCCTCTTCTCACCTCTTCTCCCCCTCTCTTCTCCTCTTCTCATCTCCTCTCCTTCCCCCTCTCCTCTCCTCCTCTTCTCCTCTTCTCCCCCTCTCCTCTCCTCCTCTCCTCACACCACACACATTCATAAACTACATAGACTACACACACACACATCATTATTATCTATCCTGATGTCTAGTCACTTTACCCTGCCTTCATGTACATATCTACCTCAAATACCTTATCTATCCTGATGTCTAGTCACTTTACCCTGCCTTCATATACATATCTACCTCAAATACCTTATTATTATCTATCCTGATGTCTAGTCACTTTACCCTGCCTTCATGTACATATCTACCTCAAATACCTGATGTCTCATCTCAACATGGATCTAGTCCAATCAGACGTGTCTCACCTCAACATGGATCTAGTCCAATCAGACGTGTCTCACCTTAACATGGATCTAGTCCAATCAGACGTGTGTCACCTCAACATGGATCTAGTTCAATCAGACGTGTGTCACCTCAACATGGATCTAGTCCAATCAGACGTGTCTCACCTCAACATGGATCTAGTCCAATCAGACGTGTCTCACCTTAACATGGATCTAGTTCAATCAGACGTGTGTCACCTCAACATGGATCTAGTCCAATCAGACGTGTCTCACCTCAACATGGATCTAGTCCAATCAGACGTGTCTCACCTCAACATGGATCTAGTCCAATCAGACGTGTCTCACCTCAACATGGATCTAGTCCAATCAGACGTGTCTCACCTCAACATGGATCTAGTCCAATCAGACGTGTCTCACCTCAACATGGATCTAGTCCAATCAGACGTGTCTCACCTCAACATGGATCTAGTCCAATCAGACGTGTCTCACCTCAACATGGATCTAGTCCAATCAGACGTGTCTCACCTCAACATGGATCTAGTCCAATCAGACGGGTCTCACCTCAACATGGATCTAGTCCAATCAGACGTGTCTCACCTCAACATGGATCTAGTCCAATCAGACGTGTCTCACCTCAACATGGATCTAGTCCAATCAGACGTGTCTCACCTCAACATGGATCTAGTCCAATCAGACGTGTCTCACCTCAACATGGATCTAGTCCAATCAGACGTGTCTCACCTCAACATGGATCTAGTCCAATCAGACGTGTCTCACCTCAACATGGATCTAGTCCAATCAGACGTGTCTCACCTCAACATGGATCTAGTCCAATCAGACGTGTCTCACCTCAACATGGATCTAGTCCAATCAGACGGGTCTCACCTCAACATGGATCTAGTCCAATCAGACGTGTCTCACCTCAACATGGATCTAGTCCAATCAGACGTGTCTCACCTCAACATGGATCTAGTCCAATCAGACGTGTGTCACCTCAACATGGATCTAGTCCAATCAGACGTGTTCACACTGATATTGATCTAATAGGCAACAGTGACTTTTTTAATGCAACAGAATAAACAGTAAAAACACATTACATTTCAATAGGTGTAATAACTTATCTCTGTACACTATTCTGATTAGATACTATTTAATGCTGAGTTTGGACACAGGTCTGCTGATCTGGTCTGGTCTGCTTGATGATGAACAAAATGTAGACCACAGCATGATTATTATATGACTACCACATCTCTGTACCCCCCCCCCCCCCCCTCCACACACACACAATCCATGTTTGGCAGATGCTCTTTTCATTTACAATTTAACCCTTAGAATACCATTTAACCCTTAGTTGACAATTTCCGTGAGCCTTTAGAAATGCAATTAACATTAAAAAACAATCCCATCAAAATCCATCTGTTTAAACTAGAGACATGTTTTGCATCTCAATCCAGCACATCCACCAATATCTCCATTCCTCATCTGAGGTGAAAGGTCCCAGAGCTAGAGCTGTGTTTGTCAGACCTTGAAACTTTCAGAAAATGGGTCTTCTCACGCAAATGTCTGTAACATCCGATCAGTTTGGCCTGTAAACTATGGAAAGATGAGACTCAGGAACACGATGATGTTCTCCGTTTTGCTCTACGACCCCATAAGCATCGTCTGAAGTCATACAGTCCATCTGCCAACTTCTGTCTGTAGTGTCAGAACCGTTTGGACAACACACTAACATGACCCCACTATGGAAAGGTGAGTCTCTCAGGAACACGTACAGGTTGTTATGATCTAGGACACACTAACATGACCCCACTATGGAAAGGTGAGTCTCTCAGGAACACGTACAGGTTGTTATGATCTAGGACACACTAACATGACCCCACTATGGAAAGGTGAGTCTCTCAGGAACACGTACAGGTTGTTATGATCTAGGACACACTAACATGACCCCACTATGGAAAGGTGAGTCTCTCAGGAACACGTACAGGTTGTTATGATCTAGGACACACTAACATGACCTCACTATGGAAAGGTGAGTCTCTCAGGAACACGTACAGGTTGTTATGATCTAGGACACACTAACATGACCCCACTATGGAAAGGTGAGTCTCTCAGGAACACGTACAGGTTGTTATGATCTAGGACACACTAACATGACCCCACTATGGAAAGGTGAGTCTCTCAGGAACACGTACAGGTTGTTATGATCTAGGACACACTAACAAGACCCCACTATGGAAAGGTGAGTCTCTCAGGAACACGTACAGGTTGTTATGATCTAGGACACACTAACATGACCCCACTATGGAAAGGTGAGTCTCTCAGGAACACGTACAGGTTGTTATGATCTAGGACGTCCACAAGCTTTACAAGACTCGTCTGAAGGTCTCCTGGTACCAGTTAACACATTTATGGAAGTATATATGGAGATAGTTTTGGAACTAAACTAAGGGGTTTAATACATTGTCACGCCCTGACCTTAGAGATCCTTTTTATGTCTCTATTTTTGGTTTGGTCAGGGCGTGAGTTGGGGTGGGCATTCTATGTCCTTTTCTCTATGTTTTGATATTTCTTTGTTTTGGCCTGGTATGGTTCTCAATCAGGGACAGCTGTCTATCGTTGTCTCTGATTGGGAGCCATACTTAGGTAGCCTTTTCCCACAGGGTTGTTGTGGGTAGTTATATTCTGTTTTGTTCTATATGACCTGACAGAACTGTTGGCTTTCGTTTGTTTCTTTTGTTGTAGTGTTTCGTATTATTAAAACATCATGATGAACACTCACCATGCTGCGCCTTGGTCTCTAGTAATTTAGTAAATTCACCGGAAGTGTTTGGTGGGAATGCTAGTTCTGAACGTCACATGCTAATGTAAAAAGCTGGTTTTTGATATAAATATGAACTTGATTGAAAACTTCCGGTGAATTTACTAAATTACACATGATAAACGTTCACAAAAAACATAACAATTATTTTAAGAATTATAGATACAGAACTCCTTTATGCAATCGCTTTGTCAGATTTTAAAATAGCTTTTCGGCGAAAGCACATTTTGCAATATTCTGAGTGCATAGCTCAGCCATCACAGGCTAGCTATTCAGGCTAGCTTTTCAGACACCCGCCAACGTCGGGGCTCACTGAACTCAGAAATAAGAGTAGAAAAATTGGATTACCTTTGCTGTTCTTCGTCAGAATGCACTCCCAGGACTTCTACTTCAACAACAAATGTTGTTTTTGTTCAAAGTAGTCCATAGTTCTGTCAAAAAACCTGCGTTTTGTTCATGCGTCGAGGTCACTATCCAAACGGTGATGCGCGGGCGCATTTCGAGACAAAAAAAATCAAAATGTACCTTTACCGTACTTAGAAGCATGTCAAACGCTGTGTAAAAGCAATTGTTATGCTATTTTCCTCATAAAGTAGCGATAATATACAAACCGGACGAAGCTGTAATCATTCAAAAAGGAACAGAAAAAATGCCGAGGACTCGTGCATGCGCCTCTCCACATTCCATGTCATCATGCTGACCTCTCACAAAATGAGCTCCTGTGACCTGCCCAGAGACAGCAGATGCTTCAATCCACTTTCTGGCAGCAATAGACAGCCAATGGAAGCCTTGGAAAGTGTAACGTGACAGCTTAGATGGTGTAAATTCGATAGAGAGGTAAAACAAGGGCAACAATTTGGATGACACGCCACTTCCTGGTTGACATCTTCTCAGTTCTTTGCCTGTAATATGAGTTCTGTTATACTCACAGACACCATTAAAACAGTTTTAGAAACTTTTGAGTGTTTTCTATGCATATCCTAGTTTCTGGGCAAGAATAGTGACCAGATTAAAACAGGCACGTTTTTTCACCCGGCTGTGAAAATACTGCCCCCTATCCACAACAGGTAAACAAACTATAGTTTTGTCAAGTCGGTGAGGACATCTACTTTGTGCATGACACAGATCATTATTCCAACAATTGTTTACAGATTATTTCACTTATAATTCACTGTATCACAATTCCAGTGGGTCAGAAGTTTACATACACTAAGTTGACTGTGCCTTTAAAAGCTTGGAGAATTCCAGAAAATGATGTCATGGCTTTAGAAGCTTCTGATAGGCTAATTGACATCATTTGAGTCAATTGGAGGTGTACCTATGGATGTATTTCAAGGCCTACCTTCAAACTCAGTGCCTCTTTGCTTGACATCATGGGAAAATCAAAAGAAATCGGCCAAGACCCCAGAAAAAATTTGTAGACCTCCACAAGTCTGCTTCATCCTTGGGAGCAATTTCCAAACACCTGAAGGTACCACATTCATCTGTTCAAACAATAGTATGCAAGTATAAACACCATGGGACCACGCAACCGTCATACTGCTCAGGAAGGAGACGCGTTCTGAAAGGGAGAGGCATTTAAAACCTCTTGGGGCTAGGGAGCAGTATTGAGAATTTTGAAAAAAATATGTGCCCATTTTTAACTGCCTCCTACACCAACTCAGAAGTTAGGATATGCATATTATTAACAGATTTGGATAGAAAACACTCTGAATTTTCTAAAACTGTTTGAATGGTGTCTGTAAGTATAACAGAACTCATATGGCAGTCAACCATGAGACAAATTCTGACAGGAAGTGGATACCTGATGTGTTGAATTACTTTTAAGCCTATGCTATTGAAACACACAGGGATGTATTAATCATTGAGCACTTCCTACGCCATCCACTAGATGTCACCAGTCTTTACAAAGTGGTTTGAGTCTTCTACTGTGAAAACTGACCGAACAAGAGCCTTGGAATGCTGGTCATAAGCGGATGGCCAATACTGCTCTGGCGCGCGAGTGCATGTTTGGGTACTCTCATTCCAATACGTTTTAAAAGAGAATGCAATCGTCCGCCTTGAATATTATTGAAGTTCTGAATGAAAAAGGCCCTAATGATTTATGCTATACAACGTTTGACATGTTTGAACGAACGTAAATATATTTTTTCTCCTCTTTGGTGAAGACAAGTCCGGCGGGCGTAGTTCATGTTTTTGAGTAGCCAAAACGCGCTAACAACACGGAGATATTTGGACATAAATTATGAGCTTTTTCGAACAAAACTACATTTGTTATGGACCTGGGAATTCCTGGAAGTGCCTTCTGATGAAGATAATCAAAGGTAAGGTATTATTTACATAGTATTTTTGATTTTAGATGACTCCAAGATGGCGCCTAGTCTGTATCGCAAAGCCTATTTTTCTGGGCGTAGTACTCAGATTATTGCAAAGTGTGATTTCCCAGTAAAGTTATTTTTAAATCTGGCAATGCGGTTGCGTTCACGAGATGTTAATCTATAATTCTTCGAATGACAATATAATATTTTACCAATGTTTTCGAATAGTAATTATTTAATTTGTTGTGCTGATTGACCGGCGGTATTGGAGGGAAAATATTTCCTCAACATCAACGCCATAGTAAAACGCTGTTTTTGGATATAAATATGAGCTTGATAGAACAAAAAATGCATGTATTGTCTAACATAATGTCCTAGGAGTGTCATCTGATGAAGATTGTCAAAGGTTAGTGCATCATTTTAGCTGGTTTTCTGCTTTTGGTGACGCGTGTCTTTGCATTGACAAAACATTACACACAGCTATTTTCAATGTACTGTCCTAACATAATCTAACTTTATGCTTTCGCCGTAAAGCCTTTTTGAAATCGGACAACGTGGTTAGATTAAGGAGATGTTTATCTTTCAAAGGGTGTAAGATAGTTGTATGTTTGAGAAATTTGAATCATGACATTTAATTGTTTTCAAATTTGGCGCCCTTGATATTTCACCTGCTGTTGATAGGGTGTACCAGGGGTGGGACACTAGCCCATAGAGGTTAATACATTTGCTTTTGTCTGTTTTTCGTCAGTTTTTTTTGCTTTCATCTGTCATGAATAAAAATTAGACATGGGGGGTCATGAATACACATTAGACATGGGGGGGGGGGGTCATGAATACACATTAGACAATTGGGGGGTCATGAATACATATCCAACTCAAAACCCAAAGAAGGCAAGGAGAGGACACAAGGAATCAAGGAAATGCAATCTAACTAGCTGACAGGATGATGAAATACTGTACTAGGCCTGGGTAATATGAGGGTGATAATATTTCATGTTTCATACTCCCACCAAACTACAGTGAAGTCTGTAGGCTCCATCGGGAACTTTCCCCTAGATACATGTAACCCTCTCTTCTGAGGGACCTGAGTTCCTATCAGTTTGGACCTAGTATCTAGGTGTGTGGCAGTAGTATTAGACTAGGTGGTCTGTAAGTAGTCAACATGTTAATGGAATCCACGTTTGAAGATTGTTTTGGTCACGTTGACTGGGAAATGTTCCATAAAGCCTCAGACAATAACATCGATTTATACGCTGACTCGGTGAGTGAGTTTACTAGGAAGTGCATTGGAGATGTTGTACCCACTGTGACTATTAAAACCTACCCTAACCAGAAACCATTTGTGCAAAACTGAAAGCGCGAACCACCACATTCAACCATGGAAAGAGGTCGGGGAATATGGATGAATATAAACAGTGTAGTTCTTCCCTCTGCAAGGAAATTAAAGAAGCGAAATGTCGGTTTTGAGACAAAATGAAGTTGAAGACACGAGACGTATGTGGTAGGGTCTACAGGCAATCACGGACTACAAAAGAAAACCAGCCACGTCACAGACACCGACATCTTGCGACACCGACGTCTTGCTTCCAGACAAGCTAAACACCTTCTTTGCCCGCTTTGTGGATAATACAATGACACTTACGTGGCTCACTACCAAGGACTGCGGACCCTCCCTCTTCTTCTCCGTGGCCGACGTGAGTAAGACATATAAACGTGTTAACCCTCACAAGGCTGCTGTTGTTACTGTAACCTACTGCACCATATCAACCAACTACTATCTGGTCACAAGGCTACGTTGTTATCATTTAGTAATGTTGTACAGTAACCTACTGCACCCCATATCATAGCCCCCCCTCTCCTTCTCCATGGCCGACGTGAGTAAGACATTTAAACGTGTTAACCCTCACAAGGCTGCTGGCCCAGACGGCATCCCTAGCCGCGTCCTCAGAGCATGCACAGACCAGCTGGCTGGGGTGTTTACGGACATATTCAATCAATCCCTATCCCAGTCTGCTGTCCCCACATGCTTCAAGATGGCCACCATTGTTCCTGTTCCCAAGAAAGCTAAGGTAACTGAACTAAATGACTATCGCCCCGTAACACTCACTTCTGTCATCATGAAGTGCTTTGAGTGACTAGTCAAGGATCATATCACCTCCACCTTACCTGCCACCCTTGACCCACTTCAGTTTGCATATCGCCCCAACAGGTACGCATACGATGCAATCGCCATCACACTGCACACTGCCCTATCCCATCTGGACAAGAGGAACACCTATGTAAGATTGCTGTTCATTGACTACAGGTCAGCATTCAACACCATAGTACCCTCCAAGTTCATCATTAAGCTTAAGGCCCTGTGTCTCAACCCTGCCCTGTGCAATTGGGTCCTGGACTTTCTGACGGGCTGCCCCCAGGTGGTGAAGGTAGGAAACAACATCTCCACTTAGCTGATCCTCAACACTGTGGCCCCACAAGGGTGCGTGCTCAGCCCCCTCCTGTACTCCCTGTTCACCCATGACTGTGTGGCCATGCACGCCTCCAACTCGATCATCAAGTTTGCAGATGATACAAAAGTAGTGGGCTTGATTACGAACAACGACGAGACAACCTACAGGGAGGAGGTGAGAGCACTCGTAGTGTGGTGTCAGGAAAACAACCTCTCACTCAATGTCAACAAAACAAAGGAGATGATCGTGGACTTCAGGAAACAGCAGAGAGCACCCCACTATCCACATCGACGGGACAGTAGCGGAGAAAGTTCCTCAGCGTACACATCACGGACAAACTGAAATGGTCCACCCACAGAGACAGCATGGTGACGAAGGCGCAATAGTGCCTCTTCAACCTCAGGAGACTGAAGAAATTTGGCTTGTCACCTAAAACCCTCACAATCTTTTACAGATGCACAATCGAGAGCATCCTGTCAGGCTGTATCACTGCCTGGTACGGCAACTGCACCACCCTCAACCGCAAGGCACTCCAGAGGGTAGTGCGTTCTGCACAACGCATCATCGGGGGCGAAATTATTAGTCAGTTTAAATAATGGCACTTTAATAATGTTTACATATCCTACATTACTCATCTCATATGTATATACAGTATTTTATACCGTCTATTGCATCTTGCCTATGCAGCACGGCCATCGCTCATCTATATATTTATATGTACATATTCTTATTCCATCCCTCTACGTTTGTGTGTATAAGGTAGTTGCTGTGAAATTGTTAGAATACTTGTCAGATATTACTGCACTGTCGGAACTAGAAGCACAAGCTTTTCGCTACACTCATATGAACATCTGCTAACCATGTGTATGTGACCAATAAAATGTGATGTGATTTGATGTAGTGCAGGGCCTCCACCTAATAAGTCAAGATATGTATTTACTGACTTGGGTCTATGGTGGCAAAACTGCTGTCATGTTTATCCAGTGTATCTATGTATTTAATTAAAGTCTGTAATAATGTTAATCCAGTGTATCTATGTATTTAACTAAAGTCTGTTATATTGTTTATCCAGTGTATCTATGTATTTAATTAGTCTGTTATAATGTTTATCCAGTGTATCTATGTATTTAACTAAAGTCACATGATGTACTGATGAGACCTGCTCCCTCTGCTAGAACACTTCCCCTTTGTCTACATGACTGACTCATGGTTCTGGACTCACAGCCAAATGCTGTTTCTCCATATCCTGTTATTTAGCAGTAGACTGAACTAAGCTGTGAGAGATGAACAGGACAAATGGTTGTGGGTCCTTTGAGAAACAGTGTTGAGACATTGAGCACTGAGAAATGATGTGACATTTCTCAACAAGACCTCACCACAAAGTCACAATGTGGAAAGGTGAACATCTCTTTACAGATGAGATTATATATAATTTAATACATTAGCTTTCATCTATTTTAGTTTTTTTTCAATCGTTCAGTTCCATAGGTCAGGGTCAAGCTGAGCTGGGCCAATAGTGGAAGAGGTTACTGGTTGACTACATTCAGTTGACTGTTTGTTACTATGTCAGTCCATCTCTTTGACACCTCCCTCCATCTCCTCCCCTTATCTCTCACCCTCCCCACCCCCTCCTCTCTCTCTCCTCTCTCTCTCCACTACTCTCTCCTCTGCCCTCCCCTCCTCTCTCTCTCCACTACTCTCTCCTCTGCCCTCCCCACCCCCTCCTCTCTCTCTCCACTACTCTCTCCTCTGCCCTCCCCACCCCCTCCTCCCTCTCTCCTCTCTCTCTCCCCTCTCTCTCTCTTCCTGACATATAGCATCATGCCTGTTGATCTTGACTCAAGTAACAGACCTCTAGCATCTACACCCCTCCTCTTCTCCTGCTCTAACATAACACCAATATAATATAGAATATATACTCTCATTCATTTACATAGAGACAGATACAATCAATCATTGACACACTGAATATACAACAGTCAGATGCATGACACCATCACCAATGTTCATCTAACTTTATATTCATATATTTATATTTGATGATTTTATTTTTAATCCCTGACCCCGTATAAGGCCTTTTGCCTCCTGCCAGGACGTCATTGTAAATAAGAATTTGTTCTTAACTGACTTGCCTAGTTAAATAAAGGTTAAATATAAATATGGCAATGGTCTATTTGCATGTAGGCCTACTGCAGCTCTGATTGGTTATGCAGCACCGGTCTGTGTAGAGTACGGGATGAGTCGTGTTGATGTAATAGAATCCTACTCCGATGTGTTCTGTCTACAACATCTCTTACATAGTTGGCTTTGTTTCGGTATGTTGCAGTGAAAGAGGCTAATATTCCATTGATTGATCACATTTGCCACAGTAAGGGACACGTTGAAAGTGTTAAACTGTTATTCAAAGAATTATAGATAACTCCCTAATGCAACCGCTGTGACAGATTTCAAAAAAGCTTCACGGGGAAGCACACTTTGCAATGTTTTGGAAGAGCGCTCTGTTTGATTGTTTCTGTTCCTCTCTCTGTCTCTGTAGCTTCCGGGTTTGCTGGAATAAGGACACGAGCTTCTTCTATGGTATAATTGCGTTCGCAACAATTATATGTGCATTCCGCCACCTACTGTTCAGGTGGATAATACGTCTCCAAAAAGGATAAACATTTTATAATATAAATAAAATAAATTCAATACAAACTATAAGTAACGAAATGTTAATTAAAGTAAATCAGCCTGCTTTTCTATTTTAATCAGGTCCCTACACAGGCTCAGAGGGATCCTGTGATGGAGGGACATTTCCTGGTGACAGTAGTCCTTGCAGTGCTTCTGCCGTAAGTCTTGGAGGCCCAAAAACTTATCAGCTGCAGTTATAATAATGTGCAGTACAATTAATAACTGTGGCTGTAAATGCTATAAAATCCACCTTTTCCACAATAAGTGTATCCAGATCACTTGATTGACGTATAACATTTACAACTGGTTGTGGTACATCCACCTCCATATCTTCTTCAGAACTGTGGCCTCTTTCCCTTCAACTCTCTTCACCACCTCCACATAGGAGACTTTCTGTGCAGCCCTGATCCTTGACTCCTCAACCTCTTTCACCCTAACAGGGCATTCTGGGAATTCAGAAATATGATCCCTACCACAGTTACAACATTTTATATTCAGACTCTTCTAGAACATATTCCTTCCGTCTGAAAACACTTGACACATAAAACTTCTTTCACTTTTTACACGAACGCTCTTATGGCGTATCTTATATATCCCAACTTTACATAGGGTGGTAAATACTCATCAAACACCAATAATACAGATAAACTCTGCTCCTTTTCCCCCATTCTCCATAGGGGTCAATATTACAGATAAACAGCTACATTCTCCATAGGGGTCAATAATACAGATAAACAGCTACATTCTCCATAGGGGTCAATAATACAGATAAACAGCTACATTCTCCATAGGGGTCAATAATACAGATAAACAGCTACATTCTCCATAGGGGTCAATAATACAGATAAACAGCTACATTCTCCATACGGGTCAATAATACAGAAACAGCTACATTCTCCGTAGGGGTCAATAATACAGATAAAAAGCTACATTCTCCATAGGGGTCAATAATACAGATAAACAGCTACATTCTCCATAGGGGTCAATAATACAGATAAACAGCTATATTCTCCATAGGGGTGAATAATACAGATAAACAGCTACATTCTCCAGACAGGTCAATAATACAGATAAACAGCTACATTCTCCGTAGGGGTCAATAATACAGATAAACAGCTACATTCTCCATACGGGTCAATAATACAGAAACAGCTACATTCTCCGTAGGGGTCAATAATACAGATAAAAAGCTACATTCTCCGTAGGGGTCAATAATACAGATAAACAGCTACATTCTCCATACGGGTCAATAATACAGAAACAGCTACATTCTCCGTAGGGGTCAATAATACAGATAAAAAGCTACATTCTCCATAGGGGTCAATAATACAGATAAACAGCTACATTCTCCATAGGGGTCAATATTACAGATAAACAGCTACATTCTCCATAGGGGTCAATAATACAGATAAACAGCTACATTCTCCATAGGGGTCAATAATACAGATAAACAGCTATATTCTCCATAGGGGTGAATAATACAGATAAACAGCTACATTCTCCAGACAGGTCAATAATACAGATAAACAATACAATAATATAATAATGCCCAAAGGTACACCAGAGACATCACAATATCAACACCATACCACTCCTGGTCACTATGACTACACCATATCAACACCATACCAATCCTGGTTACTATGACTGCACCATATCAACACCATACCACTCCTGGCTACATCCGGTTGGCCAGCAGTAGCCCTATAGTGCACTTGATTTGCTTTCTGGGCCAGCCAGAAAGGCAGTTTGTACATTCCGACACATGAAATGGTTCAAATAACCAACAGCTTGCCTACCCGGCGTGCAGGGCAACTGAATCAGGTGCACCTACTGCCATCAGCCAGAGACCCCCCCCCCCCCCCCCCCCCCCCCCCCCCCCCATTAATAGGAACACTAGGCTTTATTGTGGGTTTTTACATAAATGTTTGGCGATCCACTAGGAATGCCGTGGAGATCAACCGGTTGGTGACCACTGTTCTAGAACATTTAGTGAAGTTCAATCTCGTGCTTCTCACTGTTGGCTGATTTATCTGCAATTTAGAGGGAACATTGTGTCACACACTGATCTGTTTCACGTGTCTTTGTGATTATCTACACCCCCTTCCAGGTGTAGCCCATCTTCCCCATTATCCCCTGTGTATTTATGCCTGTGTTTAATGTTTGTCTGTTGCCAGTTCACACTGTTTGTTTGAGTCAACCAGTGGTTTGTGTCTGCGCCTGCTTTTTCCCCAGTCTCTGTTTTCTTGTCCTCCCGGTTTTGACCCTTGCCTGCCCTGTCTATGAGCCCACCTGCCTGACCACTCTGCCTGAGCCTGCTTGCTGATCTATACCTCTGCCCTCCTCTGGATTACTGACTGCCTACCCTGAGCCTGCCTGCTGTCTTGTACCTTTGTCCCCTTACTCTGGACTATCGACCCCTGCCTGCCTTGACCTGTCTTTGCCTGCCCCTGTTGTCTGCATTTGGGTCTTACCTTGGTTCTAATAACACTGACCATCACACCTTAACTGACATTAGTGCCTGTCCCCAGATGGACAGTTACGCTGCAGTAAAGTTCATTTACAGGTGATCACATCATTGTCCTGCTTTGAGACAGATTTTTACTGTCTGCTTCCAGTTGCATGTTCTTTTACTAGTCTTGCAAATGGTAATATATCAAAACATATCTCAGTCACAAGTGGATATCAGTATAACAGCATCCTACCTGTAATCCAGAACAGGATCATCAATATCACTGCAGGTATTATATCTGTCTCTAACTGGGGCTCCACTGAGTGAAACCGGTCTACTGTCATAAAGAGAGGACTGAAGAGTGAGAAATACTGCTAGGCTATATGACTTCTAACTCATTACTTCCTTACTTCAATGATGTGGCAAACTGCTAAGCAAATCAGATCAGTTAACCTGTTGGGGATGGGGGCAGTATTTACACGGCCGGATAAAAAACGTACCCGATTTAATCTGGTTACTAATCCTACCCAGTAACTAGAATATGCATATACTTATTGTATATGGATAGAAAATACCCTAAAGTTTCTAAAACTGTTTGAATGGTGTCTGTGAGTATAACAGAACTCATTTGGCAGGCAAAAACCTGAGAGATTCCTTTACAGGAAGTGGCCTGTTTGACCATTTATTTGCTTTCATTGACATCTCTTCCAAAAACTCCACAGGAAACTGCTGACAGAGCAGCAGTTACACATAGTGTGTCCTATAATATCTTACCTAATTGTCAGTGCTTGACTTGGGAAAGTCACCTCTAACTTTCTGTGGTGTAGAAGCTAGAGGTCTGTTACCCAAGTCAACTCAACAGGTGTGGTAGTAAATTACAAATTAGACATGCTATGATGTTTTTTTTACTTAGATAATTGTTTGTTGTTAAATGCTAGTGTTTTTTCACTGATACAAACTTGTCTTGTGTGACTTAGTGATAAGTCTGGGCTTACAGCCAAGAGCTGTTTTGGTGTGACCGCAGTGTGTGACACATCCTGTTTTTCACAATCTGCAGGAACTCCGCTGTGTGGAAACATACAGAATGGATCAGAGAATAGTGTGAGCTGTGGTAACTAGACGGCTGAGCCCTGGTGCTGTCAACGTCAGCTAACTTCATCTGCACAGACAAGTTAGTCACATTTTACACACTATGTTCCTCACCCTCTCTCTCCCTCCTCCCCTGTCTCATTCTACCAACCCAGTCTGTCAATAAGTCCTATCTCTCCCTCGTATCTCTCTCTCCCTCCTCCCCTGTCTCATTCTACCAACCCAGTCTGTCAATAAGTCCTATCTCTCCCTCGTATCTCTCTCTCCCTCCTCCCCTGTCTCCTTCTACCAACCCAGTCTGTCATTGAGTTAGTTCTATCTCTCTCTCCCTACTGAGTACTTGTAAGGGTGCGTGATGGTGGCAGGGAAGTCAGGCACAGGAGATTGAACTTGGTATAAAACGGAGCAGTTTAACCTCTCTCGGGAAGGTGGGATGAAATCGTCCCACCCTATTCAACAGCCAGTGAGAAATCAGAACGCAAAATTTAAAACCACAAAATGTCATAATTCAAAGTTCTCAAACATAGGACTATTTTACACTGTTTTATAGAGACACATCTCCTGAATCGAACCACGTTGTCCGATTTCCAAACGGCTTTACAGCGAAAGCAAAACATTACATTATGTTAGGATACCACCACAGCAACAGAGTAACAAAACAGCCATTTTCTTAGAGTTTTCAAAGCAACGGTAGCTGTCCAAAAGCAGAAAACCAGCTAAAATGAAGCACTAACCTTTGACAATCTTCATCAGATGACACTCCCAGGACATCATGTTACACAATACATGCATTTTTTGTTCTGTCAAGTTCATATTTATATCCAAAAACAGCATTTTACAGTGGCGCATGAAGTTCAGAAAATACTTAGCCTCCAAAACTGCAGGTGAATCAGCGCTACAATTTACAAAAATACAATTCAAAAACCTCAATAAAATATTAAACTGTCATTCAAAGAATTATAGATTAACATCTCGTAAATGCAACCGCATTGCCAGATTTAAAAATAACTTTACTGGGAAATCACACTTTGCAATAATCTGAGTACTGTGGTCAGAAAAATACACTAGGCGATACAGATAGCCACCATGTTGGAGTCATCTAAATTCATAAATAGTATCCATAATTTACGTGCAAATAGCTCCTTGTTGTTCGCGCATTCAGGTCAGCTACTCAAAATGTCAGAAGCGCGCCGAAAATGTGAAGATGAAACTTATTTTTTTTTTTTATTTACGTTCGTTCAAACATGTCAAACGTTGTAAAACATCAATTTTTAGGGCCTTTAGAACGTGAAGATTCAGTAATATTTCAACCGGACGGTTCCTGTGTCTTGAAAAAAGTTTTTGGAACGGAGCATCCTCTCTTGTGAATGCGCCCCAATGAAGTGATGTCATTCCCTGGTCTACAAGTTCCATGTCTTCTCATTCGGCCTCTGTTCATCGTAGATGCTTCAAACAACTTCCTAAAGACTGTTGACATCTAGTGGAAGCCTTAGGAAGTGCAAAATGAAGCCTAACTCACCGTGTGTTCGAATGGCAATGACTTGAAAGGACTACAAGCACCAGAATTCTCACTTCCTGCTTAGATTTTTCTCAGTTTTTTGCCTGCCATATGAGTTCTGTTATACTCACAGACATCATTCAAACAGTTTTAGAAACTTCAGAGTGTTTTCTATCCAATCTACTAATAATATGCATATTTCAGTTCCTGGGCCCGAGTAGTAGGCCGTTTAATTTGGGTACATTTTTCATCCGGCCGTGAAAATACTGCCCCCTACCCTAGAGAAGTTAATAAGTGCTCAAGAACTCCAAAATCCAAAATATACAAAATAATTCACGTGGGTAGAAAACCCGTCGCACACCAGAACATATCTTGCACATTGCTTACAAACAAACAATCACCGACAAGGACAATGAGGGGGAACAGATGTTTAAATACACAACATGTAATGAATGGGATTGGAACCAAGTGTGATACAAGACAAGACAAAGCCAAAGGAAAATGAAAAGAGGATCAGCGATGGCTAGAAGGTCGGCGAATTCGACCGCCGAACGCTGCCCGAACAAGGAGAGGGACCAACTTCAGCGGAAGTCGTGACACTACTGAATATTTCCCATCCCACCTTAGCTGAGACAGTGAGAGTACGCGAGAGGAGAGTACGCGAGAGGAGAGTACGCGAGAGGAGAGTACGCGAGAGGAGAGTACGCGAGAGGAGAGTACGCGAGAGGAGAGTACGCGAGAGGAGAGTACGCGAGAGGAGAGGTGAGGTAGGGAGAGGAGAGGTGAGGTAGGGAGAGGAGAGGTGAGGTAGGGAGAGGAGAGGTGAGGTAGGGAGAGGAGAGGTGAGGTAGGGAGAGGAGAGGTGAGGTAGGGAGAGGAGAGGTGAGGTTGGGAGAGGAGAGGTGAGGTGAGGTTGGGAGAGGAGAGGTGAGGTGAGGTAGGGAGAGGAGAGGTGAGGTAGGGAGAGGAGAGGTGAGGTGAGGTTGGGAGAGGTGAGGTGAGGTTGGGAGAGGAGAGGTGAGGTGAGGTTGGGAGAGGAGAGGTGAGGTGAGGTAGAGAGAGGAGAGGAGAGGTGAGGTAGAGAGAGGAGAGGTGAGGTAGAGAGAGGAGAGGTGAGGTAGAGAGGGGAGAGGAGAGGTGAGGTAGAGAGGGGAGAGGAGAGGTGAGGTAGAGAGGGGAGAGGAGAGGTGAGGTAGAGAGAGGAGAGGTGAGGTAGAGAGAGGTGAGGTGAGGTAAGGAGAGGAGAGGAGAGGTGAGGTAGAGAGAGGAGAGTTAGGGAGAGGAGAGTTAGGGAGAGGTGAGGTAGGGAGAGGAGAGGTGAGGTGAGGTTGGGAGAGGAGAGGTGAGGTGAGGTTGGGAGAGGAGAGGTGAGGTGAGGTAGAGAGAGGAGAGGAGAGGTGAGGTAGAGAGAGGAGAGGTGAGGTAGAGAGGGGAGAGGTGAGGTGAGGTAGGGAGAGGTGAGGTGAGGTAGAGAGAGGTGAGGTGAGGTAGAGAGAGGAGAGGTGAGGTAGAGAGAGGAGAGGTGAGGTAGAGAGAGGAGAGGTGAGGTAGAGAGAGGTGAGGTGAGGTAAGGAGAGGAGAGGAGAGGTGAGGTAGAGAGAGGAGAGTTAGGGAGAGGAGAGTTAGGAAGAGGAGAGTTAGGAAGAGGAGAGTTAGGAAGAGGAGAGTTAGGGAGAGGTGAGGTAGAGAGAGGGGAGGAGAGGTGAGGTAGAGAGGGGAGAGGAGAGGTGAGGTAGGGAGAGGAGAGATGAGGTGAGGTTGGGAGAGGAGAGGTGAGGTTGGGAGAGGAGAGGTGAGGTGAGGTAGAGAGAGGAGAGGTGAGGTAGAGAGAGGAGAGGTGAGGTAGAGAGAGGAGAGGAGAGGTGAGGTAGAGAGGGGAGAGGAGAGGTGAGGTAGAGAGGGGAGAGGAGAGGTGAGGTAGAGAGAGGAGAGGAGAGGTGAGGTAGAGAGGGGAGAGGTGAGGTAGAGAGGGGAGAGGTGAGGTGAGGTAGAGAGGGGAGAGGTGAGGTAGAGAGAGGAGAGGTGAGGTAGAGAGAGGAGAGGTGAGGTAGAGAGAGGAGAGGTAGAGAGAGGTGAGGTGAGGTAAGGAGAGGAGAGGAGAGGTGAGGTAGAGAGAGGAGAGGTGAGGTAGAGAGGGGAGAGGAGAGGTGAGGTAGAGAGGGGAGAGGAGAGGTGAGGTAGAGAGGGGAGAGGAGAGGAGAGGAGAGGTGAGGTAGAGAGGGGAGAGGTGAGGTAGAGAGGGGAGAGGTGAGGTGAGGTAGAGAGAGGAGAGGAGAGGTGAGGTAGAGAGAGGAGAGGTGAGGTAGAGAGAGGAGAGGTGAGGTAGAGAGAGGTGAGGTGAGGTAGAGAGAGGAGAGGTGAGGTGAGGAGGAGAGGAGAGTTAGGGAGAGGAGATTTAGGAAGAGGAGAGTTAGAGAGAGGAGAGGTAGGGAGAGGTGAGGTAGAGAGGGGAGAGGTGAGGTAGAGAGGGGAGAGGAGAGGTGAGGTAGAGAGGGGAGAGGTGAGGTGAGGTAGAGAGAGGAGAGGAGAGGTGAGGTAGAGAGAGGAGAGGTGAGGTAGAGAGAGGAGAGGAGAGGTGAGGTAGAGAGAGGAGAGGAGAGGTGAGGTAGAGAGAGGAGAGGAGAGGTGAGGTAGAGAGAGACGAGGTAGAGAGAGGAGAGTTAGGGAGAGGAGAGGTAGAGAGAGGAGAGGTAGGGAGAGGTGAGGTGAGAAGGAGAGGGGAGAGGTGAGGTGAGGTAGAGAGAGGAGAGATGAGGTGAGGTAGAGAGAGGAGAGGTGAGGTAGAGAGAGGAGAGGAGCGGTGAGGTAGAGAGAGGAGAGTTAGGGAGAGGAGAGTTAGGGAGAGGAGAGTTAGGAAGAGGAGAGTTAAGGAGAGGTGAGGTAGAGAGAGGAGAGGAGAGGTGAGGTAGAGAGAGGAGAGGAGAGGTGAGGTAGAGAGAGACGAGGTAGAGAGAGGAGAGTTAGGGAGAGGAGAGGTAGAGAGAGGAGAGGTAGGGAGAGGTGAGGTGAGAAGGAGAGGGGAGAGGTGAGGTGAGGTAGAGAGAGGAGAGATGAGGTGAGGTAGAGAGAGGAGAGGTGAGGTAGAGAGAGGAGAGGAGAGGTGAGGTAGAGAGAGGAGAGTTAGGGAGAGGAGAGTTAGGAAGAGGAGAGTTAAGGAGAGGTGAGGTAGAGAGAGGAGAGGTGAGGTGAGGTAGAGAGAGGAGAGGTGAGGTGAGGTAGAGAGAGGAGAGGAGAGGTGAGGTAGAGAGAGGTGAGGTGAGGTAGGGAGAGGAGAGTTAGGGAGAGGAGAGTTAGGGAGAGGAGAGTTAGGAAGAGGAGAGTTAGGGAGAGGTGAGGTAGAGAGGGGAGAGGAGAGGTGAGGTAGAGAGAGGATTGGAGAGGTGAGGTAGAGAGAGGAGAGGAGAGGTGAGGTAGAGAGAGGAGAGTTAGGGAGAGGAGAGTTAGGGAGAGGTGAGGTAGAGAGAGGAGAGGAGACGCACACACACACAGACTATCTCTACCCGTTTGTCTCCCCACCATCCATCCACCCATCCATCCATCCATCCATCCCTCTCTCCCCCTCTGTCTCCCCATCTATCCATCCTCACATCTGTCTCCCCCATCCAACCATCCATCCATCCTCACCACTCTCTCCCCCCTCTGCCTTCCCCGTCCATCCATTCTCACCCCTCTCTCTCCCCCATCTGTCTCCCCCATTCACTCATCCTCACCTAATCTCCCCCTCCACTCCCCTCATCCCTCTGTGTGTGTGAAGTGGGGGTTGGTGTCAAGTTTCCCTTTTCATTTGAGAGGCTCCCAATCTTTGCTGTTGGAGAGGAAAGTGTTTAAAGATGAAAAGAGGACTGAACAGGTAACTTGATATGCTGACTCCTTTTATTGAGTCCCTCTTTTCAGCACCAAGAGTCTGTCTCTCTCTCTCTTTCTCTCTCTCTCTTTCTCTCTCTTTCTCTCTCTCTCTCTCTTTATCTCTCCTTTCTCTCTCTTTCTTCTCCTCATTTTCTGTTTTCAGAGTGACCAATAGCATTGACAGCCTTGCTCCAGATCTAGTCCCACCTGATGTTCTGTTCAGTCATAACAGTCCAGATCTAGTCCCACCTGATGTTCTGTTCAGACATAACAGTCCAGATCTAGTCCCACCTGATGTTCTGTTCAGACATAACAGTCCAGATCTAGTCCCACCTGATGTTCTGTTCAGACATAACAGTCCAGATCTAGTCCCACCTGATGTTCTGTTCAGTCATAACAGTCCAGAATATACATATCTTTAATCATCTTCTATCTAAAGATTATTATAGTTCTATGTTTCATATCTGTCTAGTTCTATCTATCATATCCTTCTAGTTCTATATATCTATGTATATTTAGTTTTACCAGTGACACCAATGTGTTCATATTGTATTTTATTTTGAAGTGATGTTTCTTTGTCTTGCTGTGACAGGGTTCTCACCACATCCTGGTTCTGTCATCACAACACGCCACGTTCACAGAGTTGAACCTATTTCCTGTACATCTCTCTGACACACACACACCTTTTCTCTACACACTCTCACACACACACATTATCTCAATCTACACACACTTTCTCCATCTCACACTCTCTACGTACACACTTCCTGTCTGATAAATAACTGTGTCAGGAATACCATCTATCATGGTGGGCTACTGTCCGATCTGTGGGAAACCCGTCTACTTTGTTGAGTGCAGTGTGTGTGTGTGTGTGTGTGTGTGTGTGTGTGTTTGCAGTGTGTCACAGATGCCATAGAATTATAGAATAGTTGCTAGATTGTTAGGGCAGGTTTTTGAGAGGCATCGTTCGCTCGCAAATCTTTTCTAAACTCAATCGTTTTACCTTTCCTATTCTCTGTCTGTCTGTCTGTCTGTCTGTCTGTCTGTCTGTCTGTCTGTCTGTCTGTCTGTCTGTCTGTCTGTCTGTCTGTCTGTCTGTCTGTCTGTCTGTCTGTCTGTCTGTCTGTCTGTCTGTCTGTCTGTCTGTCTGTCTGTCTGTCTGTCTGTCTGTCTGTCTGTCTGTCTGTCTGTCTGTCTGTCTGTCTGTCTGTCTGTCTGTCTGTCTGTCTGTCTGTCTGTCTGTCTGTCTGTCTGTCTGTCTGTGTGTCTGTGTCTGTGTCTGTGTCTGTGTCTGTGTCTGTGTCTGTGTCTGTTTGTTTGCAGTGTCATACAGTGGGTCAGAGATGCCATATAAAAATGGAATAGTTAACAGATTATTAGGACAGGTTTTTGAGAGGCATCGTTCGCTCGCAAATCTTTTCTAGACTCAATCGTTATACCTTTGCTATATTGTGTCACGACTCCCGCCGAAGTCGGCCCCTCTCCTTGTTCGGGCGGCGTTCGGCGGTCGACGTCACCGGCTTACTAGTTGCCACCGATCGATGATTCACTGTTCGTTTAGTTTTGTCTTTATTGTGTACACCTGTTTTTCATTTCGCTAATCATGTTCAATATTTAACCTGTGCATTTCCTGTTTGTCTTGTCGGTGATTGTTTGCCTGTTTTGTGTAGTTGGAGGTGTTTTCTCCTGACTATGTATTTTTTGATGAGAAGATTTATTGATAATTTTAGTAAACAAGTTTGTTTACCTTATTCCCTGTGTCCTGCGCCTGACTCCTCCACTTCTAAGAAAACCATTACAGAATCACTGACCACGCAATGGAGTCAGCAGGAGCAGCCAGTCCTCCTATTCATTTAGAGGAGCGCGTTCAGCAGACTGCGAATATGATACAGGATCTTATGACTGCCATGGATTCCGTGCTGCTGACCATGGAGAGAGTGGAGAGGAAAAGATGTCCCGTCAACCCAGCCACACCACCGCCCAGCACACCTCTGGAACACCTCCAACTGCCGTCTGAATCCGGTGGGATTCGGCTCTCGCTCCCGGGTGCATATGACGGAGCAGCTGCCGGGTGTCAGGGGTTCCTACTCCAGCTGGGGCTCTACCTGGCAGCTGTCCAGCCGCCGCCCTTGGGACGCGAGAGAGTGAGCGCCCTCATCTCCTGTTTGACTGGTAAAGCCCTGGAGTGGGCCAACGCCATCTGGGAGGTGGAAGACCCGACTCGGGATAACTACGAGGACTTCTCCCGCCACTTTCGGGAAGTATTTGATCATCCACCAGAAGGAAGAGCGGCAGGAGAGCGCTTGTTCCATTTAAGACAGGAGATGAGCAGCGCTCGGGAATTGGCACTGGATTTTCGAACTCTGGCGGCTGGTGCAGGGTGGAATGAGCGGGCCCTGATCAATCACTACAGGTGTGGTTTGCGAGAGGACGTTCGCAGGGAGCTAGCCTGCAGGGACACCACCCTCCACCTGGACCAGCTGGTGGACTTATATATCCAGCTAGATAACCTGCTGGTCTCCCGCGGACGTCCGGATCGGGGTCCGTTGGTTCCATCCTCCAGTCCCTTAGACCCAACACCGATGGAGTTGGGCGGGGCTGGTTCTAGGGAGACCAGAGGGGAAACCGTTCCATGCACCAGAGGTGACCGCAGAGGATACACTGCTGGTCGGTGCTGGGGAGGTTTTCCAGGTAGTCGAGGCGGTAGGTGGAACACTGGTGGTTCATCTCAGGTGAGTAGGCACACGACTCACCCAGACCCCCCTGTTGCTCACATGTGGTTATCTATACGATTTCCGGGGTTTTCCCCGCATTCCCAGCATAAGGCGCTAGTAGATTCAGGCGCAGCTGGGAACTTTATTGATCGGTCTTTTGCCAATAGATTAGGGATTCCTATTGTTCCCGTTGATGTTCCCTTCCCTATACATGCCCTAGATAGTCGTCCTTTGGGGTCTGGGCTGATTAGGGAGGTCACAGTTCCCATTACTGTGGTGACGCAGGAGAGTCATGAAGAGAGTATTAGTCTCTTTCTGATTGACGCTCCTGCGTTTCCCGTTGTGTTGGGGCTTCCCTGGTTGGCTTCTCATGATCCTATTATTTCGTGGCAACAGAGGGTTCTCAAGGGATGGACCTGTCAGTGTTCAGGGAGGTGTTTAGGTGTTTCATTAGGTGCCACTACGGTGGAAAGTCCAAACCAGGTTTCCACCATGCACATTCCTCCCGAATATGCCGATTTGGCAATCGCCTTCTGTAAAAGGAAGGCGACTCAATTACCACCCCATCGACCGGGGGATTGTGCGATAAATCTCTTGGAGGGTGCTGCACTTCCCAGGAGTCACGTGTATCCTCTGTCACAGGAGGAGACGACGGCTATGGAAACATATGTCGCTGAATCTCTGGGACAGGGATACATTCGGCCCTCCATTTCACCTGTCCCCTCAAGCTTATTTTTTGTGAAGAAGAAGGATGGAGGTTTACGCCTGTGCATTGACTATCGAGGTTTCAACCAGATTACTGTTAAATACAGTTACCCGCAGCCTCTGATCGCCAGTATGACAGAGTCATTGCTCGGGGCGCGCTTCTTCACAAAATTGGACCTCAGGAGCGCGTACAACCTGGTGCGTATCAGGGGAGGGGATGAGTGGAAGACGGCATTTAGCACTACTTCTGGGCACTATGAGTACCTCGTCATGCCGTATGGGTTAACCTGTTAGGGCTAGGGCGCAGTATTTACACCGCCGGATAAAAAACGTACCCGATTTAATCTGGTTACCACTCCTACCCAGTAACTAGAATATGCATATACTTATTACATATGGATGGAAAACACCCTAAAGTTTCTAAAACTGTTTGAATGGTGTCTGTGAGTATAACAGAACTCATTTGGCAGGCAAAAAACTGAGAAGGTTTCATGCAGGAAGTGGCCTGTCTGACAAGGTGTCGTTCTTCTTGTCTCTGTTTATTGAAGAGTGAGGATCTTAGCTGTCCCGTGACACTTCCTACGGCTGCCATAGGCTCTCAGAAGGTGGCAAAACGCAGAATCGTGGCTTTGCAGGCTCTGGCTGAAAAAAAGTAGCGCATTTGGGTAGTGGCTGGTTACAGTACTGTGAGACTCAGGCTCGTGCCCGCGTCGACCGAAAGCTGTGTTTTCTTACCTCTGTTTAGCTAATTGGACATTCCCGGTCGGAATATTATCGCTTTTTTTACGAGAAAAATGGCATAAAAATGGATTTTAAACAGCGGTTGACATGCTTCGAAGTACGGTAATGGAATATTTAGATTTTTTTTGTCACGAATTGCGCCATGCGCTCGACCCTGATTTACCATTTCAGATAGTGTCTGGGACGCACGAACAAAACGCCGCTATTCGGATATAACGATGGATTATTTTGGACCAAACCAACATTTGTTATTGAAGTAGCAGTCCTGGGAGTGCATTCTGACGAAGACAACAAAAGGTAATCAAACTTTTATAATAGTAAATCTGATATTGGTGAGTGCTAAACTTGCCGGGTGTCTAAATAGCTAGCCCGTGATGCCTGGGCTATGTACTTAGAATATTGCACAATGTGCTTTCACCAAAAAGCTATTTTAAAATCGGACATATCGAGTGCATAGAGGAGTTCTCTATCTATAATTCTTAAAATAATTGTTATGCTTTTTGTGAACGTTTATCGTGAGTAATTTAGTAAATTGTTAGCGAATTCCCCGGAAGTTTGCGGGGGGTATGCTAGTTCTGAACGTCACATGCTAATGTAAAAAGCTGGTTTTTGATATAAATATGAACTTGATTTAACAAAACATGCATATATTGTATAACATAATGTCCTAGGGTTGTCATCTGATGAAGATCATCAAAGGTTAGTGCTGCATTTAGCTGTCTTCTGGGTTTTGGTGACATTATATGCTAGCTTGAAAAATGGGTGTCTGATTATTTCTGGCTTGGTACTCTGCTGACATAATCTAATGTTTTGCTTTCGTTGTAAAGCCTTTTTGAAATCGGACAGTGTGGTTAGATTAACGAGAGTCTTGTCTTTAAATAGCTGTAAAATAGTCATATGTTTGAGAAATTGAAGTAATAGCATTTCAAAGGTTTTGAAAATCGCGCCACAGGATTCAACTGTCACAAAAACCCAGAAGACAGCTAAATGCAGCACTAACCTTTGATGATCTTCATCAGATGACAACCCTAGGACATTATGTTATACAATATATGCATGTTTTGTTCAATCAAGTTCATATTTATATCAAAAACCAGCTTTTTACATTAGCATGTGTCGTTCAGAACTAGCATACCCCCCGCAAACTTCCGGAGGAATTTGCTAACAATTTACTAAATTACTCACGATAAACGTTCACAAAAAGCATAACAATTATTTTAAGAATTATAGATACAGAACTCCTCTATGCACTCGATATGTCCGATTTTAAAATAGCTTTTTGGTGAAAGCACATTTTGCAATATTCTAAGTACATAGCCCGGCATCACAGGGCTAGCTATTTAGACACCCGGCAAGTTTAGCACTCACCATAATCAGATTTACTATTATAAAAGTTTGATTACCTTTTATTGTCTTCGTCAGAATGCACTCCCAGGACTGCTACTTCAATAACAAATGTTGGTTTGGTCCAAAATAATCCATCGTTATATCCAAATTGCGGCATTTTGTTCGTGCGTTCCAGACACTATCTGAAAGGGTAAATAAGGGTCGCCCGCATGGCGCAATTCGTGACAAAAAAAATCTAAATATTCCATTACCGTACTTCGAAGCATGTCAACCGCTGTTTAAAATCCATTTTTATGGCATTTTTCTCGTAAAAAAGCGATAATATTCCGACCGGGAATGTCCATTTAGCTAAACAGAGGAAAGTAAACAAAGCTTTCGGTCGACGCGGGCACGAGCCTGAGTCTCACAGTACTGTAACCAGCCACTACCCAGACGCGCTACTTTTTTTCAGCCAGAGCCTGCAAAGCCACGATTCAGCTTTTTACCGCCTTCTGAGACCCTATGGCAGCCGTAGGAAGTGTCACGGGACAGCTAAGATCCTCACTCTTCAATAAACAGAGACAAGAAGAACGACACCTTGTCAGACAGGCCACTTCCTGCATGAAACCTTCTCAGTTTTTTGCCTGCCAAATGAGTTCTGTTATACTCACAGACACCATTCAAACAGTTTTAGAAACTTTAGGCTGTTTTCTATCCATATGTAATACGTATATGCATATTCTAGTTACTGGGTAGGAGTGGTAACCAGATTAAATCGGGTACGTTTTTTATCCAGCCGTGAAAATACTGCCCCCTAGCCATAACAGGTTAAACACATTTTTTTTGTAAGAAGATCCATTCCAACATTTGGAATTGGACTTATTGAAATATTCCGAATTGAGGCGAAGAAGGGGTGTTTAACAGTAACAGATAAGTATAGCAAATGGGTAGAAGCGTTCCCAACTTACTTGGTGGACATGATTAAGTCAAGATATTATCCCTAGAGTTGGTTTACTAGGAGCCATCTCTTTAAATGATGGATGACAGTTTAGCTAATCAGGTAGAGCCTATAGAATGACAGAGTTGGAGATACCAGAACAGGTAGACATAGAAGTTGAAGAAATACTAGCAGAACACATGAGAAGACTGTTTGTTAACCAAACCCGTATGTCCAAGATTTTGTGTCCAACAGGTGAATTACAGGAGAAGGTGATTCACTCAATCCAACCAGGAGACTGGGTGTGGATCCAGTCCCTAAGGAGAAAAAACTGGAAGTCTGTCTGTCTGTCTGTCTGTCTGTCTGTCTGTCTGTCTGTCTGTCTGTCTGTCTGTCTGTCTGTCTGTCTGTCTGTCTGTCTGTCTGTCTGTCTGTCTGTCTGTCTGTCTGTCTGTCTGTCTGTCTGTCTGTCTGTCTGTCTGTCTGTCTGTCTGTCTGTCTGTCTGTCTGTCTGTCTGTCTGTCTGTCTGTCTGTCTGTCTGTCTGTCTGTCTGTCTGTCTGTCTGTCTGTCTGTCTGTCTGTCTGTCTGTCTGTCTGTCTGTCTGTCTGTCTGTCTGTCTGTCTGTCTGTCTGTCTGTCTGTCTGTCTGTCTGTCTGTCTGTCTGTCTGTCTGTCTGTCTGTCTGTCTGTCTGTCTGTCTGTCTGTCTGTCTGTCTGTCTGTCTGTCTGTCTGTCTGTCTGTCTGTCTGTCTGTCTGTCTGTCTGTCTGTCTGTCTGTCTGTCTGTCTGTCTGTCTGTCTGTCTGTCTGTCTGTCTGTCTGTCTGTCTGTCTGTCTGTCTGTCTGTCTGTCTGTCTGTCTGTCTGTCTGTCTGTCTGTCTGTCTGTCTGTCTGTCTGTCTGTCTGTCTGTCTGTCTGTCTGTCTGTCTGTCTGTCTGTCTGTCTGTCTGTCTGTCTGTCTGTCTGTCTGTCTGTCTGTCTGTCTGTCTGTCTGTCTGTCTGTCTGTCTGTCTGTCTGTCTGTCTGTCTGTCTGTCTGTCTGTCTGTCTGTCTGTCTGTCTGTCTGTCTGTCTGTCTGTCTGTCTGTCTGTCTGTCTGTCTGTCTGTCTGTCTGTCTGTCTGTCTGTCTGTCTGTCTGTCTGTCTGTCTGTCTGTCTGTCTGTCTGTCTGTCTGTCTGTCTGTCTGTCTGTCTGTCTGTCTGTCTGTCTGTCTGTCTGTCTGTCTGTCTGTCTGTCTGTCTGTCTGTCTGTCTGTCTGTCTGTCTGTCTGTCTGTCTGTCTGTCTGTCTGTCTGTCTGTCTGTCTGTCTGTCTGTCTGTCTGTCTGTCTGTCTGTCTGTCTGTCTGTCTGTCTGTCTGTCTGTCTGTCTGTCTGTCTGTCTGTGTTTCAGCATGATGAGAAACCCTACTGCACTAACTGTTACATGAAGATGTTTGGTACCAGAGGTAGATACTGCTTGGTGATGTACTGTAACTGTTGTGATGAGAAACCCTACTACACTAACTGTTACTTTAGCTGCTGTGCGTCCCAAATGGCAGCCTATTCCCTACATTGTACACTACTTTGGCCAGAGACTTGGTCAAAAGTAGTACACTAAATAGGGAACAGTGTGTGTCTTAGGATGCTATGTACAGCAAATATCTCATACATCTCTCTCTCTCTCTCTCTCAGCAGGTAACAGGAGACTGATGTCAAACTGTCACAGCTCAGCCTCCTCTTCCTCTTCCTCCTCCTAGGAACCAGTCTACCAAAAACCACCAAAATACAACCTAATGAGAACTAACAGCCTATCAACAAGGATCTATGTTCAACAAACCTGACATTCAGCCATCAAGACAATGACCAACCAACTAGACCCAACATTCAGCCAACCAACATTTGACCAACCAAGAAATATTCTGAAAGTCTCCCTCTTTCAGTCAGTCATAAAACAACTACCTTGACCACAACATTGTGTTCAATGGAGAAACGGTTGTTCTTCAATAAAACAGAAGCTTCTACAGTCTTCTGGTTGAAGTGTGTTAAACACAGAGTCTCTTTAGGCATCAACACACATCCTACACTACACATGTACTGGAGTACACAGACACACATCCTACACTACACATGTACTGGAGTACACAGACACACATCCTACACTACACATGTACTGGAGTGGACACTACCTAGTCAGATCATGTTTCAATACCACCAGAGTTCTGAACACACACACACACACACTTGGCTATGAGGGTTTCAGCATGATATTCTTACTGTATGTTGTAGTCTGTCCAAGAGAGGAATCACACAAGACTGACAGCCTGTGAGTTTATTAAAAGCATTCAGTTGATTACATGGCAGTTTAGAGAGCAACATCATAACAATAATCTACATCATAATCAATAATCAATATCATAACATTTATAATCAATAACATCATATATATACCACTAACAACATCATAACAATAATCTACATCATAATCAATTATCAATATACTACTAACACAAATAATCTACATCATAATCAATATCATAAGGTAAACCCCAACAACAAACAAAAATGACTTGAGAAAAATGTTTCATAATACAAAGAATGACCAGATGGACTAATAATGGAAACACTTCAAGATAAAGAATCTAAGAGACACTAAATAAGATAAAGAATCTAAGAGACACTAAATAAGATAAAGAATCTAAGAGACACTAAATAAGATAAAGAATCTAAGAGACACTAAATAAGATAAAGAATCTAAGAGACACTAAATAAGATGAAGAATCTAAGAGACACTAAATAAGATAAAGAATCTAATAGACACTAAATAAGATAAAGAATCTAAGAGACACTAAATAAGATAAAGAATCTAAGAGACACTAAATAAGATAAAGAATCTAAGACACTAAATAAGATAAAGAATCTAAGACACTAAATAAGATAAAGAATCTAAGAGACACTAAATAAGATAAAGAATCTAAGAGACACTAAATAAGATAAAGAATCTAAGAGACACTAAATAAGATAAAGAATCTAAGAGACACTAAATAAGATAAAGAATCTAAGAGACACTAAATAAGATAAAGAATCTAAGAGACACTAAATAAGATAAAGAATCTAAGAGACACTAAATAAGATAAAGAATCTAAGAGACACTAAATAAGATAAAGAATCTAAGAGACACTAAATAAGATAAAGAATCTAAGAGACACTAAATAAGATAAAGAATCTAAGAGACACTAAATAAGATAAAGAATCTAAGACACTAAATAAGATAAAGAATCTAAGAGACACTAAATAAGATAAAGAATCTAAGAGACACTAAATAAGATAAAGAATCTAAGAGACACTAAATAAGATAAAGAATCTAAGAGACACTAAATAAGATAAAGAATCTAAGAGACACTAAATAAGATAAAGAATCTAAGAGACACTAAATAAGATAAAGAATCTAAGAGACACTAAATAAGATAAAGAATCTAAGAGACACTAAATAAGATAAAGAATCTAAGAGACACTAAATAAGATAAAGAATCTAAGAGACACTAAATAAGATAAAGAATCTAAGAGACACTAAATAAGATAAAGAATCTAAGAGACACTAAATAAGATAAAGAATCTAAGAGACACTAAATAAGATAAAGAATCTAAGAGACACTAAATAAGAATCTAAGACAAAAGCAAAAAGCAATACAGTAAAAACTTCAATTTATTCTGGAACACAAAACAGACGTAATTGAGCTACTCTCTTAAAATAATCAAAACCCATGTTACCCAGAACCCCATGTTACCCAGAACCCCATGTTACCCAGAACCCCATGTTACCCAGAACCCCATGTTACCAAAACCCCATGTTACACAGAACCCCATGTTACCCAGAACCCCATGTTACCCAGAACCCCATGTTACCCCAAACCCCATGTTACCCGAAACCCCATGTTACCCCAAACCCCTTGTTACCCGGAACCCCATGTTACCCGGAACCCCATGTTTCTCTGGTGGTAAAAACCAAACTAAAAGGAATAATGGTGGTTGCAGTCACTCCTTTTAGATTTCTTCCAAGGTTCTAGAAAGATAAACTAATTCTGAACTTGTTATTAAAATTAGAACCACTTCAGGTTTGTCACCACATTTTAAACACCAGTCCACTGCTGACCATCCATTTAAAACACAAAACTGACCTAAGATCAGCATGTAGGGTCAGCTTCATTCTACTCCTACTCCGTCCCCTGGGCTGCTCTCTCCTCTCCCGGTCCAGCTTCAGCTCTGGAGCTCAGAGAGGCCATCTCCATGGCATTGACATAAAGATCCATGCTGCTCACCCTGTTCACTCTCTTCTGCCTCCTGGTGGGCTAGGGAGACACAGCACCAACAGTCAGACATTTACTCTCTAGTATCTCCATTCTCTCTCCCTCTAGTTTAAATTACTTGTAACGTCTGAGTAAATGTCTTTACCTTGTAGTACAGGTAGGAGGTGGTGATGGCTGTCAGTAGGATCAGCAGCACTACAACGTGTCTGATGATGAAGGCTGGCAGAGGAGAGGCTGCAAACAGAAACACCTTTGATGAGGGGACTGATCATCATCACATAGATCTGTGGGAAATCTGTCAATGACAAAGTTATAAGTCTGGTTCATGTTCAGTTACCTGTGATGGTGAGGGAGAGGAGCTCACTCTCAGAGGAGAAGTCATGAGAGAAAACATAATTGTCATAAACACATCTGTAGTTCCCTTGGTGGGAGTCATCTGCAGCAGGGAAGAGGAAGGCAGCAGAGTGATTGACAGCTGGCTGGGTCTGGGTTCTGTTGGAGCCGGTGAACGTGAGGAGGAAGGAGCCTCCTGGGTACTGTGGCTGAGTGGAGCAGGTGATGGTGAAGCTGTAGCCCCTGAACACCTCGGGCCCCTGGTGGCCCCTGGAGACCCCTCCCATTGAGTCAGTCAGGGAGATATCAGGCTGGACCAGGAGATCTGTAACAATAAAAGAGAACAAGAAAAACCTCTTCAACTAGTTTCCTATAGATATGACAATAACATCAGCATGTAACAGTGCTAGCCACCCTCCCTCACAGGGCAACATGAGTAGTGGGCCTACAGTCACTGAGACAACATATGTTGATATCAGGCTTAAGCAGGACATCTGGAACAAGAGGAGAGAAAAAGAAAACGTAGCTCCTCAACTACTTTCCTCATTTAGATATGACAATAACATGACATGTGACAGTGGTAGTGAGTAGAGACGTTCACTGAGATAACACTCAAATACAAAAGCATTCTGGGATATTTAAGTTGTATTTGATTCCTACTTGACTTAGTGATCTATTTAGTAAAGCAGACTGACAAGCTAAACAGTCATCATGAGAGGTGCAGAGGAAGTTGTATGGATGAAGGAAATAGTTGAATATAATTACAATATCTTGTTATTACCTGAGCAGATCACTGTGAGTCCAGGATAGAGATCATACATTCTCCTACACTCCTTCAGTACAGGCTCATCCCCATGACAGTCAACTCCAAACCCTCCAGTGGTGTTTCCAGGTAGAACTGAAACAGTGGAGCCACAACCCAGCTGTCTACACACTACTGCAGCTACATCCCTCTGGTTCCTGTCTTCAGCTCCCACAGTCCTCCACTCTCCCTGGTCGTACCGCTCCACTCCACCAGCACAGCGACTGCCTCCTCCCACCAGCCTCACATCATCAGGCTCTGAGAAAAGAAAAGAGAGAGACAGTAATCTTACTATTTTCTCACTAAAACACACCTATATTGTCTCTCATATTCTTCACTCCAGGTGAGAAACAATGTTGATTGAGTGACAAACTGTTTCTTACCTGAGCAGGTGAGTCCAACAGCATTACCAGGTAGACAGGTGTTGTTTTCTCTGTCTGAGGTGTCACAGTCCAGGAGAAGGGACTCTTTGCCTTTACACTGGAACTCTTTATCCCAGGTCTGACCCTCACCTTCTCCATAGAGCCCCCCCTGTAGAGCTGCAGGAGCCCCACAGCCAAGCTCCCCACAGACTACCTCTGCATCCTGCCGGTCAAAGTCAGCTTCACACACTGAGGCCCAGGACTGATTGGACTTCACCTCCACTCTCCCAGAGCAGAGACCAGCTCCATCCACAAGCCGCACAGACTCTGGAGAAAAAGACTTGGTTGAACATTCAATCAGTTTTGTTGATGACACTGTCAAGGACTAAACACAAATATGTTGGATAAAAGATTGTAGTTTGCTATGTTTGATACTGTAAGAGGTAGAAATGGGTTCTTAGTCACTCAGGATAGGGTTGGGAATAATGCAGGCAGGAGACAGGAATAAGTTCACTTCACTTTATAGAAAATAAACAGCTGGACATCCATCAGGCAGCTTCACTTCAGTACCATCTGAACTACAATGATCTGCCCATGAACATCTCCCATAAACCAATATGACAAACACAAATATAATGTTTAAATACATCTGACATCTCTCCCTCTATTTAAATGAAATAAAAACACATAAAACATGATACATGGTAATATTGTATAATGTATAAATAAATCTCTCAATATGACCAGTCTCTTACCTGAACAGGTCACATGAAGATGATACTCATATGTAGCATTACAGACACCAGCTCCTCCTTCTATTTTTTTACACTCTGTAATAGAAGACTCATCTCCACTACAAAGCCATATGCTGATTCCTCCTCTTCCATCTTCAAACGGTGGTCCTCTAGATTTAGCTACAAGATTCCCACATCCCAGGTCTCTACACAGAATCTTGGTCTCTTTCATGCCCCACCACCTAGAACATAGACCTGACCAGTCTCCTCTGTAGAAGACTTCCACTGTCCCAGAACAGGAAGTGGTCCCATCCACCAGTCTGACTGAGAGTTCAGCTGTAAACAGCAGAGAGGAAAACACAGTGGTGAGGACAGATGATGACAGTGATTCTGTTATTCTAACAGCAGTAGTGCTTTGTGGTTGACAAGTATTAGTAGTTCCATAAAACACTACTTGTTATTGGGGTTTAGAATGGTTTGTATGGACACATGAATTTCTCCATGTGGGATAATAAAGTTGACTAATATTGAACTGCTATAATCACTGTAGATTTATACTCTACCTACCTGGTGGACTGACGCTTTGAGCCTGGAGATCTGAGGAGAAAGAGAGAGACAGAGGAGAAAGAGAGAGAAAGAGACAGAGAGATAGAGAGAAACAAAGGAGAAAGGGAGGAGTCAGAGGAAGAGAGAGACAGAGGTTAAATGAACATCAACATGACCTTTCATGATGTGATGGGGAAGACAGGCTTATCGTTGGTATGGTGCAACAACACCCATGTGTACATACACTATATATACAAAAGTATGTGGACACCCCTTGAAATTAGTGGATTCTATTTCAGCCACTCCCCTTCCTGACAGATGTATAAATCAAGCACTCAGCCATGCAATCTCCATAGACAAACATTGGCAGTAGAACGGCCTTAATGAAGAGCTCAGTGACTTTCCCCTCTCTTCTCCCCCTCTCCTCTTCCCTTCTCCCCCTCTCTTCTCCCCCTCTCCTCTCCTCTTCTCCATTTCTCCTCTTCTAACGCTCTCCTCTCCTCTCCTCTCCTCTTCTCTACCTCTCCTCATCTCCCCCTCTCCTCTCCTCTCCTCTTCTCCCCCTCTACTCTTCTCCCTTTCCCCTCCCCTCTCATGTCCTTTCACTCTCCTCTCCTCTCCTCCCATCTCCTCCCCTCTCCTCTCCTCTCCTCTCACTTTGCCCCCTCTCTTCTACCACTCTCTTGTAATCTTCTCCCCACTCGTCTTCTAACCCTCTCGTCTCCTTTTCTTCCCCTCCCCTCCCTCTCTACTCTTCTCCCCCTCTACCCTCAACTCTCCCTCTCTTCTCCCCCTCTCCTCTTCTCCCCCTTTCCTCTCCTCTTCTCCCCCTCTCCTCTCCTCTTCTCCACCTCTCCTCTCCTCTTCTCACTCTCTCCTCTTTTCTTCTCCGCTCTCTTCTGCCCCTCTCCACTTCTACCTCTCTCTTCTTCTCTTCTCCCCTCTCTTCTCCCCCTCGCTTCTCCTCTTCTCCCCCTCTTCTTCTCTTCTCACCCTCTCTTCTCCTCTTCTCCCCCTCTCCTCTTCTCCCCCTCCCCTCTCCTCTTCTCTTCCCACCTCTCTTCTCCTCTCCTCCCCCTCTACTCTTCTCCCCCTCTCCTCTTCTCCCTCTCCTCTTCTTCCCCTCCCATCCCCCCTCTCTTCTCCTCTTCTCCCACTCTCCTCTTCTCCCCCTCTCCTCTTCTCCCCCTCTCTTCTCCACCTCTCCTCTTCTTCCCCTCCCATCCCCTCTCTCCTCTTCTCCCCCTCTCCTCTCCTCTTCTCCCCCCTTCTCCCCCTCTCCTCTCCTCTTCTCCCCCCTTCTCCCCCTCTCTTCTCCTCTCCTCTCCTCTCAAGTCCCTTCCTCTCCCTCTTCTCCCCCCTTCTCAACCAATCTTCTCCACTATCCTCCCCTCTCCTCCCTCCACTCCTCTACTCTTCTCTTCTCCCCCTCTCCTCTTCTCTTCCTCACCTCTCCTCTTCACCCCCTCTCCCCTTCTCTCTCCCTCTCCTGTCCTCTTCTCCCCTTTCCTTTCCTCACCTCTTCTTCCCCTCTCCTCTCCTCTTCTCCCCCTCCCTTCTCCCCTTCTCCCCTCTCCCCCTCTCCCCCTCTCCTCTTCTCCCCCTCTCCTCCTCTCCCCCTCTCTTCTCCCCTTCTCCCCCTTTCCTCTTCTCCCCCTCTCTTCTCCCCTCTCCTCTTCTCCCCCTCTACTCTCCTCTTCTCCCCTTCTCCCACTCTCCTCTTCTCCCCCTTTCCTCTTCTCCCCCTCTCTTCTCCCCTTCTCATCTTCTTCCTCTCCCATCCTCCCTCTCCTCTGCTCTTCTCCCCTCTCCTCTTCTCCCCATCTACTCTTCTCCTCCTCTCCTCTTCTCCCCCTCTCTTCTCCTCTTCTCCCCCTCTCTTCTCCTCTTCTCTCCCTCTCTTCCCTTCTTCTCCCCTTCCCCCCTCTCCTCTTCTCCACCTTTCTTCTCCTACCCCTCTTCTCCTCCTCTCCTCCTCTCCCCCTCTCCACTTCTCCCCATCTCCTTCTCTTCTCACCCTCTCCTCTCCCCTTCTCCAATAGTCCTCTTCTCCTCCCTCTACGCTTCTCCCCTTTCCCCTCCCCTCTCATGTCCTTCCCACTCTCCTCTCCTCCCATCTCCTCTTCTCTTCTCCCCCTCTCCTCTTCTCCCTCTCCTCTTCTTCCCCTCCCATCCCCCCTCTCTTCTCCTCTTCTCCCACTCTCCTCTTCTCCCCCTCTCCTCTTCTCCCCCTCTCTTCTCCACCTCTCCTCTTCTTCCCCTCCCATCCCCTCTCTCCTCTTCTCCCCCTCTCCTCTCCTCTTCTCCCCCCTTCTCCCCCTCTCCTCTCCTCTTCTCCCCCCTTCTCCCCCTCTCTTCTCCTCTCCTCTCCTCTCAAGTCCCTTCCTCTCCCTCTTCTCCCCCCTTCTCAACCAATCTTCTCCACTATCCTCCCCTCTCCTCCCTCCACTCCTCTACTCTTCTCTTCTCCCCCTCTCCTCTTCTCTTCCTCACCTCTCCTCTTCACCCCCTCTCCCCTTCTCTCTCCCTCTCCTGTCCTCTTCTCCCCTTTCCTTTCCTCACCTCTTCTTCCCCTCTCCTCTCCTCTTCTCCCCCTCCCTTCTCCCCTTCTCCCCTCTCCCCCTCTCCCCCTCTCCTCTTCTCCCCCTCTCCTCCTCTCCCCCTCTCTTCTCCCCTTCTCCCCCTTTCCTCTTCTCCCCCTCTCTTCTCCCCTCTCCTCTTCTCCCCCTCTACTCTCCTCTTCTCCCCTTCTCCCACTCTCCTCTTCTCCCCCTTTCCTCTTCTCCCCCTCTCTTCTCCCCTTCTCATCTTCTTCCTCTCCCATCCTCCCTCTCCTCTGCTCTTCTCCCCTCTCCTCTTCTCCCCATCTACTCTTCTCCTCCTCTCCTCTTCTCCCCCTCTCTTCTCCTCTTCTCCCCCTCTCTTCTCCTCTTCTCTCCCTCTCTTCCCTTCTTCTCCCCTTCCCCCCTCTCCTCTTCTCCACCTTTCTTCTCCTACCCCTCTTCTCCTCCTCTCCTCCTCTCCCCCTCTCCACTTCTCCCCATCTCCTTCTCTTCTCACCCTCTCCTCTCCCCTTCTCCAATAGTCCTCTTCTCCTCCCTCTACGCTTCTCCCCTTTCCCCTCCCCTCTCATGTCCTTCCCACTCTCCTCTCCTCCCATCTCCTCTTCTCTTCTCCCCCTCTCCTCTTCTCCCTCTCCTCTTCTTCCCCTCCCATCCCCCCTCTCTTCTCCTCTTCTCCCACTCTCCTCTTCTCCCCCTCTCCTCTTCTCCCCCTCTCTTCTCCACCTCTCCTCTTCTTCCCCTCCCATCCCCTCTCTCCTCTTCTCCCCCTCTCCTCTCCTCTTCTCCCCCCTTCTCCCCCTCTCCTCTCCTCTTCTCCCCCCTTCTCCCCCTCTCTTCTCCTCTCCTCTCCTCTCAAGTCCCTTCCTCTCCCTCTTCTCCCCCCTTCTCAACCAATCTTCTCCACTATCCTCCCCTCTCCTCCCTCCACTCCTCTACTCTTCTCTTCTCCCCCTCTCCTCTTCTCTTCCTCACCTCTCCTCTTCACCCCCTCTCCCCTTCTCTCTCCCTCTCCTGTCCTCTTCTCCCCTTTCCTTTCCTCACCTCTTCTTCCCCTCTCCTCTCCTCTTCTCCCCCTCCCTTCTCCCCTTCTCCCCTCTCCCCCTCTCCCCCTCTCCTCTTCTCCCCCTCTCCTCCTCTCCCCCTCTCTTCTCCCCTTCTCCCCCTTTCCTCTTCTCCCCCTCTCTTCTCCCCTCTCCTCTTCTCCCCCTCTACTCTCCTCTTCTCCCCTTCTCCCACTCTCCTCTTCTCCCCCTTTCCTCTTCTCCCCCTCTCTTCTCCCCTTCTCATCTTCTTCCTCTCCCATCCTCCCTCTCCTCTGCTCTTCTCCCCTCTCCTCTTCTCCCCATCTACTCTTCTCCTCCTCTCCTCTTCTCCCCCTCTCTTCTCCTCTTCTCCCCCTCTCTTCTCCTCTTCTCTCCCTCTCTTCCCTTCTTCTCCCCTTCCCCCCTCTCCTCTTCTCCACCTTTCTTCTCCTACCCCTCTTCTCCTCCTCTCCTCCTCTCCCCCTCTCCACTTCTCCCCATCTCCTTCTCTTCTCACCCTCTCCTCTCCCCTTCTCCAATAGTCCTCTTCTCCTCCCTCTACGCTTCTCCCCTTTCCCCTCCCCTCTCATGTCCTTCCCACTCTCCTCTCCTCCCATCTCCTCTTCTCTTCTCCCCTCTCTTCTCCCCCTCTCTTCTCCTCTTCTCCCCCTCTCCTCTTATTGCCCCCCCTATCTTCTCCTCTTTTTCCACCTCCCATTCTTCCTCTCCTCTCGTCTTCTCCTCTTCTCCCCCTCCCCTCTCCTCTTCTCCCCCTCTCCCATTCTCCCCCTATCCTCTTCTCCCCTCTACTGCCCACTTCTCTCACTCTCCTCTTCTCCCCCTCTCTTCTCCCCCTCTCCTCTCCTCTTCTCCATTTCTCCTCTTCTAACGCTCTCCTCTCCTCTCCTCTCCTCTTCTCTACCTCTCCTCATCTCCCCCTCTCCTCTCCTCTCCTCTTCTCCCCCTCTACTCTTCTCCCTTTCCCCTCCCCTCTCATGTCCTTTCACTCTCCTCTCCTCTCCTCCCATCTCCTCTCCTCTTCTCCCCTCTCTTCTCCCCCTCTCTTCTCCTCTTCTCTTCCCCCTCTCCTCTCCTCCCCTCTCCTCTCCTCTTCTCCCCCTCTCTTCTCCCCTTCTGCCCCTCTCCTCCCATTCTCCCCTCTCCTCTTCTCCCCCTCTACTCTCCTCTTCTCCCCTTCTCCCACTCTCCTCTTCTCCCCCTCTCCTCTTCTCCCCCTCTCTTCTCCCCTTCTCCGCCTCTCCTCTTCTCCCCCTCTCTTCTCTACTTCTCACCCTCTCCTATTCTCTACCTCTCCTCTTCTCCCCCCTCTCCTCTTCTCCCCCTCTCCTCTTCTTCCCCTCACATCCTCCCTCTCCTCTCCCCCCCTCTCTTCTCCCCTTCTCCCCCTCTCCTCTTCTCCCCCTCTCTTCTCCCCCTCTCCTCTCCTCTTCTCCATCTCTCCTCTTCTCACCCTCTCCTCTTCTCCCCCTCTCTTCTCCCCTTCTCCCCCTCTCCTCTTCTCCCCCTCTCTTCTTCTCCCCCTCTCCAATTCTCCTCTCTCCCCTTCTCCCCCTCTACTCTCCTCTTCTCCCCTTCTCCCCCTCTCCTCTTCTCCCCCTCTCCTCCCCCTCTATTCTCCCCTTCTCCCCCTCTCCTCTTCACCCCCTCTCCTCTTCTCCCCCTATCCTCTTCACCCCCTCTCCTCTTCACCCTTTCTCCGAATCTCCTCTTCTCCCCCTCTCCCCTTCTCCGCCTTTCCTCTTCTCCCCATCTCTTCTACCATTTCTCTCCCTCTCCTCTTCTCCCCCTCTCTTCTCCCCCTCTCCTCTCCTCTTCTCCATCTCTCCTCTTCTCACCCTCTCCTCTTCTCCCCCTCTCTTCTCCACTTCTAACCCTCTCCTCTTCTCTACCTCTCCCTTCTCCCCCTCTCCTCTTCTCACCCTCTCTTCTCCATCTCTTCTCCCTCTCTCTTCTCCCCCTCTCCTCTTCTCCCCCTCTCCTCTTTTTCCCTCCCATCCTCCCTCTCCTCTCCTCTTCTACCCCTCTCTTCTCCCCCTCTCCTCTTCTCCCCCTCTCTTCTCCCCCTCTCCTCTCCTCTTCTCCATCTCTCCTCTTCTCACCCTCTCCTCTTCTCCCCCTCTCTTCCCACTTCTCACCCTCTCCTCTACCTGTCTTCTTCTCCCCCTCTCCTCTTCTCACCCTCTCTTCTCCCTTTCTTCTCCCCCTCTCTTCTCCTCCTCTCATCTCCTCTCCTCCCCCTCTCCTCTCCTCTTCTCCCCCTCTCTTCTCCGCTTCTTCTCCCTCTCTCTTCTCCCGTTCTCCTCTTCTCTCCCTCTCCTCTCCACTTCTCCCCTCTCCTCTTCTCCAATTCTGCCCCTCTCCTGTTCTCCCCTCTCCTCTCCTCTTCTCCCCCACTTCTCCCCCTCTCTTCTCCCCTGCTCCCCCTCTCCTCTTCTCCCCCTCTCTTCTCCTCTTCTCCCCCTCTCCTCTCCGCTTCTCACCCTCTTCTCCCCCTCTCTTCTCCCACACTTCTTCTTCCCCTCTCCTCTTCTCTCCCTCTCCTCTACACTTCACCACTTCTGCCCCTCTCCTCTTCTCCCCCTCTCCTCTTCTCCCCCCTCTCCTCTTCTCCCCCTTTACCTCTACTCTTCTCACCCTCTTCTCCCACCCTCTTCTCCCACACTTCTTCTCCCCCTCTCCTCTTCTCTCCCTCTCCTCTCCTCCCCCTCCCCTCTACACTTCACCACTTCTGCCCCTCTCCTCTTCTCCCCCTCTCTCCTCTTATCCCCCTTTACCTCTACTCTTCTCACCCTCTTCTCCCCCTCTCTACTCCCACCCGTCCTCTCCCCCACTCCTCTTCTCTCCATCTCCTCTCCTCCACTCTCCTCTACTCTTCTCCAATTCTGCCCCTCTCCTGTTCTCCCCCTCTCCTCTCCTCTTCTCCCCCTCTTCTCCCCCTCTCTTCTCCCCTGCTCCCCCCTCTGCTCTTCTCCCCCTCTCTTCTCCTCTTCTCCCCCTCTATTCTACTCTTCCCCCCTCCTCTCCTCTTCTCACCCTCTCTTCTCCCCTTCTCCCCCTCCCCTCTTCTCTCCTCTCCTCTCCTCTCCTCCCCCTCTCCTCTCCTCCCCCTCTCTTCTCCCCATCTCCCCCTCTCCTCCCCTTCTCCCCTTCTCCTCTTCTCCCCCTCTCCTCTTCTCCCCCTCTCCTCTTCTCCCACTCTCCTCTAATCTTCTCCCCCTCTCTTCTGCCCTTCTCCCCTCTCCTCTTCTCCCCCTCTACTCTCCTCTTCTCCCCTTCTCCCCCTCTCCTCTTCTCCCCCTCTCTTCTCCGCTTCTTCTCCCTCTCTCTTCTCCCGTTCTCCTCTTCTCTCCCTCTCCTCTCCTCTCCTCCCCTCTCCTCTTCTCCAATTCTGCCCCTCTCCTGTTCTCCCCCTCTCCTCTCCTCTTCTCCCCCTCTTCTCCCCCTTCTCTTCTCCCCTGCTCCCCCTCTCCTCTTCTCCAACCTCTCCTCTCCGCTTCTCACCCTCTTCTCCCCCTCTCTTCTCCCACACTTCTTCTCCCCCTCTCCTCTTCTCCCCCTCTCTCCTCTACTCTTCTCACCCTCTTCTCCCCCTCTCTTCTCCCCTTCTCCCCCCTCTGCTCTTCTCCCCCTCTCTTCTCCTCTTCTCCCCTCTACTCTTCTCCAATTCTGCCCCTCTCCCGTTCTCCCCCTCTCCTCTCCTCTTCTCCCCCTCTTCTCCCCCTCTCTTCTCCCCTTCTCCCCCCTCTGCTCTTCTCCCCCTCTCTTCTCCTCTTCTCCCCCTCTATTCTACTCTTCCCCACTCCTCTCCTCTTCTCACCCTCTCTTCTCCCCCTCTCCTCTTCTCCCCTCTTTTCTCCCCCTCTCCTCTCCTCTCCTCTCCTTCCCCTCCCCTCTCCTCTCCTCCCCCTCCCCTCTTATCCCCCTCTCCCCTCTCTTCTCCTCTTCTCCCCCTCTATTTTCCTCTTCTCCCCCTCTCCTCTCCTCTTCTCACCCTCTCTTCTCCCCTCCTCCCCGTCTCCTCTTATCTCACTCTCCTCTCCTCTTCTCCCCCTCTTCTCTCCTCTTCTCCCCCTCTCTTCTCCCCTTTTTCTCCTCCTCTCCTCTTCTTCCCCTCTCTTCTCCCCCTCTCCTCTTCTCCCCCTCTCCTCTTCTTCACCTCTCTTCTCCCCCTCTCCTCTCCTCTCCTCTCCTCTCCTCTCCTCTCCTCTCCTCTCCTCTCCTCTCCTCTCCTCTCCTCTCCTCTCCTCTCCTCCCCCTCTCCTCTCCTCTCCTCCCCCTCTTCTCCCCCTCTCTTCTCCCCTAGCCCCCCTCTCCTCTTCTCACCCTCTCTTCTCCCCTTCTCCCCCTCTCCTCTTCTCTCACTCTCCTCTCCTCTTCTCCCCCTCTCCTCTCCTCTTCTCCCCCTCTCTTCTCCCACTCTCTTCTCCCCATCTCCTCTTCTCCCCCTCTCCTATTCTTCCCCTCCCATCCTCCCACTCCTCTTCTCTTCTCCCCCTTCTTCTCCCCTCTCCTCTTCTCCCCTCACCTGTTCTCTCCCTCTCCTCCCCTCTTCTCCCCCTCTTCTCCCCCTCTCTTCTCCCCTTCCACCCCTCTCCCCTTCCCCTCCTCTCTTCTCCTCTTCTCCCCCTCTCTTCTCCTCTTCTCCCCCTCTCTTCTCCCACACTTCTTCTCCCCCTCTACTCTTCTCTCCCTCTCCTCTCCTACCCTTCTCCTCTCCTCTTCTCCCCCTCTCCTCCTCTCCCCCTCTCTTCTCCCCTTCTCCCCTTCTCCCCTTCTCCTCTGCTCCCCCTCTCCTCTTCTCCCCCTATCCTCTTCTCTCCCTCTCCTCTCCTCTTCTCCCCCTCCCCTCTCCTCTCCCCCCCTCTCCTCTACTCTTCTCCCCTTCTGCCCCTCTCCTCTTCTCCCCCTTTCCTCTTTCGCCCCTCTCTTCTCCTATTCTCCCCCTCTCCTCTCCTCTTCTCACCCTCTTCTCCCCTTTTCTTCTCCCACCCTTCTTCTCCCCCTCTCCTCTCCTCCCCCTCTCCTCTACTCCTCTCCTCTTCTCTCACTCTCCTCTCCTCTTCTCCCCCTCTCCTCTCCTCTTCTCCCCTCTCTTCTCCCACTCTCTTCTCCCCATCTCCTCTTCTCCCCCTCTCCTATTCTTCCCCTCCCATCCTCCCTCTCCTCTCCTCTTCTCCCCCTCTCTTCTCCCCTTCTCCCCCTCTCCTCTTCTTCCCCACTCCTCTTCTCTTCTCCCCCTTCTTCTCCCCCTCTCCTCTTCTCCCCTCTCCTGTTCTCCCCCTCTCCTCCCCTCTTCTCCCCCTCTTCTCCCCCTCTCTTCTCCCCTTCCACCCCTCTCCCCTTCCCCTCCTCTCTTCTCCACTTCTCCCCCTCTCCTCTCATCTTCTCACCCTCTTCTCACCCTCTCTTCTCCCACACTTTTTCTCCCCCTCTCCTCTTCTCACCCTCTCCTCTTCTCCCCCTCTACTCTTCTCTACTTCTGCCCCTCACCTCTTCTCCCCCTCTCTTCTACTCTTCTCCCCCTCTCCTCTCCCACACTTCTTCTCCCCCTCTCCTCCGCTCCCCCTCTCCCCCCTCTACTCCTCTTCTCCCCCTCTCTTCTCCTCTTCTCTCCCTCTCCTCTCCTCTTCTCACCCTCTCTTCTCCCCTTCTCTCCCTCTCCTCTTCTCTCCCTCTCCTCATCTCTCCTTTCCTCTTCTCCCCCTCTCCTCTCCTCTTCTCACCCTCTTCTCCCCCTCTCTTCTCCCACCCTTCTTCTCTCCCTCTCCTCTCCTACCCTTCTCCTCTACTCTTCTCCCCTTCTCCCCCTCCCCTCCCCCTATCCTCTCCTCTTCTCACCCTCTTCTCCCCTTTTCTTCTCCCACCCTTCTTCTCCCCCTCTCCTCTCCTCCCCCTCTCCTCTACTCCTCTCCTCTTCTCTCACTCTCCTCTCCTCTTCTCCCCCTCTCCTCTCCTCTTCTCCCCTCTCTTCTCCCACTCTCTTCTCCCCATCTCCTCTTCTCCCCCTCTCCTATTCTTCCCCTCCCATCCTCCCTCTCCTCTCCTCTTCTCCCCCTCTCTTCTCCCCTTCTCCCCCTCTCCTCTTCTTCCCCACTCCTCTTCTCTTCTCCCCCTTCTTCTCCCCCTCTCCTCTTCTCCCCTCTCCTGTTCTCCCCCTCTCCTCCCCTCTTCTCCCCCTCTTCTCCCCCTCTCTTCTCCCCTTCCACCCCTCTCCCCTTCCCCTCCTCTCTTCTCCTCTTCTCCCCCTCTCCTCTCATCTTCTCACCCTCTTCTCCCCCTCTCTTCTCCCACACTTTTTCTCCCCCTCTCCTCTTCTCACCCTCTCCTCTTCTCCCCCTCTACTCTTCTCTACTTCTGCCCCTCACCTCTTCTCCCCCTCTCTTCTACTCTTCTCCCCCTCTCCTCTCCCACACTTCTTCTCCCCCTCTCCTCCGCTCCCCCTCTCCCCCCTCTACTCCTCTTCTCCCCCTCTCTTCTCCTCTTCTCTCCCTCTCCTCTCCTCTCCTCTTCTCACCCTCTCTTCTCCCCTTCTCTCCCTCTCCTCTTCTCTCCCTCTCCTCATCTCTCCTTTCCTCTTCTCCCCCTCTCCTCTCCACTTCTCACCCTCTTCTCCCCTCTCTTCTCCCACCCTTCTTCTCTCCCTCTCCTCTCCTACCCTTCTCCTCTACTCTTCTCCCCTTCTCCCCCTCCCCTCTTCCCCCCTCTCCGCCTCTCTTCTCCTCTTCTCCCCCTCTATTCTCCTCTTCTCCCCCTTTCCTCTCCTCTTCTCACCCTCTCTTCTCCCCTTCTCCCCCTCTCCTCTTCTCTCCCTCTCCTCTCCTCTTCTCCCCCTCTCCACTCCTTTTCTCCCCCTCTCTTCTCCCCTTCTTCTCCCCCTCTCTTCTCCCCCTCTCCTCTACTCTTCTCCCCTTCTGGCCCTCTCCTGTTCTCCCCCTCTCCACTCCTCTTCTCCCCTCTTCTCCCCCTCTCTTCTCCAATTCTCCCCCTCCCCTCTCCTCTCCTCCCCCTCTCCTCTACTCTTCTCCCCTTCTGCCCCTCTCCTCTTCTCCCCCTCTCCTCTCCTCTTCTCACCCTCTTCTCCCCCTCACTTCTCCCACCCTTCTTCTCTCCCTCTCCTCTCCTCCCCCTCTCCTCTACTCTTCTCCCCTTCTACCCCTCTCCTCTTCTACCCCTCTCCTCCTCTCCCCCTCTCTACTCCTCTTCTCCCCCTCTACTCCCCACTTCTCTCCCTCTCCTCTTCTCCCCCCTCTTCTCTCCCTCTCTTCACCTGCCCTTCCTCTCATGTCCTTCCCACTCTCCTCTCCTCTTCTCCCCCTCTCTTCTCCCACCCCTCTTCTCCCTCTCTCTTCTCTCCCTCCCTTCTCCTCTTCTCCTCTTCTCCCCCTCTCTTCTCTCCTTCTCCCTTCTCCTCTTCTCCTCTTCTCCCCCTCTCTTCTCCCCTTCTCCCCTCTCCTCTTCTCCTCTTCTCCCCCTTTTCTCTTTTCACCCCTCTCTTCTCCCCCTTCTCTCCCTCTCTTTTCCTCTTCTCCCCCTCTCTTCACCTTTTCTTCCCCTCCCCTCCCCCTTTCCTCTCCTCCCCCCTTCTACCCCCCTCTTCTCCCCCTCTACTCTTCTCCCCCTCTGCCCTTCTCCCTCTGTCCTCTTCTCCCCCTCTCTTCTCTTCGCACCCCTTCTCCCCCTCTCCTCTCCTCCCAGTCTCTCTTCTCCCCCTCTCTCATCTCCCCCCTCTTCTCTCACTCTCTTCTCCTCATCTCCCCCTCTTCATCTCTTCTCCCCATCTCATCTTCTCCCCCTCACCTCTTCTCCCCTCCCCTCTCTTCCCCTTTTCTCCCCCTCTCCTCTTCTTCCCCTCCCCCCTCTCCTCTCCCTTCTCCCCCTCTCTTCTCCCCTTTCTTCTCCCCTTCTCACCCTCTCCTCCCCTCTTCTCCCCCCTCTATTCTTCTCCCCAGCTCCACTTCTTCCCCTCCCCTCTGACCTTTTCTCCTCCTTTCCTCCCCATTCTCCCACTCTCTTCTCCTCTTATCTCCCCTTCTCCTCTCCTCTTCTCCCCTTCTCCTCTCCTCTTCTCCCCCTCTCCTCTTCTTTCCCCTCCCCTCCCCCCTGACCTTTTCTCCTCCTCTCCTCCCCATTCTCCCCCTCTCCTCTTCTCCCCCTCTCTTCTCCTCTTATCTCCCCTTCTCCTCTCCTCTTCTCCCCCCTCTCCTCTTCTTCTCCTCTCCTCCCCCCTCTCCTCTTCATATCTCACCTCAACATGGATCTAGTCCAATCAGATGTGTCTCACCTCAACATGGATCTAGTCCAATCAGACGTGTCTCACCTCAACATGGATCTAGTCCAATCAGACGTGTCTCACCTCAACATGGATCTAGTCCAATCAGACATGTCTCATCTCAACATGGATCTAGTCCAATCAGACGTGTCTCACCTCAACATTCATCTAGTCCAATCAGATAAGTCTCACCTCAACATGGATCTAGTCCAATCAGAGTAAATCAGTTGTTACATAAGGTGACAGTTGTAGAACTGTTAACTTCTTGGGGCTATGTGGGACGCTAGCGTGCCACCTGTGGTGCACCCTATCAACAGCAGGTGCATTTCAAGAGCGGCAAATTTGAAACCAAATAAATGTCAAAATTCAAATTTTTCAAACATACAACTATCTTACACCCTTTGAAAGATAAACATCTCCTTAATCTAACCACGTTGTCCGATTTCAAAAAGGTTTTACGGCGAAAGCATAAAGTTAGATTATGTTAGGAGAGTACATTGACAATAGCTGTGTGTAATGTTTTGTCAATTCAAAGACAGGCGTCACCAAAACCATAAAACCAGCTAAAATGATGCACTAACCTTTAACAATCTCCATCAGATGACACTCCTAGGACATTATGTTAGACAATAAATGCATTTTTAGTTCTATCAAGTTCATATTTATATCCAAAATAGCGGTTTACTATGGCGTTGATGTTCAGGAAATCGTTTCCCTCCAATAACCGGCAGTCAAGTCAGCACCACAAATTAAATAATTAAAATTAGAAAACATTGGTAAAATATTATATTGTCATTTAAAGAATTATAGATTTACATCTCTTGAACGCAATCAACTTGCCAGATTTAAAAATAACCTTACTGGGAAATCACACTATGCAATAATCTGAGCACTGCGCCCAGAAAAATACGCTTTGCGATACAGACAAACGGCCATGTTGGAGAGATCTAAAATCGAAATTACTATGTAAATAATCCATTACCTTTGATTCTCTTCATCAGATGTCACTTCCAGGTATCACAGGTCCATAACGAATGTAGTTTTGTTCAAAAAAGCTCATCATTTATGTCCAAAAAGCTCTGTGTTGTTAGCACATGATCTAAGCCAGCCGGACTTCTCGTCATGAACGAGGGGAAAAAATATATTTACGTTCATTCAAACATGTCAAACGTTGTATAGCATAAATCATTAGTGCCTTTTTTAACCAGAACATGAATAATATTCAAGGTGGACGAATGCATTCTCTTTTATAACGTATTGGAACGAGGGTACCCAACATGACCTCGCGCGCCAGAGTCTAATCGGCCATCACCGTTCCATGGCTCTTGTTCGGTCAGATCTCACAGTAAAAGACTCAAAACACTTTGTAAAGGCTGGTGACATCTAGTGGAAGCAATAGGAAGTGCCAAAACATTAATCAACCCCTGTGTGTTTCAATGGCATAGGCTTAAAGGTAATTCAACACATCAGGTATCCACATCCTGTCAGAAAATGTCTCAGGTTTTTGCCTGCCAAATGAGTTCTGTTATACTCACAGACACCATTCAAACAGTTTTAGAAACTTTAGGGTGTTTTCTATCCATATATAATAAGTATATGCAAATTCTAGTTACTGGGTAGGATTAGTAACCAGATTAAATCGGGTACGTTTTTTTATCCAGCCGTGAAAATACTGCCCCCTAGCCCCAACAGGTTAACAAAGTAGCTGAAATGTCAAAGACCGTAGCCTGAGGTCACCCAAAGAAAAGTAATCCAGAACTTTCTCTTGTATAGAATTACAAATCTATCACTTTCATATGAACCCCTGGATACACAGCAGAACATCTACACTGAATCCATCCACCAAGCATCCTGATTTGTTTTACACTTTAACCTTTTAACGTCCCATCTGGCCAACATCCGGCGAAATTGCAGAGCGCAAAATACAAATTGCAGAAATAGTCACAATAAACTTTCATGAAGATACAAGTGTTATACATCAAAATAAAGACTAACTTCTTGTTAACCTTTCTGGGACCGGGGGCAATATTGAGTAGTTTGGATAAAAATGTACCCAAATTAAACAGCCTACTACTCGGGCCCAGAATCAAATATTTGCATATTATTAGTAGATTTGGATAGAAAACACTCTGAAGTTTCTAAAACTTTTTGAATGATATCTGTGAGTATAACAGAACTCATATGGCAGGCAAAAACCTGAGAGGTATCCAGTCAGGAAGTGGGCACTCTAAGGGTTGTAGTCATTTCAAATTATGTTCTATTGAAACTACAGTGTCTGTGGGGTCAACTTGCACTTCCTAAGGCTTCCACTAGATGCCAACAGTCATTTTAACCTCTCTTGGGTAGGGGGCAGTATTTTCACATCTGGATGAAAAACGTACCTGATTTAATCTGGTTACTACTCCTGCCCAGAAACTAGAATATGCATATAATTACTATATTTGGATAGAAAACACTCTAAAGTTTCTAAAACTGTTTGAATGGTGTCTGTGAGTATAACAGAACTCATATGGCAGGCCAAAACCTGAGAAGATTCCATACAGGAAGTGGACTGTCTGACAATTTCTGGTCCTTCTGTTGCCTCTCTATCGAAATTACAGTATCTCTGCTGTTACGTGACAATTTCTAAGGATTCCATTGGCTCTTTGAAGGCGCCAGAAAGTGGAATGGGATCTCTGCTGTCTCTGGGCAAGGTCCAGGAACTCTGTTTGTGAGTGGTCAGCCTAGTGGCTCAGAGACAGGAGATGCGCGAGCACGAGAGACCACCATGTTTTTCTTCACCTGTTTGAATGAATACAAGGTTGTCCGGTTGGAATATTTTAAACAGCGTTTGACATCAACTTCTCGAAATCGTCCCACCTACGTAACAGCCAGTTGAATCCCGTGGCGCGATTTTCAAATACCTTAGAAATGCTATTACTTCAATTTCTCAAACATATGACTATTTTACAGCATTTTAAAGAGAAGACTCTCGTTAATCTAACCACACTGTCCGATTTCAAAAAGGCTTTACAACGAAAGCAAAACATTAGATTATGTCAGCAGAGTACCCAGCCAGAAATAATCAGACACCCATTTTTCAAGCTAGCATATAATGTCACAAAAACCCAGAAGACAGCTAAATGCAGCACTAACCTTTGATGTCATCTTCATCAGATGACACACATAGGACATTATGTTAAACAATACATACAATACATGCATGTTTTGTTCAATCAAGTTCATATTTATATCAAAAAACAGCTTTTTACATTAGCATGTGACGTTCAGAACTAGCACACTTCCGGTGAATTTACTAAATTACTCACGATAAACGTTCACAAAAAGCATAACAATTATTTTAAGAATTATAGATACAGAACTCCTGTATGCACTCGATATGTCCGATTTTAAAATAGCTTTTCGGTGAAAGCACAATTTGCAATATTCTAAGTAGATAGCCCGGCATCACAGGGCTAGCTATTTAGACACCCAGCAAGTTTAGCCTTCACCAAAGTCAGATTTACTATAAGAAAAATGTTATTACCTTTGGTGTTCTTCGTCAGAATGCACTCCCAGGACTTCTACTTCAATAACAAATGTTGGTTTGGTCCCGAATAATCCATCGTTATATCCAAATAGTGGCGTTTTGTTCGTGCGTTCAAGACACTATCCGAAAGGGTAAAGAAGGGTGACGAGCATGGCGCATTTCGTGACAAAAAAAATCTAAATATTCCATTACAGTACTTCGAAGCATGTCAACCGCTGTTTAAAATCCATTTGTATGCCATTTTTCTCGTAACAAAGCGATAATATTCCGACCGGGAATCTGCATTTAGGTAAACAGACGAAAGAAAATAAAGCATGGGGTCGACTCGGGCACGCGCCTAAGCCCATAGTACTCTGATCGGCCACTTGCCAAAAGCGATAATGTGTTTCAGCCAGAGCCTGCCTCGATTTCATTCAGATTTTTCCCGGGCTCTGAGAGCCTATGGGAGCTGTAGGAAGTGTCATGTTATAGCAAAGATCCTCAGTCTTCAATAAAAAGAGCCAAGTTGAACAACAACTTGTCAGACAGGCCACTTCCCATATAGAATGGCCTGTCTGACCATTTGTTGAACTTCTTTTCCATCTCTATCATTTACTAAGGATCTCTGCTCTAACGTGACACTTCCCACGTCTTCCATAGGCTCTCAGAGCCCGGGAAAAAACAGAATGTCGTCATTCCAGCCCCAGGCTGAAACACATTATCGCCTTTCTCAAGTGGCCGATCAAGAGACACTGGCTTATGCGCGTGACCCCGACCGCCCCCGCCTTTGGGATTTTTTCCTCTGTTTGCCGAAAAGGAGATTCCCTGTCGGAATATTATCGCTTTTCTACGAGAAAAATGTCGTAAAAATTGATTTTAAACAGCGGTTGACATGCTTCGAAGTACGGTAATGGAATACTTAGAATTTTATTGTCACGAATTGCGCCATGCGCGTGACACTTCTTTACTATTTCGGATAGTGTCTGGAACGCACGAACAAAACGCCGCTATTCGGATATAACGATGGATTATTTTGGACCAAACCAACATTTGTTATTGAAGTAGCAGTCCTGGGTGTGTATTCTGACGAAGACAACAAAAGGTAATGAAACTTTTATAATAGTAAATATGATTATGGTGAGTGCTAAACTTGCCGGGTGTCTAAATAGCGAGCCCGTGATGCCTGGGCTATGTACTTACGTCACATGCTAATGTAAAAAGCTGGTTTTTGATATAAATATGAACTTGATTGAACAAAACATGCATGTATTGTATAACATAATGTCCTAGGGTTGTCATCTGATGAAGATCATCAAAGGTGAGTGCTGCATTTAGCTGTCTTCTGGGTTTTGGTGACATTATATGCTGGCTTGAAAAATGGGTGTCTGATTATTTCTGGCTTGGTACTCTGCTGACATAATCTAATGTTTTGCTTTCGTTGTAAAGCCTTTTTGAAATCGGACAGTGTGGTTAGATTAACGAGAGTCTTGTCTTTAAATGGCTGTAAAATAGTCATATGTTTGAGAAATTGAAGTAATAGGATTTTTAAGGTTTTGAAAATCGCGCCACAGGATAGCAGTGGCTGTTACGTAGGTGGGACGAATTTGTCCCGCCTAGCCTAGAGAGGTTAATAACTTACCTTTGATGAACTTAATTTGGTTGCACTCACAAGAGTCCCTGTTACACAATAAATGTTTGTTTTGTTCGATAAAGTCCCTCTTTATATCCCAAAAACTCAGTTTTGTTGGCGTGTTTTGTTCAGTAATCCACTGGCTCAAAGGCGGTTACAACAGTAGAATACATGCTAATAGTACCGGTAAAGTTCGTGGAAATGTCAAACAATGTTTTTTATTCATCCTCAGGTTGTCTATTGTCTTTATAGTCGATAATATTTCAACCAGACAATAGCGTATTCAATACAAAGGAAAAAGAACGAAGGGCGCATTCCCGGTCGCACGCAAAAAAGCTCTGGTTCATTCGACCGACCCTCATGAAATGCTCTCATTCTTCTTCATTTCTCAGAATACAAGCCTGAAACAATGTCGAAAGACTGTTGACATCTAGTGGAAGCCAGCGGAACTGCAATCTGGGTCCTATCCACTTATATGGTCGATAGGCTTTCAATGGAAAAACACAAACATCAAAAGAATCCCACTTCCTGGATGGATTTTCCTCAGGCTTTCGCCTGCCATATAAGTTCTGTTATACTCACAGACAATATTTTAACCTGTTAGGGCTAGGGGGCAGTATTTGCACTGCTGGATAAAAAAAATGTACCCGATTTAATCTGGTTACTAATCCTACCCAGTAACTAGAATATGCATATACTTATTATATATGGATAGAAAACACTCTAAAGTTTCTAAAACTGTTTGAATGGTGTCTGTGAGTATAACAGAACTCATTTGGCAGGCAAAACCCTGAGACATTTTCTGACAGGAAGTGGATACCTGATGTGTTGTATTACCTTTAAACCTATCCCATTGAAAAACACAGGGGCTGAGGAATATTTTGGCACTTCCTATTGCTTCCACTAGATGTCACCAGCCTTTACAAAGTGTTTTGAGTCTTCTGGAGGGAGATCTGACCGAACAAGAGCCATGGAACGATGATGGCCCATTAGACACCTGGCGCGCGAGTTCATGTTGGGTACCCTCGTTCCAATACGTTATAAAAGAGTATGCATTCGTCCACCTTGAATATTATTCATGTTCTGGTTAAAAAAGGCCCTAATGATTTATGCTATACAACGTTTGACATGTTTGAACGAACGTAAATATATTTTTTCCCCTCGTTCATGACGAGAAGTCCGGCTGGCTTAGATCATGTGCTAACAAGACGGAGATTTTTGGACATAAATGATGAGCTTTTTTGAACAAAACTACATTCGTTATGGACCTGTGATACCTGGAAGTGACATCTGATGAAGAGAATCAAAGGTAATGGATTATTTACATAGTATTTTCGATTTTAGATCTCCCCAACATGACGTCTAGTCTGTATCCCAACGCGTATTTTTCTGGGCGCAGTGCTCAGATTATTGCAAAGTGTGATTTCCCAGTAAGGTTATTTTTAAATCTGGCAAGTTGATTGCGTTCAAGAGATGTAAATCTATAATTCTTTAAATGACAATATAATATTTTACCAATGTTTTCTAATTTTAATTATTTAATTTGTGGTGTTGACTTGACTGCCGGTTATTGGAGGGAAACGATTTCCTCAACATCAATGCCATAGTAAAACGCTGTTTTTGGATATAAATATGAACTTGATAGAACTAAAAATGCATGCATTGTCTAACATAATGTCCTAGGAGTGTCATCTGATGGAGATTGTAAAAGGTTAGTGCATCATTTTAGCTGGTTTTATGGTTTTGGTGACCCTGTCTTTGAATTGACAAAACATTACACACAACTCTTGTAAATGTACTGTCCTAACATACTCTAAATTTATGCTTTCGCCGTAAAACCTTTTTGAAATCGTAAAACGTGGTTAGATTAAGGAGATGTTTATCTTTCAAAGGGTGTAAAATAGTTGTATGTTTGAAAAATTTGAATTTTGACATTTATTTGGATTCAAATTTGCCGCTCTTGAAATGCACCTGCTGTTGATGGAGTGCACCACGGGGGGGACGCTAGCGTCCCCCCTAGCCCATAGAGGTTAATGAACACTTTTTATGACACTGAAATAACCTTCAACTACAGTATGTAGATGTATGTATGAGTTACATGTGGAATAACAAGAGTACAGTCAATAACACAATAGAAAAAAAGAAAGTCTATATATAGTGTGTGCAAATGGAGTGAGGAGGTAAGGCAATAAAAAGGCCATAGTAGCGAAGTAATTACAATTTAGCAAATTAACACTGGAGTGATAGATGAACAGATGTGTAAGTAGAAATACTGGTGTGCAAAAGAGCAGAAAAGTAAATAAAAACAATATGGGGATGAGGTTGGCTTTGGGGATGACCAGTTAGATATACCTGCTGGAGCGCGTGCTACGGGTGGGTGTTGTTATCGTGACCAGTGAGCTGAGGTAAGGCGGAGCTATACTGAGCATAGACTTATAGATGACCTGGAGCCAGTGGGTCTGGAGACGAATATGTAGCGAGGGCCAGCCAACGAGAGCATACAGGTTGCAGTAGTGGGTGGTATATGGGGCTTTGGTGACAAAACGGATGGCACTGTGATAGACTACATCCAGTTTGCTGAGCAGAGTATTGGAAGCTATTTTGTAAATGACATCACCAAAGTCGAGGATCGGTAGGATAGTCAGTTTTACGAGGGTAAGTTTGGCGGCGTGAGTGAAGGAGGCTTTGTTGTGAAATAGGAAGCCGATTCTAGATTTAATTTTGGATTGACGATGTTTAATATGAGTCTGGAAGGAGAGTTTACAGTCTAGCCAGACACCTACGTATTTGTAGTTGTCCACATATTCTAAGTCAGAACCGTCCAGAGTAGTGATGCTAGGTGGGCAGGCGGGTGGGTGCGGGCTGTGAACGAAAAGCATGCATTTGGTTTTACTAGCGTTTAAGAGCAGTTGGAGGCCACGGAAGGAGTGTTGCATGGCATTGAAGCTCGTTTGGAGATTAGTTCACACAGTGTCCAAAGAAGGGCAACATGTATACAGAATGGTGTTGTCTGCGTAGAGGTGGATCAGGGAATCACCCGCAGCAAGAGCGACATCATTGATATATACAGAGAAAAGATTCGGCGCAAGAATTGAACCCTGAGGTACCCCCATAGAGACTGGCAGAAGTCTGGACAATAGGCACTCCAATTTGATACACTGAACTCTGTCTGAGAAGTAGTTGGGACAGGACAGGGAGACCCAGCTATATTGTGTTGATGTTAAAAGAGCTTTTCAGTACTACTAGTGTCACGGGTGTCGTAGGTTGTAGACCAAAACGCAGCGGGAAAATGTATACTCATCTTCTTTTTATTAGTGAAGAAGGAAAACACAAACAACGTATACAAAAACAAACAAACTGGACAGTCTCATCAGGCACACAGCTAAACAAGAAACAATCTCCCACAAAATCCCATGACAAACACATTCCTATTTATAGGACCTTCAATCAGAGGCAATGATAGACAGCTGCCTCCAACCGAAGGCCCCAACACCATTTACCTAATACAATTGACTAGACTGAACATAGAAATAAACTAACATAGAACAATAACCAAAACCCTGGACTAATAAATCAAATACCCCTCTACATACACACATACACAAACACACCCTGAACCACATAAACCAAATACCCCTCTACATGAACACATACACAAACACACCCTGAACCACATAAAACAAATACCCCTGCCACGTCCTGACCAAACTATAAGAACAAATAACCCCTTTACTGGTCAGGACGTGACAACTAGGTCATATGAGATGAATTGTGCTGTTTATGTGTTAATGTACTCTATGTGTAGGTGCTTCCAAACCTTTCCTTTGGGATGAAAACCAAAACAAAAAGTGGGAAGGAACATGTGTTGGAGAGAGAGGTGAGTTATGTACTAGACTGGTGGTGGTCGGATAGAGAGTTGAGTTATGTACTAGACTGGTGGGGGTCAGGGAGAGAGTTGAGTTATGTACTAGACTGGTGGGGGTCAGGGAGAGAGTTGAGTTATATACTAGACTGGTGGGGGTCAGGGAGAGAGTTGAGTTATGTACTAGACTGGTGGGGGTCAGGGAGAGAATTTAGTTATCTACTAGACTGGTGGGGGTTGGAGAGAGAGTTGAGTTATGTACTAGACTGGTGGGGGTCAGGGAGAGAGTTGAGTTATGTACTAGACTGGTGGGGGTCAGGGAGAGAGTTGAGTTATGTACTAGACTGGTGGGGGTCAGGGAGAGAGTTATGTACTAGACTGGTGGGGGTCAGGGAGAGAGGTGAGCTATGTACTAGACTGGTGGGGGTCAGGGAGAGAGGTGAGCTATGTACTAGACTGGTGGGGATCAGGGAGAGAGTTGAGTTATGTACTAGACTGGTGGGGATCAGGGAGAGAGTTGAGTTATGTACTAGACTGGTGGGGGTCAGGGAGAGAGTTGAGTTATGTACTAGACTGGTGGGGGTTGGAGAGAGAGTTGAGTTATGTACTAGACTGGTGGAGATCTGGCATCCAGGCGGCCCTGGCAGCAGCAGTGGGTTCTGGGTAAAATCACTGGGGAAGCTAATCCAGAAACAAAAGCCATATTACAACCTATGTGTTGTGATAAATGCATTGTTTCCTCTGTAACCTGTTAGTTTATATGCCTTGACACTGTGATATATAAACCTAAAACAAAGATTATAAGAAGACTCAGAGGCAGAATAAATTCAACCACACCTTTGTTTCATCACAAAACCAGAGAGCAACATCTGTCCTGTGAAATCCACAAAACATATTACATGTAACAAACAGTTACATGACCTACAGCATGGTCAAGCAAGGTCATGTTTCTGCCATTTTCTGACTAATAAACAACTACTGATTTAGAACCACAGAGTTACAGCAAGTCACAAAGAAAACAGGATCTGCCTCCACTATTCCAGCACCATTTACACTTCAACACTTCAACATCATCATATCACCTCATGTATCCTACATGTCTATGACTCTGTCATACAGTACACCATTTTAGTTTTTTTTCTCCTAAGGTACCTGGCTAAAATGCTTGCTGGCTAGCATAACTTCCTGGCATGGGCAACGATGCACCTGGCCAGCTAGTTAACATTAGCATACTACATCTAGCTACAGTACATGTTGAACTTCCATCCTCTCAGGCCAGCTAGTTAACATTAGCCTACTACATCTACCTACAGTACATGTTGAACTACCATCCTGTCAGGCCAGCTAGTTAACATTAGCCTACTACATCTAGCTACAGTACATGTTGAACTTCCATCCTCTCAGGCCAGCTAGTTAACATTAGCCTACTACATCTAGCTACAGTACATGTTGAACTTCCATCCTGTCAGGCCAGGGGCACAATGTATGAATTTCAAATCAAATCAAATGTTATTAGTAACATGCGCTGAATACAACAGGTGTTTACCTTACAGTGAGATGTTTACTTACGAGCCCCTACCCAACAATGCAGTTTCAAAAAATACCGATAAGAAAAAGAGATAAAAGTAACAAGTAATTAAAGAGCAGCAGTGAAATAACAATAGCGAGACTATAAACAGGGGGGTACAATACAGAGTAAATGTGCGGGACACCGGTTATTTGAGGTAGTATGTACATGTAGAGTTATTAAAATAACTATGAATACTGTAGATGACAACAAGGAGTAGCAGTGGTGTAAGGGGGGGGGGGGGGGGGGTGCACTGCAAATAGTCTGGGTAGCCATTTCACTAGATGTTCAGGAGTCTTATGGTTTGGGGGTAGAAGCTGTTTAGAAGCCTCTTGGACCTTGAGTTGGTGCTCCGGTACCGCTTGCCGTGCAGTAGCAGAGAGAACAGTCTATGACTAGACTAGGGTGGCTGGAGTCTTTGACCATTTTTAGTGCCTTCCTCTGATACCGCCTGGTATACAGATCCTGGATGGCAGGAAGCTTGGCCCCAGTGATGTACTGGGCCGTTCGCACTACCCTCTGTAGTGCCTTGTGGTCGGAGGCCGAGCAGTTGCCATACCAGGCAGTGATGCAACCCGTCAGGATGCTCTCGATGGTGCAGCTGTAGAACCTTTTGAGGATCTGAGGACCCATGCCAAATCTTTTCAGTCTCCTGAGGGGGAATAGGTTTTGTTGTGCCCTCTTCACAACTGTCTTGTTGTGCTTGGACCATGTTAGTTTGTTGGTGATGTGGACACCAAGGAACTTGAAGCTCTCAACAGGTAGAATTTATGGTTGGATCAGAATCTCCGTTATAATCATTGTCCAGTACAGAGAATTAAAACCACAAGTCCAAACCCCTATCTCCATCCATGGCTAATTTAGGAAAGGGACAATTTTAGCTAGCTAGACAATAAGACAATGAGATGCATTCAAGATTTCTTTCTGTTAATTATGAATTTTGTCTTGTGATGTGATTGGTCTGAAGCCAAATACAAACTGGCTTCCCTTTACACTTTTTTTGTTGCGCCAGGACCATTCACAGCTGAGCTCACTCAGTTTAGCTCAACGCTGATTGGCTAATAATTAATAAAACATTTTTCGAAGAAGGCCAAATACCCGCTGGCTTCCCTTTCATTCAATGCTATGGGTGACAATATAATAAACCCACACAGTATCTAGAACTACACAATGATTAAATATTTACTGACTAGGAAATATAATAAACCTACACAGTATCTAGAACTACACAATGATTAAATATTTACTGACTAGGAAATATAATTAACCCACACAGTATCTAGAACTACACAATGATTAAATATTTACTGACTAGGAAATATAATTAACCCACACAGTATCTAGAACTACACAACTACAAATTGTCAAAGTGAATTTAAATGCCATTTGCCCCTAAGCAGACAGTACATGGTGGCAGACTATCTGACCACTGTGACTGATAGAAAACTGAGAAAAAAATGTACAATGTAGAGACTCAGTGAACATAGCCTTGCTATTGAGAGAGGTCATCATAGGCAGAGAGAAGACAGGCTATGTGCCCACTGCTCACAAAATGAGGTGAAAACTGAGCAGCACTTCCTAACCTCCTGTCAAATGTACAACGATATAAGACACACACATTTCCCTCAGATTACAAAGACCCCAAAATAATTAGAAAACAAATGTAATATTTACAAGCTCCCATATCTGTTAGGTAAAATACCACATTGTGCAATCATGGCAGCAGATTGTGTGACCTGTTGTGATGAGAACAGGGTAACCAGTGGAGAACAAACACCACAGTAAATAAAACCTAGGACTAGATTTATCACTTCAGTTCATTTCCCTTGACATTTGTACTTATACTTTTTGGACACACAGCTCACACTCTCCTACACACACCAGCTGGCTGAGAGGGCCCTAGTGGAGCCAACTGGCTGAGAGGGCCCTAGTGGAGCCAGCTGGATGAGAGGGCCCTAGTGGAGCCAGCTGGCTGAGAGGGCCCTAGTGGAGCCAGCTGGCTGAGAGGGCCCTAGTGGAGCCAGCTGACTGAGAGGGCCCTAGTGGAGCGCTTCCCCTACTCTCTCTCTCCTCCACAAATATCCCCTCCCCTCCTCTCTCCCCTCCCCTTCACTCTTTCTCTCTCCTCCACAAATCTCTCTCCCTCGTTCTCTCTCTCTCCTCCTGACATATAGCATCTGTCATGACTGTCCTGATCAGGTCAGGGTACAGGAGACCACCACCCTACAGATTATCTCCCAAACCCCCAACAGAGGAGGAGAGATCTAGGGGTCTGAAGATGTGGGGGTTTTATGACCCCTCACGCCCATAATAAACCTTAGGCCACAGAGAAATTCCTTTGTCCTCACAATGGAGAACTGGCCTCAGAACATTAAACATGCAATAAAGGGACTGTGGAACAATGGTTTCCGTCAGCCACAATGGTGGTCATGACGAGAGGTGGAATATGAAAATGTATGTAACTTTTGTATGGTTATTAAAGGTTAAGAGATGACGTTATTATGAAAACATTGTACCTTTAAGAGTTTTCCCAGTATATGCCTGATGTTTATACATTGTACGTTGTGTGGAAAATATCCAAATCAAAGAGAATGTTTTGGTAAAGATGAGATGTGAAGGTAGTGTCTAAAATAGGATTTTAGTCAAATCTAGGCCTTGCCCCTTAACTTGGTCCGCCCAGAGAATTGCCCTAAAGGCGGTTACGCCCACTTCTGACCCGAGGGTATAAGACAGGAGAGTGAAGAATTAACATAGGAGACTAATTGACCCCAAGCTGCAGCGAAGGTCTAACAAAGTCAACGAACCCCAAAACGAAACACAAGGTTGAAGACAAAGAAATCTTTTTCTACACGAGCTACGGACGAGTAGCTGTGTCTAAGCGGGTGAATTCAAGCCGAACCACCTAGCCTCCACTCTTCATCGAATCGTGGTATCTACGCTGTTTCATTCCTAAGCTGTGAGCTCTGAGCTACAGAGCTGTCTGTCCTCAGAAGACCCCTTTCAGAATAAGGGCGAGGGATCAGACCCCTAAGCCAAGAAGGACACTGACATCGTGAGGACAACCAGAGAGTTGCGCCGGAGAAGTGCGTCATTGAGAAGCCTAAACGACCCACGCGGAGCTTCCCACCTGAGACCTCCAACACGTAATTACATCATTATATTCTGACCCATAAGAGCGGCAGTTCGGGGCAAGGCTAGGTTTAAATAAGCATGGCTGACAAATGAACCAAATGTATATTTCTCTCGTGTACTTTCTTGGTTTCTCTCTCTTTTAAATCCCCATTTTGGGTAACACGTGCCATAGTGTGTTGGCCCGTTATACTAAGTCCTAATCAATAGCTATACTGTGTTTTGTGTATGTGTATTTTTATCATCATTTTAGCTTGCTAGTAAATAACTAGTCAACTAAGATTGGTGTGGTAAACTCATTGGTGGGACCCGGGTCCGTGCAGATTCCCGGATTATGCGACGTTCAGACATGGGACAAGAGGTTGATTAATTTAGCGACTGTTGTAAAATCGATATTCTGATATCCTTTGTTAATTTGGGAAATAGAAACTCAATCAAAATACTGTTCCCATGGTGCCCCAGGTTAATGAGTTAATAATTGCTTGATTCATTGCTTAATTCATTTAATCACGCAATTATAAACCGTTAATCATTCGATGAGCAACAGTCGTCACATTAAGTAATACAATGTCACGACACCTGTGATGCTGTCTGGTCCAGGAGAATATCACCTGTGATGCTGTCTGGTCCAGGAGAATATCACCTGTGATGATGTCTGGTCCAGGAGAATATCACCTGTGATGCTGTCTGGTCCAGGAGAATATCACCTGTGATGCTGTCTGGTCCAGGAGAATATCACCTGTGATGCTGTCTGGTCCAGGAGAATATCACCTGTGATGCTGTCTGGTCCAGGAGAATATCACCTGTGATGCTGTCTGGTCCAGGAGAATATCACCTGTGATGCTGTCTGGTCCAGGAGAATATCACCTGTGATGCTGTCTGGTCCAGGAGAATATCACCTGTGATGCTGTCTGGCCCAGGAGAATATCACCTGTGATGCTGTCTGGAGTATTTGTTTCTTGTCTTATGATTTAGATGTGACTGTATTTTGACAGTTTCTTTATCTATTCCATACAATTGATGTAACATACAGTACAGTAGTATAAATAGGACAAATTTTCTTCCTTTGCGTATGCTAAATATATTTACTGTATGTTTGCATTTTTACTGTATGTGTGCTTATAGTATGCTGTTTGAAATGTATTGAGTCATGTTGAAATATTAAACTTTAATTTTTGCATTTTTGTTCCTTTCTTGTTTGAGTTCACAAACAATATACAGTATAACAACAACATCTTAGTCTTCACACTGAAATAGGTTCTGATAGTAGTGTTTTGAATATGTCACATTAGAGTGATGATGGTTGTCACTAAGTGAAGGGGTCACAAGGTGAGACGTGGTATGAAATAAAGTAATAATTTACAGCACACAGTATCTACTGTAAAGACTGTTGTCATTGTGTGGAAACCAGGGTCTGGCCCCCAAAACAAAGCTCCTCTCATAATTATCCATAACGAGCCATCTCCACCCTGGTACCTCCCTCTACACAAACACCAAGTCATTCTATGGAACGCAGCTCCGAGAGAGAGAGAAAGGACAAGACCATCATCAATCTGTAGCTGGAGTTCCATCTCTGAAGCTCTGCTGACCATCATCAATCAGTAGCTGGAGTTCCATCTCAGAAGCTCTACTGACCATCATCAATCAGTAGCTGGAGTTCCATCTCAGAAGCTCTACTGACCATCATCAATCAGTAGCTGGAGTTCCATCTCAGAAGCTCTACTGACCATCATCAATCAGTAGCTGGAGTTCCATCTCAGAAGCTCTACTGACCATCATCAGTCAGCAGCTGGAGTTCCATCTCAGAAGCTCTACTGACCATCATCAGTCAGTAGCTGGAGTTCCATCTCAGAAGCTCTACTGATCATCATCAATCAGTAGCTGGAGTTCCATCTCAGAAGCTCTACTGACCATCATCAGTCAGTAGCTGGAGTTCCATCTCAGAAGCTCTACTGACCATCATCAATCAGTAGCTGGAGTTCCATCTCAGAAGCTCTATTGACCATCATCAATCACTAGCTGGAGTTCCATCTCAGAAGCTCTACTGACCATCATCAATCAGTAGCTGGAGTTCCATCTCAGAAGCTCTACTGACCATCATCAATCAGTAGCTGGAGTTCTATCTCAGAAGCTCTACTGACCATCATCAATCAGTAGCTGGAGTTCCATCTCAGAAGCTCTACTGACCATCATCAATCAGTAGCTGGAGTTCCATCTCAGAAGCTCTACTGACCATCATCAATCAGTAGCTGGAGTTCCATCTCAGAAGCTCCTCTCAGTTAAGACACAGTAGAGCTCTAAGAACCTCATTCTGCTGCATTAAACAACCAGTTGATGCAGTATTATAACATCATCTTGTAATTTCACTAAGTGCATTGTCTAATGTGAACTGTGTAATCTACTGTAATGTACAGTACTGTAGTATATTACTGTCAGCACTTCTAAGGGCCATTTGAAACACGTATCTTACATTGTTTTCTATTGGATCAACTGGTAGTTAAAACGACTAAATTGAAAAGATATCAATATGTTGTGTTTTGGTGATTAAACCAACGTTCTTATTACATTTATCATTAAATGAATATTTTGAATCAATGGTTGTGTGGTGAGAGATGTTTACAATCCAAATGAATGAGTGAATGAATGACAGGTTTTGAATGAAAAACTGTCTGTGTTACAAGGTGACCAGTTAGGAGTTCTGTACTATGAGATGTGAATATGTACCACATAAAGGTATAATGTTTTAACTCTTCATCGTTGGGAAGGGTCTCATGAGCATTTCACAGTAAAGTCTACACCAGTTGTATTTAACACATTTTATTTATGTTTATGTATTTAAGAAACTGCATCTCAGAGCAAGAGGTGTCACTGAAGTACCTGGTTTGAATCCAGGCTGCATCATATCTGGCTGTGATTGGGAGTCCCACAGTGCGGTGCACAATTGGCCCAGCGTTGCCTGGGTTTGGCTGGGATAGGCCGTCATTGTAAATAAGAATTTGTTCCTGACTGACTGCGTGGGAGAATTTTCCAGTCATCTGCTGATTTACAGTAACTATACTGTTCTCATGTAAGTAGAAAGAAAAATCGATATAAGTTTAAATATTAGACATATCTAAGCAGAGTGAAGGTTGAGCCCATGTGAGTGTACAAAGCTGGATCAACATCAAGTCAACTATTAGACATGTAAAAAACAGAACGTAAGCAGAATCTGTGTAGATGAGGCAAGGTAAACCAACAAGATGTGACTGGTCTGAGCCATATCTGATCTTGTGAAGGCTACTGGAGACGCACATGGGTTAATCATACATAGACAACATCGGTCTGAACTTATGAAGACTTTTGGACAGGAACATTAGCTTATCAGTGATGGACAACAGTAGGAGTATGCATGTCAAGCCACCAATAGAATCTATGCCCCAATGTCTGAGCCAATAAGAGAATGGAAACTAAGCAAGACAACAAGATTCATAAAGTGGAGTGATGTTATGTAAGGGTCAGACTGTATAAAAGCCAAGTACTAAGAATGAAGAGTCAGTTCTTCCATGGAATTGCTCGGCTTTGTTACTGTTTGTAATAAAGTCTAATTGAAATCACAGGTTCCGGTTCTGGTGAAATATTTGATTAAATATTTCCACAACAGTCAATGTGTATAGACTGCAAGAACTTTGAAATTAAGTTGTTTTCAAGTCATTATTAACAACAACCCGAAAATAAATATTTAAAACTTTCAACTAAAACTAAACGTATATTTTAGTATAAATATAAAATAATATAATGCTGTAAGTGTAACACAGCTCTTTTTTTGTTAGTCACTTCTTGTTATATCATATAAATAGTACTGGATTAATAGCCTGGATTTTTCCCCTGAGGCTAATATCCATATCATGCTGAAATCAATAGAACAGGGGGCAAACGATTAGGGTTCTGCATTGTGACTTCATTAAAATACCCCTACTACAATGTTAAAACATTCTACATTGTAACATAATTAAAATACTCCAACTACAATGTTAAAACATTCTACATTGTGACATCATTAAAATATTCCTACTACAATGTTAACCTGTTAGGGCTAGGGGGCAGTATTGACACGGCTGGATAAAAAACATACCCGATTTAATCTGGTTACCACTCCTACCCAGTAACTAGAATATGCATATACTTATTACATATGGATAGAAAACACCCTAAAGTTTCTAAAACTGTTTGAATGGTGTCTGTGAGTATAACAGAACTCAAATGGCAGGTCAAAACCTGAGAGATTCCTTTACAGGAAGTGGCCTGTCTGACCATTTCTTGAACTTCTTTTCCATCTCTATCATTTACTAAGGATCTCTGCTCTAACGTGACACTTCCCACGTCGTCCATAGGCGCTCAGAGCCCGGGAAAAACCTGAATGTCGTCATCCCAGCCCCAGGCTGAAACACATTATCGCCTTTCTCAAGTGGCCGATCAAGGGACTCTGGGCTTAGGCGCGTGATCAAACTTTTATAATAGTAAATATGATTATGGTGAGTGCTAAACTTGCCGGGTGTCTAAATAGCTAGCCCGTGATGCCTTGGCTATGTACTTAGAATATTGCAAAATGTGCTTTCACCAAAAAGCTATTTTAAAATCGGACATATCGAGTGCATAGAGGAGGTCTGTATCTATAATTCTTAAAATAATTGTTATGCTTTTTGTGAACGTTTATCGTGAGTAAATTAGTAAAATGTTAGCGAATTCCCCGGAAGTATGCTAGTTCTGAACGTCACATGCTAATGTAAAAAGCTGGTTTTTGATATAAATATGAACTTGATTGAACAAAACATGCATGTATTGTATAACATAATGTCCTAGGGTTGTCATCTGATGAAGATCATCAAAGGTGAGTGCTGCATTTAGCTGTCTTCTGGGTTTTGGTGACATTATATGCTAGCTTGAAAAATGGGTGTCTGATTATTTCTGGCTTGGTACTCTGCTGACATAATCTAATGTTTTGCTTTCGTTGTAAAGCCTTTTTGAAATCGGACAGTGTGGTTAGATTAACGAGAGTCTTGTCTTTAAATAGCTGTAAAATAGTCCTATGTTTGAGAAATTGAAGTAATAGGATTTTTAAGGTTTTGAAAATCGCGCCACAGGCTTCAAGTGGCTGTTACGTAGGTGGGACGAATTCGTCCCGCCTAGCCCATAGAGGTTAAGAGTGTTTACTTATCAGACCCACATATATAATAAATATACTATATTCATATGGTTTTAGTACTCACACATGAATCAGATCATGTATGCAGGTCATGTGTTGTTTTGAGCCAGCAGTAAAAACACACTGACAGGACAGTTCCTACTATGGCCACTAGGTGATAATCTGGTGTCACAGACGCAGGACTGTAGACTAGAAAGAAGCATTGCACCAATTATCTCTCCTTTCTCCTAAAGTGTGCACTTATTCCCTTCACTGAAATGACTGGTGAACTAAATATGGTGGAAAAAACGACTTGATAACAGAAGGTAGAGTCCTGTGGGTGGAACGGTGGGAGACAAACAGTACCTCCTCTCCCATTCTCCCATCCTCCTCTTCTCTCTCTCCTTTTCTCTCCCCTCTCCCTTCTCCCCCTCCCCTCTCCCCTTCTCTCCCCTCCTCTCCTCTCCTCTCCTCTCCTCTTCATATCACTGACTTCTCACCAGTGATGTCATCATAACCAGTAACCTTTTCCTCTCTTGTCCCAGCCCAGCCTGACCCTGACATATAGCATCAGGCCTGTTGAGTTGACTTGGGTAACAGACCTCTAGCTTCTACACCACATCCCCCCTTCTCCTGCTCTAACATGAGACCTCATCAGTACTCATTTTGGGTGCTTGTACTGTTTATATTTAGGTGCTGGAACATTAAGCAATATTCTATTAGAGGTGAACTCAAGCAGTAGAAAGTTACAGGTGATATTATAGCACACACTATGTGAAATGTTGCTGCTCTGCCAGCAGTTTCCTGTGGAGTTTTTCTAATGTCAGTGTTTCCTGTAGGTAGGTGGGTTTAACTGATCTTATCTGCTTAAAAAACTGTGTCACATCATAGAAGTAAGGAAGTAATGAGATAGAAGTCATATAGCCTAGCAGTATTTCTCAGGAGGGGGAGGGAGAAAGAGAGAGAGAACCTACTGACAGACTGGGTTGGGAGAAGGAGACAAGGGAGGAGGAAGAGAGATGAGAGAAACTCAGCAACAAAATAAATGTCCCTTGTTCAGGACCCTGTCTTTCAAAGATAATTCATAAAAATCCAAATAACTTCTCAGATCTTCATTGTAAAGGGTTTAAACACTGTTTCCCATGCTTGTTCAATGAACCATAAACAATTAATGAACATGCACCTGTGGAACGGTCATTAAGACACTAACAGCTTACAGACGCTAGGCAATTAAGGTCACAGTTATGAAAATGCAGGACACTAAAGAGGCCTTTCTACTGACTCTAAAAAACACCAAATGAAAGATGCCCAGGGTCCCTGCTCATCTTCGTGAACGTGCCTTCGGCATGCTGCAAGGAGGCATGATGACTGCAGATGTGGCCAGGGCAATAAATTGCAATGTCCGTACTGTGAGATGCCTAAGACAGCGCTACAGGGAGACAGAACGGACAGCTGATCGTCCACGCAGTGGTTGAACTCGTGTAACAACACCTACACAGGATCGGTACATCCGAACATCACACCTGTGGGACAGGTACAGGATGGCAACAACAACTGTCTGAGTTACACCAGGAACACACAATCCCTCCATCAGTGCTCAGACTGTCCGCAATAGGCTGAGGGAGGCTGGACTGAGGGCTTGTAGGCCTGTTGTAACGCAGGTCCTTACCAGACATCACCGGCAACAACGTCGCCTATGGGCACAAACCCACCGTTGCTTTACCAGACAGGACTGGGAAAAGTGCTCTTCACTGATGAGTTGCGGTTCTGTCTCACCAGGGGTGAGTAAGGAATGATCGTTACACCGAGGCCTGTACTCTGGAGCGGGATCGATTTGGAGGTGGAGGGTCCGTCATGGTCTGGGGTGGTGTGTCACAGCATCATCGGACTGAGCTTGTTGTCGTTGCAGGCAATCTCAACGCTGTGCGTTACAGGGAAGATATCCTCCTCCCTCATGTGGTACCCTTCCTGCAGGCTCATCCTGACATGACCCTCCAGCATGACAATGCCACCAGCCATACTGCTCGTTCTGTGCGTGATATCCTGCAAGACAGTAATATCAGTGTTCTTTCATGGCCAGCAAAGAGCCCGGATCTAAATCCCATTGAGCACGTCTGGGGCCTGTTGGATCGGAGGGTGAGGGCTAGGGCCATTCCCCCCAGAAATGTCTGGGAACTTGCAGGTGCCTTGGTGGAAGAGTGGGGTAACATCTCACAGCACGAACTGGCAAATATGGTGCAGTCCATGAGGAGTATATCCACTGCAGTACTTACTGCAGCTGGTGGCCACACCAGATACTGACTGTTACTTTTGATTTTGACCCCCCCCCCCCCCCCTTGTTCAGGGACACATTATTCAATTTCTGTTAGTCACATGTCTGTGGAACTTGTTCAGTTTATGTCTCAGTTGTTGAATCTTGTTATATTCATACAAATATTTACACATGTTAAGTTTGCTGAAAATAAATCCAGTTGAGAGTGAGAGGACGTTTCTTTTTTTGCTGAGTTTAGTTCTTACTGAGAAACTGGGTTGGTAGATGGAGACGGGGGATGAGGGAGAGAGAGATGAGAGAGAGAGAGAGAGAGAGAGATAGGACTTATTGACAGTGGGTTGGTAGAAGGAGACAGGGGAGGAGGGAGAGAGAGAGATATGACTTATTGACAGACTGAGTTGGTAGAAGGAGACAGGGGAGGAGGGAGAGAGAGACTGACATTTTAATCAACTGAATATATTTGTATCACTGAGTTCTCACCAGTGATGTCATCATAACCAGTAACCTTTTCCTCTCTTGTCCCAGTCCAGCCTGACCCTGACATATAGCATCAGGCCTGTTGAGTTGACTTGGGTAACAGACCTCTAGCTTCTACACCACATCCCCCCTTGTACTGCTCTAACATGAGACCTGATCAGTACTCATTTTGGGTGCTGGTACTGTTTATATTTAGGTGCTGGAACATTAAGCCAATATTCTATAAGAGGTGAACTCAAGCAGTAGAAAGTTAGAGGTGATATTATAGGCGACACTATGTGTAACTTTACTGTTCTGCCAGCAGTTTCCTGTGGAGTTTTTCTAATGTCAGTGTTTCCTGTAGGTAGGTGGGTTTAACTGATCTTATCTGCTTAAAAGTTCGTCACATCATATAAGTCAGGAAATAATGAGATAGAAGTCATATAGCCTAGCAGTATTTCTCACTCTTCAGTCCTCTCTTCATGACAGCAGACATTATAGCTCAGTGGAGCCCCAGTTTAAGACAGATATGATACCTGCAGTGATTTTGATGATCCTGTTCTGGACCACAGGTAGGATGCTGATATATACTTGTGACAGTTGTTGAGATATGTTTTGATATAAGATATATTATAATTTGCAGGGATAGTAAAAGAACATGCAACTGGAAGCAGACAGTAAACATCTGTCTCAAAGCAGGACAATGATGTGATCACCTGTAAATGTACTTTACTGTAGTCTAACTGTCCATCTGGGGACAGGCACTAATGTCAGTTAAGTTGTGATGGTGTCATGCATCTGACTGTTGTATATTCAGTGTGTCAATGATTGACTGTATCTGTCTCTATGTAAATGAATGAGAGTATATATTATGTATTATATTGGTGTTATGTTAGAGTAGGAGAAGGGAGGGGTGTAGAAGCTAGAGGTCTATGAGATGAGTCAAGATCAACAGGTCTGACAGAGTCATAGACGTGTAGGATACATGAAAGTGGAGGATGGCATTGGTGTTTCTCTTCAAGTAGGGTGAGTCAACATGTGTTTTCAACTCACACACACACACACACACACAAATCAGCTCCATGGACAGCCCCAACATATTTAGCTCACATTGATTGGACTAAATAGTTGTTGGTATCTTTTAGTTGTCACTGTATTAGACTAAACAGAGGTGATTTGATGATGTTGAAATGTTAAAGTGTAAATGGTGCTGGAATAGTGGAGGCAGATCCTGTTTTCTTTGTGACTTGCAGAAACTCTGTGGTTCTAAATCAATAGTTGTTTAGTAGTCAGAAAATGTCAGAAACATGACCTTGCTTGACTATGCTGTAGGTCATGTAACTGTTTGTTACATGTAATATGTTTTGTGGACTTCACCGGACAGATGTTGCTCTCTGGTTTTGTGATGAAACAAAGGTGTGGTTGAATTTGTTCTGCCACTGTGTCTTCTTATAATCTCGGTTTTAGGCTTATATATATCACAGTGTCAAGGCATATAAACTAACAGGTTACAGAGCAAACAACACAATTATCACAACACACAGGTTGTAATATGGCTTTTGTTTCTGGATTAGCTTCCCCAGTGATTTTCCCCAGAACCCACTGCCAACCCACAACTCTCTCCCTGACCACAACCTGTCTAGTACATAACTCAATTCTCTCCCTGACCCCCACCAGTCTAGTACATAACTCAATTCTCTCCCTGACCCCCACAAGTCTAGTACATAACTCAACTCTCTCCCTGACCCCCACCAGTCTAGTACATAACTCAACTCTCTCCATGACCCCCACCAGTCTAGTACATAACTCAACTCTCCCTCTGACCCCCACCAGTCTAGTACATAACTTAACTCTCTCCCTGACCCCCACAAGTCTAGTACATAACCTCTTAGGGCTAGGGGGCAGTATTTACACCGCCGGATAAAAAACGTACCCGATTTAACCTCTATGGGCTAGGTGGGACGCAAGCGTCCCACCCGTGGTGCACTTCATCAACAGCAGGTGCATTTCAAGAGCGGCAAATTTGAATCCAAATAAATGTCAAAATTCAAGTTTTTCAAACATACAACTATTTTACACCCTTTGAAAGATAAACATCTCCTTAATCTAACCACGTTTTACGATTTCAAAAAGGTTTTACGGTGAAAGCATAAATTTAGAGTATGTTAGGACAGTACATTTACAAGAGTTGTGTGTAATGTTGTGCCAATTCAAAGACAGGCGTCACCAAAACCATAAAATCAGCTAAAATTATGCACTAACCTTTTACAATCTCCAACAGATGACACTCCTAGGACATTGTGTTAGACAATGCATGCATTTTTAGTTCTATCAAGTTCATATTTATATCCAAAAATGGCGTTTTACTGTGGCGTTGATGTTCAGGAAATCGTTTCCCTTCAATAACCGGCATTCAAGTCAGCACCACAAATTAAATAATTAAAATTAGAAAACATTGGTAAAATATTATATTGTCATTTAAAGAATTATAGATTTACATCTCTTGAACGCAATCAACTTGCCAGATTTAAAAATAACCTTACTGGGAAATCACACTTTGCAATAATCTGAGCACTGCGCCCAGAAAAATACGCGTTGCGATACAGACTAGCCGCCATGTTGGGGAGATCTAAAATCGAAAATACTATGTAAATAATCCATTACCTTTGATTCTCTTCATCAGATGTCACTTCCAGGTATCACAGGTCCATAACGAATGTAGTTTTGTTCAAAAAAGCTCATCATTTATGTCCAAAAATCTCCGTCTTGTTAGCACATGATCTAAGCCCGCCGGACTTCACTTCATGAACGAGGGGAAAAAATATATTTACGTTCGTTCAAACATGTCAAACGTTGTATAGCATAAATCATTAGGGCCTTTTTTAACCAGAACATGAATAATATTCAAGGTGGACGAATGCATTCTCTTTTATAACGTATTGGAACGAGGGTACCCAACATGAACTCGCGCGCCAGGTGTCTAATGGGCCATCATCGTTCCATGGCTCTTGTTCGGTCAGATCTCCCTCCAGAAGACTCAAAACACTTTGTAAAGGCTGGTGACATCTAGTGGAAGCAATAGGAAGTGCCAAAAATATTCCTCAGCCCCTGTGTTTTTCAATGGCATAGGTTTAAAGGTAATACAACACATCAGGTATCCACTTCCTGTCAGAATCTGTCTCAGGGTTTTGCCTGCCAAATTAGTTCTGTTATACTCACAGACACCATTCAAACAGTTTTAGAAACTTTAGGGTGTTTTCTATCCATATATAATAAGTATATGCATATTCTAGTTACTGGGTAGGATTAGTAACCAGATTAAATCGGGTACATGTTTTTATCCAGCCGTGCAAATACTGCCCCCTAGCCCTAACAGGTTAATCTGGTTACTACTCCTACCTAGTAACTAGAATATGCATATACTTATTAGATATGGATAGAAAACACCCTAAAGTTTCTAAAACTGTTGGAATGGTGTCTGTGAGTATAACAGAACTCATATGGCAGGCAAAAACCTGAGAGATTCCTTTACAGGAAGTGGCCTGTCTGACAATTTATTGGCTTTCTTTGACATCTATTTCCAAAACAAAGGATCTCTGCAATAACGTGACACTTCCCACGGCTCCCATAGGCTCTCAGAGCCCGGGAAAAAGCTGAATGTCGTCATTCCAGCCCCAGGCTGAAACACATTATCGCCTTTGTCAAGTGGCCGATCAGGGGACAGTGGGCTTAGGCGCGTGCACTGGTCGCCCCCGTCTTTCTTTTTTTTCCTCTATTTCCCGAAACAGATTCCCGGTCGGAATATTATCGCTTTTTTATGAGATAAATTGCATAAAAATTGATTTTAAACAGCGGTTGACATGCTTCGAAGTACGGTAATGGAATATTTAGAATTTTTTTGTCACGAAATGCGCCATGCTCGTAACCCTGATTTACCATTTCGGATAGTGTCTAGAACGCACGAACAAAACGCCGCTGTTTGGATATAACGATGGATTATTTGGGACCAAACCAACATTTGTTATTGAAGTTGAAGTCCTGGGAGTGCATTCTGACGAAGAACAGCAAAGGTAATAACATTTTTGTTATAGTAAATCTGATTTTGGTGAAGGCTAAACTTGCTGTCTAAATAGCTAGCCCGTGATGGCTGGGCTATGTACTTAGAATATTGCAAAATGTGCTTTCACCAAAAAGCTATTTTAAAATCGGACATATCGAGTGCATAGAGGAGTTCTGTATCTATAATTCTTAAAATAATTGTTATGCTTTTTGTGAACGTTTATCGTGAGTAATTTAGTAAATTGTTAGTAAATTCCCCGTAAGTTTGCGGGGGGTATGCTAGTTCTGAACGTCACATGCTAATGTAAAAAGCAGTTTTTTGATATAAATATGAACTTGATTGAACAAAACATGCATGTATTGTATAACATAATGTCCTAGGGTTGTCATCTGATGAAGATCATCAAAGGTTAGTGCTGTATTTAGCTGTGGTTTGGGTTTATGTGACATTATATGCTAGCTTGAAAAATGGGTGTCTGATTATTTCTGGCTTGGTACTCTGCTGACATAATCTAATGTTTTGCTTTCGCTGTAAAGCCTTTTTGAAATCGGACAGTGTGGTTAGATAAAGGAGAGTCTTGTCTTTAAAATGGTGTAAAATAGTTATATGTTTGAGAAATTGAAGTAATAGCATTTTTAAGGTATTTGAATATCGCGCCACGCAAGCGTCCCACCTAGCCCATAGAGGTTAATATTGGTCTGATATTAGAGAAGGGGAAGGGGGGAGTGTTGATGCCAGAGGTCTGTGACCTGAGTCAAGATCAACAGGCCTGATGCTAAATGTCAAGAAGAGAGAGAGAATGAGAGAGAGAGAGGAAGGAGGGGGTGGGGAGGGCAGAGGAGAGAGTAGTGGAGAGCGAGAGGAGGGGAGGGGACAGAACATAGCCGAGGGAAGTAGGCGTGATGAGGGTGCTGCAGCACCCCTGGAAAAAAAACAACAAATGTAATTAGAATTTTAAATTTTATTTTTGGGGAAAAATTTTTTTCACCCTTGTAGTCCAGTACTGTATCAGCGGTTTGATATAGCCTTCTGTAGCGAGCCCAAAATAACCTTCTTGCTTATAGGGGCGACAGGTAGTCCAGTGGTTAGAGCGTTGAGCCTGTACCTGAAATGTTTCTAGATCAAATCCCCGGATGCTGACAAGATAAACATCTGTCGTTCTGCTCCTGAACAAGGCAGTTAACCCACTGTCCCTAGGCTGTCATTGTAAATAAGAATTTGTTCTGAACTGACTTGCCTAGTAAAATAAAATAAAAAATAGGCCAACATCATCATCCTCTGTCTGCATCCTAATCCCTACCTGTAGTCTACCTACCTCTGGTATAATGCATTTCCACCTCTCACTCCATCAGTGTTTCTCTGTCTGCATCCTAATCCCTACCTGTAGTCTACCTACCTCTGGTATAATGCATTTCCACCTCTCACTCCATCAGTGTTGCTCTGTCTGCATCCTAATCCCTACCTGTAGTCTACCTACCTCTGGTATAATGCATTTCCACCTCTCACACCATCAGTCTTGCTCTGTCTGCATCCTAATCCCTACCTGTAGTCTACCTACCTCTGGTATAATGCATTTCCAACTCTCACTCCATCAGTGTTGCTCTGTCTGCATCCTAATCCCTACCTGTAGTCTACCTACCTCTGGTATAATGCATTTCCACCTCTCACTCCATCAGTGTTGCTCTGTCTGCATCCTAATCCCTACCTGTAGTCTACCTACCTCTGGTATAATGCATTTCCACCTCTCACTCCATCAGTGTTGCTTGTCCATCTTCCTGAATGAAAAGATGAATAGATCAATATTGCTGGCATAACGTCATTAACCTCTTACATCTAGACGTTCCGCTAGCGGAATACCTGCTCCAATATCCAATGATGGGCGTGGCGCGAAATACAAACTCCTCTAAAATCCGAAAACTTCAATTTTTCAAACATATGACTATTTTACAGCATTTTAAAGACAAGACTCTCGTTAATACCCTGTTAGGGCTAGGGGGCAGTATTGACACGGCTGGATAAAAAACATACCCGATTTAATCTGGTTACCACTCCTACCCAGTAACTAAAATATGCATATACTTATTACATATGGATAGAAAACACCCTAAATTTTCTAAAACTGTTTGAATGGTGTCTGTGAGTATAACAGAACTCAAATGGCAGGTCAAAACCTGAGAGATTCCTTTACAGGAAGTGGCCTGTCTGACCATTTCTTGAACTTCTTTTCCATCTCTATCATTTACTAAGGATCTCTGCTCTAACGTGACACTTCCCATGTCGTCCATAGGCGCTCAGAGCCCGGGAAAAAACAGAATGTCGTCATTCCAGCCCCAGGCTGAAACACATTATCGCCTTTCTCAAGTGGCCGATCAAGGGACACTGGGCTTATGCGCGTGACCCGACCGCCCCCGCCTTTGGGATTTTTTCCTCTGTTTGCCGAAAAGGAGATTCCCTGTCGGAATATTATCGCTTTTCTACGAGAAAAGTGTCGTAAAAATTGATTTTAAACAGCGGTTGACATGCTTCGAAGTACGGTAATGGAATATTTAGAATTTTATTGTCACGAATTGCGCCATGCGCGCGACACTTCTTTACTATTTCGGATAGTGTCTGGAACGCACGAACAAAACGCCGCTATTCGGATATAACGATGGATTATTTTGGACCAAACCAACATTTGTTATTGAAGTAGCAGTCCTGGGTGTGCATTCTGACGAAGACAACAAAAGGTAATCAAACTTTTATAATAGTAAATATGATTATGGTGAGTGCTAAACTTGCCGGGTGTCTAAATAGCGAGCCCGTGATGCCTGGGCTATGTACTTAGAATATTGCAAAATGTGCTTTCACCAAAAAGCTATCGGACATATCGAGTGCATAGAGGAGGTCTGTATCTATAATTCTTAAAATAATTGTTATGCTTTTTGTGAACGTTTATCGTGAGTAATTTAGTAAAATGTTAGCGAATTCCCCGGAAGTTTGCGGGGGGTATGCTAGTTCTGAACGTCACATGCTAATGTAAAAAGCTGGTTTTTGATATAAATATGAACTTGATTGAACAAAACATGCATGTATTGTATAACATAATGTCCTAGGGTTGTCATCTGATGAAGATCATCAAAGGTGAGTGCTGCATTTAGCTGTCTTCTGGGTTTTGGTGACATTATATGCTGGCTTGAAAAATGGGTGTCTGATTATTTCTGGCTTGGTACTCTGCTGACATAATCTAATGTTTTGCTTTCGTTGTAAAGCCTTTTTGAAATCGGACAGTGTGGTTAGATTAACGAGTCTTGTCTTTAAATAGCTGTAAAATAGTCATATGTTTGAGAAATTGAAGTAATAGGATTTTTAAGGTTTTGAAAATCGCGCCACAGGCTGCCAGTGGCTGTTACGTAGGTGGGACGCAAGCGTCCCACCTAGCCCATAGAGGTTAATCTAACCACACTGGGTTAGATTAAGGGGGAGAAGAGAGGGGATGTTACGGATACAGGTATCCTGTATGTATCCTGTGTGTGTTTTATTTTCTCTCTCCTTCTCCCCTCACAGGTGACAATCATCACTACCCAATCACTCATCAATCAGTCCCCAAACAGAAGACACCTGTTCCTTTTCCCTCAACCTATCACAGCCCCTTTCCCTTGGTTTAAAAACCCAGTCAGTTGTTTTCTCCCCAGATCAATTTCTCGCTAGCTCATTCTCACTCTGTGATCAATCTTTGTGTCCAATCTCTCTCTGTCCAATCTCTCTCTCTGTCCCTAGCTCTACATCTCTGTGTTGATCTCTTTTGTTTTGAAACCTCATGTCACATTTGTCCGGTAATCCTGTGAGTATTGTTTTGTTGTTTGACTGTTTGTTTGTTTGGTGGGAAAAGGGGGTACCAAGACAAGTCGCCCATGGGCATACATTACCTGTAGGAATACTGTGTCTAAGTACCCTAGTTAGAACTGGGCGGACCACCCTCTGTATTTTTGGTTAGTTAGCTAGCTGTTGTGGAAATAGGCTAGTCTAGCTTAGGGGTGTTTTCGATTATTGTTTCTTTGCTTGGGTCCAGCTCAGCTCCTTTTCTCACATCCCTTTACCGTGTGTTTAAAATAAACCTTTTGAGTTTGACGGTAGATTTCAGTTGTCTGTGGTTTGTTGGTTCTCACTGTTACTTGTCACGATTATAATTTGCATGATTTATGTTACGGGTCTCGTATCCACCCCCCCCCCCTAGACTGCTGGGCCAAAGGGATTCGTAACATAAGTGGGGGCTCATCCGGGATCTGTCATTACTGACACCCATGCCACTCGTGCAAGTTATTGTGTGGTTAGTTCGGTGTTGAGCGTCATAGCATTAGTGTTTGCTATTTGTTGGCTCTTGTGTTTGGTAGTAGTTCAAGATGGCTACTTTTGAGTTTAAATCCTTTTTGGATAACCCTTCGTGGGAGCTTTTTGACAAGTGTCGAAGAGTTGATTTAATGACCTTGGCTGACCATTATTCGTTGTCTATTTCGCACAGTTTAGTTAAAGCGGAGGTTAAACAACTGGTGTTAAATGTTTTGTTGGAAGAGCAGGTGCTTGTGTTACGCTGCCTGAGCCTACTACCCCTGTAGGGGATGTTGCTGCTCCTGTAAGCCCGTCGGTGTCTGAGACCGAGGGCGAGGCTAAAGCTCCAGCCACATTGCCCCGTTTTGATCCGCTCTCCCCACTGTCAACTGGTGATGCCAGAAGGAATGTCCGTTCTATACAGTTTCAACTGGAAGCGGAAGAGAGGGCCCAAATTAGGCGGGAAAATCTCCAGTTAGAAATGTGTAAACTTGAGGCAGAAAAAGAAAGAGAACAGCGGCAGATGGATTTCAAAATGCGCCAGATGGAACTGGAGGCAGAGACAGCGAGGCTAGCCTTCGTTCCTACTGTGCCTGTTAGTGAGTCGTCCTCACCAGCTGTAGCTTCCAACACGTTTGACATTAGTAGGCAGATTGCCTTAGTGCCTTTGTTTAGAGAGTCAGAGGTTGACTCATATTTTTGTGTGTTTGAACGTATAGCCGTAGCATTGAAATGGCCTGAAGACGTATGGTGCTTATTACTTCAGTGTAAATTAACGGGTAAAGCCCAAGAGGTTTTGTCAGCGCTACCTCTGGAAGATAGTTTGTACTATGAAGTGGTCAAAGCTACTGTTCTTCGTGCTTATGAGCTTGTTCCTGAGGCATACCGACAGAGATTTAGGTCTCATAGAAAGTCTCCTAGTAGGACTTATGTGGAATTTGCTAGAGACAAGGGAAATCTGTTTGATAAATGGCATGCTGCTAGTAAGGTAACTGATTTCAACTCTCTCCGGGAGTTAATTTTGTTGGAAGAGTTTAAAAATTGTTTACCCGAACACATTGTAGTCTCCTTAAATGAACAGAAAGTATCCTCCCTGTCAGAAGCGTCTGTGTTGGCAGACGAGTTTGTGTTGACGCACAAGAGTGTATTTTCGGCTCATACTGAGAGTAGAGCTACTGAGTTGCCTACTTTTAGTCCTAGTCGGCCAGCAGTATATCAAGCACACCAGAAAAATGAGCGTCCCTGTTTCTATTGTCATAAAGTGGGACATATGATTAATGATTGCTTCCTACTAAAACGCAAACAAGGGATGCCTATTCGTGCCAAGCCGCCAACAGGTGTTGGGCTAATTCGTACTGTTGTGAGGTCTGAAACGAAACCAGTGCCTCAGGGTAAATGTAGTTTGAAAGTCTCAGTACCTGACCGCAGTTACGAACCGTTCATTTTCGAGGGGTTTGTGTCCATAGGCAATGACGAAGCATTTCAGCGCCCAGTTAAAATCCTTAGAGATACTGGTGCGGCACAGTCATTTATATTGTCTGATGTGTTGCCCTTATCCGACAATACATACTGTGGTTCCAGTGTTTTAGTTCAGGGTATTGAAATGGGTTTTGTCCCAGTGCCGTTGCACTTTGTGAATGTACACTCTGAGTTAATCAGTGGAATATTCAGAGTGGGGGTACGTCCTATGTTGCCAGTAAAAGGTGTGACCTTTATAATGGGTAACGATATTGCTGGACGAAAGGTAGTACCCGTTTTGGAAGTGTTGGATAAAAGTGACCACTCTCTCTCCAATGAGTTGTACAGAGTTATCCCCATGTGTTCCCCGCTTGTGCTGTCACTCGTGCTCAGGCAAGACAAGTGGGTGACGTGATAGATTTGTCGAGCACTGTTCTGTTCAAAGAAGATGATCAAGAGGATGGGTTGTGTGCTACCTCTGAGAAGCTGATCACCTCTGCCAAACAGCCCAGGGAAGATTCGAAGTATGTTGAACTTATTGCTGAGGCAATACAGTTACCAGTCACTCGTGAGCAGCTGATTGCTAACCAGAAGGTTGACAACAACCTTGCCAAATGTTTTTCTAGCGTTGTCTCATTGGAAGAGGCAAAGAAGAAGAACGTGGCTTACTTCCTTGATGGTAATCTCCTTATGCGTAAATGGACATCCCATGTTGACGCAGACAGAGATTGGAATGCTGTTTACCAAATAGTGATTCCTACAGCCTTTCGACACTGTGTTATCCCTTGCTCATGATCACCAGTGGTCTGGTTATTTAGGAATCACAAAGACTTATGATCGGATCCTTCGACATTTCTTTTGGCCAGGTTTAAAACAAGATGTGGCTCAGTTCTGTCGGACATGTCACACATGTCAGGTGACAGGAAAACCAAATCAGGTTATTCCTCCTGCACCTCTTTGTCCTATACCTGTCATAGGTGAACCATTTGAACATGTGGTGGTGGATTGTGTTGGACCGTTACTGAAGACAAAATCGGGTAACCAGTTTCTGTTAACGATAATGTGTATGGCAACCAGATACCCCAAAGCCATTCCTCTGAGAAGGATTACAGCTCCGGTGGTGAGTAAAGCCTTAATTAAGTTCTTCACGACATTTGGGTTACCTAAGGTGGTACAAACTGATCAAGGTACACATTTCCTGTCAAAGCTCTTCATGCGGTGTTAGCTACCTTAGTGCTGCGGTGTTAGCTACCTTAGTGCTGTGAAGACTGTTTAGGAAAGGGCTCTGGTCTGTTAGTGCTAGGCATGGTCTACTGGAATTACCCCTATGCTGTTAATGGTGTTACTAAGCATTGAACAGGCTCCCAGCTGACCTTGTGTGTGCCGGTGCTCTCCGGACCAGATTGAAATGTCTCTCTCAATGGGAAGATTCACCCATTTTTTTGAATATGATATAGTTTTTGGGCATCTGAGTGATGTTCTGTCGATTCCCGGGGTTATTTCATGTTCATGTGTATACGAGTTCTTGATCAGAAACTCTGGCAATAATACAGCCGGTACAATGCAAAACTGTATTTTTGACAATTCTTTATCTTTAACTTGATTGCTGATTTCCAAACATTTTGAGAGGCAAAAAGGGTTCTGAAAATGTGTTAGCAGATGCTTTGTCTCATGTGCAATGATTTTTGTATGTTTTGCAAGGTTGTCTTTGAGTGTTGATCTTGTAAGTATTCTTTGAAAATACTTTTGGTCGCAATCCCCCCTGGGGTTGCTCTTTTAAGGGTGGGAGTGTTACGGATACAGGTATCCTGTATGTATCCTGTGTGTGGTTTCTTTTCTCTCTCCTTCTCCCCTCACAGGTGACAATCATTTGTGTTCATTCTCTCTGTCCAATCTCTCTCTCTCTCTCTGTCCCTAGCTCTACATCTCTGTGTTGATCTCTTTTGTTTTGAAACCTCATGTCACATTTGTCCGGTAATCCTGTGAGTGTTGTTTGACTGTTTGTTTGTTTGGTGGGAAAAGGGGGTACCAAGACAAGTCGCCCATGGGCATACATTACCCGTAGGAATACTGTGTCTAAGTACCCTAGTTAGAACTGGGCGGACCACCCTCTGTATTTTTGGTTAGTTAGCTAGCTGTTGTGGAAATAGGCTAGTCTAGCTTAGGGGTGTTTTTGGATTATTGTTTCTTTGCTTGGGTCCAACTCAGCCCCTTTTCTCACATCCTTTTACCGTGTGTTTAAAATAAACCTTTTGAGTTTGACGGTAGATTTCAGTTGTGTGTGGTTTGTTGGTTCTCACTGTTACTTGTCACGATTATAATTTGCATGATTTATGTTACGGGTCTCGTATCCATCACCCCTAGACCGCTGGGCCAAATGGATTCGTAACAGGGTAGAAGAGGAGAGGGGGCTAAGAGGAGATTAAGAGGAGAGGGGGAGAAGAGGAGAAATGGAGAAGATGAAGAGTAGAGGGGGAGAAGGGGAGAAGAGAGGGGGAGATGTGGAGAGGGGGAGAAGTGGAGAGGTGGAGAGGGGAAGAAAGGGAGAGGGGAAGAAAGGGAGAGGGGAAGAAAGGGAGAGGGGGAGAAAGGGAGAAGAGGAGAGTGGTATAGGAGGAGAGGGGGAGAAAGGGGGAAGAGGAGAGTGGGATAGGAGGAGAGGGGGAGAAAGGGAGAAGAGGAGAGTGGGATAGGAGGAGAGGGGGAGAAAGGGAGAAGAGGAGACGGGGAGAAGAGGATAGGGAGAGGAGGGGGAGAAAGGGAGAAGAGCGGGGATGAAGGGGAGAAAGGGAGCAAATGAGAGGGGGAGAAAATGAGAGGGGGGGAAAGGGAGAGGGGGAGAAAGGGAGAAGAGGAGAGTGGGATAGGAGGAGAGGGGGAGAAAGGGAGAAGAGAGGAGGAGAGGGGGAGAAAGGGAGAAGAGAGGGGGAGAAGGGGAGAAAGGGAGAAAATGAGAGGGGGAGAAAATGAGAGGGGAGAAAGGGAGAGGGGGAGAGGGGGAGAAAGGGAGAAAATGAGAGGGGGAGAAAATGAGAGGGGAAAAAGGGAGAGGGGGAGAGGGGGAGAAAGGGAGAGGAGGAGAAGGGGAGAAGAGGAGAGGGGGAGAAAGGGAGAAGAGAGGGGGAGAAGAGGAGAAAGGGAGAAAATGAGAGGGGGAGAAAATGAAAGGGAGAGGGGGAGAAAATGAGAGGGGGAGGGGGGGAGAAAGGGGGAGAGAAAGGGAGAAGAGGAGAGTGGGATAGGAGGAGAGGGGGAGAAAGGGAGAAGAGGAGAGTGGGATAGGAGGAGAGGGGGAGAAAGGGAGAAGAGGAGAGGGGGAGAAGAGGATAGGGGGAGAAAGGGAGAGGGGGAGAAGAGGATAGGGGGAGAAAGGGAGAAGAGGAGAGTGGCATAGGAGGAGAGGGGGAGAAAGGGAGAAGAGGATAGGGAGAGAAAGGGAGAAGAGAGGAGGAGAAAGGGAGAAGAGAGGAGGAGAGGGGGAGAAGAAGAGAGGGGGAGAATGGGAGAGGAGAGGGGGAGAAGAGGAGAGGCGGAGAAGAGGAGAAATGGAGAAGATGAAGAGTAGAGGGGGAGAAGAGGGGGGAGAAGTGGAGAGGGGGAGAAGTGGAGAAAGGGAGAAAATGAGAGAGGGGGAGAAAGGGAGAGGGGGAGAAAGGGAGAAGAGGAGAGTGTGATAGGAGGAGAGTGGGATAGGAGGAGAGTGGGATAGGAGGAGAGGGGGGGAAAGGGAGAAGAGGAGAGGGGGAGAAAGGGAGAAGAGAAGAGGAGAGGGGGAGAAGAGGATAGGGAGAGAAAGGGAGAAGAGAGGAGGAGAAAGGGAGAAGAGAGGGGGAGAAGAGGAGAGGGAGAGAAGTGGAGAGTAGAGGGGGAGAAGAAGAGAGGGGGAGAAGAGAGGGGGAGAATGGGAGAGTAGAGGGTGAGAAGAGGAGAGGGTGAGAAGTGGAGAGGGGGAGAAGTGGAGAGGGGGAGAAGAGAGGGGGAGAAGAGGAGAAAGGGAGAAGAGGAGAGGTTGAGAAAATGAGAGGGGGAGAGGGGGAGAAAGGGAGAAGGGAGAAGAGGAGAGGAGAGGGGGAGAAGAGGAGAAGTGGAGAGGAGAGGGGGCTAAGAGGAGAGGGGGAGAAGAGGAGAGGGGGAGAAGAGGAGAGGGGAGAAGAGGAGAGGGGGAGAAGAGGAGAGGGGGGAAGAAGAGATGGGGAGAAGAGGAGAGGCGGAGAAGAGGAGAAATGGAGAACATGAAAAGGAGAGGGGGAGAAGGGGAGAAGAGAGGGGGAGATGAGGAGATTAGAGGGAGAAGTGGAGAGGGGGAGAAGAGGAGAGGGGAGAAGGGGAGAAAGGGAGAAGGGGAGAAAGGGAGAAAATGAGAGGGGGAGAAGAGGGGAGAAGAGGAGAGGGTGAGAGGGGGAGAAGAGGAGAAGAGGAGAAAGGGAGAAGAGGAGAGGGGAGAAGAGGGGAGAAGAGGAGAGGGTGAGAAAGGGAGAAAATGAGAGGGGGAGAAAATGAGAGGGGGAGAAAGGGGGAGAAAGGGAGAAGAGGGGAGAAGAGGAGAGGGGGGAGAGGAGAGGGGGAGAAGAGGAGAAAGGAGAAGAGGAGAAGGGAGAAGAGGGGAGAAGAGGAGAGGGTGAGAAAGGGAGAAAATGAGAGGGGGAGAAAATGAGAGGGGGAGAAAGGGGGAGAAAGGGAGAAGAGGGGAGAAAATGGGAGAGGGGGAGAAGAGGAGAGGGGGAGAAGAGGAGAAAGGGAGAAGAGGAGAGGGGAGAAGAGGGGAGAAGAGGAGAGGGTGAGAAAGGGAGAAAATGAGAGGGGGAGAAAATGAGAGGGGGAGAAAGGGGGGGGGAGAAGAGGGGGAGAGGAGAGGGGGAGAAGAGGAGAGGGGGAGAAGAGGGAGGGAGGGGAGAAGGGAGGGGAGAAGGGAGGAGGGGAGGGTGAGAAAGGGAGAAAATGAGAGGGGGAGAAAATGAGAGGGGGAGAAAGGGGGAGAAAGGGAGAAGAGGGGAGAAAATGGGAGAGGGGGAGAAGAGGAGAGGGGGAGGAGAGGAGAAAGGGAGAAGCGGAGAGGGTGAGAAGAGGGGAGAAGAGGAGAGGGGGAGAAGAGGAGAGGGAGAGAAGTGGAGAGTAGAGGGGGAGAAGAAGAGAGGGGGAGAATGGGAGAAGAGAGGGTGAGAAGAGAAGTGGAGAGGGGGAGAAGTGGAGAGGGGGAGAAGTGGAGAGGGGGAGAAGTGGAGAGGGGGAGAAGAGGAGAGGGGGAGAAGAGGAGAGTGGAGAGTAGAGGGGGAGAAGTGGAGAGGGGGAGAAGAGGAGAGGGGGAGAATGGGAGAAGAGAGGGGGAGAAGTGGAGAGGGGGAGAAGTGGAGAGGGGGAGAAGTGGAGAGGGGGAGAAGAGGGAGGGGGAGAAAATGGGAGGGGGAGAAGTGGAGAGGGGGAGAGGAGGAGAGGGGGAGAAAGTGAGAAGAGGAGAGGGGGAGAAAATGAGAGGGGGAGAAGAGGAGAGGGAGAAAGGGGGAGAAAGGGAGAAGAGGGGAGAAAATGGGAGAGGGGGAGAAGAGGAGAGGGGGAGAAGAGGAGAAAGGGAGAAGCGGAGAGGGTGAGAAGAGGGGAGAAGAGGAGAGGGGGAGAAGAGGAGAGGGAGAGAAGTGGAGAGTAGAGGGGGAGAAGAAGAGAGGGGGAGAATGGGAGAAGAGAGGGTGAGAAGAGAAGTGGAGAGGGGGAGAAGTGGAGAGGGGGAGAAGTGGAGAGGGGGAGAAGAGGAGAGGGGGAGAAGAGGAGAGGGGGAGAAGAGGAGAGGGGGAGAAAATGAGAGGGAGAGAAGTGGAGAGTAGAGGGGGAGAAGTGGAGAGGGGGAGAAGAGGAGAGGGGGAGAATGGGAGAAGAGAGGGGGAGAAGTGGAGAGGGGGAGAAGTGGAGAGGGGGAGAAGTGGAGAGGGGGAGAAGAGGAGAGGGGGAGAAAATGGGAGGGGGAGAAGTGGAGAGGGGGAGAGGAGGAGAGGGGGAGAAAGTGAGAAGAGGAGAGGGGGAGAAAATGAGAGGGGGAGAAGAGGAGAGGGAGAGAAGTGGAGAGTAGAGGGGGAGAAGAAGAGAGGGGGAGAATGGGAGAAGAGAGGGTGAGAAGAGGAGAAGAGAGGGTGAGAAGAGGAGAAGAGAGGGTGAGAAGAGGAGAGTAGAGGGGGAGAAGGGGAGAAGTGGAGAGGGGGAGAAGTGGAGAGGGGGAGAGGAGGAGAGGGGGAGAAAGTGAGAAGAGGAGAGGGGGAGAAGAGGAGAGGGGGAGAAAATGAGAGGGAGAGAAGTGGAGAGTAGAGGGAGAGAAGTGGAGAGTAGAGGGGGAGAAGTGGAGAGGGGGAGAAGTGGAGAGGGGGAGAAAATGGGAGGGGGAGAAGTGGAGAGGGGGAGAGGAGGAGAGGGGGAGAAAGTGAGAAGAGGAGAGGGGGAGAAAATGAGAGGGGGAGAAGAGGAGAGGGAGAGAAGTGGAGAGTAGAGGGGGAGAAGAAGAGAGGGGGAGAATGGGAGAAGAGAGGGTGAGAAGAGGAGAAGAGAGGGTGAGAAGAGGAGAAGAGAGGGTGAGAAGAGGAGAGTAGAGGGGGAGAAGGGGAGAAGTGGAGAGGGGGAGAAGTGGAGAGGGGGAGAGGAGGAGAGGGGGAGAAAGTGAGAAGAGGAGAGGGGGAGAAGAGGAGAGGGGGAGAAAATGAGAGGGAGAGAAGTGGAGAGTAGAGGGGGAGAAGTGGAGAGGGGGAGAAGAGGAGAGGGGGAGAATGGGAGAAGAGAGGGGGAGAAGTGGAGAGGGGGAGAAGTGGAGAGGGGGAGAAGTGGAGAGGGGGAGAAGAGGAGAGGGGGAGAAAATGGGAGGGGGAGAAGTGGAGAGGGGGAGAGGAGGAGAGGGGGAGAAAGTGAGAAGAGGAGAGGGGGAGAAAATGAGAGGGGGAGAAGAGGAGAGGGAGAGAAGTGGAGAGTAGAGGGGGAGAAGAAGAGAGGGGGAGAATGGGAGAAGAGAGGGTGAGAAGAGGAGAAGAGAGGGTGAGAAGAGGAGAGTAGAGGGGGAGAAGGGGAGAAGTGGAGAGGTGGAGAGGGGGAGAAGAGGAGAGGGGGAGAAGAGGAGAGGGGGAGAAAGACAGGAGAGGGGGAGAAGAGGAGAGGGGGAGAAGAGGAGAAAGGGAGAAGAGAGGGGGAGAAGAGGAGAGGGGGAGAAGAGGAGAGGGGGAGAAAGGGAGAGGGGGAGAAAGGGAGAAGAGAGGGGAGAAAGGGAGAAGAGAAGGGGAGCAGAGGGAGAGAAGTGGAGAGTAGAGGGGGAGAAGAGGAGAGGGTGAGAAGAGGAGAGGGTGAGAAGAGGAGAGTAGAGGGGGAGAAGTGGAGAGGAGGAGAGGGGGAGAAAGGGAGAAGAGGAGAGGGGGGAAGAAGAGATGGGGAGAAGAGGAGAGGGGGAGAAGAGGAGAGGCGGAGAAGAGGAGAAATGGAGAACATGAAAAGGAGAGGGGGAGAAGGGGAGAAGAGAGGGGGAGATGAGGAGATTAGAGGGAGAAGTGGAGAGGGGGAGAAGGGGAGAAGGGGAGAAAGGGAGAAAATGAGAGGGGGAGAAGAGGGGAGAAAATGAGAGGGGGAGAGGGGGAGAAGAGGAGAAAGGGAGAAGAGGAGAGGGGAGAAGAGGGGAGAAGAGGAGAGGGTGAGAAAGGGAGAAAATGAGAGGGGGAGAAAGGGGGAGAAAGGGAGAAGAGGGGAGAAAATGGGAGAGGGGGAGAAGCGGAGAGGGTGAGAAGAGGGGAGTAGAGGGGGAGAAGTGGAGAGGGGGAGAAGAGGAGAGTAGAGGGGGAGAAGAAGAGAGGGGGAGAATGGGAGAAGAGAGGGTGAGAAGAGGAGAGTAGAGGGGGAGAAGGGGATAAGTGGAGAGGTGGAGAGGGGGAGAAGAGGAGAGGGGGAGAAGAGGAGAGGGGGAGAAAGAGAGGAGAGGGGGAGAAGAGGAGAGGGGGAGAAGAGGAGAGGGGGAGAAAGAGAGGAGAGGGGGAGAAGAGGAGAGGGGGAGAAGAGGAGAAAGGGAGAAAGGGAGAAGAGAGGGGGAGAAGAGGAGAGGGGGAGAAGAGAGGGGGAGAAGAGGAGAGGGGGAGAAAGGGAGAGGGGGAGAAAGGGAGAAGAGAAAGGGAGAAGAGAGGGGAGAAAGGGAGAAGAGAAGGGGAGCAGAGGGAGAGAAGTGGAGAGTAGAGGGGGAGAAGAGGAGAGGGTGAGAAGAGGAGAGTAGAGGGGGAGAAGTGGAGAGGAGGAGAGGGGGAGAAGAGGAGAGTGGGATAGGAGGAGAGGGGGAGAAAGGGAGAAGAGAGGGGGAGAAGTGGAGAGGGGGATAAGAGGATAGGGAGAGAAAGGGAGGAGAGAGGAGGAGAAAGGGAGAAGAGAGGAGGAGAAAGGGAGAAGAGAGGGGGAGAAAGGGAGAAGAGAGGGGGAGAAGAGGAGAGGGAGAGAAGAGGATAGGGAGAGAAAGGAAGAAGAGAGGAGGAGAAAGGGAGAAGAGAGGGGGAGAAGAGGAGAGGGGGAGAAAGGGAGAAGAGAGGGGGAGAATGGGAGAAGAGAAGGGGAGAAGAGAAGAGGAGAGGGTGAGAAGAGGAGAGGAGAGGGTGAGAAGAGGAGAGGAGAGGGTGAGAAGAGGAGAGGAGAGGGTGAGAAGAGGAGAGGAGAGGGTGAGAAGAGGAGAGTAGAGGGGGAGAAGAGGAGAGTAGAGGGGGAGAAGAGGAGAGGGGGAGAAGAGGAGAAGAGGAGAGGGGGAGAAAGGGAGAAGAGGAGAGGGGGAGAAGAGGAGAGGGGGAGAAGAGGACAGGGGGAGAAGAGGAGAGAGGGAGGGGGGAGAAAGGGAGGGGGGAGAAAGGGAGAGGGGGAGAAGAGGAGAGGGGGAGCGGAGGAGAGGGGGAGCGGAGGAGAAAGGGAGAAGAGAGGGGGAGAGGGGGAGAAGAGGAGGAGAGGGGGAGAAGAGGAGAGGAGGAGAAGAGGATAGGGAGAAGAGAGGAGAAAGGGAGAAGAGGAGAGGGAGAGAAGTGGAGAGTAGAGGGGGAGAAGAGGAGAGGGTGAGAACAGGAGAAGGGGAGAAGAGGAGAGGGGGAGAAAGGGAGAAGAGTAGAGGGGGAGAAAATGAGAGGGGGAGAGGGGGAGAAGAGGACAGGGGGAGAAGAGGAGAAAGGGAGAAGAGGAGAGGGTGAGAAAATGAGAGCGGAGGAGAGGGGGAGAAAGGGAGAGGAGGAGAGGGGGAGAAAGGGAGAGGAGGAGAAGGGGAGAAGAGGAGAGGGGGAGCGGGTGAAGAGGAGAGGGGGAGCGGAGGAGAGGGGGAGCGGAGGAGAGGGGGAGAAAGGGAGAAGAGAGGGGGAGAAGAGGAGAGGGGGAGAAGAGAGGGGGAGAAGAGGATAGGGAGAGAAAGGGAGAAGAGAGGAGGAGAAGAGGAGAGGGAGAGAAGTGGAGAGAAGTGGAGAGAAGAGGAGAGGGGGAGAATGGGAGAAGAGAATGTGAGAAGAGGAGAGTAGAGGGGGAGAAGTGGGGAGAAGAGAAGGGGAGAGGGGGAGAATGGGAGAAGAGAATGTGAGAAGAGGAGAGTAGAGGGGGAGAAGTGGGGAGAAGAGGAGAGAAGAGGAGAGGGGGAGAAAGGGAGAAAGGAAGAGGGGGAGAAAGGGAGAGGGGGAGAAAGGGAGAGGGGAGAAAGGGAGAGGGGGAGAAGAGGAGAGGGGGAGAAAGGGAGAAGAGGAGAGGGTGGGAAAATGAGAGGGGGAGAGAGGGGGAGAAAGGGAGAAGGGGAGAAAGCGAGAAGAGAGGGGGAGAAGAGGAGAGGTGGAGAAGAGGAAAGGGAGAAGAGAAGAGGAGAGGGGGAGAAGAGGAGAGGGGGAGAAGGGGAGAGGGGGAGAAGAGGAGAGGGGGAGAAAGGGAGAAGAGAGGGGGAGAAGAGGAGAGGGGGAGAAGAGGATAGGGAGAGAAAGGGAGAAGAGAGGGGGAGAAGGGGAGGAGAGAGGGGGAGAAGGGGAGGAGAGGGAGAGAAGTGGAGAGTAGAGGGGGAGAAGAGGGGGAGAATGGGAGAAGAGAGGGTGAGAAGAGGAGTGTAGAGGGGGAGAAGAGGAGAGGGGGAAAAAGGGAGAAGAGAGGGGGAGAAGGGGAGAGGGGAGGGGGAGAAGAGGAGATTAGCGGGGGAGAAGTGGAGATTAGAGGGGGAGAAGAGGAGAGGAGAGGAGAGGGGGAGAAGAGGAGAGGAGAGCGGAGAAGAGGAGAGGGGGAGGAGAAGAGAGGGGGAGAAGAGGAGAGGGGGAGAAGAGGAGAAGAGAGGGGGAGAACAGAAGAGGAGAGGGGGAGAAGAGGAGAGGGGGAGAAAGGGAGAGGGGGAGAAAGGGAGAAGAGAAAGGGAGAAGAGAGGGGAGAAAGGGAGAAGAGAAGGGGAGCAGAGGGAGAGAAGTGGAGAGTAGAGGGGGAGAAGAGGAGAGGGTGAGAAGAGGAGAGTAGAGGGGGAGAAGTGGAGAGGAGGAGAGGGGGAGAAGAGGAGAGTGGGATAGGAGGAGAGGGGGAGAAAGGGAGAAGAGAGGGGGAGAAGTGGAGAGGGGGATAAGAGGATAGGGAGAGAAAGGGAGGAGAGAGGAGGAGAAAGGGAGAAGAGAGGAGGAGAAAGGGAGAAGAGAGGGGGAGAAAGGGAGAAGAGAGGGGGAGAAGAGGAGAGGGAGAGAAGAGGATAGGGAGAGAAAGGAAGAAGAGAGGAGGAGAAAGGGAGAAGAGAGGGGGAGAAGAGGAGAGGGGGAGAAAGGGAGAAGAGAGGGGGAGAATGGGAGAAGAGAAGGGGAGAAGAGAAGAGGAGAGGGTGAGAAGAGGAGAGGAGAGGGTGAGAAGAGGAGAGGAGAGGGTGAGAAGAGGAGAGGAGAGGGTGAGAAGAGGAGAGGAGAGGGTGAGAAGAGGAGAGTAGAGGGGGAGAAGAGGAGAGTAGAGGGGGAGAAGAGGAGAGGGGGAGAAGAGGAGAAGAGGAGAGGGGGAGAAAGGGAGAAGAGGAGAGGGGGAGAAGAGGAGAGGGGGAGAAGAGGACAGGGGGAGAAGAGGAGAGAGGGAGGGGGGAGAAAGGGAGGGGGGAGAAAGGGAGAGGGGGAGAAGAGGAGAGGGGGAGCGGAGGAGAGGGGGAGCGGAGGAGAAAGGGAGAAGAGAGGGGGAGAGGGGGAGAAGAGGAGGAGAGGGGGAGAAGAGGAGAGGAGGAGAAGAGGATAGGGAGAAGAGAGGAGAAAGGGAGAAGAGGAGAGGGAGAGAAGTGGAGAGTAGAGGGGGAGAAGAGGAGAGGGTGAGAACAGGAGAAGGGGAGAAGAGGAGAGGGGGAGAAAGGGAGAAGAGTAGAGGGGGAGAAAATGAGAGGGGGAGAGGGGGAGAAGAGGACAGGGGGAGAAGAGGAGAAAGGGAGAAGAGGAGAGGGTGAGAAAATGAGAGCGGAGGAGAGGGGGAGAAAGGGAGAGGAGGAGAGGGGGAGAAAGGGAGAGGAGGAGAAGGGGAGAAGAGGAGAGGGGGAGCGGGTGAAGAGGAGAGGGGGAGCGGAGGAGAGGGGGAGCGGAGGAGAGGGGGAGAAAGGGAGAAGAGAGGGGGAGAAGAGGAGAGGGGGAGAAGAGAGGGGGAGAAGAGGATAGGGAGAGAAAGGGAGAAGAGAGGAGGAGAAGAGGAGAGGGAGAGAAGTGGAGAGAAGTGGAGAGAAGAGGAGAGGGGGAGAATGGGAGAAGAGAATGTGAGAAGAGGAGAGTAGAGGGGGAGAAGTGGGGAGAAGAGAAGGGGAGAGGGGGAGAATGGGAGAAGAGAATGTGAGAAGAGGGGGAGAAGTGGGGAGAAGAGGAGAGAAGAGGAGAGGGGGAGAAAGGGAGAAAGGAAGAGGGGGAGAAAGGGAGAGGGGGAGAAAGGGAGAGGGGAGAAAGGGAGAGGGGGAGAAGAGGAGAGGGGGAGAAAGGGAGAAGAGGAGAGGGTGGGAAAATGAGAGGGGGAGAGAGGGGGAGAAAGGGAGAAGGGGAGAAAGCGAGAAGAGAGGGGGAGAAGAGGAGAGGTGGAGAAGAGGAAAGGGAGAAGAGAAGAGGAGAGGGGGAGAAGAGGAGAGGGGGAGAAGGGGAGAGGGGGAGAAGAGGAGAGGGGGAGAAAGGGAGAAGAGAGGGGGAGAAGAGGAGAGGGGGAGAAGAGGATAGGGAGAGAAAGGGAGAAGAGAGGGGGAGAAGGGGAGGAGAGAGGGGGAGAAGGGGAGGAGAGGGAGAGAAGTGGAGAGTAGAGGGGGAGAAGAGGGGGAGAATGGGAGAAGAGAGGGTGAGAAGAGGAGTGTAGAGGGGGAGAAGAGGAGAGGGGGAAAAAGGGAGAAGAGAGGGGGAGAAGGGGAGAGGGGAGGGGGAGAAGAGGAGATTAGCGGGGGAGAAGTGGAGATTAGAGGGGGAGAAGAGGAGAGGAGAGGAGAGGGGGAGAAGAGGAGAGGAGAGCGGAGAAGAGGAGAGGGGGAGGAGAAGAGAGGGGGAGAAGAGGAGAGGGGGAGAAGAGGAGAAGAGAGGGGGAGAACAGAAGAGGAGAGGGGGAGAAGAGGAGAGGGGGAGAAAGGGAGAGGGGGAGAAAGGGAGAAGAGAAAGGGAGAAGAGAGGGGAGAAAGGGAGAAGAGAAGGGGAGCAGAGGGAGAGAAGTGGAGAGTAGAGGGGGAGAAGAGGAGAGGGTGAGAAGAGGAGAGTAGAGGGGGAGAAGTGGAGAGGAGGAGAGGGGGAGAAGAGGAGAGTGGGATAGGAGGAGAGGGGGAGAAAGGGAGAAGAGAGGGGGAGAAGTGGAGAGGGGGATAAGAGGATAGGGAGAGAAAGGGAGGAGAGAGGAGGAGAAAGGGAGAAGAGAGGAGGAGAAAGGGAGAAGAGAGGGGGAGAAAGGGAGAAGAGAGGGGGAGAAGAGGAGAGGGAGAGAAGAGGATAGGGAGAGAAAGGAAGAAGAGAGGAGGAGAAAGGGAGAAGAGAGGGGGAGAAGAGGAGAGGGGGAGAAAGGGAGAAGAGAGGGGGAGAATGGGAGAAGAGAAGGGGAGAAGAGAAGAGGAGAGGGTGAGAAGAGGAGAGGAGAGGGTGAGAAGAGGAGAGGAGAGGGTGAGAAGAGGAGAGGAGAGGGTGAGAAGAGGAGAGGAGAGGGTGAGAAGAGGAGAGTAGAGGGGGAGAAGAGGAGAGTAGAGGGGGAGAAGAGGAGAGGGGGAGAAGAGGAGAAGAGGAGAGGGGGAGAAAGGGAGAAGAGGAGAGGGGGAGAAGAGGAGAGGGGGAGAAGAGGACAGGGGGAGAAGAGGAGAGAGGGAGGGGGGAGAAAGGGAGGGGGGAGAAAGGGAGAGGGGGAGAAGAGGAGAGGGGGAGCGGAGGAGAGGGGGAGCGGAGGAGAAAGGGAGAAGAGAGGGGGAGAGGGGGAGAAGAGGAGGAGAGGGGGAGAAGAGGAGAGGAGGAGAAGAGGATAGGGAGAAGAGAGGAGAAAGGGAGAAGAGGAGAGGGAGAGAAGTGGAGAGTAGAGGGGGAGAAGAGGAGAGGGTGAGAACAGGAGAAGGGGAGAAGAGGAGAGGGGGAGAAAGGGAGAAGAGTAGAGGGGGAGAAAATGAGAGGGGGAGAGGGGGAGAAGAGGACAGGGGGAGAAGAGGAGAAAGGGAGAAGAGGAGAGGGTGAGAAAATGAGAGCGGAGGAGAGGGGGAGAAAGGGAGAGGAGGAGAGGGGGAGAAAGGGAGAGGAGGAGAAGGGGAGAAGAGGAGAGGGGGAGCGGGTGAAGAGGAGAGGGGGAGCGGAGGAGAGGGGGAGCGGAGGAGAGGGGGAGAAAGGGAGAAGAGAGGGGGAGAAGAGGAGAGGGGGAGAAGAGAGGGGGAGAAGAGGATAGGGAGAGAAAGGGAGAAGAGAGGAGGAGAAGAGGAGAGGGAGAGAAGTGGAGAGAAGTGGAGAGAAGAGGAGAGGGGGAGAATGGGAGAAGAGAATGTGAGAAGAGGAGAGTAGAGGGGGAGAAGTGGGGAGAAGAGAAGGGGAGAGGGGGAGAATGGGAGAAGAGAATGTGAGAAGAGGAGAGTAGAGGGGGAGAAGTGGGGAGAAGAGGAGAGAAGAGGAGAGGGGGAGAAAGGGAGAAAGGAAGAGGGGGAGAAAGGGAGAGGGGGAGAAAGGGAGAGGGGAGAAAGGGAGAGGGGGAGAAGAGGAGAGGGGGAGAAAGGGAGAAGAGGAGAGGGTGGGAAAATGAGAGGGGGAGAGAGGAGGAGAAAGGGAGAAGGGGAGAAAGCGAGAAGAGAGGGGGAGAAGAGGAGAGGTGGAGAAGAGGAAAGGGAGAAGAGAAGAGGAGAGGGGGAGAAGAGGAGAGGGGGAGAAGGGGAGAGGGGGAGAAGAGGAGAGGGGGAGAAAGGGAGAAGAGAGGGGGAGAAGAGGAGAGGGGGAGAAGAGGATAGGGAGAGAAAGGGAGAAGAGAGGGGGAGAAGGGGAGGAGAGAGGGGGAGAAGGGGAGGAGAGGGAGAGAAGTGGAGAGTAGAGGGGGAGAAGAGGGGGAGAATGGGAGAAGAGAGGGTGAGAAGAGGAGTGTAGAGGGGGAGAAGAGGAGAGGGGGAAAAAGGGAGAAGAGAGGGGGAGAAGGGGAGAGGGGAGGGGGAGAAGAGGAGATTAGCGGGGGAGAAGTGGAGATTAGAGGGGGAGAAGAGGAGAGGAGAGGAGAGGGGGAGAAGAGGAGAGGAGAGCGGAGAAGAGGAGAGGGGGAGGAGAAGAGAGGGGGAGAAGAGGAGAGGGGGAGAAGAGGAGAAGAGAGGGGGAGAACAGAAGAGGAGAGGGGGAGAAGAGTTAGGGGGAGAAGAGAGGTGGAGAAGGGGAGAAGAGAGGGGGGGAAGAGGAGAAGAGAGGGGGAGAAGTGGAGAGGAGAGCGGAGGAGAGGAGAGCGGAGAAGAGGGGGAGGAGAGGGGGAGGAGGGGGAGGAGAAGAGAGGGGGAGGAGGGGGAGGAGAAGAGAGGGGGAGAAGAGGAGAGGAGGAGGAGGGGGAGAAGAGGAGAAGAGAGTGGGAGAATAGGAGAGGAGAGTCGGAGAAGGGGAGAATAGTAGAGGAGAGGAGAGGGGTAGAAGAGGAGAGGAGAGGGAGGATGGGAAGGGAAGAAGAGGAGAGGGGGGTAAGAGAGGGGGAGGAGAAGAGAGGGTGAGAAGATAAGGAGAGGGAGAGAAGAGGGTAAGAGATGGAGTGAAGAGGAGAGGGGGAGAGGGGGAGGAGAAGAGAGGAAGAGAAGAGGAGAAGAGAGGGGGAGGAGAGGAGAGGGTGAGAAGAGGAGAGGGTGAGGAGGAGGAGAAGAGAGGGCAAGGTGAGGAGAGTAGAGGGGGAGAAGAGGAGAGTGGCAGAAGGGGAGAAGAGTAGAGGAGAGGGGGAGGAGAGGAGAGGGAGAGAAGAGGAGAGGGGAGAAGAGGGGTGGGAGAAGAGAGGGTGAGAAGAGAGGGGAGAAGAGGAGAACAGAGGTGGGGAAGAGGAGAGGGGGAGTGGTGGAGAAAAGAGGGTGAGAAGAAGAGAGGGGGAGAAGGGGAGTAGAGAGGGGGAGAAGAGGAGAGGGGGAGAAGTGGAGAGGAGAGGGAGAGAAGAGGAGAGATGGAGAAGGGGAGAAGAGAGGGTGAGAAGAGAGGGGAGAAGAGGAGAGGAGAGGGGGAGAAGAGGAGAGGGACGAAGTGGAGAGGGGGAGAAGAGGAGAAGAGAGGGGGAGAAGAGGAGAGGGCTGGGGAGGGGAGGGGAAGAAAAGGTGTTGTGGAGTTGTGCAGAAGGGAGAGGGGAGAAGAGAAGAGGGGCAGAAGAGGAGAGTGGGAGAAGAGGGGGAGAACAGAAGAGGAGGGAGATGGGTAAAGGGGGGAGGGGAGGCAGAGGAGAAGAGAGGGGGAGAAGAAGAGAGGGGAGAAAAGATGTGGAGAGGGGGAAGGGGAGGGGAAGAAGTGGAGAGGAGGAGAGGGGGAGGAGAGGAGAGTCGGAAGGACAGGAGAGGGGCAGAAGGGGAGAGGGGAAGAAGGGGAGAAGAGGAGAGGGGGGAGAAGAGGAGAAATGGAGAAATGGAGAGATAAGGAGAGGGGAAGAAGTGGGGTGGGAGAAGCGAGGGAGAGGGGGAGAAGGGGAGAGGAGAGGGGGAGAAGGGGAGAGGAGAGGGGGAGAAGGGGAGAGTAGAGGACGGATTGGAGGGGAAGAAGAGGAGAAGAGAGGGGGAGAAGAGGAGAAATGGAGGAGAGGGAGAGGAGAGAAGGAGAGGGGGAGAAGAGAGGTGGGAGAAGAGGAGAAGAGGAGAGGAGAGGGGGTGGGGGGGACGAAGAAGAGACGGGGAGAAGAGAGGGGGAGAAGAGGAGAAGAGAGGGGGGAAGAGAAGAGGAGAGGGGGAGAAGAGAGGGGGAGAATAGGAGAGAGGGAGAAGAGGAGAAGAGGGGGGAGAAGAGGAGAGGGGGAGATGGGGAGGAGAAGGGAAAAGGAAGGGAGTGGAGAGGAGAAAAGAGGGGGAGAAGAAGAGAAGAGAGGGGAGGGGAGGGGAGAAGAGAGGGGGAGAAGAGAGGGGAGAAGAGAAGAAGAGAGAGGTAGAAGTGGAGAGGGGCAGAAGAGAGCGGAGAAGAAAAGAGGAGAGGAGAGGGGGAGAAGAGGAGAGGAGAGGGGGAGAAGAGGAGAGGAAAGGGGGAGAAGAGGAGAGGGGGAGAAGAGAGGGAGAGAGTTGAGGGTAGAGGGGGAGAAGAGTAGAGGGGGAGGGGAAGAAAAGGAGACGAGAGGGGGAGAAGAGGAGTGGGGAGAAGATTAGAAGAGAGTGGGAGGAGAGGAGAGGAGAGGAGAGGAGAGGAGAGGAGAGGAGAGGAGAGGAGAGGAGAGGAGAGGAGAGGAGAGGAGAGGAGAGGAGAGGAGAGGAGAGAGGGGCAGAAGGGGAGAAGAGGAGAAATGGAGAAGAGGAGGGAGAAGGGAAGAGGAGAGGGGGAGAAGAGAGGGGAAAGTCACTGAGCTCTTCATTAAGGCCATTCTACTGCCAATGTTTGTCTATGGAGATTGCATGGCTGAGTACTTGATTTATACATCTGTCAGGAAGGGGAGTGGCGTGGGAGAAGAGAGGGTGAGGAGAGGAGAAGAGAGGGGGAGAAGAAGGGGAGAAGAGGGGGGGAGAAGAGAGGGGGACAAGAGGAGAAGAGAGGGAGGGGACGAGTGGAGAGGAGAGGACAGTGGGAAGGACATGAGAGGGGACGGGAAAGGGGAGAGGGGCAGGGGAGAAGAGTAGAGCGGGGAGAAGAGGAGAGGGGGAGAAGAGGAGAGGGGGAGAGGGGGAGAAGAGGAGAAGATAGGGGAGAAGGGGAGAGGAGAGGGAGGATGGGAGGGGAAGAAGAGGAGAGGGGGAGAAGAGGAGAGGGGGAGAAGGGGGGAAGAGAAGAGGATAGGGGGAGAAGTGGAGAGGGGGACAAGGGGAGAGGTGTGGGTGAGAAGAGGAGAGGAGAGGGGGAGAAGAGGGGTGGGAGAAGAGATGAGAGGAGAGTGGAGAGGAGGAGAAGAGAGGGGGAGAAGAGAGAGGAGAGGGGGAGAAGAGAAGGAGAGGAGGAGAGGAGAGGATAGGGGGGATGGGAGGGGGAGAAGAGAAGAAGAGAGGAGATGGGGAAAAGAGGGGTGGGAGAAGAGATGGGAGAAGAGGAGACGAGAGGGGAGAAGAGGAGAAGAGAGGGGGGAGAGGTGGAGAGGAGAAGAAGGGGGGAGAATGCGGGAGGGGGGAGAAGAGGAGAGAGAGAGAAGAGGAGAGGAGAGGGGGAGAGAGGGGAGGAAAGTAGAGGAGAGGGGAGAGGAGAGGGGGAGGAGAGGAGAAGAGGGGAGAAGAGGAGAGGAGAGGGGAAAGGAGAGGGGAAGAAGCGTAGAGGGGAGATGTGTAGAGGGGGAGGAGAGGAGGGGGAGATAGGAGAAGTGAAGAGAAGAGTAGAGGAGTGGAGGGAGGAGAGGGGAGGAGAAGGGGGGAGATGAGGAGAGGAGAGGGGGAGAAGGGGAGAGAAGAGGAGAGGAGAGGGGGAGAAGAGGAGAGAGGGGATGGGAGGGGAAGAAGAAGAGAGGGGGAGAAGGGGAGAGGGGGAGAAGAGGAGAGGAGAGGAGAGGAGAGGAGAGGAGAGGAGAGGAGAGGAGAGGAGAGGAGAGGAGAGGAGAGGAGAGGAGAGGAGAGGAGAGAGGGGCAGAAGAGGAGGGAGAAGGGAAGAGGAGAGGGGGAGAAGAGAGGGGAAAGTCACTGAGCTCTTCATTAAGGCCATTTTACTGCCAATGTTTGTCTATGGAGATTGCATGGCTGAGTGCTTGATTTATACATCTGTCAGGAAGGGGAGTGGCTTAAATAGAATCCACTAATTTGAAGGGGTGTCCACATACTTTTGTATATATAGTGTATGTACACATGGGTGTTGTTGCACCATACCAACGATAAGCCTGTCTTCCCCATCACATCATGAAAGGTCATGTTGATGTTCATTTAACCTCTGTCTCTCTCTTCCTCTGACTCCTCCCTTTCTCCTTTGTTTCTCTCTATCTCTCTGTCTCTTTCTCTCTCTTTCTCCTCTGTCTCTCTCCTTCTCCTCAGATCTCCAGGCTCAAAGCGTCAGTCCACCAGGTAGGTAGAGTATAAATCTACAGTGATTATAGCAGTTCAATATTAGTCAACTTTATTATCCCACATGGAGAAATTCATGTGTCCATACAAACCATTCTAAACCCCAATAACAAGTAGTGTTTTATGGAACTACTAATACTTGTCAACCACAAAGCACTACTGCTGTTAGAATAACAGAATCACTGTCATCATCTGTCCTCACCACTGTGTTTTCCTCTCTGCTGTTTACAGCTGAACTCTCAGTCAGACTGGTGGATGGGACCACTTCCTGTTCTGGGACAGTGGAAGTCTTCTACAGAGGAGAGTGGTTGGGTCTATGTACTGTGTTGTGGAGAATGATGAGAGAGGTTAAGGTTGTGTGTAGAGAGATGGACTGTGGGAATCCTGTATCTGAATCTAGAGGACCTCTGGCTGAAGATGGAAGAAGAGGAGTCACACTATTGAGATGTAGTGGAGATGAGTCTTCTATTAGACAGTGTGGCTTCATAGGAGAACCTGGTGTCTGTATTGGTGAATATTATCATCATGTGACCTGTTCAGGTAAGAGACTGGTCATATTGAGAGATTTATTTATACATTATACAATATTACCATGTATCATGTTTTATGTGTTTTTATTTCATTTAAATAGAGGGAGATGTCAGATGTATTTAAACATTATATTTGTGTTTGTCATATTGGTTTATGGGAGATGTTCATGGGCAGATCATTGTAGTTCAGATGGTACTGAAGTGAAGCTGCCTGATGGATGTCCAGCTGTTTATTTTCTATAAAGTGAAGTGAACTTATTCCTGTCTCCTGCCTGCATTATTCCCAACCCTATCCTGAGTGACTAAGAACCCATTTCTACCTCTTACAGTATCAAACATAGCAAACTACAATCTTTTATCCAACATATTTGTGTTTAGTCCTTGACAGTGTCATCAACAAAACTGATTGAATGTTCAACCAAGTCTTTTTCTCCAGAGTCTGTGCGGCTTGTGGATGGAGCTGGTCTCTGCTCTGGGAGAGTGGAGGTGAAGTCCAATCAGTCCTGGGCCTCAGTGTGTGAAGCTGACTTTGACCGGCAAGATGCAGAGGTAGTCTGTGGGGAGCTTGGCTGTGGGGTTCCTGCAGCTCTACAGGGGGGGCTCTATGGAGAAGGTGAGGGTCAGACCTGGGATAAAGAGTTCCAGTGTAAAGGCAAAGAGTCCCTTCTCCTGGACTGTGACACCTCAGACAGAGAAAACAACACCTGTCTACCTGGTAATGCTGTTGGACTCACCTGCTCAGGTAAGAAACAGTTTGTCACTCAATCAACATTGTTTCTCACCTGGAGTGAAGAATATGAGAGACAATATAGGTGTGTTTTAGTGAGAAAATAGTAAGATTACTGTCTCTCTCTTTTCTTTTCTCAGAGCCTGATGATGTGAGGCTGGTGGGGGGAGGCAGTCGCTGTGCTGGTGGAGTGGAGTGGTACGACCAGGGAGAGTGGAGGACTGTGGGATCTGACTGGGACCAGGAGGATGTAGCTGCAGTAGTGTGTAGACAGATGGGTTGTGGCTCCACTGTTTCAGTTCTACCTGGAAACACCACTGGAGGGTTTGGAATTGACTGTTCTGGGTCTGAGTCTTCACTGAGGGAGTGTAGGAGAAGATATGATCTCTATCCTGGATTCACAGTGATCTGCTCAGGTAATAACAAGATAGACCATATGGCCAAAAGTATGTGGACATTAGTGGATTCGGCTAATTCAGCCACACCTGTTGCTGACAGGTGTATAAAATCAAGCACACCACCATGCAATCTCCATAGACAAACACAGTCAGTAAAATGTTCTTACTGAAGATCTCAATGACTTTCAACGTGGCACGTCTAGGAGCAACAACGGCTCAGCTGTGAAGTGGTAGGTCAAACAAGCTCACAGAACGGACTGCCTAGAGTTTAACTTCTTACATCTAGACGTTCCGCTAGCGGAACACCTGCTCCAATATCCAATGATGGGCGTGGCACGAAATACAAATTCCTCTAAAATCCGAAAACTTCCATTTTTCAAACATATGACTATTACACAGCATTTTAAAGACAAGACTCTTGTTAATCTAACCACACTGTCCGATTTCAAAAAGGCTTTACAGCGAAAGCAAAACATTAGATTATGTCAGCAGACTACCCAGCCAGAAATAATCAGACACCCATTTTTCAAGCTAGGATATAATGTCACAAAAACCCAGAAGACAGCTAAATGCAGCACTAACCTTTGATGATCTTCATCAGATGACACACCTACGACAATATGTTATACAATACATGCATGTTTTGTTTAAATCAAGTTCATATTTATATAAAAAAACTGCTTTTTACATTAGCATGTGACGTTCAGAACTAGCATACCCCCCACAAACTTCCGGGGAATTTACTAACAATTTACTAAATTACTCACGATAAACGTTCACAAAAAGCATAACAATTATTTTAAGAATTATAGATACAGAACTCCTCTATGCACTCCATATGTCCGATTTTAAAATAGCTTTTTGGTGAAAGCACATTTTGCAATATTCTAAGTACATAGCCCAGCCATCACGGGCTAGCTATTTAGACACCCGGCAAGTTTAGCCTTCACCAAAATCAGATTTACTATTATAAAAGTTTGATTACCTTTTGTTGTCTTCGTCAGAATGCACTCCCAGGACTGCTACTTCAATAACAAATGTTGGTTTGGTCCAAAATAATCCATCGTTGTATCCGAATAGTGGCGTTTTGTTCGTGCGTTCCAGAAACTATCCGAAATGGTAAATCAGGGTCGTGACAAAAAAATTCTATATATTCCATTACTGTACTTCGAAGCATGTCAACCGCTGTTTAAAATCATTTTTTATGCAATTTATCTCGTAAAAAAGCGATAATATTCCGACCGGGAATCTCCTTTTCGGTAAACAGAGGAAAAAACACAAAGACGGGGGCGGCCAGTGCACGCGCCTAAGCCCACAGTCCCTTGATCGGCCACTTGAGAAAGGCGATAATGTGTTTCAGCCTGGGGCTGGAATGACGACATTCAGGTTTTTCCCGGGCTCTGAGAGCCTATGGAAGACGTAGGAAGTGTCACGTTAGAGCAGAGATCCTTTGTAATGGATAGAGATGGCAAAGAAGTTCAAGAAATGGTCAGACATGGTACTTCCTGTAAAGAATCTTCTCACGTTTTGGCCTGCCAAATGAGTTCTGTTATACTCACAGACAACATTCAAACAGTTTTAGAAACTTTGGAGTGTTTTCTATCCAAAGCTAATAATTATAATTATATGCATATTCTAGTTTCTGGGCAGGACTAATAATCAGAATAAATCGGGTACGTTTTTTATCCAGCCATGAAAATACTGCCCCCTAGCCATAACAGGTTAAGTGTATAGAGCGTAAGGACTGTCTGTCCTCGATTGAAAAACTCACTGCTGAGTTCCACATACTTTTGGCCATGTATTATATCTCCTTCCTGGACTCAGTGATCTGCTCAGGAAATATCAACATATTATAATTATATTCAACTGATTTCCTTCATTCATACAACTTCCTCTGCACCTCTCATGATGACTGTTTAGCTTGTCAGTCTGCTTTACTAAATAGATCACTCAGTCAAAAAGGAATCAAATACAACTTAAATATCCCAGAATGCTTTTGTATTTGATTGTTATCTCAGTGAACGTCTCTACTCACTACCACTGTCACATGTCATGTTATTGTCATATCTAAATGAGGAAAGTAGTTGAGGAGCTACGTTTTCTTTTTCTCTCCTCTTGTTCCAGATGTCCTGCTTAAGCCTGATATCAACATATGTTGTCTCAGTGACTGTAGGCCCACTACTCATGTTGCCCTGTGAGGGAGGGTGGCTAGCACTGTTACATGCTGATGTTATTGTCATATCTATAGGAAACTAGTTGAAGAGGTTTTTCTTGTTCTCTTTTATTGTTACAGATCTCCTGGTCCAGCCTGATATCTCCCTGACTGACTCAATGGGAGGGGTCTCCAGGGGCCACCAGGGGCCCGAGATGTTCAGGGGCTACAGCTTCACCATCACCTGCTCCACTCAGCCACAGTACCCAGGAGGCTCCTTCCTCCTCACGTTCACCGGCTCCAACAGAACCCAGACCCAGCCAGCTGTCAATCACTCTGCTGCCTTCCTCTTCCCTGCTGCAGATGACTCCCACCAAGGGAACTACAGCTGTGTTTATGACAATTATGTTTTCTCTCATAACTTCTCCTCTGAGAGTGAGCTCCTCTCCCTCACCATCACAGGTAACTGAACATGAACCAGACTTACAACTTTGTCTTTGACAGATTTCCCACAGATCTATGTGATGATGATCAGTCCCCTCATCAAAGGTGTTTCTGTTTGCAGCCTCTCCTCTGACAGCCTTCATCATCAGACACGTTGTAGTGCTGCTGATCCTACTGACAGCCATCACCACCTCCTACCTGTACTACAAGGTAAAGACATTTACTCAGACGTTACAAGTCATTTAAACTAGAGGGAGAGGGTGAGGGGTAGAGGGAGGGAGAGAGAATGGAGATACTAGAGAGTAAATGTCTGACTGTTGGTGCTGTGTCTCCCTAGCCCACCAGGAGGCAGAAGAGAGTGAACAGGGTGAGCAGCATGGATCTTTATGTCAATGCCATGGAGATGGTCTCTCTGAGCTCCAGAGCTGAAGCTGGACCGGGAGAGGAGAGAGCAGCCCAGGGGACGGAGTAGGAGTAGAATGAAGCTGACCCTACATGCTGATCTTAGGTCAGTTTTGTGTTTTAAATGGATGGTCAGCAGTGGACTGGTGTTTAAAATGTGGTGACAAACCTGAAGTGGTTCTAATTTTAATAACAAGTTCAGAATTAGTTTATCTTTCTAGAACCTTGGAAGAAATCTAAAAGGAGTGACTGCAACATGGTAACAACCACCATTATTCCTTTTAGTTTGGTTTTACCAACAGAGAAACATGGGGTTCTGGGTAACATGGGGTTCTGGGTAACATGGGGTTCTGGGTAACATGGGGTTCTGGGTAACATGGGGTTCTGGGTAACATGGGTTTTGATTATTTTAAGAGAGTTGCTTAATTACGTCTGTTTTGTGTTCCAGAATATATTACTTTTAGCTTTGTCTTCATGTCTTTATCTTATTTAGTGTCTCTTAGATTCTATATCTTATTTAGTGTCTCTTAGATTCTTTATCTTATTTAGTGTCTCTTAGATTCTTTATCTTATTTAGTGTCTCTTAGATTCTTTATCTTATTTAGTGTCTCTTAGATTCTTTATCTTATTTAGTGTCTCTTAGATTCTTTATCTTATTTAGTGTCTCTTAGATTCTTTATCTTATTTAGTGTCTCTTAGATTCTTTATCTTATTTAGTGTCTCTTAGATTCTTCATCTTATTTAGTGTCTCTTAGATTCTTTATCTTGAAGTGTTTCCATTATTAGTCCATGTATTATTATAATCATCTGTTCATTCTTTGTATTTTGAAACATTTTTTTATTAAGGGGATTGTTGTTGTTGTTTAGCCCTGTTATTGATTATGATATATCATTGTTATGATGTTAGTAGTATAGAGATAATGATGTTATTTTCTTATGAAGGTGTTCCTAATGATTTGTCCACTCAGTGTATAGTTGATGTGAGTTCAGATGATGTAGCTGTTATGTTATTTACTCTTTCCAGATAAAGACCTGTTGTTCTCTAAACTGTCATGTAATCACTGAATGCTTTTAATAAACTCACAGGCTGTCAGTCTTGTGTGATTTCCCCTCCAGTTTTTTATTTCCCAGTGGTCAAGGGGTTATTGATCATTAGTGATTCCATCAGTGACACCAGACATCAGCTCAGCCCAGAGGTCCAGCTCAGCACCTTGACCCTTAGTGACCTCTCCCACAGACAGACAGCGGCAGAATTCTGCATCTTCATATCACAATAACAGCTCTCTAATGCAACTGGAGGTGTTCTGAATATCACTACACAGGACAACAACTCCCATTATTAGAGACATAGACATGAGCATCTTGTCACTATATACAGATCTCTGGAGGAGTGGTTACACTTTTACACCTGCTACGTTAGGTTAGATACACAAAGACCACATGACTGCGAATCAGACATTATCATGATCTCAATCTGAACTATAAATCAGACATTATAATTATCTCAATCTGAACTATAAATCAGACCTGATCATTATGTCCATAAAAAATAGAAAACGCATAACAATAAAATGTTGGAGACATTTTTAAATGGTAAAAAAATATTACATTGTAAAGGAATCGACAAAAAAGTTCAGATAAAAGTAGAAACTTTGTGTTAAAAGGATCTCTATAAATAAAAAACAAAGGCAAAATAACAAATGGCAACAGTTTGATGCTGATCTCATTGGACACGTAGAAGAGAAGTTCATTACAGACAAGGAGAATGACTGGTCTCTGATAGAGAAGTTCAATTCACTACAGACAAGGAGAATGACTGGTCTCTGATAGAGAAGTTCAATTCACTACAGACATGGAGAATGACTGGTCTCTGATAGAGAAGTTCAATTCACTACAGACATGGAGAATGACTGGTCTCTGATAGAGAAGTTCAATTCACTACAGACATGGAGAATGACTGGTCTCTGATAGAGAAGTTCAATTCACTACAGACATGGAGAATGACTGGTCTCTGATAGAGAAGTTCAATTCACTACAGACATGGAGAATGACTGGTCTCTGATAGAGAAGTTCAATTCACTACAGACATGGAGAATGACTGGTCTCTGATAGAGAAGTTCAATTCACTACAGACATGGAGAATGACTGGTCTCTGATAGAGAAGTTCAATTCACTACAGACATGGAGAATGACTGTTCTCTGATAGAGAAGTTCAATTCACTACAGACATGGAGAATGACTGGTCTCTGATAGAGAAGTTCCATTCATTACAGACAAGGAGAATGACTGGTCTCTGATAGAGAAGTTCAATTCACTACAGACAAGGAGAATGACTGGTCTCTGATAGAGAAGTTCAATTCACTACAGACATGGAGAATAACTGGTCTCTGATAGAGAAGTTCAATTCACTACAGACATGGAGAATGACTGGTCTCTGATAGAGAAGTTCAATTCACTACAGACATGGAGAATGACTGGTCTCTGATAGAGAAGTTCAATTCACTACAGACATGGAGAATGACTGGTCTCTGATAGAGAAGTTCAATTCACTACAGACATGGAGAATGACTGGTCTCTGATAGAGAAGTTCAATTCACTACAGACATGGAGAATGACTGGTCTCTGATAGAGAAGTTCAATTCACTACAGACATGGAGAATGACTGGTCTCTGATAGAGAAGTTCAATTCACTACAGACATGGAGAATGACTGTTCTCTGATAGAGAAGTTCAATTCACTACAGACATGGAGAATGACTGGTCTCTGATAGAGAAGTTCAATTCATTACAGACAAGGAGAATGACTGGTCTCTGATAGAGAAGTTCAATTCACTACAGACAAGGAGAATGACTGGTCTCTGATAGAGAAGTTCAATTCACTACAGACATGGAGAATAACTGGTCTCTGATAGAGAAGTTCAATTCACTACAGACATGACTGCTTCTTTTCTGGACTTCCCTCCTCTCCTTATGAACTCCTGCCACATCACTTCACTGGATGAAAAGTTACATTAACACAAACTGATATGAGTATCCCCATGTCCTGATCCACCGTGTGTTTTTCCGACCCAGAAGGCAGCAGGTTTGAGGAGCAGAAACAGACCTCCCCTCAGACCTGAAACCCAGGCCCCCTTAACCCCTCCCCTACAGAGCAGCAGCACTAGCTGAGTAAACCACAACATCACACATAGGACAATACATGATATACAATCATATGGACACACTCCCATATACACACATCATTTATATGTAAACATACATTTTTATTTATTTTTCATTTAACTAGGCAAGTCAGTTAAGAACAACACATATCACAAACCCACACATATATTTCCACAAATGTAAACACATGTAAACATGTACATACATTGACCACTACTAATGTTGATTGACCACTACTAAGTCTGATAATATGATGTTGGTATTACAGTACTCATATAAGAGCAAGTCACTGATTGGCTGAGAAGACACACTCAACACACAGGAAAATCAAACTTCCTGTTGTTGCCAAGGTGCTGTCATTCAGCCTGAGGAAGAGAGTCCAAATGTTATTATTGTTGTATAGGTCACACTCTGCTGATATTGATGGATGGTATAGGTCTCACACTGCTGATATTGATGGATGGTATAGGTCTCACACTGCTGGTATTGATGGATGGTATAGGTCTCACACTGCTGGTATTGATGGATGGTATAGGTCTCACACTGCTGATATTGATGGATGGTACAGGTCTCACTCTGCTGGTATTGATGACTGGTATAGGTCTCACTCTGCTGGTATTGATGGATGGTATAGGTCTCACTCTGCTGGTATTGATGGATGGTATAGGTCTCACACTGCTGGTATTGATGGATGGTATAGGTCTCACTCTGCTGGTATTGATGGATGGTACAGGTCTCACTCTGCTGGTATTGATGACTGGTATAGGTCTCACTCTGCTGGTATTGATGGATGGTATAGGTCTCACACTCTGCTGGTATTGATGGCTGGTATAGGTCTCACACTCTGCTGGTATTGATGGATGGTATAGGTCTCACTCTCTGCTGGTATTGATGGATGGTATAGGTCTCACTCTCTGCTGGTATTGATGGATGGTATAGGTCTCACTCTGCTGGTATTGATGGCTGGTATAGGTCTCACACTCTGCTGGTATTGATGGATGGTATAGGTCTCACTCTGCTGGTATTGATGGCTGGTATAGGTCTCACACTCTGCTGGTATTGATGGATGGTATAGGTCTCACTCTCTGCTGGTATTGATGGATGGTATAGGTCTCACTCTCTGCTGGTATTGATGGATGGTATAGGTCTCACTCTGATGGTAATGATGGCTGGTATAGGTCTCACACTGCTGGTAATGATGGCAGGTATAGGTCTCACTCTGCTGGTAATGATGGCTGGTATAGGTCTCACACTCTGCTGGTATTGATGGATGGTATAGGTCTCACTCTGCTGGTATTGATGGATAGTGTAGGTCTCACTCTGCTGGTAATGATGGATGGTATAGGTCACACTCTGCTGGTATTGATGGATGGTATAGGTCTCACACTGCTGGTAATGATGGATGGTATAGGTCTCACTCTCTGCTGGTATTGATGGCTGGTATAGGTCTCACTGTCTGCTGGTATTGACCGATGGTATAGGTCTCACACACTGCTGGTATTGACGGATGGTATAGGTCTCACTCTGCTGGTATTGATAGATGGTATAGGTCTCACACTGCTGGTATTGATGGCTGGTATAGGTCTCACTCTGCTGGTATTGATGGATGGTATAGGTCTCACACTCTGCTGGTATTGATGGATGGTATAGGTCTCACACTCTGCTGGTATTGATGGCTGGTATAGGTCTCTCACTCTGCTGGTATTGATGGTTGGTATAGGTCTCACTCTGCTGGTATTGATGGATGGTATAGGTCTCACTCTGCTGGTATTGATGGATGGTGCAGGTCTCACACTCTGCTGGTATTGATGGATGGTATAGGTCTCACTCTGCTGGTATTGATGGCTGGTATAGGTCTCACTCTGCTGGTATTGATGGATGGTGCAGGTCTCACACTCTGCTGGTATTGATGGATGGTATAGGTCTCACTCTGCTGGTATTGATGGCTGGTATAGGTCTCACACTCTGCTGGTATTGATGGATGGTATAGGTCTCACACTCTGCTGGTATTGATGGATGGTATAGGTCTCACACTCTGCTGGTATTGATGGCTGGTACAGGTCTCACACTCTGCTGGTATTGATGGATGGTACAGGTCTCACTCTGCTGGTATTGATGGATGGTATAGGTCTCACACTCTGCTGGTATTGATGGCTGAGTAGGTACTGAAGTCAGAGTTCTGGACCCTCTTCGTCTTCTTTGGTCTCCTCTGTCCCTGACGGATATCCAACGAGGCGTAACACAGGTCTCCTTCCTCCTGAGAGACAGAGACAGAGAGGGAAACGAGAGAGAGAGCGAAAGAGAGAGAGGGAAACGAGAAAGCAAGAGAGATAGAGAAACAAGAGAGAGATAGAGGAGAGAGAAACAAGAGAGATAGAGGAGTGAGAGAGAGCGAGAGAGAGAGGAGAGAGAAACGAGAAAGCAAGAGAGAGAGAAACGACAAAGCAAGCAAGACAGAAAAATGAGAAAGCAAGAGAGATTCACATCGTTACAACACTGTAAATAGACATCTTATGACATTTCAGATTTCTTTATTCTTTTGGAAATTCTGTGTGTAATGTTTACTGTTAATTTTTATTGTTTGTTACATTTTTTTATTTTTTTTATCTGCTTCACTTGCTTTGGCAATGTGAACATAAGTTTCCCATTCCAATAAAGCCGTAAATTGAAATTGAGGTAATAAGAGAGATTAGAGACAAGATATATTTTATAAATAATCTGTTAATATTCTAAATATATCATCATAAATAATGTATTGTTGCTAATGAATTCACTGGGATGCAAAAATGTGGACTAAAAATAAAGATGGCCACTTGTTATAGAACTACAACACCCACTCTGACTGTAAAGTGGCAGTACCTTGTCTCTGCTGTCACTTCCCCTGGTGGTGGTCCTGTTCAGAGGAACCTGAGTCTCAGTTGGAGCTGTGAAGTTTTGCCAAATCAGTTACATGTAAAAAAAAAAACTAAAAGGTTATGTTAAGAAATGTCTTTACTTTAATACAAAAATACAAACTGAATGAGTGAGATCATGCTATAAAGAGTGAAAGAGCACATACTGCTGTTAATAATGAAGTGAGTTTACCTGTTGTTCTGCAGAAGGAGTAGACACAGGTGGAGGAGAGGAGAGAGGAGAGGAGAGCAGACACAGGACACAGACTGAACAGCAACATCCAACACAGCCCACAGCCTACAGGAGGAGGGGAGGAGGAGGAGGGCTCAGGAGGACTGCTTTTTGGACATAGACAGTCAGGAGGACTGGTTTCTGGACATAAACAGTCGGAGGACTGGTTTCTGGACATAGACAGTCAGGAGGACTGGTTTCTGGACAAATACAGTCAGGAGGACTGGTTTCTGGACAAATACAGTCAGGAGGACTGGTTTCTGGACAAATACAGTCAGGAGGACTTGTTTCTGGACATAAACACAAGAAAACATGAAGAACTTGATTGAGAAATGTCTGTAAATATATTTTCTATGGCTGTATGTTCTTACCAAATGAAAGTCTGGTGATGACATTTCCATTGTTAGATATGAACGTTTCTACTGTATCGCTAACCCCTTCAAAGTTCAGAAACTTCTTCTTCAAAGTCCCAAAGTAGCAGAGTCCCAGGTCAGATTCAGTGATGTTCTCAATCAGCAGATCCCAGAACTGTTGAGAACGCCACAGGAAATAGAAGCGAGTGACAGGATTGTCCATTATATCCTGATTTGAAACACTGAAATGACCCACATTCTCAATGGAGCTGTTTCTATGCCAATGTGTTTTATCATGGTGTTTGACATCACAGTGAAGAACAACGTTGTCTCCTGGTCTGACTCTCAGCTCCACCTCTGTTCCAGAGATCCCATCCTGACTGGAGGAAACAGCACCTACAGGTAGCAGAGGAACAATGTTAGGATGAACTGACTGGAGGAAACAGCACCTACAGGTAGCAGAGGAACAGTGTTATGATGAACTGACTGGAGGAAACAGCACCTACGGGTAACAGAGGAACAGTGTTAGGATGAACTGACTGGAGCAAACAGCACCTACAGGTAGCAGAGGAACAATGTTAGGATGAACTGACTGGAGGAAACAGCACCTACAGGTAGCAGAGGAACAATGTTAGGATGAACTGACTGGAGGAAACAGCACCTACAGGTAGCAGAGGAACAGTGTTAGGATGAACTGACTGGAGGAAACAGCACCTACGGGTAACAGAGGAACAGTGTTAGGATGAACTGACTGGAGCAAACAGCACCTACAGGTAGCAGAGGAACAATGTTAGGATGAACTGACTGGAGGAAACAGCACCTACAGGTAGCAGAGGAACAATGTTAGGATGAACTGACTGGAGGAAACAGCACCTACAGGTAACAGAGGAACAGTGTTAGGATGAACTGACTGGAGCAAACAGCACCTACAGGTAGCAGAGGAACAGTGTTAGGATGAACTGACTGGAGGAAACAGCACCTACAGGTAGCAGAGGAACAATGTTAGGATGAACTGACTGGAGGAAACAGCACCTACAGGAAACAGAGGAACAGTGTTAGGATGAACTGACTGGAGGAAACAGCACCTACAGGTAGCAGAGGAACAGTGTTAGGATGAACTGACTGGAGGAAACAGCACCTACAGGTAGCAGAGGAACAGTGTTAGGATGAACTGACTGGAGCAAACAGCACCTACAGGTAGCAGAGGAACAGTGTTAGGATGAACTGACTGGAGGAAACAGCACCTACAGGTAGCAGAGGAACAGTGTTAGAAAGAACCAGAATCTTGTTTGGATATGATTCACTTTCTACAGTCTCATATTGTGGGTTCACCCTCAGGAAGACCACATGAACCCTACGTGGACAACATCTGCAGAGACACTGGTCTCAGAACAGAGAGCTATGGCAACAACAGAGAGCTATGGCAACAACAGAGATCTATGGCAACAACAGAGAGCTATGGCAACAACAGAGAGCTATGGCAACAACAGAGAGCTATGGCAACAACAGAGAGCTATGGCAACAGCAGAGAGCTATGGCAACAGCAGAGAGCTATGGCAACAGCAGAGAGCTATGGCAACAGCAGAGAGCTATGGCAACAGCAGAGAGCTATGGCAACAGCAGAGAGCTATGGCAACAACAGAGAGCTATGGAAACAACAGAGAGCTATGGCAACTACAGAGAGCATCAAATCAAATTTTATTGGTCACATACACATGGTTAGCAGGTGTTAATGCAAGTGTAGCGAAATGCTTGTGCTTCTAGTTCCAACCATGCAGTAATATCTGACAAGTAATCTAACAATTTCACAACAACTGCCTTATACCCACAAGTGTAAAGGAATGACTAAGAATATGTACATATAAATATATGAATGAGCGATGGCCGAACGGCATAGGCAAGATGCAGTAGATGGTATGGAGTACAGTATATACATATGAGATGAGTAATGTAGGGTATGTAAACATTATATAAAGTGGAATCCCCCATAGACAAAGATGGCATGCAAAGTAACAGCACGTACACACTACAGTCTTAGTAAAAAGGGTACTTTGGCTGTTCCCATAGGAGAACCCTTAGAATAAACCTTTTTGATTGCAAGTAGAACCCTTTTGGTTCCAGGTAGAGCCTTTTTGGTTCCAGGTAGAGCCCTTTTGGTTCCAGGTAGAGCCCTTTTGGTTCCAGGTAGAGCCCTTTTGGTTCCAGGTAGAGCCCTTTTGGTTCCAGGTAGAGCCCTTTTGGTTCCAGGTAGAGCCCTTTTGGTTCCAGGTAGAGCCCTTTTGGTTCCAGGTAGAGCCCTTTTGGGTTCAAGATTGAACCATTTCCACAGACGGAACACAAAAGGGTTCTAATTAGAACCCAAAAGGGTAGGTTAATAAATGTAGGGAACTATAAAACCACATCAAACGATGAGCTATCGTGCAGCTATGAGGACCAGTAAAACTTATTCTAAAGGCTACTTACACAGGAGAGTGATGAGAGAAACAAACAGCCTGTCCATCTGGTGGTCTGATGGTCTGATGGTGACTGTCAGAGAGTAGCTGGGTCTTTGAGTAACAAGGTCTTTGCTGTGTATTTCCGTGTTCATGACTAGATGTACTTTACCATGAAAGGACATACGAGCAGCGATTGGTTCGATGGAGCGGAAAGTTTTCAGCTTGTTTTCACCTTCTCTCTGAAACTCATGTTGTGACAGGAAGAGGAGGGTCTAGCATCGAGGTTAACATGTTTCACACCAACGTGACGTCACTGGAAAATATTTAGCTTTGAGGTGTTCTCTGTACTGTAGATAGCAACACCTAACTAACAGCACCTGGTCAAGTCAACCAAACACAACATGATCAACCAAACACTCATTCTGGTGTCAATGTTGACCCTTGAAGGAAAAGACTCTTGAGACAGAGGCCTGTCATGTGACAGAGGCCTGTCATGTGACAGAGGCCTGTCATGTGACAGAGGCCTGTCATGTGACAGAGGCCTGTATCATGTGACAGAGACCTATATCATGTGACAGAGACCTATATCATGTGACAGAGACCTATCATGAGACAGAGGCTTATTGTTGGCCTCTATACCTGTATCCTGCCAGTATTAATGTTTGATTTATCAAATGATGAATATCCAGTAATCATAACATTTAAATCTCACCATGATCTGTATGAGCTAATTGAGGCGTCACAAAATGTAATATTTATCCACAAAACATCTTGGCCTCACCAATCTCAGACAGCCTGAATTGAAGTCGGCCAGAAACTACAATCAGTTACTACAATAACCGTGATGCTCTGGAGAGGATGTGATGGTACAGCTATGCCTATTCTAGTTCTTAATCTCTTTTCATTCAGGATTAGTGGGACAACAAATAAGACATAGAAAAATTGAGAAATATACTCAGAGTGAAATGTGAGTTCATCATCAGGAGAACAGCTGCACCATGGGTGAACAACTACTTATACATTGGATGTCCTCTCTTCCTCAGCCCAAATGGTAGACAGAAAGACAGAAAAACAGACAGACAGCACCATGGCAACAGCAACAGGAAGTGTGGGTTTCCTGTGTGTTGAGTGTGTCTTCTCAGCCAATCAATGACTAGCTCTTATATGAGTACTGTAATACCAACATCATAAGATCAGACTTATCAACATTAGTAGTGGTCAATGTATGTATATGTTTACATGTGTTTATATATACATAATGTGGGTATATGGGAGTGTGTGTCCATATGATTGTATATCATATATAGTCCAGGTGTGTGGTTGTGGTTTACTCAGCTAGTGCTGCTGATCTGTAGGGGAGGAGTTAAGGGAGGACTGGGTTTCAGGTCTGAGGAGCAGTGTCAGAGTAGCTGGGTCTGTCAGTAACAGTATCAGAGTAGCTGGGTCTGTCAGTAACAGTATCAGAGTAGCTGGGTCTGTCAGTAACAGTATCAGAGTAGCTGGGTCTGTCAGTAACAGTATCAGAGTAGCTGGGTCTGTCAGTAACAGTATCAGAGTAGCTGGGTCTGTCAGTAACAGTATGAGAGTAGCTGGGTCTGTCAGTAACAGTATCAGAGTAGCTGGGTCTGTCAGTAACAGTATCAGAGTAGCTGGGTCTGTCAGTAACAGTATCAGAGTAGCTGGGTCTGTCAGTAACAGTATCAGAGTAGCTGGGTCTGTCAGTAACAGTATCAGAGTAGCTGGGTCTGTCAGTAACAGTATCAGAGCAGCTGGGTCTGTCAGTAACAGTATCAGAGTAGCTGGGTCTGTCAGTAACAGTATCAAAGTAGCTGGGTCTGTCAGTAACAGTATCAGAGTAGCTGGGTCTGTCAGTAACAGTATCAGAGTAGCTGGGTCTGTCAGTAACAGTATCAGAGTAACTGGGTCTGTCAGTAACAGTATCAGAATAGCTGGGTCTGTCAGTAGCAGTATCAGAGTAACTGGGTCTGTCAGTAACAGTATCAGAGACGCTGGGTCTGTCAGTAACAGTATCAGAGTAACTGGGTCTCTGATGCAGATATCAGTTAGTATAACAAGGATACAAACAGAAATATTACAGAAAACAATAATGTCACGTATGTGCAGTTCCACAGTGGCCAAGCAGTTGACACATCACCTGTCAAGTAGATGGAAACATTGTGGTTTCTACAGACCTGAAACCTTGAATATCCCTTAACCCCTCAGTCCTCCCCTCAGACCTGAAACCCAGCCCCCCCCCCCCCCCCCCCCCCCCCTTAACCCCCCTACAGAGCAGCATCACTAGCTGAGTAAATCACAACCACACAAAAAGGACTAGGCATGCATATGCAATCATATGCAAACACACTCACACAGCCATGAGAAGACTCATTCAGTACACATTAAACCCTGACTTCCTATTGCCATTGCCATGGTGTTGCTATTCTCCTGATGATGAACTGACGTTTCACTCTGATTGCATTTCTCTCCCTGTCTATGTCCTATTTGTTGTCCCACTAATCCTGAATAAAAATTGATTATTTGGTACAGAAATACATCCACAAAGATAACCTCTATGGGACCGGCGGGACAAATTCGTCCCACCTACGTAACAGCCACTGCCAGCCTGTGGCGCGATTTTCAAAATCTTCAAAATCATATTACTTCAATTTCTCAAACATATGACTATTTTACAGCCATTTAAAGATAAGACTCTCGTTAATCTAACCACACTGTCCGATTTCAAAAAGGCTTTACAACGAAAGCAAAACATTAGATTATGTCAGCAGAGTACCAAGCCAGAAATAATCAGACACCCATTTTTCAAGCCAGCATATAATGTCACCAAAACCCAGAAGACAGCTAAATGCAGCACTCACCTTTGATGATCTTCATCAGATGACAACCCTAGGACATTATGTTATACAATACATGCATGTTTTGTTCAATCAAGTTCATATTTATATCAAAAACCAGCTTTTTACATTAGCATGTGACGTTCAGAACTAGCATACCCCCCGCAAACTTACGGGGAATTCGCTAACATTTTACTAAATTACTCACGATAAACGTTCACAAAAAGCATAACAATTATTTTAAGAATTATAGATACAGACCTCCTCTATGCACTCGATATGTCCGATTTTAAAATAGCTTTTTGGTGACAGCACATTTTGCAATATTCTAAGTACATAGCCCAGGCATCACGGGCTCGCTATTTAGACACCCGGCAAGTTTAGCACTCACCATAATCATATTTACTATTATAAAAATGTCATTACCTTTTGTTGTCTTCGTCAGAATGCACACCCAGGACGTCTACTTCAATAACAAATGTTGGTTTGGTCCAAAATAATCCATCGTTATATCCGAATAGCGGCGTTTTGTTCGTGCGTTCCAGACACTATCCGAAATAGTAAAGAAGTGTCGCGCGCTTGGCGCAATTCCTGACAATAAAATTCAAAGTATTCCATTGCCGTACGTCGAAGCATGTCAACCGCTGTTTAAAATCAATTTTTACGTCATTTTTCTCGTAGAAAAGCGATAATATTCCGACAGGGAATCTCCTTTTCGGCAAACAGAGGAAAAAATCCCAAAGGCGGGGGCGGTCGGGGTCACGCGCATAAGCTAGTGTCTCTTGATGGGCCACTTGAGAAAGGCGATAATGTGTTTCAGCCTGGGGCTGGAATGACGACATTCTCTTTTTTCCCGGGCTATGAGAGCCTATGGAAGACGTGGGAAGTGTCACGTTAGAGCAGAGATCCTTAGTAAATGATAGAGATGGCAAAGAAGTTCCAGAAATGGTCAGACAGGCCACTTCCTGTAAAGGAATCTCTCAGGTTTTGACCTGCCATTTGAGTTCTGTTATACTCACAGACACCATTCAAACAGTTTTAGAAAATTTAGGGTGTTTTCTATCCATATGTAATAAGTATATGCATATTCTAGTTACTGAGTAGGAGTGGTAACCAGATTAAATCGGGTATGTTTTTTATCCAGCCGTGTCAATGCTGCCCCCTAGCCCTAACAGGATAAGGAACAACAATTGGCATGGATGTACAGTACCATCACATCCTTCACAGAGCATCATGGTTATTATAGTTTCAGGTTGTAGTGTCTGGCTGCCTTCGAGTCTGGCTGCCTTCGAGTCTGGCTGCCAACTGTAGATGAAAGTGGGTGAGTGAAGTTGAGAGAGGTTCATCTGCCACAGTAGAAAGATGGACAATGTAGTGGTTTTACAACAGCAAGACTCAGATCAACATAACAGTGTCAACATAGCTGCTGGTGTTTCTAAAAGTGTTTCTGTTTCAGTCACATCCTCTATAGAGCATTATGGTTATTGTAGTTTCTAGTTGTAGTTTCTGGCTGTTTCAACATAACAGTGTGAACATATCTGCTGTTGTTTCTAAAAGTTTTTCTGTTTCAGTCACATCCTCTATAGAGCATTATGGTTATTGTAGTTTCTAGTTGTAGTTTCTGGCTGTTTCAACATAACAGTGTCAACATAGCTCCTGGTGTTTCTAAAAGTTTTTCTGTTTCAGTCACATCCTCTATAGAGCATTATGGTTATTGTAGTTTCTGGTTGTAGTTTCTGGCTGTTTCAACATAACAGTGTGAACATAGCTCCTGGTGTTTCTAAAAGTTTTTCTGTTTCAGTCACATCCTCTATAGAGCATTATGGTTATTGTAGTTTCTGGTTGTAGTTTCTGGCTGTTTCAACATAACAGTGTCAACATAGCTGCTGGTGTTTCTAAAAGTTTTTCTGTTTCAGTCACATGCTCTATAGAGCATTATGGTTATTGTAGTTTCTGGTTGTAGTTTCTGGCTGTTTCAACATAACAGTGTGAACATAGCTGCTGGTGTTTCTAAAAGTTGTTCTGTTTCAGTCACATCCTCTATAGAGCATTATGGTTATTGTAGTTTCTGGTTGTAGTTTCTGGCTGTTTCAACATAACAGTGTCAACATAGCTGCTGGTGTTTCTAAAAGTTTTTCTTTATAAACGTCTAAATAAACTTTACTATACGCCCATAACACTCACTGACCAACTGAAAACATAACGTGTGTATAATGAGTGGGTTAGAGAGGGGTCTCAAATATCACTACATTTATATCCCCTGTAGCTTTACAATCATGACAAGGAGGTTCCTGTTTCAGTCACGTCTTTCGCCACGTTCCTGTAGATCAAACAAAAACACCCCAATGATTGGTTGACAAAAAGTGCCTCCCTCAATGCAGGTGATGGTTGCATGGTACAGCTACTGAGAAGCTACTGCAAGGAGACTTCCTGACCTTTGATCACATGCTTTTTGTCAAGTTCATGCAGTTGGCATGTAGTTGCAAGTTGGAGAATTTTTATAACCATAACGCAACACAATTTGAAAGGTGGTCACCAATGATGGTCAACTTCTCAACAAAAGTGATCCACTCGAACACGTCCATGGTTTAATGTCAGGGTGAGGCCTAGATGTTTGGTGGATAAATACTACATTTTTGGAATCCTGAAATAGTTCATGCAGATCAGGATTTAAATGTTATGATTACTGGATGTTCAACATTTCATCAATCAAACATTAATACTGGCAGGATACAGTTATAGAGGCCAACCTTAGGCCTCTTCCTCAAGAGTCTTTTACTTCAAGGGTCAAATGTGACACCAGAATGAGTGTTTGGTTCTTCAAGTATGTTAGATGATGTTGCGGTAGGTGTTGTACCTGCAGAGACCACCTAAAAGAAGCTGAATATTTTCCATTGACGTCACGTTGGTGTGAAACCTGTTTACCTCGATGCTAGACCCTCCTCTTCCTGTCACAACATGGGTTTCAGAGAAAAGGACCACGAGCTGAAAAGTTTCCACTCGATCGAACCAATCGCTGCTCGTATGTCCTTTCATGGTAAAGTCTATCAAGTCATGAACATGGAAATACGCAGCAAAGACCTTGTTACTCAAAGACCCAGCTACTCTCTGACAGTCACCATCAGACCATCAGACCACCAGATGGACAGGCTGTGTGTTTCTCTTATCACTCTCGTGTGTAAGTAGCCTTTAGAATTAGTTTTACTGGGACTCATAGTTGAACGATAGATCATCGTTTGATGTGGTTTTATATTTGTCTACGTTAGGGCTAGGGGGCAGTATTGACACGGCTGGATAAAAAACATACCCGATTTAATCTGGTTACCACTCCTACCCAGTAACTAGAATATGCATATACTTATTACATATGGATAGAAAACACCCTAAAGTTTCTAAAACTGTTTGAATGGTGTCTGTGAGTATAACAGAACTCATATGGCAGGTCAAAACCTGAGAGATTCCTTTACAGGAAGTGGCCTGTCTGACCATTTCTTGAACTTCTTTTCCATCTCTATCTTTTACTAAGGATCTCTGCTCTAACGTGACACTTCCCACGTCGTCCATAGGCGCTCAGAGCCCGGGAAAAAACAGAATGTCGTCATTCCAGCCCCAGGCTGAAACACATTATCGCCTTTCTCAAGTGGCCGATCAAGGGACTCTGGGCTTATGCGCGTGACCCGACCGCCCCCGCCTTTGTGATTTTTTCCTCTGTTTGCCGAAAAGGAGATTCCCTGTCGGAATATTATCGCTTTTCTACGAGAAAAATGGCGTAAAAATTGATTTTAAACAGCGGTTGACATGCTTCGAAGTACGGTAATGGAATATTTAGAATTTTATTGTCACGAATTGCGCCATGCGCGCGACACTTCTTTATCATTTCGGATAGTGTCTGGAACGCACGAACAAAACGCCGCTATTCGGATATAACGATGGATTATTTTGGACCAAACCAACATTTGTTATTGAAGTAGCAGTCCTGGGTGTGCATTCTGACGAAGACAACAAAAGGTAATGAAACTTTTATAATAGTAAATATGATTATGGTGAGTGCTAAACTTGCCGGGTGTCTAAATAGCGAGCCCGTGATGCCTGGGCTATGTACTTAGAATATTGCAAAATGTGCTTTCACCAAAAAGCTATTTTAAAATCGGACATATCGAGTGCATAGAGGAGGTCTGTATCTATAATTCTTAAAATAATTGTTATGCTTTTTGTGAACGTTTATCGTGAGTAATTTAGTAAAATGTTAGCAAATTCCCCGGAAGTTTGCGGGGGGTATGCTAGTTCTGAACGTCACATGCTAATGTAAAAAGCTGGTTTTTGATATAAATATGAACTTGATTGAACAAAACATGCATGTATTGTATAACATAATGTCCTAGGGTTGTCATCTGATGAAGATCATCAAAGGTGAGTGCTGCATTTAGCTGTCTTCTGGGTTTTGGTGACATTATATGCTGGCTTGAAAAATGGGTGTCTGATTATTTCTGGCTTGGTACTCTGCTGACATAATCTAATGTTTTGCTTTCGTTGTAAAGCCTTTTTGAAATCGGACAGTGTGGTTAGATTAACGAGAGTCTTGTCTTTAAATAGCTGTAAAATAGTCATATGTTTGAGAAATTGAAGTAATAGGATTTTTAAGGTTTTGAAAATCGCGCCACAGGCTGCAAGTGGCTGTTACGTAGGTGGGACGAATTCGTCCCGCCTAGCCCTACCCTCTTAGAAAAAAGGGTTCCAAAAGGGTTCTTCGGCTGTCCCCACCCTTTTTGGATCCAGATAGAACCCTTTTGGGTTCCAATTAGAATTCTCTGTGGAAATGGTTCAATCTAGAACCCAAAAGGGATCTACCTGGAACCAAAAAAGGTTATTTGAAGGGTTCTCCTATGGGGACAGTTGAAGAACACTTTGGGGTTCTAGATAGCACCTTTAACTAAGAGTGTAGTGCGTATGTGCTGTTAATATGCATCCTATCTTTGTCTATGGAGGATGATGGCATTCCATAGCTCTCTGTTGTTACCATAGCTCTCTGTTGTTACCAAAGCTCTCTGTTGTTGCCATAGCTTTCTGTTGTTACCATAGCTCTCTGTTGTTACCATAGCTCTCTGTTGTTACCATAGCTCTCTGTTGTTACCATAGCTCTCTGTTGTTGCCATAGCTCTCTGTAGTTGCCATAGCTCTCTGTTGTTACCATAGCTCTCTGTAGTTGCCATAGCTCTCTGTTGTTGCCATAGCTCTCTGTTGTTGCAATAGCTCTCTGTAGTTGCCATAGCTCTCTGTTGTTACCATAGCTCTCTGTAGTTGCCATAGCTCTCTGTTGTTGCCATAGCTCTCTGTTGTTGCAATAGCTCTCTGTTGTTGCCATAGCTCTCTGTTGTTGCCATAGCTCTCTGTTGGCCTTTGATACCTGTAGGTGCTGTTTCCTCCAGTCAGTTCATCCTAACACTGTTCCTCTGCTACCTGTAGGTGCTGTTTCCTCCAGTCAGTTCATCCTAACACTGTTCCTCTGCTACCTGTAGGTGCTGTTTCCTCCAGTCAGTTCATCCTAACACTGTTCCTCTGCTACCTGTAGGTGCTGTTTCCTCCAGTCAGTTCATCCTAACACTGTTCCTCTGCTACCTGTAGGTGCTGTTTCCTCCAGTCAGTTCATCCTAACACTGTTCCCTGTAGGTGCTGTTTCCTCCAGTCAGTTCATTCTAACACTGTTCCTCTGCTACCTGTAGGTGCTGTTTCCTCCAGTCAGTTCATCCTAACACTGTTCCTCTGCTACCTGTAGGTGCTGTTTCCTCCAGTCAGTTCATCCTAACACTGTTCCTCTGCTACCTGTAGGTGCTGTTTCCTCCAGTCAGTTCATCCTAACACTGTTCCTCTGCTACCTGTAGGTGCTGTTTCCTCCAGTCAGTTCATCCTAACACTGTTCCTCTGCTACCTGTAGGTGCTGTTTCCTCCAGTCAGTTCATCCTAACACTGTTCCCTGTAGGTGCTGTTTCCTCCAGTCAGTTCATTCTAACACTGTTCCTCTGCTACCTGTAGGTGCTGTTTCCTCCAGTCAGTTCATCCTAACACTGTTCCTCTGGTACCTGTAGGTGCTGTTTCCTCCAGTCAGTTCATCCTAACACTGTTCCTCTGTTACCTGTAGGTGCTGTTTCCTCCAGTCAGTTCATCCTAACACTGTTCCTCTGCTACCTGTAGGTGCTGTTTCCTCCAGTCAGTTCATCCTAACACTGTTCCCTGTAGGTGCTGTTTCCTCCAGTCAGTTCATTCTAACACTGTTCCTCTGCTACCTGTAGGTGCTGTTTCCTCCAGTCAGTTCATCCTAACACTGTTCCTCTGGTACCTGTAGGTGCTGTTTCCTCCAGTCAGTTCATCCTAACACTGTTCCTCTGTTACCTGTAGGTGCTGTTTCCTCCAGTCAGTTCATCCTAACACTGTTCCTCTGCTACCTGTAGGTGCTGTTTCCTCCAGTCAGTTCATCCTTACACTGTTCCTCTGCTACCTGTAGGTGCTGTTTGTGGGAGCTGGCAGAAACATGTGGTGAACATGGAAGGGTCTCTCCATGGAACAGAAAAAGAGGTCTACCACCATGGAAATGTCATCACCAGACTTTCATTTGGTAAGAAAATACTGTTTCTTGTTTTTTCTTTAGGGTGCCATACAAAAGAAATGCACATACTTTGTAATGCCAGGGAAACAGAATCTCAATGAGAGGCAAGTTTCTTCATTTATGCTTGTGTTTATGTCCAGAAACCAGTCCTCCTCCTCCTCTTCCCCTGATGTAGACTGTGGACTGTGTTGGATGTTGCTGTTCAGTCTATGTCCTGTGTCTGCTCTCCTCTCCTCTCACCTCTCCTCCGCCTGTGTCTACTCCTGCAGAAAAACAGGTAAACTCATTCTCTCACTTCCTCTCATAGTCAGTCTTCTACTTACTTTTCAGTCTCTTATTATTTGGATGTCACTGTATTCTGAATCAGTCTTATTATTGTCATTGTTTTAACTCAGGCTTGTTTTAACGGTGATAAACTCTTCTTCTGCAGCTCCAACTGACACTCAGATCAAGACTACCATCAGGGGAAGTGAGAGCAGAGAACAGGTACCGTCAGACTGGGATATTTAGTTATTTTAGGGGTGGCCATCTTGATTTGTAGTCCATGTGTTTGTTAACCCAGCCCTATTCAAAGGGATGTAAACTCATTAAGAACAGAAGGCCAAAAGCACACATAATGACTTAAATCTGTCTGTCTCTCTCTCTCTCTCTTTCTCTCTCTCTCTACCTCTCTCTACCTCTCTCTCTCTCTCTCTCTCTCTTTACCTCTCTCTACCTCTCTCTACCTCTACCTTTCAGAGAGGTCTGGGTTTGTGGGTGTGGTTTATAGGTCAAACCAGTCAGTGTAGCTTCCTTTCAGAGAGTTCTGGGTTTGTGGGTGTGGTTTATAGGTCATTCCAGTCAGTGTAGCTTCCTTTCAGAGAGTTCTGGGTTTGTGGGTGTGATTTATAGGTCATACCAGTCAGTGTAGCTTCCTTTCAGAGAGGTCTGGGTTTGTGGGTGTGGTTTATAGGCTAAACATGACTAAGAGGCCAAGAGGGTGTGGCTAGATACAGAGAGGGCGTGGTTTGAGGTGAATGGGTGTGGCTTGGATGCCAAGAGGGTGTGGCTTGATATTTTATTACATTTATGTAAACGGGTGCGGGACTGGTGGCAGTGACGCAGGAGAGCAGAACTAGGTAATAGCCGGAGCAGTTTAATATCGAAACCAACGGCATATAGAATAAACCAACATGGGTACAAAACCCATTTGTCCAGGTGGGATAGGGCATTGTGCAGTGCAATCGTCTGTGGATCTGTTGGGGCGGTAAGCAACTTGAAGTGGGTCTAGGGTGTTGGGTAAGGTGGAGGTGATATGATCCTTAACTGGCCTCTCAAAGCACTTCATGATGACAGAAGTGAGTGTTATGGGGCGATAGTCATTTAGATCAGTTACCTTTGCTTTCATGGGAACATAAACAATGGTCGACATCTTAAAGCAAGTGGGGACAACAGATTGGGATAGGGTGCGATTGAATTTGTCCGTAAACACTCCAGCCAGCTGGTCTGCCTACTGTATGCTCTGATGACGCAGATTGGGATGCCGTCTGGGCCGGCAGCCTTGCGAGGGTTAACACACTTGAATGTTTTACTGACATCGGCCATGGAGGTCAGGAGTACACAGTCCTCATGAGGAGCGTGTGCCCATGTCGGCGACTCATTTTTTTCCTCAAAGCGGGTAAAGACTGTGTTTAGCTTGTCATTTTGCGTCTTTGCCTTGCAAAGGTCATAGCTGGTCTATTTGTACATGTCCATATTCCTAGTCACATTGCATGCTTAAGCGTGGTGGTTTGCACTTTCAGTTTTGCTTGATTGCTTCCATCTATCCACGGTTTTGGGTTTGAATAAGTTCTAATCATCACAGTAGGAAAAACATCTTAACATCTTACATCCTCTATGCACTTCCTGATGAACCCAGTCACTGAGTCAGTGTACTGTATACGTCGATACTATTCCCAGAGGCGACCCGGAACATTTCCCAATCCGTGTGATCAAAACAGTCCTGAAGAATAGATTCTGATTGGTCAGACCAACATTGAATTGACCTTACCACAGGTGGATCCTGTTTAGGTTCCTGCCTATAGGCAGGGAGGAGCAGGATGGAGGCATGATCTGATTTGGCGAAGGGAGGGCATGTCAGGGTCTTGTAGCCATCCCGGAAGAGAGAGTATCAATGGTCAAGTGTGTTCTCTCCGCGTGTAGCACAGGAGAATTTCGGGGGCGTTTTCCTGTAATTTCCTTTATTTAAATCCCCAATTACAATAAATGCAGCCTCAGGATATACGGATACCAGTTTGCATAATATCCAGTGTAGTTCCTTGAGAGCTGTCGAGGAGTCAGCTTGGGGGGGAATATACACGGCAGTAACAATAAGCAAAATAATATTATCTCGAGGTAATGCAGTTGGCATTTGGTGGTGAGGCATTCCAGATCGGGAGAACAAAAGGACTTTAGTTCCTGTACGTTACCACAATCACAACGTGAGATAATCATGAGACATACCCCTCCACCTCTGATTTTACCGGAGAGTTATTTCTTCCTGTCGGTGTGATGAATGGAGAACCCCGCTGGCTGTATGAATGGGGACAATATATCTGGAGAGCCATGACCGTTAAACAGAGTATTTTTCAATCTTTCTCAGAACAGAGTTCCTTGCCCTGAGCTCGTCTACTTTATTGTCCAGGGGCTGAACTTCTGAGAGCAATATACTTGGATGTGGTGGACGGTTTTCTCGCCGCCTGAGCCCCACTTCTCCTCCCTCTTCTCCGGCATTAACGTTTTTGTGTGGCACCCGGAATGAATGGGTTTGCCTCGTGAAGTCCAAGCAAAGGATCCAGGTCAGGGAAGTTGAATTTCTGGTCTAATTTCTGGTGAGTGACCACCGATCTAATGTCCAAAAGTTATAACACTAGAAACGTTCTGAGCAAATAACATAAGAAATAAAAATGTGAAAAAACTTCAATGTTGGCTAGGAGCTAGATCTTGTTCGTACCACAGAACAATAGAATCAATTTTATTCCAGAAGATAGCCATGACAGACATATTGACCAATCACAATAAGACATGAGCAGTAGCTCAATATGAAGTCCATAACAATACAACTATAATTTTGTAGACCTTTTCAAATATATTTTTTAAGAAATAAAAAAAGATGAAAAAAAATATTGAAATATTACAAACAAAAAGTTTTTCTGTGATAGGATACAATTTCCAAGCTCTTACATACAAATTCTAACCAATAAAAACCTTCTGGGTAATAGAGAAAGAATGGGACAGACCAGCAGATGATGAAACCACATGACAACAGATTCATGCTGATGTCATTGGACATGTAGAAGAGAAGTTCAGTTCACTGCAGACATGGAGAATGACTGGTCTCTGATAGAGAAGTTCAATTCACTACAGACAAGGAGAATGACTGGTCTCTGATAAAGAAGTTCAATTCACTACAGACATGGATAATGACTGGTCTCTGATAGAGAAGTTCAATTCACTACAGACATGGAGAATGACTGGTCTCTGGTAGAGAAGTTCAATTCACTACAGACAAGGAGAATTACTGGTCTCTGATAGAGAAGTTCAATTCACTACAGACATGGAGAATGACTGGTCTCTGATAGAGAAGTTCAATTCACTACAGACAAGGAGAATTACTGGTCTCTGATAGAGAAGTTCAATTCACTACAGACATGGAGAATGACTGGTCTCTGATAGAGAAGTTCAATTCACTACAGACAAGGAGAATGACTGGTCTCTGCTTCTTTTCTCGACTTCCCTCCTCTCCTTATGAACTCCTGGTTTTAACACAACAAAACACAACATGTAAAACCGGTTATCACATCACTGTAGTGGTTGAGAAATTAAAGTTGATATGAGAAGCCACATGTCCTGACTGGGGTTTCCGTTAACCGGTAATAGCCAGCTATTGGCCGGTATATTATCTGGGGGAAGAAGAACACATCCCATTGTGAAATAATGCTTATTAGCCTCTTCATTGTAGCCTAGATCTACAGGTTGTATGAATTTGGGATCTATCGTCCCACAACTGCCCCAGAGTCTGTTCGGAATAGGATATATATGTTCTCTACAAGCTGACCAATAGAAAAGGTAAAATGTTCTACTATGGGGGATACTCGTCTTGTTGGCTGAGGGAAAGTAAATGTCTTCAAAGAGAGCATCAGAATTAGGTTAGAAGGACCACACATTGTTGCATCCTTGACTTCCATGTTCTGTTGATGTGAATTACCATAATATAAATATGATTGTCATTCTGAGCACCGTGGGTGGACACCCTAATCGGGTTACACACCCAATGCATATGGGTCGGGTAAATTTATCAAGTGTCCGGTAAATTAAAATGCAGATGTCAAGTGTCTGGTGCTTAAACCTCTTACATCTAGACGTTCCGCTAGCGGAACACCTAGTCCAATATCCAATGATAGGCGTGGCGCGAATTACAAATTCCTCAAAAATCCCAAAACTTCAATTTTTCAAACGTATGACTATTTAACACCATTTTAAAGACAAGACTCTCCTTTATCTAACCACACTGTCCGATTTCAAGAAGGCTTTACAACGAAAACAAAACATTAGATTATGTCAGCAGAGTACCCAGCCAGAAATAATCAGACACCCATTTTTCAAGCTAGCATATAATGTCACAAAAAACAAAACCACAGCTAAATGCAGCACTAACCTTTGATCTTCATCAGATGACACACCTAGGACATTATGTTATACAATACATGCATGTTTTGTTCAATCAAGTTCATATTTAAATCAAAAACCAGCTGTTTACATTAGCATGTGACGTTCAGAACTAGCATTCCCACCGAACACTTCCGGTGAATTTACTAAATTACTCACGATAAACGTTCACAAAAAACATAACAATTATTTTAAGAATTATAGATACAGAACTCCTTTATGCACTCGCTATGTCCGATTTTAAAATAGCTTTTCGGTGAAAGCACATTTTGCAATATTCTGAGTAGATAGCCCAGCCATCACGGCTAGCTATTTTGACACCCACCAGGTTTGACACTCACCAAACTCCGATTTACTATTAGAAAAGTTTGATTACCTTTGCTGTTCTTCGTCAGAATGCACTCCCAGGACTGCACCTTCAATAACAAATGTTGGTTTGGTTCAAAATAATCCATAGTTATATCCAAATAGCGGCGTTTTGTTCGTGCGTTCAAGACACTATCCAAGGGTGACGAAGGGTTACGCGCCCGACGTGTTTCGTGACAAAAACATTCTAAATATTCCATTACCGTACTTCGAAGCATGTCAACCGCTGTTTAACCTGTTAGGGCTAGGGGGCAGTATTGACACAGTATTGACACAGCCCCCTTGCAATAACGTGACACATAGGCTTTAGGAGCCCGGGAAAAAGCTGAACGATATCGAGGCAGGCTCTGGCTGAAACACATTATCGCTTTTGGCAAGTGGCCGATCAGAGTACTATGGGCTTAGGCGCGTGCCCGAGTCGACCGAATGCTTTATTTTCTTTCGTCTGTTTACCAAACGCAGATTCCCGGTCGGAATATTATCGCTTTTTTATGAGAAAAATGGCATAAAAATTGATTTTAAACAGCGGTTGACATGCTTCGAAGTACGGTAATGGAATATTTAGATTTTTTTTGTCACGAATTGCGTCATGCTCGTCACCCTTATTTACCATTCGGATAGTGTCTTGAACGCACAAACAAAATGCCGCTGTTTGGATATAACTATGGATTATTTTGAACCAAACCAACATTTGTTATTGAAGTAGAAGTCCTGGGAGTGCATTCTGACGAAGACAGCAAAGGTAATAACATTTTTCTTATAGTAAATCTGACTTTGATGAGTGCTAAACTTGCTGGGTGTCTAAATAGCTAGCCCTGTGATGCCGGGCTATCTACTGAGAATATTGCAAAATGTGCTTTCACCGAAAAGCTATTTTAAAATCGGACATATCGAGTGCATAGAGGAGTTCTGTATCTATAATTCTTAAAATAATTGTTATGCTTTTTGTGAACGTTTATCGTGAGGAATTTAGTAAATTCACCGGCAGTGTTCGGTGGGAATGCTAGTCACATGTTAGTCACATGCTAATGTAAAAGCTGGTTTTTGATATAAATATGAACTTGATTGAACAAAACATGCATGTATTGTATAACATAATGTCCTAGGGTTGTCATCTGATGAAGATCATCAAAGGTTAGTGCTACATTTAGCTGTGGTTTGGGTTTATGTGACATTATATGCTAGCTTGAAAAATGGGTGTCAGATTATTTCTGGCTGGGTACTCTGCTGACATAATGTAATGTTTTGCTTTCGTTGTAAAGCCTTCTTGAAATCGGACAGTGTGGTTAGATTAACGAGAGTCTTATCTTTAAAATGGTGTAAAATAGTCATATGTTTGAAAAATTGAAGTTTTTGCATTTTTGAGGAATTTGAATAACGCGCCACGGGATTACACTGGCTGTTGAGCCCATAGAGGTTATAATCAATTTTTATGCTATTTGTCTCGTAAAAAAGCGATAATATTCCGACCGGGAGTCGTTGTTTACGTTCAAAGACGAAAGAATAAAAACATGGGGTCGCCTCGTGCACGCGCCTCAGTCTCATGGTTCTCTGATCGACCACTATCAAAATGCGCTAATGTTTTTCAGCCAGGGCCTGCAAAGCCACCATTCAGCTTTTTGCCGCCTTCTTAGAGCCCATGGGAGCCGTAGGAAGTGTGACGTTACAGCAGAGATCCCCTGTTTTGGTTAGAGATGATCAAGAAGGCCAAGAAATGGTCAGAGAGGGCGCTTCATGTTTGGAATCTTCTCAGGTTTTGGCCTGCCAAATGAGTTCTGTTATACTCACAGACACCATTCAAACAGTTTTAGAAACTTTGGAGTGTTTTCTATCCAAAGCTAATAATTATATGCATATTCTAGTTTCTGGGCAGGAGTAATAATCAGATTAAATCGGGTACGTTTTTTATGCGGACGTGAAAATACTGCCCCCTATCCATAACAGGTTAAGGAACTGGAATGTTCCTTATTCCTTGTCAGTCATTGGCTTATTAGTGTTGTTGGTTAGGTTCCTTGCTCCTTGACAATCATTGGCTTATTGGTGTTGTCGGGGTAGGTTCCTTGTTCCTTGTCAATCATTGGCTTATTGGTGAAATCAGCAGTCTGAATATCTTCTTTAAGTAAATCAATTAAATCTTTATTAATGCAATTGCAGACAGAAGTTGACAATGGAAACACATCATGTAAGTTTCAGAGTAAGTTCTGCACCCACCTAAAAGCCCAGCTGATTATATACATGTGGTCACTACCTGGTGGTTTGATCCCCTACGTCAGTGTAAGCATGCAGCAGTAAACTGAGGTTACCTTATAAAGTAACCTTGTACAGTAGCTTCTCTGAATTCATTAGCATTGTCCACTGTTACACAAGATCAACATGTCAAAACCAGACAGTGGTTACTTCTCTTTATCTAGTTTCAGTCTGACTCAGACCCAGCCTGCAAGCACACTCTCACAACAGCCAGGGCTTAACCACAAAGACTAATATAGATTCTTATACAACGTATAGTGGCAGAGTTTTTAGACACATAGCAACAGTATCTATTATAAGGCCTGCAGCAAAACATATGAATCTAAAAGTCCCCTTAATATATAATGGGCAGGGTCTCTGAGAACCTCCTTTTACATGACGAATACATTCTGACTTGATTTGAACGATGAGCTATCGTGCAGCTATGAGGCCTAGTAAAACTAATTCTAAAGGCTACTTACACAAGAGAGTGATGAGAGAAACACACAGCCTGTCCATCTGGTGGTCTGATGGTCTGATGGTGACTGTCAGAGAGTAGCTGGGTCTTTGAGTAACAAGGTCTTTGCTGCGTATTTCCCTGTTCATGACTAGATGTACTTTACCATGAAAGGACATACGAGCAGCGATTGGTTCGATGGAGTGGAAAGTTTTCAGCTTGTGGTCCTTTTCTCTGAAACCCATGTTGTGTGACATGAAGGGGAGGGTCTAGCTTCAAAGTAAACAGGTTTGGAAAATATTCAGCTTCTTTGATGTGGTCGTTGTAAATAGCAACACCTAAATAGCAGCACCTGGTCAAGTCAACCTGCTGCAACATCATCAAACACAACATGAAGAACCAAATACTAATGTTGATGTAACTGTTGACCCTTGAAAGAGAAGACACTTCTGACAGAGACCTATCATGAGACAGAGGCTGAAGGTAGGCCTCTATAGCTTTAGCCTGCCAGTATTAATGTTTGATTTACCAAATGATGAACATTCAGTAATCATAACATTTAAATCTCACTATGATCTGTGTCCCAAAATGTAGTATTTATCCACAAAACATCTTGGCCTCACCAATCTTAGACACTCTGAATTGAAGGCAGCCAGAAACTACAACCAGAAACTACAATAACCATGATCCTCTGGAGAGGATGTGACGGTACAGCCAAGCCAATTGTAGATCTTTGTCTTTGTGGATGTATTTCTGTATTGAACAATCTCTTTTTATTCAGGATTAGTAGGACAACAAATAGGACATAGAAAAAGTAAGAAACGTGAGTTCATCATCAGGAGGATACCTGCACCATGGCAACAGCAACAGGAAGTAAGTGTGGGTTTCCTGTGTAGTGAGTGTGTCTTCTCAGACAATCATGACTACCTCTTCAATGAGTACTGTAATGCCAAGATCATACTATCAGACTTATCAACATTAGTAGTGGTCAATGTATGTATATGTTTACATGTGTTTATATATGTGTATATGGGGGTGTGTCCATATGATTGTAAATCATGCATAGTCCTTTTTGTGTTGTTGCTACTCTGATACTGTTACTGACAGACCCAGCTACTCTGATACTGTTACTGACAGACCCAGCTACAATGACACTGTTACTGACAGACCCAGCTACTCTGACACTGTTACTGACAGACCCAGCTACTCTGACACTGCTCCTCAGACCTGAAACCCCTTATCCCCTCCCCTACAGAGCAGCAGCACTAGCTGAGTAAACCACAACCACTCATATGGGACTATATATTATGTAAAATCATATGGACACTAACGGTCCCATATACCCACATATATGTACAGTGGGGCAAAAAAGTATTTAGTCAGCCACCAATTGTGCAAGTTCTCCCACTTAAAAAGATGAGAGAGGCCTGTAATTTTCATCATAGGTACACATCAACTCTGACAGACAAAATGAGAGAAAAAAATCCAGAAAATGACATTGTAGGATTTTTTTATGAATTTTTTGCAAATTATGGTGGAAAATAAGTATTTGGTCACCTACAAACAAGCAAGATTTCTGGCTCTCACACACCTGTAACTTATTATTTAACCTGTTAGGGCTAGGGGGCAGTATTTGCACGGCTGGATAAAAAAATGTACCCGATTTAATCTGGTTACTAATCCTACCCAGTAACTAGAATATGCATATACTTATTATATATGCATAGAAAACACCCTAAAGTTTCTAAAACTGTTTGAATGGTGTCTGTGAGTATAACAGAACTCATTTGGCAGGCAAAACCCTGAGACAGATTCTGACAGGAAGTGGATACCTGATGTGTTGTATTACCTTTAAACCTATGCCATTGAAAAACACAGGGGCTGAGGAATATTTTGGCACTTCCTATTGCTTCCACTAGATGTCACCAGCCTTTACAAAGTGTTTTGAGTCTTCTGGAGGGAGATCTGACCGAACAAGAGCCATGGAACGATGATGGCCCATTAGACACCTGGCGCGCGAGTTCATGTTGGGTACCCTCGTTCCAATACGCTATAAAAGAGAATGCATTCGTCCACCTTGAATATTATTCATGTTCTGGTTAAAAAAGGCCCTAATGATTTATGCTATACAACGTTTGACATGTTTGAACGAACGTAAATATATTTTTTCCCCTCGTTCATGAAGTGAAGTCCGGCGGGCTTAGATCATGTGCTAACAAGACGGAGACTTTTGGACATAAATGATAAGCTTTTTTGAACAAAACTACATTCGTTATGGACCTGTGATACCTGGAAGTGACATCTGATGAAGAGAATCAAAGGTAATGGATTATTTACATAGTATTTTCGATTTTAGATCTCCCCAACATGGCGGCTAGTCTGTATCGCAACGCGTATTTTTCTGGGCGCAGTGCTCAGATTATTGCAAAGTGTGATTTCCCAGTAAGGTTATTTTTAAATCTGGCAAGTTGATTGCGTTCAAGAGATGTAAATCTATAATTCTTTAAATGACAATATAATATTTTACCAATGTTTTCTAATTTTAATTATTTAATTTGTGGTGCTGACTTGAATGCCGGTTATTGAAGGGAAACGATTTCCTGAACATCAACGCCATAGTAAAACGCTGTTTTTGGATATAAATATGAACTTGATAGAACTAAAAATGCATGCATTGTCTAACATAATGTCCTAGGAGTGTCATCTGATGGAGATTGTCAAAGGTTAGTGCATCATTTTAGCTGGTTTTATGGTTTTGGTGACGCCTGTCTTTGAATTGGCACAACATTACACACAACTCTTGTAAATGTACTGTCCTAACATACTCTAAATTTATGCTTTCGCCGTAAAACCTTTTTGAAATCGTAAAACGTGGTTAGATTAAGGAGATGTTTATCTTTCAAAGGGTGTAAAATAGTTGTATGTTTGAAAAATTTGAATTTTGACATTTATTTGAAATTTGCCGCTCTTGAAATGCACCTGCTGTTGATGGAGTGCACCACGGGTGGGACGCTTGCGTCCCACCTAGCCCATAGAGGTTAAGAGGCTCCTCTGTCCTCCACTCGTTACCTGTATTAATGGCACCTGTTTGAACTTTTTATCAGTATAAAAAACACCTGTCCACAAACTCAAACAGTCACACTCCAAACTCCACTATGGCCAAGACCACAGAGCTGTCAAAGGACACCAGAAACAAAATTGTAGACCTGCACCAGGCTGGGAAGACTGAATCTGCAATAGGTAAGCAGCTTGGTTTGAAGAAATCAACTGTGGGAGCAATTATTAGGAAATGGAAGACATACAAGACCACTGATAATCTCCCTCGATCTGGGGCTCCACGCAAGATCACACCCCGTGGGGTCAAAATGATCACAAGAACGGTGAGCAAAAATCCCAGAACCACACGGAGGGACCTAGTGAATGACCTGCAGAGAGCTGGGACCAAAGTAACAAAGCCTACCATCAGTAACACACTACGCCGCCAGGGACTCAAATCCTGCAGTGCCAGACGTGTCCCCCTGCTTAAGCCAGTACATGTCCAGGCCCGTCTGAAGTTTGCTAGAGAGCATTTGGATGATCCAGAAGAGGATTGGGAGAATGTCATATGCTCAGATGAAACCAAAATAGAACTTTTTGGTAAAAACTCAACTCAAAGTGTTTGGAGGACAAAGAATGCTGAGTTGCATCCAAAGAACACCATACCTACTGTGAAGCATGGGGGTGGAAACATCATGCTTGGGGCTGTTTTTCTGCAACGGGACCAGGACGACTGATCCGTGTAAAGGAAAGAATGAATGGGGCCATGTATCGTGAGATTTTGAGTGAAAACCTTCTTCCATCAGCAAGTGCATTAAAACCTGTTAGGGCTAGGGGGCAGCATTGACACGGCTGGATAAAAAACATACCCGATTTAATCTGGTTACCACTCCTACTCAGTAACTAGAATATGCATATACTTATTACATATGGATAGAAAACACCCTACATTTTCTAAAACTGTTTGAATGGTGTCTGTGAGTATAACAGAACTCAAATGGCAGGTCAAAACCTGAGAGATTCCTTTACAGGAAGTGGCCTGTCTGACCATTTCTGGAACTTCTTTGCCATCTCTATCATTTACTAAGGATCTCTGCTCTAACGTGACACTTCCCACGTCGTCCATAGGCTCTCATAGCCCGGGAAAAAAGAGAATGTCGTCATTCCAGCCCCAGGCTGAAACACATTATCGCCTTTCTCAAGTGGCCCATCAAGAGACACTAGCTTATGCGCGTGACCCCGACCGCCCCCGCCTTTGGGATTTTTTCCTCTGTTTGCCGAAAAGGAGATTCCCTGTCGGAATTTTACCGCTTTTCTACGAGAAAAATGACGTAAAAATTGATTTTAAACAGCGGTTGACATGCTTCGACGTACGGCAATTGAATACTTTGAATTTTATTGTCAGGAATTGCGCCAAGCGCGCGACACTTCTTTACTATTTCGGATAGTGTCTGGAACGCACGAACAAAACGCCGCTATTCGGATATAACGATGGATTATTTTGGACCAAACCAACATTTGTTATTGAAGTAGACGTCCTGGGTGTGCATTCTGACGAAGACAACAAAAGGTAATGACATTTTTATAATAGTAAATATGATTATGGTGAGTGCTAAACTTGCCGGGTGTCTAAATAGCGAGCCCGTGATGCCTGGGCTATATACTTAGAATATTGCAAAATGTGCTTTCACCAAAAAGCTATTTTAAAATCGGACATATCGAGTGCATAGAGGAGGTCTGTATCTATAATTCTTAAAATAATTGTTATGCTTTTTGTGAACGTTTATCGTGAGTAATTTAGTAAAATGTTAGCGAATTCCCCGTAAGTTTGCGGGGGGTATGCTAGTTCTGAACGTCACATGCTAATGTAAAAAGCTGGTTTTTGATATAAATATGAACTTGATTGAACAAAACATGCATGTATTGTATAACATAATGTCCTAGGGTTGTCATCTGATGAAGATCATCAAAGGTGAGTGCTGCATTTAGCTGTCTTCTGGGTTTTGGTGACATTATATGCTGGCTTGAAAAATGGGTGTCTGATTATTTCTGGCTTGGTACTCTGCTGACATAATCTAATGTTTTGCTTTCGTTGTAAAGCCTTTTTGAAATCGGACAGTGTGGTTAGATTAACGAGAGTCTTATCTTTAAATGGCTGTAAAATAGTCATATGTTTGAGAAATTGAAGTAATAGGATTTTGAAGATTTTGAAAATCGCGCCACAGGCTGGCAGTGGATGTTACGTAGGTGGGACGAATTCGTCCCGCCGGTCACATAGAGGTTAAAGATGAAACGTGGCTGGGTCTTTCAGCATGACAATGATCCCAAACACACCGCCCGGGCAACGAAGGAGTGGCTTCCTAAGAAGCATTTCAAGGTCCTGGAGTGGCCTAGCCAGTCTCCAGATCTCAACCCCATAGAAAATCTTTGGAGGGAGTTGAAAGTCCGTGTTGCCCAGCGACAGCCCCAAAACATCACTGCTCTAGAGGAGATCTGCATGGAGGAATGGGCAAAAATACCAGCAACAGTGTGTGAAAACCTTGTGAAGACTTACAGAAAACGTTTGACCTGTGTCATTGCCAACAAAGGGTATATAACAAAGTATTGAGATAAACTTTTGTTATTGAACAAATACTTATTTTCCACCATAATTTGCAAATAAATTCATTAAAAATCCTACAATGTGATTTTCTGGATTCTTTTCCTCATTTTGTCTGTAATAGTATAAGTGTACCTATGATGAAAATTACAGGCCTCTCTCATCTTTTTAACCTCTATGGGCTAGGTGGGACGCTTTCAAAAAGGCTTTACAACGAAAGCAAAACATTAGATTATGTCAGCAGAGTACCCAGCCAGAAATAATCAGACACCCATTTTTCAAGCTAGCATTTAATGTCACATAAACCCAAACCACAGCTAAATGTAGCACTAACCTTTGATGATCTTCATCAGATGACAACCCTAGGACATTATGTTATACAATACATGCATGTTTTGTTCAATCAAGTTCATATTTATATCAAAAACCAGCTTTTTACATTAGCATGTGACTGGCATGTGACTAGCATTCCCACCGAACACTGCCGGTGAATTTACGAAATTACTCACGATAAACGTTCACAAAAAGCATAACAATTATTTTAAGAATTATAGATACAGAACTCCTCTATGCACTCGATATGTCCGATTTTAAAATAGCTTTTCGGTGAAAGCACATTTTGCAATATTCTCAGTAGATAGCCCGGCATCACAGGGCTAGCTATTTAGACACCCAGCAAGTTTAGCACTCACCAAAGTCAGATTTACTATAAGAAAAATGTTATTACCTTTGCTGTCTTCGTCAAAATGCACTCCCAGGACTTCTACTTCAATAACAAATGTTGGTTTGGTCCCAAATAATCCATTGTTATATCCAAATAGCGGCGTTTTGTTCGTGCGTTCAAGACACTATCCGAATGGTAAAGGGTCACGAGCACGACGCATTTCGTGACAAAAAAAATCTAAATATTCCATTACCGTACTTCGAAGCATGTCAACCGCTGTTTAAAATCAATTTTTATGCCATTTTTCTCGTAAAAAAGCGATAATATTCCGACCGGGAATCTGCATTTAAGGAAACAGACGAAAGAAAATACAGCACGGGGTCGACTCGTGTACGCGCCTAAGCCCAATGTCCTCTTATAGGCCACTTGCCAAAAGCGCAAATGTGTTTCAGCCTGGGGCTGCCTCGATGTCATTCAGCTTTTTCCCGGGCTCTGAGAGCCTATGGGAGCCGTAGGAAGTGTCACGTTACAGCAAAGATCCTCAGTCTTCAATAAACAGAGACAAGAAGAACAAGATCTTTTCAGAGAGGGCACTTCCTGTAAGGAATCTTCTCAGGTTTTTGCCTGCCATATGAGTTCTGTTATACTCACAGACACCATTCAAACAGTTTTAGAAACTTTAGGGTGTTTTCTATCCAAAGCCAATAATTATATGCATATTCTAGTTACTGGGCAGGAGTAGTAACCAGATTAAATCGGGTACGTTTCTTTATCCGGCCGTGTCAATACTGCCCCCTACCCCCAACAGTTTAAAGGCCTACTTTAGGTCTAACATTAGGCCTGCTGCCTGCCTACAGGTATAAAGCATTATAGGTCTATTGGTCTATTTTAAGCCTCTGTATAAGTGTATTTTCTGGTTTAAGAATTGACTGAATGACACATGGTTGAGTTGGCCATATGACAATAGCTCTAGGCTGTTTATAACAACTTCCGGTTGTTACAGGAAGCTCTTACTCAACACACGTTGTCTTTGGGGGAGGCATAAACAGAATCCTGAATATGAAGCCTCTACCTTAAGAATTGACTGAATGACACATGGTTGAGTTGCGTGATTTTCACTATCTGCAGGTTGGCCATATGACAATAGCTCTAAGCTGTTTTTAACAACTTCTGGTTGTCACAGGAAGCTCTTACTAAACACACGTTGTCTTTGGGGTAGGCATAAACAATATCTGAATATGAAGCCTCTACCTTTAGAATTGACTGAATGACACATGGTTGAGTTGCTTGACTTTCACAATGTGCACGTTATATGACAATAGCTGTAGGCTGTTTTTAACAACTTCCGGTTGTCACAGGAAGCTCTTACTCAATACACATTGTCTTTGGGGTAGGCATAAACAGAATCCTGAATATGAAGCCTCTACCTTAACCTCTCTAGGGTATGTGGGACGAAGCGTCCCACCTAGCCCATAGAGGTTAAAGGTCAACTCAGTCATCAAAATGTGTGTTTGTTTCTTCGTAGAGTGTCTGTAGGTCTCTTAAGGTGTTGCTATTTAAGGTGAACTCCTCAAAAAATATATATATTTTCCATTAACGTCACGTTGGTGTGAAACCTGTTTACCTCGATGCTAGACCCTGCCCTTCATGTCACACAAAAATGGTTTCAGAGAAGAAAAACACTAGCTGAAAAATGTCCACTCGATCGAACCAATCGCTGCTCGTATGTCCTTTCATGGTAAAGTACATCTAGTGATGAACACGGAAAAACGCAGCAAAGACCTTGTTACTCAAAGACCCAGCTACTCTCTGACAGTCACCATCAGACCATCAGACCACCAGATGGACAGGCTGTGTGTTTCTCTGATTGCATTCTTATGTGAGTAACTTTTTACTGGGCCTTACAGCTGGATGATAGATGATTTCTTGATGTGGTTTTATGGTTGACCAGATTTGTTAAAAGACATGATGTTTATATTTTCATGTGGAGAAGTTTATGATATCAAAGTGACATTCTGTGATTCATCCTAACACTGTTCCTCTGCTACCTGTAGGTGCTGTTTCCTCCAGTCAGTTCATCCTAACACTGTTCCTCTGTTACCTGTAGGTGCTGTTTCCTCCAGTCAGGATGGGATCTCTGCAGCAGAGGTGGAGCTGAGAGTCAGACCAGGAGACAACATCACTCTCTACTGTGACTGTAACATAACTTCTGGAATATACATTATGTGGTATAGGAACTGTTCTCACAAGTACCAGCCTCCTCTTGTTATTTTAACTACGTTTTTAAGTTCCATCTCTCTCCCTGGATTTAATGTGTTATGGAACCCCTCTAACAACTCCTATGATCTACTGATTGAGAACATCACTGAATCTGACCTGGGACTCTACTACTGTGGGACTGTGGAGTACAAGGTGGAAGAAGGAAAACGAATGAAATATAAAGAGTTGTTCCACTATGGAAACATCACCACTCGGATTTCACTTGGTAAGAACAGTTATTATTCTGTCTTTATCTTCCTGCTGTATCTTTGGTATTGGTTTCCTTGAATGAGAGTTACGCCAAAGTAAATGTAACTTATTTTGTATCAACCCTCTGAGACTAATCTAAACTCATAAAATGTCCCCTCAAACTGATGTTTAACCAACCAAGAGTCATGACTAACAATAGATTATTGAGAAGGTCTTGATTGTTTCTAAGAGTGTAGTTCTGTTTCTGTTTAATGTTTTGTCCAGAAACCAGTCCTCCTGAGTCCTCTTCCTCCTCCCCTCCTCCTGTAGACTGTGGGCGAAAAAAGATTCTCAATGAATTTCTTAATGTTTTCTTGTGTTTATGTCCAGAAACCAGTCCTCCTGCCAGTCTATTGCCAGAAACCAGTCCTCCTGACTGTCTATTGCCAGAAATCAGTCCTCCTGAGCCATCCTCCTCCTCCCCTCCTCCTGTAGACTGTGGTCTGTGTTGGATGTTGCTGTTCAGTCTGTGTCCTGTATCTGCTCTCCTCTACTCCGCCTGTGTTTACTCCTTTTACAGAACAACAGGTACACTGACTCTCTCAGTCAGGATTGACTTTTTCACTCATTCATGTTTTAAGTCTGGGTACTCCTAATCAATCTTACCTATTATTTAAATAATTACCTACGTTTTAAACCTTTGTTTTTTTTTAAAGCATTTAGACCGCAATATTTAAACATCTACGAACTTTAAACTGAACTATCCTAGTTTGACCTCAACTTGGTGTTTTAATGGTGTTAACTCTTCCTCTGCAGCTCCAACTGAGACTCAGGTTCCTCTGAACAAGACCACCACCAGGGGAATTGACAGCAGAGAGCAGACTACTGTCAAAGTGGGTATTGTAGTTTTATTTTGGGAAGCCATCTTAATTTGAAGTCCATGTGTTTGGTAACCCAGCATTATTGAAATTGTATTTTAAATGGCAGATATAGTCATAAAAAACAGAAGGTAAAAAGCAACAATACATAATGTATAATCCTAATGTATGATGATAAATGATTAATATTAACAGATTATTATTATCTCTCGTGCTCATACTTCAGTACATACACATCTATCAATACCAGCAGAGTGTGAGACCTATACCATCCATCAATACCAGCAGAGTGTGACCAATACCATCCATCAATACCAGCAGAGTGAGACCTATACCATCCATCAATACCAGCAGAGTGTGACCAATACCATCCATCAATACCAGCAGAGTGAGACCTATACCAGCCATCAATACCAGCAGAGTGAGACCAATACCATCCATCAATACCAGCAGAGTGTGAGACCTATACCATCCATCAATACCAGCAGAGTGAGACCTATACCATCCATCAATACCAGCAGTGTGAGTCCTATACCATCCATCAATACCAGCAGAGTGTGAGACCTATACCATCCATCAATACCAGCAGAGTGTGAGACCTATACCATCCATCAATACCAGCAGAGTGTGAGACCTATACCAATGTAGCTGGGAGGAAATTATTTTTAAGAGTTACTTATTTTTTTTTTTACCTTTTCATACAAGTGATTTATTTGTACACTTTTGGCTGTAACCTTTTAATAATAATAACAATAGTGATTTAGAAAATGTGGTTAAGATCAGGGAATAATGGTTAAATAGCTGTTGTTACAGTCTTAGTTTGTAATTCTAGGTGTTAAAGTTCATTGTTTTCCATTTGTAAGTGTATTGATATGTGTTAATGTAGCTGAATAAATATTGATTCAGTTTAATTACATTTTATTTAGTTATTTATTTGTCTCCCCTTAACTTCTCTTAGAGCGCGAGGTCATTATATTTGGTTTGACAAACGCTCCAGCAAACCAATCAGAGCTATTTGAGGGTGTGGCTTAGATGTGAAGGGTTGAGACTTTGGTGAAGAAGGTGTGGCTTAGAAATAAAGAGGGTGTGGCTTTAGAGGATGACAGAGATGCATGTAAAGAGCATGGAGGTTAAGGGGTGTGATTTATATGTTAAGAGGTGTGATTTATATATTAAGGGGTGTGATTTATATGTTAAGGGGTGTGATTTATATGTTAAGGGGTGTGATTTATATGTTAAGGGGTGTGATTTATATGTTAAGAGGTGTGATTTAAATGTTAAGGGGTGTGGTTTATATGTTAAGGTGTTATTTAAATGTTAAGGGGTGTGGTTTATATGTTAAGGGGGGGAATTTATATGTTAAGAGGTGTGATTTGAATGTTACGGTGTGTGATTTATATGTTAATGTGTGTGGTTTATATGTTAAAGTGTGATTTAAATGTTAAGGGGTGTGGTTTATATGTTAAGGTGTGATTTAAATGTTAAGGGGGGTGGTTTATATGTTAAGGGGTGTAATTTATATGTTAAGAGGTGTGATTTAAATGTTAAGATGTGTGGTTTTAGTGGAATACAGAGTTGTTGAGTAGAACCAGAGTAGTTTCTATGGTTTCATAAACATGAAGCCCAGGGCTCTTTAACCCTGTTCCTGGAAAACTACCATCCTGTAGGTTTTCACTCCAACCCTAATCTAGCACAATAATATTTAGCTCGTTGATGAACTGATTCGGGTTAGTTACAACTGGGGTTGGATATCCCTGACCCTGTATATGGTTGAACATTTTAAGTTTTAAATGAAGCTCCGTGAAGCTTTCAGTGAAAGCACATTATCAATAGAGTTACATAGTGAAACCAGGTTAATTATACTACATTATCAATGGAGTTACATAGTGAAATCAGGTGAATTATACCACATCATTAGAGTAACATAGTGAAATCAGGTTAATTATACCACATTATCAATAGAGTTACATAATGTAATCAGGTTAATTATACTACATTATCGATAGAGTTACATAGTAACATCAGGTTCATTGTATCACATTATCGATAGAGTTACATAGTAACATCAGGTTCATTGTATCACATTATCAATGGAGTTACATAGTGAAATCAGGTTAATTATACCACATTATCAATAGAGTTACATAGTGAAATCAGGTTAATTATACCACATTATCAACAGAGTTACATAGTGAAATCAGGTTAATTATACCACAAAACAGTAGTCTCTGAAAAAGCATGATTTAATTCCAGAAGATAACCATTACATGTATTTTCACCAAATACTAATCATACATGAAAAGTAGATAATTTCATCTGAATGAAGAGCAGATACAACAGAAAGTGCATGTTCAATCTATTAAAAGTAGAAAATAAATGTAAAAACTTTGAATGTAACCAAATTAAAGCCTTTTGGTGACACTTCCTTAGTGGTTGGCATTTTCTGATCAATATCTGCATTTTTCCCAGATCAGATTACCACAGTAGAACAGTCCCAGATCAGATCATCACAGTAGTACAGTCCCATGTCAGATTACCAGAGTAGTACAGTCCCAGGTCAGATTACCACAGTAGTGGAGTCCCAGGTCAGATTACTACAGTAGTACAGTCCCAGTTTTAGATTACTATAGTAGTACAGTCCCAGGTTAGATTACCACAATAAAAAAGTCCAAGGTCAGATTACCACAGTAACACAGTCCCAGGTCAGATAACCACAGTAGTACAGTCCCGGGTCAGATTACCACAGTAGAACAGTCACAGGTCAGATTACCACAGTACTAGTGTCCCAGGTCAGATTACCACAGTTGTAGAGTCCCAGGTCAGATTACCACAGTAGGACAGTCACCAGTCTGGTTTCCAAAGTACTACAGTCCGAGGTGAGATTACCACAGTAGTAGAGTCCCAGTTCAGGATACCACAGTAGTTCAGTCCCAGGTCAGATTACTACAGTAGTACAGTCCCAAGTTAGATTACAACAGTAGTAAAGTCCCAGGGCAGATTACTACAGTATTAGAGTCCCAGGACAGATTACCAGAGTAGTACGGTCCCAGGTAATATTACCACAGTAACACAGTCCCAGGTCAGATTACTACAGTATTAGAGTCTCAGGTCAGATTACCACAATTGTACAGTCCCAGGTCAGATTACCACAGTAGTGGAGTCCCAGGTTCAGATAACCACAGAAGTAGAGTCCCAGGTCAGATTACCACAGTAGTAGAGTCCCAGGTCAGATTACCACAGTAGTAGAGTCCCAGATCAGATTACTACAGTATTAGAGTATAAAGTCAGATTACCACAGTAGAACAGGGCCAGGTCAGATTACCACAGTAGTACAGTTACAGTTCAGATTAACACAGTAGTACAGTCCCAGGTCAGATTACCACAGTAACACAGTCCCAGGTCAGATAACCACAGTAGTACAGTCCCGGGTCAGATTACCACAGTACTAGAGTCCCAGGTCAGATTACCACAGTTGTAGAGTCCCAGGTCAGATTACCACAGTAGGACAGTCACCAGTCTGGTTTCCAAAGTACTACAGTCCCAGGTGAGATTACCACAGTAGTAGAGTCCCAGATCAGATTACTACAGTATTGAAGTATAAAGTCAGATTACCACAGTAGAACAGGGCCAGGTCAGATTACCACAGTAGTACAGTTACAGTTCAGATTAACACAGTAGTAAAGTCCCAGGTCAGATTACCACAGTAGTAGAGTCCCAGGTCACATTACCACAGTATTAGAGTCCCCAGGTCAGATTACCACAGAAGTGCAGGCCCAGGTCAGATTACAACAGTAGTAGAGTCCCCAGGTCAGATTACCACAGTAGTACAGTCCCAGGTCAGATTACCAAAGTAGTAGAGTCCCAGGTCAGATTACCACAGAAGTAGAGTCCCAAGTAAGATTTCCGCAGTAGCAGAGTACCAGTTCAGATTACAACAGTATTAGAGTCCCCAGGTCAGATAACCACAGAAATGCAGGCCAAGGTCAGATTACCACAGTAGTAGAGTCCCAGGTCAGATTACCACAGAAGAAGAGTCCCAGTTCAGATTACCACAGTAGTAGAGTCCCAGTTCAGATTAACACAGTAGTAGAGCCCCAGGTCAGATTACCACAGTAGTAGAGTCCCAGGTCAGATTACCACAGTAGTACAGTCCCAAGTGAAATTACCACAGTAGTACAGTCCCAGGTCAGATTACTACAGTATTAGAGTCTCAGGTCAGATTACCACAATTGTACAGTTCCAGGTCGGATTACCACAGTAGTGGAGTCCCAGGTTCAGATAACCACAGAAGTAGAGTCCCAGGTCAGATTACCACAGTAGTAGAGTCCCAGGTCAGATTACCACAGTAGTAGAGTCCCAGATCAGATTACTACAGTATTAGAGTATAAAGTCAGATTACCACAGTAGAACAGGCCCAGGTCAGATTAACACAGTAGTACAGTTACAGTTCAGATTAACACAGTAGTACAGTCCCAGGTCAGATTACCACAGTAGTAGAGTCCCAGGTCAGATTACCACAGTATTAGAGTCCCAAGGTCAGATAACCAAAGAAGTGCAGGCCAAGGTCAGATTAACACAGTAGTAGAGTCCCAGGTCAGATAACCACTGAAGTAGAGTCCCAGGTCAGATTACCACAGTAGTAGAGTCCCAGTTCAGATTAACGCAGTAGTAGAGACCCAGGTCAGATTACCACAGTAGTGGAGTCCCAGGTCAGATAACCACAGAAGTAGAGTCCCGAGTTAGATTACCACAGTAGTAGAGTCACAGGTCAGATTACCACAGTAGTAGAGTCCCAGGTCAGATTACCACAGTAGTAGAGTCCCAGGTCAGATTACCACAGTCGTACAGTCCGCGGTCAGATTACCACAGTAGTACAGTCCCAGGTCAGATTACCACAGCAGTAGAGGCCCAGGTCAGATTACCACAACAGTAGAGTCCCAACTCAGATTACCACAGTTGTTGGAGGTTCCCTGGGGAGATTACCAAAGTAGTACAGTCCCAGGTCAGATTACTACCGTATTAGAATCCCAGGTCTGATTACCACATTAATACAGTCCCAGGTCAGATTACCACTTTAGTAGAGTCCCAGGTCACATTACTACAGTAGTGGAGTCCCAGGTCAGATTACCACAGATGTAGAGTCCCAGGTCAGATTAACACAGTAGTAGAGTCTCAGGTCAGAATACCACAGTAGTACAGTCCCAGGTTAGATTACCACAGTAGTACAGTCCCAGGTCAGATTACTACAGTGTTAGAGTCCCAGGTCAGATTACCACAGTAGTAGAGTCCCAGGTGAGATTACCACAGTAGCATAGCCCCAGGTCAAATTACCATAGTAGTAGTCCCAGGTCAGATTACCACAGTAGTACAGTCCCAGGTCAGATTACCACAGTAGTACAGTCACAGTTCAGATTAAAACAGTAGTACAGTCCCAGGTCGGATAACCATAGAAGTAGAGTCCCAGGTCAGATTACCACAGTAGAACAGGCCCAGGTCAGATTACCACAGTAGTACAGTCACAGTTCAGATTAAAACAGTAGTACAGTCCCAGGTCAGATAACCACAGAAGTAGAGTCCCAGGTCAGATTACCACAGTAGTAGAGTACCAGTTCAGATTACCACAGTAGTAGGGTCCCAGGTCAGATTACCACAGAAGTACAGTCCAAGGTCAGATTAACACAGTAGAACAGGCCCAGGTCAGATTACCACAGTAGTACAGTCCCAGGTCAGATTACCAAAGTAGTAGAGTCCCAGGTCAGATTACCACAGAAGTAGAGTCCCAAGTAAGATTTCCGCAGTAGTAGAGTACCAGTTCAGATTACAACAGTATTAGAGTCACCAGGTCAGATAACCACAGAAGTTCAGGCCAAGGTCAGATTACCACAGTATTACAGTCCCAGGTCAGATTACCACAGAAGAAGAGTCCCAGTTCAGATTACCACAGTAGTAGAGTCCCAGTTCAGATTAACACAGTAGTAGAGCCCCAGGTCAGATTACCACAGTAGTAGAGTCCCAGGTCAGATTACCACAGTAGTACAGTCACAAGTTAAATTACCACAGTAGTACAGTCCCAGGTCAGATTACTACAGTATTAGAGTCTCAGGTCAGATTACCACAATTGTACAGTCCCAGGTCAGATTACCACAGTAGTGGAGTCCCAGGTTCAGATAACCACAGAAGTAGAGTCCCAGGTCAGATTACCACAGTAGTAGAGTCCCAGGTCAGATTACCACAGTAGTAGAGTCCCAGATCAGATTACTACAGTATTAGAGTATAAGGTCAGATTACCACAGTAGAACAGGCCCAGGTCAGATTAACCCTAGTAGTACAGTTACAGTTCAGATTAACACAGTAGTACAGTCCCAGGTCAGATTACCACAGTAGTAGAGTACCAGTTCAGATTACCACAGTAGTAGGGTCCCAGGTCAGATTACCAAAGAAGTACAGTCCAAGTTCAGATTACCACAGTAGAACAGGCCCAGGTCAGATTACCACAGTAGTACAGTCCCAGGTCAGATTACCAAAGTAGTAGAGTCCCAGGTCAGATTACCACAGAAGTAGAGTCCCAAGTAAGATTTCCGCAGTAGTAGAGTACCAGTTCAGATTACAACAGTATTAGAGTCCCCAGGTCAGATAACCACAGAAATGCAGGCCATTGTCAGATTACCACAGTAGTAGAGTCCCAGGTCAGATTACCACAGAAGAAGAGTCCCAGTTCAGATTACCACAGTAGTAGAGTCCCAGTTCAGATTAACACAGTAGTAGAGCCCCAGGTCAGATTACCACAGTAGTAGAGTCCCAGGTCAGATTACCACAGTAGTACAGTCCCAAGTTAAATTACCACAGTAGTACAGTCCCAGGTCAGATTACTACAGTATTAGAGTCTCAGGTCAGATTACCACAATTGTACAGTTCCAGGTCGGATTACCACAGTAGTGGAGTCCCAGGTTCAGATAACCACAGAAGTAGAGTCCCAGGTCAGATTACCACAGTAGTAGAGTCCCAGGTCAGATTACCACAGTAGTAGAGTCCCAAATCAGATTACTACAGTATTAGAGTATAAAGTCAGATTACCACAGTAGAACAGGCCCAGGTCAGATTAACACAGTAGTACAGTTACAGTTCAGATTAACACAGTAGTACAGTCCCAGGTCAGATTACCACAGTAGTAGAGTCCCAGGTCAGATTACCACAGTTTTAGAGTCCCAAGGTCAGATAACCAAAGAAGTGCAGGCCAAGGTCAGATTAACACAGTAGTAGAGTCCCAGTTCAGATTAACGCAGTAGTAGAGACCCAGGTCAGATTACCACAGTAGTGGAGTCCCAGGTCAGATAACCACAGAAGTAGAGTCCCGAGTTAGATTACCACAGTAGTAGAGTCACAGGTCAGATTACCACAGTAGTAGAGTCCCAGGTCAGATTACCACAGTAGTAGAGTCCCAGGTCAGATTACCACAGTAGTAGAGTCCCAGATCAGATTACCACAGTAGTAGAGTCCCAGGTCAGATTACCAAAGTAGTACAGTCCCAAATTAGAATACCACAGTAGTTCAGTCCCAGGTCAGATAACCACAGTAGAACAGGCCCAGATCAGATTACCACAGTAGTACAGTCACAGTTCAGATTAACACAGTAGTACAGTCCCAGGTCAGACTATCAAAGTAGTAGAGTCCCAGGTCAGATTACCACAGAAGTAGAGTCCCAGGTCAGATTACCACAGTCTTGGAGTCCTAGTCAGATTAACACAGTATTAGATTTCCCAGGTCAGATTACCACAGTAGTGGAGTCCCAGGTCAGATTACCACAGTAGTAAAGTCCCAGGTCAGATTACCACAGTAGTAAGTCCCGGGTCAGATTATCACAGTAGTAAAGTCCTAGGTCAGATAAACACAGCAGTAGAGTCACAGGTCAGATTATCATTTTAGTTTATTCCCAGGTCAGATTACCACAGTAGTAAAGTCCCAGGTCAGATTTCCACAGTTTTAGAGTCCCAGGTCTGATTACCACAGTAGTACAGTCCCAGTTCAGATTACCAGAGTAGTACAGTCCCGGGTCATATTACTACAGTGTTAGAATCCCAGGTCTGATTACCACAGTAATACAGTCCCAGGTCAGATTACCACTTTAGTAGAGTCCCAGGTCACATTACGACGGTAGTAGTGTCCCTGTTCCGATTACCACAGTAGTATATTCCCAGGTCAGATTACCACAGTAGTAGAGTCTCAGGTCAGAATACCACAGTAGTACAGTCCCAGTTTAGATTACCACAGTAGTACAGTCCCAGGTCAGATTACTACAGTGTTAGAGTCCCAGGTCAGATTACCACAGTAGTAGAGTCCCAGGTGAGATTACCACAGTAGCATAGCCCCAGGTCAAATTACCATAGTAGTAGTCCCAGGTCAGATTACCACAGTAGTACAGTCACAGTTCAGATTAAAACAGTAGTACAGTCCCAGGTCGGATAACCACAGAAGTAGAGTCCCAGGTCAGATTACCACAGTAGAACAGGCCCAGGTCAGATTACCACAGTAGTAGAGTACCAGTTCAGATTACCACAGTAGTAGGGTCCCAGGTCAGATTACCACAGAAGTACAGTCCAAGTTCAGATTACCACAGTAGAACAGGCCCAGGTCAGATTACCACAGTAGTACAGTCCCAGGTCAGATTACCAAAGTAGTAGAGTCCCAGGTCAGATTACCACAGAAGTAGAGTCCCAAGTAAGATTTCCGCAGTAGTAGAGTACCAGTTCAGATTACAACAGTATTAGAGTCCCCAGGTCAGATAACCACAGAAATGCAGGCCAAGGTCAGATTACCACAGTAGTAGAGTCCCAGGTCAGATTACCACAGAAGAAGAGTCCCAGTTCAGATTAACACAGTAGTAGAGCCCCAGGTCAGATTACCACAGTAGTAGAGTCCCAGGTCAGATTACCACAGTAGTACAGTCCCAAGTTAAATTACCACAGTAGTACAGTCCCAGGTCAGATTACTACAGTATTAGAGTCTCAGGTCAGATTACCACAATTGTACAGTTCCAGGTCGGATTACCACAGTAGTGGAGTCCCAGGTTCAGATAACCACAGAAGTAGAGTCCCAGGTCAGATTACCACAGAAGTAGAGTCCCAGGTCAGATTACCACAGTAGTAGAGTCCCAGATCAGATTACTACAGTATTAGAGTATAAAGTCAGATTACCACAGTAGAACAGGCCCAGGTCAGATTAACACAGTAGTACAGTTACAGTTCAGATTAACACAGTAGTACAGTCCCAGGTCAGATTACCACAGTATTAGAGTCCCAAGGTCAGATAACCAAAGAAGTGCAGGCCAAGGTCAGATTACCACAGTAGTAGAGTCCCAGGTCAGATAACCACTGAAGTAGAGTCCCAGGTCAGATTACCACAGTAGTAGAGTCCCAGTTCAGATTAACGCAGTAGTAGAGACCCAGGTCAGATTACCACAGTAGTAGAGTCCCAGGTCAGATTGCCACAGTAGTACAGTCCCGAGTTAGATTACCACAGTAGTACAGTCCCAGGTCAGATTACTACAGTATTAGAGTCCCAGGTCAGATTACCAAAGTAGTACAGTCCCAGGTCAGATTACCACAGTAGTGGAGTCCCAGGTCAGATAACCACAGAAGTAAAGTCCCAGGTCAGATTACCACAGTAGTAGAGTCCCAGGTCAGATTACCACAGTAGTAGAGTCCCAGATCAGATTACCACAGTAGTAGAGTTCGAGGTCAGATTACCAAAGTAGTACAGTCCCAAATTAGAATACCACAGTAGTTCAGTCCCAGGTCAGATAACCACAGTAGAACAGGCCCAGGTCAGATTACCACAGTAGTACAGTCACAGTTCAGATTAACACAGTAGTACAGTCCCAGGTCAGACTATCAAAGTAGTAGAGTCCCAGGTCAGATTACCACAGAAGTAGAGTCCCAGGTCAGATTACCACAGTCTTGGAGTCCTAGTCAGATTAACACAGTATTAGAGTTCCCAGGTCAGATTACCACAGTAGTGGAGTCCCAGGTCAGATTACCACAGTAGTAAAGTCCCAGGTCAGATTACCACAGTAGTACAGTCCCGGGTCAGATTATCACAGTAGTAAAGTCCTAGGTCAGATAAACACAGCAGTAGAGTCACAGGTCAGATTATCATTTTAGTTTATTCCCAGGTCAGATTACCACAGTAGTAAAGTCCCAGGTCAGATTTCCACAGTTTTAGAGTCCCAGGTCCGATTACCACAGTAGTACAGTCCCAGTTCAGATTACCAGAGTAGTACAGTCCCGGGTCAGATTACTACAGTGTTAGAATCCCAGGTTTGATTACCACAGTAATACAGTCCCAGGTCAGATTACCACTTTAGTAGAGTCCCAGGTCACATTACGACGGTAGTAGTGTCCCTGTTCCGATTACCACAGTAGTATATTCCCAGGTCAGAATACCACAGTAGTACAGTCCCAGGTTAGATTACCACAGTAGTACAGTCCCAGGTCAGATTACTACAGTGTTAGAGTCCCAGGTCAGATTACCACATTAGTAGAGTCCCAGGTGAGATTACCACAGTAGCATAGCCCCAGGTCAAATTACCATAGTAGTAGTCCCAGGTCAGATTACCACAGTAGTACAGTCACAGTTCAGATTACCACAGTAGTACAGTCACAGTTCAGATTAAAACAGTAGTACAGTCCCAGGTCAGATAACCACAGAAGTAGAGTCCCAGGTCAGATTACCACAGTAGAACAGGCCCAGGTCAGATTACCACAGTAGTACAGTCACAGTTCAGATTAAAACAGTAGTACAGTCCCAGGTCAGAAAACCACTGAAGTAGAGTCCCAGGTCAGATTACCACAGTAGTAGAGTACCAGTTCAGATTACCACAGTAGTAGGGTCCCAGGTCAGATTACCACAGAAGTACAGTCCAAGGTCAGATTACCACAGTAGAACAGGCCCAGGTCAGATTACCACAGTAGTACAGCCCCAGGTCAGATTACCAAAGTAGAAGAGTCCCAGGTCAGATTACCACAGAAGTAGAGTCCCAAGTAAGATTTCCGCAGTAGTAGAGTACCAGTTCAGATTACAACAGTATTAGAGTCCCCAGGTCAGATAACCACAGAAGTTCAGGCCAAGGTCAGATTACCACAGTAGTACAGTCCCAGGTCAGATTACCACAGAAGAAGAGTCCCAGTTCAGATTACCACAGTAGTAGAGTCCCAGTTCAGATTAACACAGTAGTAGAGCCCCAGGTCAGATTACCACAGTAGTAGAGTCCCAGGTCAGATTACCACAGTAGTACAGTCCCAAGTTAAATTACCACAGTAGTACAGTCCCAGGTCAGATTACTACAGTATTAGAGTCTCAGGTCAGATTACCACAATTGTACAGTCCCAGGTCAGATTACCACAGTAGTGGAGTCCCAGGTTCAGATAACCACAGAAGTAGAGTCCCAGGTCAGATTACCACAGTAGTAGAGTCCCAGGTCAGATTACCACAGTAGTAGAGTCCCAGATCAGATTACTTCAGTATTAGAGTATAAGGTCAGATTACCACAGTAGAACAGGCCCAGGTCAGATTAACACAGTAGTACAGTTACAGTTCAGATTAACACAGTAGTACAGTCCCAGGTCAGATTACCACAGTAGTAGAGTACCAGTTCAGATTACCACAGTAGTAGGGTCCCAGGTCAGATTACCACAGAAGTACAGTCCAAGGTCAGATTACCACAGTAGAACAGGCCCAGGTCAGATTACCACAGTAGTACAGTCCCAGGTCAGATTACCAAAGTAGTAGAGTCCCAGGTCAGATTACCACAGAAGTAGAGTCCCAAGTAAGATTTCCGCAGTAGTAGAGTACCAGTTCAGATTACAACAGTATTAGAGTCCCCAGGTCAGATAACCACAGAAATGCAGGCCAAGGTCAGATTACCACAGTAGTAGAGTCCCAGGTCAGATTACCACAGAAGAAGAGTCCCAGTTCAGATTACCACAGAAGAAGAGTCCCAGTTCAGATTACCACAGTAGTAGAGTCCCAGTTCAGATTAACACAGTAGTAGAGCCCCAGGTCAGATTACCACAGTAGTAGAGTCCCAGGTCAGATTACCACAGTAGTACAGTCCCAAATTAAATTACCACAGTAGTACAGTCCCAGGTCAGATTACTACAGTATTAGAGTCTCAGGTCAGATTACCACAATTGTACAGTTCCAGGTCGGATTACCACAGTAGTGGAGTCCCAGGTTCAGATAACCACAGAAGTAGAGTCCCAGGTCAGATTACCACAGTAGTAGAGTCCCAGGTCAGATTACCACAGTAGTAGAGTCCCAGATCAGATTACTACAGTATTAGAGTATAAAGTCAGATTACCACAGTAGAACAGGCCCAGGTCAGATTAACACAGTAGTACAGTTACAGTTCAGATTAACACAGTAGTACAGTCCCAGGTCAGACTATCAAAGTAGTAGAGTCCCAGGTCAGATTACCACAGATGTAGAGTCCCAGGTCAGATTAACACAGTAGTAGAGTCTCAGGTCAGAATACCACAGTAGTACAGTCCCAGGTTAGATTACCACAGTAGTACAGTCCCAGGTCAGATTACTACAGTGTTAGAGTCCCAGGTCAGATTACCACAGTAGTAGAGTCCCAGGTGAGATTACCACGGTAGCATAGCCCCAGGTCAAATTACCATAGTAGTAGTCCCAGGTCAGATTACCACAGTAGTACAGTCCCAGGTCAGATTACCACAGCAGTCGAGTCCCAGGTCAGATTACCACAGCAGTAGAGTCCCAGGTCAGATTGTCATTGTAGTAGATTCCCACGTCAGATTTCCACAGTAGTACAGTACCAGGTCAGTTTAACACAGTATTAGAGTCCCAGGTCAAATTACCACAGTAGTACACTCACAGGACAGATTACCACAGTAGTAGAGTCCCAGATCAGTTAACCACAGTGGTAGAGTCCCAGGTCAGATTACCACAGTAGTAGGGTCCCAGGTCAGATTACCATAGTAGTAGAGTCCCAGGTCAGATTACCACAGCAGTAGAGTCCCAAATCAGATTACTACAGTTGTTGGAAATTCCCTGGGCAGATTACCACAGTAGTACAGTCCGAGGTCAGATTACCACAGTCGTACAGTCCGCGGTCAGATTACCACAGTAGTACAGTCCCAGGTCAGATTACCACAGCAGTAGAGGCCCAGGTCAGATTACCACAACAGTAGAGTCCCAACTCAGATTACCACAGTTGTTGGAGGTTCCCTGGGGAGATTACCAAAGTAGTACAGTCCCAGGTCAGATTACTACCGTATTAGAATCCCAGGTCTGATTACCACATTAATACAGTCCCAGGTCAGATTACCACTTTAGTAGAGTCCCAGGTCACATTACTACAGTAGTGGAGTCCCAGGTCAGATTACCACAGATGTAGAGTCCCAGGTCAGATTAACACAGTAGTAGAGTCTCAGGTCAGAATACCACAGTAGTACAGTCCCAGGTTAGATTACCACAGTAGTACAGTCCCAGGTCAGATTACTACAGTGTTAGAGTCCCAGGTCAGATTACCACAGTAGTAGAGTCCCAGGTGAGATTACCACGGTAGCATAGCCCCAGGTCAAATTACCATAGTAGTAGTCCCAGGTCAGATTACCACAGTAGTACAGTCCCAGGTCAGATTACCACAGCAGTCGAGTCCCAGGTCAGATTACCACAGCAGTAGAGTCCCAGGTCAGATTGTCATTGTAGTAGATTCCCACGTCAGATTTCCACAGTAGTACAGTACCAGGTCAGTTTAACACAGTATTAGAGTCCCAGGTCAAATTACCACAGTAGTACACTCACAGGACAGATTACCACAGTAGTAGAGTCCCAGATCAGTTAACCACAGTGGTAGAGTCCCAGGTCAGATTACCACAGTAGTAGGGTCCCAGGTCAGATTACCATAGTAGTAGAGTCCCAGGTCAGATTACCACAGCAGTAGAGTCCCAAATCAGATTACTACAGTTGTTGGAAATTCCCTGGGCAGATTACCACAGTAGTACAGTCCGAGGTCAGATTACCACAGTCGTACAGTCCGCGGTCAGATTACCACAGTAGTACAGTCCCAGGTCAGATTACCACAGCAGTAGAGGCCCAGGTCAGATTACCACAACAGTAGAGTCCCAACTCAGATTACCACAGTTGTTGGAGGTTCCCTGGGGAGATTACCAAAGTAGTACAGTCCCAGGTCAGATTACTACCGTATTAGAATCCCAGGTCTGATTACCACATTAATACAGTCCCAGGTCAGATTACCACTTTAGTAGAGTCCCAGGTCACATTACTACAGTAGTGGAGTCCCAGGTCAGATTATTATCGTAGCAGATTCCCAGGTCAGATTACCACAGTAGTACAGTCCGAGGTCAGATTAACACAGTTGTACAGTTCCAGGTCATATTACTACAGTATTAAAATCCCATGTCAGATTACCACAGTATTACAGTCCCAGGTCAGATTACTACAGTAATACAGTCCAAGGGTCAGATTACCACAGTAGTAAAGTCCCAGGTCAGATAAGCACAGCAGTAGAGACCCAGGTCAGATTATAATTTCAGTCGATTCCCAGGTCAGATTACCACAGCAGTAGAGTCCCAGGTCAGATTACCACAGTAGTAGAGTCCCAGGTCAGATTACCACAGTAGTATAGTCTCAGGTCAGAATACCACAGTAGTAGAGTCACCTTTTCAGATTACCACAGTAGTAGTGTCCCAGGTCAGATTACCACAGTAATACAGTCCCAGGTTAGATTACCACAGTAGTACAGTCCCAGGTCAGATTACTACAGTGTTAGAGTCCCAGGTCAGATTACCACAGTAGTAGAGTCCCAGGTGAGAATACCACGGTAGCATAGCCCCAGGTCAAATTACCATAGTAGTAGTCCCAGGTCAGATTACCACAGTAGTACAGTCCCAGGTCAGATTACCACAGCAGTCGAGTCCCAGGTCAGATTACCACAGCAGTAGAGTCCCAGGTCAGATTGTCATTGTAGTAGATTCCCAGGTCAGATTTCCACAGTAGTACAGTACCAGGTCAGTTTAACACAGTATTAGAGTCCCAGGTCAAATTACCACAGTAGTACACTCACAGGACAGATTACCACAGTAGTAGAGTCCCAGATCAGTTAACCACAGTGGTAGAGTCCCAGGTCAGATTACCACAGTAGTAGGGTCCCAGGTCAGATTACCATAGTAGTAGAGTCCCAGGTCAGATTACCACAGCAGTAGAGTCCCAAATCAGATTACTACAGTTGTTGGAAATTCCCTGGGCAGATTACCACAGTAGTACAGTCCGAGGTCAGATTACCACAGTCGTACAGTCCGCGGTCAGATTACCACAGTAGTACAGTCCCAGGTCAGATTACCACAGCAGTAGAGGCCCAGGTCAGATTACCACAGCAGTAGAGTCCCAACTCAGATTACCACAGTTGTTGGAGGTTCCCTGGGGAGATTACCAAAGTAGTACAGTCCCAGGTCAGATTACTACCGTATTAGAATCCCAGGTCTGATTACCACATTAATACAGTCCCAGGTCAGATTACCACTTTAGTAGAGTCCCAGGTCACATTACTACAGTAGTGGAGTCCCAGGTCAGATTATTATCGTAGCAGATTCCCAGGTCAGATTACCACAGTAGTACAGTCCGAGGTCAGATTAACACAGTTGTACAGTTCCAGGTCATATTACTACAGTATTAAAATCCCATGTCAGATTACCAAAGTATTACAGTCCCAGGTCAGATTACTACAGTAATACAGTCCAAGGGTCAGATTACCACAGTAGTAAAGTCCCAGGTCAGATAAGCACAGCAGTAGAGTCCCAGGTCAGATTATAATTTCAGTCGATTCCCAGGTCAGATTACCACAGCAGTAGAGTCCCAGGTCAGATTACCACAGTAGTAGAGTCCCAGGTCAGATTACCACAGTAGTATAGTCTCAGGTCAGAATACCACAGTAGTAGAGTCACCTTTTCAGATTACCACAGTAGTAGTGTCCCAGGTCAGATTACCACAGTAATACAGTCCCAGGTTAGATTACCACAGTAGTACAGTCCCAGGTCAGATTACTACAGTGTTAGAGTCCCAGGTCAGATTACCACAGTAGTAGAGTCCCAGGTGAGATTACCACGGTAGCATAGCCCCAGGTCAAATTACCATAGTAGTAGTCCCAGGTCAGATTACCACAGTAGTACAGTCCCAGGTCAGATTACCACAGCAGTCGAGTCCCAGGTCAGATTACCACAGCAGTAGAGTCCCAGGTCAGATTGTCATTGTAGTAGATTCCCAGGTCAGATTTCCACAGTAGTACAGTACCAGGTCAGTTTAACACAGTATTAGAGTCCCAGGTCAAATTACCACAGTAGTACACTCACAGGACAGATTACCACAGTAGTAGAGTCCCAGATCAGTTAACCACAGTGGTAGAGTCCCAGGTCAGATTACCACAGTAGTAGGGTCCCAGGTCAGATTACCATAGTAGTAGAGTCCCAGGTCAGATTACCACAGCAGTAGAGTCCCAAATCAGATTACTACAGTTGTTGGAAATTCCCTGGGCAGATTACCACAGTAGTACAGTCCGAGGTCAGATTACCACAGTCGTACAGTCCGCGGTCAGATTACCACAGTAGTACAGTCCCAGGTCAGATTACCACAGCAGTAGAGGCCCAGGTCAGATTACCACAGCAGTAGAGTCCCAACTCAGATTACCACAGTTGTTGGAGGTTCCCTGGGGAGATTACCAAAGTAGTACAGTCCCAGGTCAGATTACTACCGTATTAGAATCCCAGGTCTGATTACCACATTAATACAGTCCCAGGTCAGATTACCACTTTAGTAGAGTCCCAGGTCACATTACTACAGTAGTGGAGTCCCAGGTCAGATTATTATCGTAGCAGATTCCCAGGTCAGATTACCACAGTAGTACAGTCCGAGGTCAGATTAACACAGTTGTACAGTTCCAGGTCATATTACTACAGTATTAAAATCCCATGTCAGATTACCACAGTATTACAGTCCCAGGTCAGATTACTACAGTAATACAGTCCAATGGTCAGATTACCACAGTAGTAAAGTCCCAGGTCAGATAAGCACAGCAGTAGAGTCCCAGGTCAGATTATAATTTCAGTCGATTCCCAGGTCAGATTACCACAGCAGTAGAGTCCCAGGTCAGATTACCACAGTAGTAGAGTCCCAGGTCAGATTACCACAGTAGTATAGTCTCAAGTCAGAATACCACAGTAGTAGAGTCACCTTTTCAGATTACCACAGTAGTAGTGTCCCAGGTCAGATTACCACAGTAATACAGTCCCAGGTTAGATTACCACAGTAGTAGAGTCTCAGGTGAAAATACCACAGGAGTAGAGTCCCAGGTCAGATTACCACAGTAGTAGAGTCCCAGGTCAGATTACCACAGAAGTAGAGTCCCAGTTCAGATTACCACAGTAGTAGAGTCCCATTTCAGATTATGTCGTGGAAAATAGTCTTAAAATATAACACTTTTACAAGAACTTGTAAATTCAATATAGACTTTAATACAGAGTAGCAAAGCCGAGCTGGTCCGCGGTAACAACTGACTTCCCCAAGCTCGGCTCTGCTTTTTATACATACATTTCATATGGCACATCCTTTATTTAAATGAAGTCATTTCTCTTAGGTTTTCTGGCACCATTATCTTTCAACCCTATGCATAACGCCCAATTTTTAGGATAACGCCCACATCTGCTTTCGATTTATATTATAATGGTGGCTGAAACCTCCTTATGTTGATACAAAAAATACTGCATGTCTTGCATGCTCATCCTTTTCTCTGTGCCCCTTTGTCTGACTATCTTGAATGTATTTTGGGGCCCTTTCTGCATAACTCAAGTACAGTTGTCAGGTCGCTATGCCTTCCACTGTGGCCTGTTGCTCTATCAGAACCAGATGTCATCTTCTCCTCCTATAGCCAATGTATTTATGTTCTTTCTCCTTCAGCAGAGCTGCTTATCTCCCACATAAATCCCTCCTCTGGGACTAATTAGTCCCACACCAAAATAATATCTAAATACAAGCGACAAGGATGGAAGCAGAATGAATCACACACAGAATAATGAACATTAGAACTATATGTGAAATAAGATATAGACATAAACTGGACCATACATCTCCAATCCAATAACATATACAGGAGTAAAAGACCCAGTCAAACTTAGAAATTAAAATTAAAACACACATAATAAACCAATATATTATGATGAAGCAATGAGCATGTAGTACATAGCCTTGCCTGAGGTTATCTCAGTTATGTAGAATATAGAGAGAATAATTACATTAATGGGAATTGGGACAGAATAACAAGCCTTAAATCGTAAAATAAAAGTAACAAGACAACTTTCCAAATTGAGACACTCTAACACGATCCTCCCTCGCGGACACCTCTCTAACAGAAAATTGGCATCATTACCCATCTCTGCTAGAAGATTAAGGACATGGTCTGTAGAAACTCGTAACCGGAATACCCTCTGTTACCTAGCGTATAATAAATGATCCTCATTTAGGAAGGCAAAACTAGCTTGAATTAAAAGAAAAGTCATACATTTAAATATGTATAAAAACCCAAACACACATAAAACACAACAAAAACTTTAGGCTTATTCAAGGATATACTAGATTTCATATCATGGGAGCACATTCCTCATTTTCACAGATAGGACAATCCCCTCGTTGGCACATAGCACAGTACAGGGGATCAGCATGATGGTAATGCCCTTCGCTACAATCTTTGGAGCACCTCTTGCAACGATTAAACTGAGGGCATTTTGTGTGTACATGAACAAGCACATATTAATCCGAGCCAGGTGCTTTGGCATACACAGGAAGACCACAAGGAAGCCAATCATGGCACTCATAACCTCATCCACGTATCACTCCATGAAGACAGTTAGGATTACCAAAAGGGCAATCAAGGGGTCCTCCAACAGCATTGCAAGGTTTTCCATTCCTATTCATATAATGTCCAGGGTTACCAGGAACTGGATTGATTATAATATGTGTATCTAGTATGCGATCTTTAAACTGATTACCCGATAACCTTACTCTCGAACCCTTCATATATCTTGGGTTGGCTCTACGCACTGACATCTGTTTAACAGTGGTCTTGACCAAAAAGGATCTTATCATTGGCAGAACACAACAAAATACAATGCCCAATGCCACTAGATCTCCACCCAACATGATAGCCAGTCTAGTAAACATAGCACCCCATTTTCCGAAAGCTAGGTCCAACCAATCCAAGACATGAGAATCAAATCCAGCATTAGCCTTTACTTCTGCTCTTAACCCTTTAAGTTTAGTCATAGCAAGGGAAAATAATCCATTAGGTGCAGTGTTATTGGGAATGAAAGTACAGCAAGCATCTCCATACATTACACAAACTCCCCCCTTCTCTGCTAAGAGCCAGTTGAGAGCCTGTCTATTCTGCAATGTCATTTTGCTAGTGGCCCTTACTTGTTCTCCCAAGGCTGTTAAAGCCGAGTCAGTGTAATTAATAAATCTTTGTTGATTGTAGTATATATAATTCATCCACTCTAAGTTCTTGTTGGGTGTTATCCAGAAAAATATAGATTCAAATCCAGATTTAATCTCATCTCTGGCCTTAAATACATTGGGCACACCTCTAGGTTGTCCAATTGCATCAAGGTACACTCTAGGATCTGATTCATACTCCCTTTTAACTCTAGTTTTAACATGTTCCTCCTGAGGTGCTTTGATGATGGTAACCTGTTGGACTGCTCTGACTAAAGCACACAACCCAGTCCATCCTTCAGGAAGAACATTCAGAAGTCTGTTCTCTCCACACATCCAAAAGCTATCAGTAATACCTCTATCTTGGTTCATAGTAAGAGATAGTGTAACCTGAGTAATGTGACCACACAGACCCCTTCTATTTATAATTAAACCTTTCTCACTAAATTTGCGAACCCCTGCAACTTCTAACACCCAGATAGTATCACATTTAACAGTTGTGTTTCCTACATTAATTCCATCCGTACCATGGCTATAGAAACATTCGTATATTCCCTTAACAACAGTACTTTTGTCTATTTGGGGTCCATCCAATTCAGTTCTAATGTTATAAGTTGCACATTCTTTATCAGCCAACACAGTCTCATTTAACATAATCTTACCCCTGGTACTACCCAATGCAATTCTACATTCTATGTTGCATAAAGGAATATGGTACTTTTTCTGAACACAATTAGCATTTTTCCAATTAGCACAGTCGTCAAATGGTTCAGGTACTATCAAAAGATCAGACAAAGGTGACTTGCTGCATAAAATACAATTGTCCATTCTATGTTGGTCTGCCGTATACCTAGCCCATTTATACCAGTCATTCTTTACCACTTCTTCCATTGTTTTGTCCTTGAATGGTTCTGGGTCTAACATACTTGTTATTGCATCAGTGTTTTCGTTTTGAGATAGGCTGTTAGTGTTTGTCAACAAGTTCCAAATGTCCATAAAAAAACCTGATTCTGATGCTTCTGGTTTCTTTGTGGGTATAGTGGATTTCTCACCCAGAGTAGTAGTTGGTACTCTAGTAGTAGCTACTGTGGTGTTAACAGCAGCTGCCACAGTTGTCGTGGTTCTAGTCGTTGCAAGCACCTCCTGTTTGGGTGCCGGTGTAGATTCGATTTTAATGATGGTTGAACTGCTCCCTTCAGTCAGTCTTGTCTGTGTTATTTCAACTATAAATTATTCTCCTTCAATGGGTTCAATCTTATTCATGGTGAGCACCCATTCATCTTCTTCTTTGGTTATTGTTAGGTCACATCCTTTCGGGTCCCAGATCACTTCTCCCTTCATCTGATGATGTGTCCATCCACAGAATGCAATCTCAGGTAGGGGTTTAATCCTATAGACTGCAACTGATCTCTGTTCTTCTGTTTCTGTTAAGATTTGAGGTGGGACTAGAATGCTAACCTTGTTTGTTCTTCCAGATTGTTCAGCAGGTTCTTCTCTTTTCTGCCTGCCTCTATCATGCTGTTTGATTGCACGTGAGTCTGTTGTGTCTTCACCAATGTTCACTGATTCATGTGCTGTGTCAGTGTCAATGTTCTTCCCTTTTCTTACTGCCAAATGTTTATCGAGGGGACCAGACAAGAGCCGAAAAGTCAATTGAGGGGAAATCCCCTTGTCCTTCGGCCCTCGGAGCGTTTCCTTCTTCTCCTCTTTGAGAGATTTCTCCTCCCGCTGCTGGAGTGGCTTCTCCTCCTCCTGCCTGGGTAGCTTCTCCTTCAGTGGCTCCTGTTGGGGTGGCTTCTCCTACAGTGGCTCCCCCTTCTTCTGTTTGGGGAGCTCCCTCCTCTGACCCATTTGGGCTCCTGTCTGGAAAGGCATCAATTCTAGGGAAGAGATGTTCCCATTCTCTAGGGTGTACTTCTGGGTCCCATTGTATAGGGCTTCCGCCAGGGATATCTGCCACAGTAGGTATATCACCAGGAATATCAGGCATGTCGTTTTCCCCCCACCCTGGAGTCTCTGGTCCCACAGGATTGAATAGTGGTGGTTCGCCGGTTTCTTCTCCCGCCCTGTCTCTCCTTTTGCTTCTTCTGAGAGCAGTTGGCGGTGTATTAGTCGTGTCTTGGCTTCCACTTGGCCTATTAGCTTCCTGGCCTCCTTCCGGAGCCTTGATCTCTTCCGCTGCTCCCGCTCCGTTTGGGCCCCTGTCTGGTGTATCAGCATCCTCTGGGTCCTCATCTCTGTATGGTTGTATCCTTCTTTCTGTTGGGACTCTGGTGCAGTGGTTTAGATGATACCACGTCTTGCTGCCTTTCACCTGGACGGCTGTTGTCGTTGCTTTGGCCACCTCGTAGGGTCCTTCTCTCCTCGGCTGATCCTACTTCCTCTGGAACACCCGAATGTAGACCAGGTCCTCTGGTATCACCTGGCGTGGCCCCTCTGGTCTCGGCTAAGGTACTTTCTTTTTCTCCTGTGAATATATAGCTTCGTGTATCTCAGATAGGTGTTTCACATATGATTTTAATTATTTTTCTAGTATATCTAGAGAGGGACCTTTGTATAGTCCTCCTAGTGTTGGCACAGGCAAGGGTCGACCCGTAAGCATTTCATGCGGTGACAAATGCGTGTTTCTGTTAGTTTCCATGCGACAACTCATTAGTGCAAGCGGCAAAGCATCTATCCAATTAAGCCCTGTGGATAGGCAAATCTTTATTATTTTATTTTTCAGCGAGCCGTTAGCTCTCTCTACGATACCTTGCGATTGGGGATGATACACACATCCTAGTCATTGTTTCATCCTTAACTGTTGTATTATGATTTTTACCACTTTTTGTATAAACGTTGAGCCATTGTCCGAGCTGATTTCTGATGGGATACCAAACCTAGGTATTATTTATTTTGATAAGAATTTTATCACGGTGCCTGCTCCTTGATCAGCCGACGGTATTGCTTGTATCCATCTGCTAAACCTATCTACGATGACCAGAATGTATCTTTTACCATGTACAGGTTTTATCATATCTACGTAATCCATCACAATGTGTCGGGATGGACCTTCTGGAACCGGTATGTGACCTATGGGCGTGGTTATACCTTTACGTATGTTGTTTTTCGCACATATTTCGCATTTTGACAAGATCTCATCTACTGTTGTCTGTAGATAAGGTGACCAAAAACCTTGTTTTTTGATTTGTCTCACTACCTCCCCCTTGCACAATGATCTAGATCATGTGCTTCATTAATAAGCAAGGCCAATAAGGTAGTGGTGGCAAGTATGGCACCATCATGTGTTCTCCATACCCCATGTCTGTCGACAGAGGCTCCCCTCTGTACCCAGGTATTTTTCTCAGTAATTGTGGCATGAGCCTGAATTTGATTCAACTCAGCTGGAGTTGTGAGTGGTGCAATTCCAATTACATCCAGCAAAGGTACAGTTAAAATAGGGACAATACATCTAGATGCCTTTTTGGCAGCTTCATCAGCTGCATTAGTACCCCTAATAACAAAGTTGTTACCTTTTTTGTGTGCTTGACATTTTATTATGGCCAATTTTCTAGGATACATTAACCTCTCTGGGCTAGGCGGGACGAATTCGTCCCACCTACGTAACAGCCACTTTAAGCCTGTGGCGCGATTTTCAAAACCTTAAAAATCCTATTACTTCAATTTCTCAAACATATGACTATTTTACAGCTATTTAAAGACAAGACTCTCGTTAATCTAACCACACTGTCCGATTTCAAAAAGGCTTTACAACGAAAGCAAAACATTAGATTATGTCAGCAGAGTACCAAGCCAGAAATAATCAGACACCCATTTTTCAAGCCAGCATATAATGTCACCAAAACCCAGAAGACAGCTAAATGCAGCACTCACCTTTGATGATCTTCATCAGATGACAACCCTAGGACATTATGTTATACAATACATGCATGTTTTGTTCAATCAAGTTCATATTTATATCAAAAACCAGCTTTTTACATTAGCATGTGACGTTCAGAACTAGCATACCCCCCGCAAACTTCCGGGGAATTCGCTAACATTTTACTAAATTACTCACGATAAACGTTCACAAAAAGCATAACAATTATTTTAAGAATTATATATACAGACCTCCTCTATGCACTCGATATGTCCGATTTTAAAATAGCTTTTTGGTGAAAGCACATTTTGCAATATTCTAAGTACATAGCCCAGGCATCACGGGCTAGCTATTTAGACACCCGGCAAGTTTAGCACTCACCATAATAGACCTCCCACTCTGAGGGTATCAATACCCTCAGGCTATATACAGGGGTACCTGTACAGAGTCAATGTGGAGGCTATATACAGTGGGTACCGGTACAGAGTCAATGTGGAGGCTATATACAGACGTTAGTACAGAGTCAATGTGGAGGCTATATACAGGGGGGGTACCAGTACAGAGTCAATGTGGAGGCTATATACAGGGGGTACTGGTACAGAGTCAATGTGGAGGCTATATACAGGGGGGTACCAGTACAGAGTCAATGTGGAGGCTATATACAGGGGTACTGGTACAGAGTCAATGTGGTGGCTATATACAGGGGGTACCAGTACAGAGTCAATGTGGAGGCTATATACAGGGGTACTGGTACAGAGTCAATGTGCAGGATATATACAGGGGTACCTGTACAGAGTCAATGTGGAGGCTATATACAGGGGGTACCAGTACAGAGTCAATGTGGAGGCTATATACAGGGGTACTGGTACAGAGTCAATGTGGAGGCTATATACAGAGGTTAGTACAGAGTCAATGTGGAGGCTATATACAGAGGTTAGTACAGCGTCAATGTGGAGGCTATATACAGCGGTACTGGTACAGAGTCAATGTGGAGGCTATATACAGGGGGTACTGGTACAGAGTCAATGTGGAGGCTATATACAGGGGTACTGGTACAGTGTCAATGTGGATGCTATATACAGGGGTACCTGTACAGAGTCAATGTGGAGGCTATATACAGGGGGTACCAGTACAGAGTCAATGTGGAGGCTATATACAGAGGTTAGTACAGAGTCAATGTGGAGGCTATATACAGGGGGTACCTGTACAGAGTCAATGTGGAGGCTATATACAGGGGTATTGGTGCAGAGTCAATGTGGAGGCTATATACAGGGGTACCTGTACAGAGTCAATGTGGAGGCTATATACAGGGGGTACTGGTACAGAGTCAATGTGGAGGCTATATACAGGGGGTACCGGTACAGAGTCAATGTGGAGGCTATATACAGGGGTACCGGTACAGAGTCAATGTGGAGGCTATATACAGGGGTACCAGTACAGAGTCAATGTGGAGGCTATATACAGTGGGTACCGGTACAGAGTCAATGTGGAAGTCCTATACAGGGGTACTGGTACAGAGTCAATGTGGAGGCTATACACAGAGGTTAGTACAGAGTCAATGTGGAGGCTATATACAGGGGGGGTACCAGTACAGAGTCAATGTGGAGGCTATATACAGGGGGTACTGGTACAGAGTCAATGTGGAGGCTATATACAGGGGGGGTACCAGTACAGAGTCAATGTGGAGGCTATATACAGGGGTACTGGAATGGAATATTTAGAATTTTTTGGTCACGAAATGCGCCATGTTCGTCACCCTTATTTACCCTTTCGGATAGTGTCTTGAACGCACGAACAAAACGCCGCTATTTGGATATAACAATGGATTATTTGGGACCAAACAAACATTTGTTATTGAAGTAGAAGTCCTTGGAGTGCATTCTGACGAAGACAGCAAAGGTAATAACATTTTTCTTATAGTAAATCTGACTTTGGTGAGTGCTAAACTTGCTGGGTGTCTAAATAGCCAGCCCTGTGATGCCGGGCTATCTACTGAGAATATTGCAAAATGTGCTTTCACCGAAAAGCTATTTTAAAATCGGACATATCGAGTGCATAGAGGAGTTCTGTATATATAATTCTTAAAATAATTGTTATGTTTTTTGTGAACATTTATCGTGAGTAATTTAGTAAATTCACCGGCAGTGTTCGGTGGGAATGCTAGTCACATGCTAGTCACATGCTAATGTAAAAAGCTGGTTTTTGATATAAATATGAACTTGATTGAACAAAACATGCATGTATTGTATAACAATGTCCTAGGGTTGTCATCTGATGAAGATCATCAAAGGTTTGTGCTGCATTTAGCTGTGGTTTGGGTTTATGTGACATTATATGCTAGCTTGAAAAATGGGTGTCTGATTATTTCTGGCTGGGTACTCTGCTGACATAATCTAATGTTTTGCTTTCGTTGTAAAGCCTTTTTGAAATCGGACAGTGTGGTTAGATTAACGAGAGTCTTATCTTTAAAATGGTGTAAAATAGTCATATGTTTGAAAAATTGAAGTTTTTGAATTTTTGATGTATTTGAATAACGCACCACGGGATTACACTGGCTGTTGAGTAGGTGGGACGCAAGCGTCCCACCTAGCCCAAAGAGGGTAAAGTGACCATTGCGGAATATATAGAACTTGTTGAATAAAGTATTAAACAAGGCACATATAGTATATACTGATGTGTGAAGTAGAGAGATAAAACATACAGATAGGCATAAGATATACTTTTAGGTTAAAATAAACTCAGGCTATTAGAATAAGTAACAACAAATACATGGTATAGGTCTGTAGTACTTACTAGAGATATTACTACACCATAAAGGACAGTAGGGGGAAGCAGTGGGCAACTAAACACTTTGAAGCTGCTGAACCCTTTGGAGATTACAGTCTGAGGGAGGACAGAAGTATCAGGTAATAAACATTAGAAGAGAGTAGGCTTGAAGAAAATCTGGTAAAATAGGAACTTGGACTGAGAATAGATAGAGTGAAACAGGAGCAAAGCAATGAGTAGCAATCAGATAGGATATAGTGAGTGAATAAATATAAACAAAAAGGATAGACATTATAAAGAATTAAATCAAAAGGAAAACAAGATAGCAAGGAGGATTTAATAAATTAAAGCTAAACTGTAGCCAGTCAATAAAATGAACAAAACACCAGTAGAAATATTAGGGATTAGACACCCCCTAAGTGTAACGGCTGTCAGGAGAGAGAGTAGACCAAGGCGCAGCGGAGTTAGTGTTCATCATGATTGTATTTAATTAACATAAGAACACTATACAAAAACAAGATAACCGACAGCAAAACAGTCCTGTTCGGAAATAATCTAAACAGAAACAATTACCCACAAAACCCCAACGGAAAAACAGGCACTTGTGTGACTCCCAATCAGCAACAACACTCTACAGCTGTGCCTGATTGGAAGCCACACGGCCAAAATCAATGAAACAAACCAACATAGAAAAATGCACATAGAACACCCACCCAATGTAACACCCTGGCCTAACCAAAATAAAGAACAAAAACCCCTCTCTATGGCCAGGGCGTTACACTAAGTAAAGAGGAGTTAACCTGTTAGGGCTAGGGGGCAGTATTGACACGGCTGGATAAAAAACATACCCGATTTAATCTGGTTACCACTCCTACCCAGTAACTAGAATATGCATATACTTATTACATATGGATAGAAAACACCCTAAAGTTTCTAAAACTGTTTGAATGGTGTCTGTGACTATAACAGAACTCAAATGGCAGGTCAAAACCTGAGGGATTCCTTTACAGGAAGTGGCCTGTCTGACCATTTCTTGAACTTCTTTTCCATATCTATCTTTTACTAAGGATCTCTGCTCTAACGTGACACTTCCTATGTCGTCCATAGGCGCTCAGAGCCCGGGAAAAACCTGAATGTCGTCATCCCAGCCCCAGGCTGAAACACATTATCGCCTTTCTCAAGTGGCCGATCAAGGGACTCTGGGCTTAGGCGCGTGACCTGACCGCCCCCGCCTTTGTGATTTTTTCCTCTGTTTGCCGAAAAGGAGATTCCCGGTCGGAATATTATCGCTTTTCTACGAGAAAAATGGAATAAAAATTGATTTTAAACAGCGGTTGACATGCTTCGAAGTACGGTAATGGAATATTTAGAATTTTTTTGTCACGAATTGCGCCATGCGCACGACCCTTCTTTACCATTTCGGATAGTGTCTGGAACGCACGAACAAAACGCCGCTATTCGGATATAACGATGGATTATTTTGGACCAAACCACCATTTGTTATTGAAGTAGCAGTCCTGGGAGTGCATTCTGACGAAGACAACAAAAGGTAATCAAACTTTTATAATAGTAAATATGATTATGTTGAGTGCTAAACTTGCCGGGTGTCTAAATAGCTAGCCCGTGATGCCTGGGCTATGTACTTAGAATATTGCAAAATGCGCTTTCACCAAAAAGCTATTTTAAAATCGGACATATCGAGTGCATATTGGGTACCCTCGTTCCAATACGTTATAAAAGAGTATGCATTCGTCCACCTTGAATATTATTCATGTTCTGGTTAAAAAAGGCCCTAATGATTTATGCTATACAACGTTTGACATGTTTGAACGAACGGAAATATATTTTTTCCCCTCGTTCATGACGAGAAGTCCGGCTGGCTTACATCATGTGCTAACGAGACGGAGATTTTTGGACATAAATGATGAGCTTTTTTGAACAAAACTACATTCGTTATGGACCTGTGATACCTGGAAGTGACATCTGATGAAGAGAATCAAAGGTAATGGATTATTTACATAGTATTTTCGATTTTAGATCTCCCCAACATGACGTCTAGTCTGTATCGCAACGCGTATTTTTCTGGGCGCAGTGCTCAGATTATTGCAAAGTGTGATTTCCCAGTAAGGTTATTTTTAAATCTGGCAAGTTGATTGCGTTCAAGAGATGTAAATCTATAATTCTTTAAATGACAATATAATATTTTACCAATGTTTTCTAATTTTAATTATTTAATTTGTGAAGCTGACTTGACTGCCGGTTATTGGAGGGAAACGATTTCCTCAACATCAATGCCATAGTAAAACGCTGTTTTTGGATATAAATATGAACTTGATAGAACTAAAAATGCATGCATTGTCTAACATAATGTCCTAGGAGTGTCATCTGATGGAGATTGTAAAAGGTTAGTGCATCATTTTAGCTGGTTTTATGGTTTTGGTGACCCTGTCTTTGAATTGACAAAACATTACACACAACTCTTGTAAATGTACTGTCCTAACATACTCTAAATTTATGCTTTCGCCGTAAAACCTTTTTGAAATCGTAAAACGTGGTTAGATTAAGGAGATGTTTATCTTTCAAATGGTGTAAAATAGTTGTATTTTTGAAAAATTTGAATTTTGACATTTATTTGGATTCAAATTTGCCGCTCTTGAAATGCACCTGCTGTTGATGGAGTGCACCACGGGTGGCACGCTAGCGTCCCACCTAGCCCCAAGAGGTTAAAAAAGCGATAATATTCCGACCGGGAATGTCCATTTAGCTAAACTGAGGAAAGTAAACAAAGCTTTCGGTCGACGCGGGCACGCGCCTGAGTCTCACAGTACTGTAACCAGCCACTACCCAAACGCGCTACTTTGTTTCAGCCAGAGCCTGCAAAGCCACGATTCAGCTTTTTGCCGCCTTCTGAGACCCTATGGCAGCCGTAGGAAGTGTCACGGGACAGCTAAGATCCTCACTCTTCAATAAACAGAGACAAGAAGAACGACACCTTGTCAGACAGGCCACTTCCTGCCTGAAACCTTGTCAGGTTTTTGCCTGCCAAATGAGTTCTGTTATACTCACAGACACCATTCAAACAGTTTTAGAAACTTTAGGGTGTTTTCTATCCATATGTAATAAGTATATGCATATTCTAGTTACTGGGTAGGAGTGGTAACCAGATTAAATCGGGTACGTTTTTTATCCAGCCGTGTCAATACTGCCCCCTATCCTAAACAGGTTAACGAGAGTCTTGTCTTTAAATAGCTGTAAAATAGTCATATGTTTGAGAAATTGAAGTAATAGGATTTTTAAGATTTTGAAAATTGCGCCACATGCTTCAAGTGGCTGTTACGTAGGTGGGACGAATTCGTCCCGCCTAGCCCAGAGAGGTTAATAAAAAGCTCTATAAAATATGGGAAAAATGCACAAGAAAATTAAACACCAAATGGCCTGCGGTGGGAACATTGGATGTCTCTGTGTGTGAGGAAATGGAAACTCTGATAAAGAACTATAAACCCAAGGACAAGAAACAAAAAAGGAAAAATAAACGAGAAAGAGAAAATGAAATACTGAGAATGTTCAAAGAAGGAGTGAGTTTGTTACAAAGCATGAAGACAGCAAGAGAAGTACTAAAGTGTAACGGCTGTCGTGAGAGAGAGTAGACCAAGGTGCTCTGACTGCTCCGGGCTGGCGGGCGGCTCTGGCGGCTCCGGACTGGCTGGCGGCTCTGGCGGCTCCGGACTGGCGGGCGGCTCTGGCGGCTCCGGACTGGCGAGACCAACTGGAGGCCTAGTCCTAGGAGGCGGCACAGGACGGACCAGGATGGGGAGACCCACTGGAGGCCTGGTCCGAGGAGGAGGCACAGGCTTAACCAGGATGGGGAGACCCACTGGATGCCTAGTCTTGGGAGGCGGCACAGGACGGACCAGGATGGGGAGACCCACTGGAGGCCTGGTCCGAGGAGGAGGCACAGGCTTAACCAGGATGGGGAGACCCACTGGAGGCCTAGTCCTGGGAGGTGGCACAGGACGGACCAGGCTGGAGATATCCACTGGACGCCTGGTCCGAGGAGGAGGAACAGGATAAACCGGGCTGTGGGGGAGCACTGGAGTTCTAGACTTTATGCTCTTTACCAATACTCCAGGCTGAATGCTCACTTTGGCCCGGCACGGGCGGAGCGCAGACATTGGGCGAACTGGGCCCTCCCAGCGCTCTGGAGACACAGTGCGCAGCGCCGGCGCAGGATAACCTGGACCGAGGAGGCGCACTGGAGACCAGACACGCTGAGCTGGCACCATCCGTCCTGGCTCGATGCCTGCCCTTGCATGGCACTTGCGGGGGGCTGGTATGTAGCGCACCGGGCTTTGAACGCATACTGGGGACACAGTGCCTGACCAGTACTGGACTGCCTGCCGTAAGCACGGGGAGTTGGCCCAGAATTCCTTCCTGGTTCCGCCACACTCCCCGTGTGCCCCCCCCCCAAAAAAATTGGGCTGCCTCTCGTGCCTGTTGCGCTCTCTCTCCTCATACCAGCGCCTCTCAGCTATTGCTGCCTCGATCTCCCACTGCGGGCGGCGATACTCCCCAGCTTGAGCCCATGGTCCCTTTCCGTCCATTAATTCCTCCCATCTCCAGGAATCCTGAACGTTCCTCTCCATCTTCTCCAAAGTCCATGAGTCCATCTCCTTGTTCCTCTCCATCCTCCGCTGCTTGGTCCGTTTTTGGTGGGTAATTCTGTAACGGCTGTCGTGGGAGAGAGTAGACCAAGGTGCAGCGGAGTTAGTGTTCATCATTGAATATTTAATAGCAGAAAGAACACTATACAAAAATAAGAAAAAAAAGACAGCCAAACAGTCCTGTCAGGTGCAAAACACTAACAGAAACAATTACCCACAAAACCCAAAGGAAAAACATGCTCCTTATGTGTGACTCCCAATCAGCAACAACGAACTTCAGCTGTGCCTGATTGGGAGCCACACACGGCCCAAAACAAAGAAATACAAAAAACCTAGAAAACGAACATAGAACGCCCACCCAATGTAACACCCTGGCCTAACCAAAATAAAGAACATAAAACCCCTCTATGGCCAGGGCGTTACATAAAGAAGAATGATAAAACAAGCAAAGAGAAAACGGAGTGGGGGACCAGCCCCCCGCCGTATTCCAATGGACAGTTTCCCATGATAACTGGACACATGGAAAAAAAAGGGGAAGTGGAAGTGACGGAAGAAGGGGAAGGGATCACCACACCTAGAGCAATGTGTGCACCTTCACATTCAACAGAACAAGGCAAGAAAATAACTATGAAGCATATAAGAACAAAAGAAGAAGGTTTCAATTGCTATAGTGGCCTGAGGAAAGCCCTAACATTAATGTAAACAGCAATAGGAGAAAGGGAGACATCAGAACTACAAACAAGAAGAGCGAAAGACCAAACAGAGGGGAACTCCAGGAAAAGCCGAAACACACTAGCAGAATGGGCATCAGGTAATAGTCCTAGCGAGACAGAAGAAGAAGAAGAAGAGGAAGAGAATGATAGATCCTGTAGGATACAAATAGAGAGAGAAGGACAAATAGTGGCACAAAGAATAGATGAGGATCTAGAACAGTCAAAATCAATACACAAAGAGATCATAAGAAGGCAAGAAAGACAGGATGAGGCCTTGGCCCGTAGTATGAATGAGAGCCTGAGAAATGAGCCTGCAAGGAGCTATGGCAGGGCTCTTAGTGAAGGGTCGAAGAAAGAATCTGGTTATTATTGTTACGAACCGGCTCAGAGTTCGCAACAAAAGGGAGACAACGTGGAGACAAGGAATATCAAAATATATATTTATTAAATAAAGCAACTAAGTAATTAACAATGGTGTGTGTAATCAGTAGTGTAAGTGAGTGCTTTGCATACCTGAATGTCATAATGAAAAGTGTTGAAAGGTGCCAAAGCAAACAACCAAAAAACCACAACTATCACAACCAGAAACAACAAGGTGGCTGCATGGAGAGAGTCTCCTCCATGAATGTGGAAGAGGTGCCTTTATCCTGGGACACACCCGGACCCAGGTGTTTCCCATGTAGCTGACGACCCTCCCAGCTCCCGCATCCCAACAAGGAAACAAGAACAAAAAGAGAGAATACGGCAGACAGAGTGGGAGGGTCGTCACACCCCCCCCATAAAACCGGGGACCAACAAGGACCCCAGAACAATGTACCAGCCTCTGCGTCCCAAATTGACAAGGGGTTACGTGTTCACAGTTCCACCTGCCCCAACCAACTTCCTCCTCCTCCCCAGACCTCAGCAACCTTTTCACAGGAAGCAACTTTTAAGAGGAAAGAAGAAAATGAGACCAGGAGGGAACATACAGGAAAGACAGAACATGACAACACCAAACAACGGTCAGTCACGTAAATATTCAGGAACAGGGCGCACGAGAGAGCGCATCAGCAATCACGTTATCCTCTAGGGGCTAGGGGGCAGTATTTTCACGGCCGGATGAAAAACGTACCCAATTTAAACAGGTTACTACTCCGGCCCAGAAAATAGAATATGCATATGTATTAGTAGATTTGGATGGAAAACACTGAATTTTCTAAAAATGTTTGAATGGTGTCTCTAAGTATAACAGAACTCATATGGCAGGCAAAATCCTGAGAAAACATAAAAGCAGGAAATGAAAATTTTGTGGCTGTACTATTTTCAAGTCATTGGTAATAAATCACACAGTGACAAAGGAATCATTTTGCACTTCCTATGGCTTCCACTAGATGTCAACGATCTTGGTGCATTTGTTTGCTCTCCTGGCTGGACTGCCTGGCCTGGTGTGGGGCTGCGGCTGCGGCTGCCTGGACATATTGTCAACACAAATACCGCTTTTTAAAAAAATTGAAAAAAGGTCTGCTCTAGGTGGCATATTCACGATACCGCCCCAATTAAACGGGGGTCTGCTTGGGTGAATAGATAGGACGCAGGAAAACGTTGACCCGATTAGGCGAGGTTCAACTGCAAAACAAAATCCTACAGATAAAATGCTCCGTCTAGCTAACGGGGTCGGCAGATCAGTAGGTCACACCGCGTTGCTGCTCTGAGGAACAGAGTATAGCAGGGAGGGGGTGAATGGGATATGAAGGAAAACTGACCCGTTTAGGCAGAATTTCCATCATACTGTAAAATCCTGTAGAATATTGTCTCTTGTGTTGAGGAAAAGAAACAGGTCAGGCTAAAAAATATAGGTTGTTTTAGGCAAAACGTAGTATGAGTGAACAAATGTGAATAAAAACTTGTGTGAGTGCAAATAAACGTCTGAATGAATGGAAGTTTCTCTGTGTTCAGAAAGTATATCAGAGCAGGCCAGGGTTGCGGAGTAAGAAGGAAGAATAGTGTGTGTGTGTGTGTGTGTGTGTGTGTGTGTCATTTGGGCCAGAGGAGGGACTGTGCAGCCCCTCTGTGGCAGTGAACCAAATTAAGATAAGGACAGTGCATCTGACTCTCACTGGGAAAAGGGAACAAAATAAATAGATAACAGACAAAAGAAGCTATGGAAAGATAAAACACTGACATAATAATGTGTTAACCTGTTAGGGCTAGGGGGCAGTATTGACACGGCCGGATAAAAAACGTACCCGAATTAATCTGGTTACTACTCCTGCCCAGTAACTAGAATATGCATATAATTATTGGCTTTGGATAGAAAACACCCTAAAGTTTCTAAAACTGTTTGAATGGTGTCTGTGAGTGTAACAGAACTCATATGGCAGGCCAAAACCTGAGAAGATTCCATGCAGGAAGTGGACTGTCTGACAAGTTGTTGTTTATCTTGGCTCTTTTTATTGAAGACTGAGGATCTTTGCTATAACGTGACACTTCCTACGGCTCCCATAGGCTCTCAGAACCCAGGAAAAAGCGGAATGATATCGAGGCAGCCTCATGCTGAAACACATTATCGCGTTTGGCAAGTGGCCGATCAGAGTACTATGGGCTTAGGCGCGTGCCCGAGTCGACCCCATGCTTTATTTTCTTTCGTCTGTTTACCTAAACGCAGATTCCCGGTCAGAATATTATCGCTTTTTTTACGAGAAAAATGGCATAAAAATTGATTTTAAACAGCGGTTGACATGCTTCGAAGTACGGTAATGGAATATTTAGAATTTTTTGGTCACGAAATGCGCCATGCTCGTCACCCTTATTTACCCTTTCGGATAGTGTCTTGAACGCACGAACAAAACGCCGCTATTTGGATATAACAATGGATTATTTGGGACCAAACCAACATTTGTTATTGAAGTAGAAGTCCTGGGAGTGCATTCTGACGAAGAACAGCAAAGGTAATAAAATTTTTCTTATAGTAAATCTGACTTTGGTGAGTGCTAAACTTGCTGGGTGTCTAAATAGCCAGCCCTGTGATGCCGGGCTATCTACTGAGAATATTGCAAAATGTGCTTTCACCGAAAAGCTATTTTAAAATCGGACATATCGAGTGCATAGAGGAGTTCTGTATATATAATTCTTAAAATAATTGTTATGTTTTTTGTGAATATTTATCGTGAGTAATTTAGTAAATTCACCGGCAGTGTTCGGTGGGAATGCTAGTCACATGCTAGTCACATGCTAATGTAAAAAGCTGGTTTTTGATATAAATATGAACTTGATTGAACAAAACATGCATGTATTGTATAACAATGTCCTAGGGTTGTCATCTGATGAAGATCATCAAAGGTTTGTGCTGCATTTAGCTGTGGTTTGGGTTTATGTGACATTATATGCTAGCTTGAAAAATGGGTGTCTGATTATTTCTGGCTTGGTACTCTGCTGACATAATCTAATGTTTTGCTTTCGTTGTAAAGCCTTTTTGAAATCGGACAGTGTGGTTAGATTAACGAGAGTCTTATCTTTAAAACCTTTTGGGGCTCGGGGGCAGTATTGAGACATTTTGAAAAAAATATGTGCCCATTTTTAACTGCCTCCTACACCAACTCAGAAGCTAGGATATGCATATTATTAACACATTCGGATAGAAAACACTCTGAATTTTCTAAAACAGTTTGAATGGTGTCTGTAAGTATAACAAAACTCATATTGCAGGCAAAAACCTGTGAAAAATAGATTAAAAAAAATGTGAATTTTGTGACTGTACTATTTAGTGTCATTGTTTTATAGATACCATAGTGAGAAAGGATTCATTTCGCAACACCTACGGCTTCCACTAGATGTCAACGATCTTTATAAAGTTGTTTGAAGCGTCTATGATAAACAGAGAGCAAATTAGAATCCAAGGAAGTTGACATGTCATCACTTCATTTTTTTGCGCCTGCGCATAAATCTGAGAAGCGTGAGTTTTCATCATTGTTTATCTAGACATAGGATAGGTTGTGTGAAAATATTACTGATGTTTAACGTTAAAAATGGACCAAAAGATTAATGCTAAACAACATTTGACATGTTTGAACGGACGTAAATAGATTATTTACTAGGTTTTTTTAGCTTTTCAGCGTGATTTTACACTCCCCCCACCACGTTTTGTGGGAGCATAATGAACGCTAAGTACTTGGTGTTATTTGGACATAAATTATGAACTTTGTCAAAAGAAACCACATTTGTTCCGGACCTGGGATGCCTTCCGGACCTGGGATGCCTGCCTTCTGATGGAGATAATCAAAGGTAAGGGGATATTTACAATGTTATTATCGATTTTAGATGATGCTAACTGTATAGCATAGCCTGTTGTTCTTAGCATAGCACCCCGTTTATTGCAAAATGTGATTTCCCAGTAAAGTTATTTTGAGATCTGGCCATTCGGTAGCAATTACGAGATGATAATATATTATTCTTTGAATGACAATATTATAATTTACCAATGTTTTCGAATAGTAATTTTGTTATGTTCACCGGAAGCATTTCAGAGAAGAAAAAAATCTGAATTTCACGCTACTGTAAAATGCTGTTTTTGGATATAAATATGAACTTGATGGAACAAAAAATGCATGTATTGTATAACATAATGTCCTAGGAGTGTCATCTGATGGAGATTGACAAAAGTTAGTGCATAATTCTAGCTGGTTTCTGCTTTTGGTGACGCCTGACCTTGAATTGAAAATGGATGTTTGTACTTTTGTGGCTATGTACTGTCCTAACATAATCTAACTTTATGCTTTTGCCGTAAAGCCTCTTTGAAAATCGAACAATGTGGTTAGATTAAGGAGATGTTTATCATTTAAATTGTGTAAAATAGTTGATTGTTTGAGAAATTGAAATTATTAGATTTTTGATGTTTTGAATTTCCAGCCTTGTTAGCAATCCCGACTCGGGGTTCATTGCTAACCTGTAGCCCCAACAGGTTAATTAAAATGGTGTAAAATAGTCATATGTTTGAAAAATTGAAGTTTTTGAATTTTTGATGTATTTGAATAACGCGCCACGGGATTACACTGGCTGTTGAGTAGGTGGGACGCAAGCGTCCCACCTAGCCCATAGAGGGTAAAGTCACCATTGCGGAATATATAGAACTTGTTGAATAAAGTATTAAACAAGGCACATATAGTATATACTGATGTGTGAAGTAAAGAGATAAAACATACAGATAGGCATAAGATATACTTTTTGGTTAAAATAAACTCAGGCTATTAGAATAAGTAACAACAAATACATGGTATAGGTCTGTAGTACTTACAAGAGATATTACTACACCATAAAGGACAGTAGGGGGAAGCAGTGGGCAACTAAACACTTTGAAGCTGCTGAACCCTTTGGAGATTACAGTCTGAGGGAGGACAGAAGTATCAGGTAATAAACATTAGAAGAGAGTAGGCTTGAAGAAAATCTGGTAAAATAGGAACTTGGACTGAGAATAGATAGAGTGAAACCGGAGCAAAGCAATGAGTAGCAATCAGATAGGATATAGTGAGTGAATAAATATAAACAAAAAGGATAGACATTATAAAGAATTAAATCAAAAGGAAAACAAGATAGCAAGGAGGATTTAATAAATTAAAGCTAAACTGTAGACAGTCAATAAAATGAACAAAACACCAGTAGAAATATTAGGGATTAGACACCCCCTAAGTGTAACGGCTGTCAGGAGAGAGAGTAGACCAAGGCGCAGCGGAGATAGTGTTCATCATGATTGTATTTAATTAACATAAGAACACTATACAAAAACAAGATAACCGACAGCAAAACAGTCCTGTTCGGAAATAATCTAAACAGAAACAATTACCCACAAAACCCCAACGGAAAAACAGGCACTTGTGTGACTCCCAATCAGCAACAACACTCTACAGCTGTGCCTGATTGGAAGCCACACGGCCAAAATCAATGAAACAAACCAACATAGAAAAATGCACATAGAACACCCACCCAATGTAACACCCTGGCCTAACCAAAATAAAGAACAAAAACCCCTCTCTATGGCCAGGGCGTTACACTAAGTAAAGAGGAGTTAACCTGTTAGGGCTAGGGGGCAGTATTAACACAGCTGGATAAAAAAACATACCCGATTTAATCTGGTTACCACTCCTACCCAGTAACTAGAATATGCATATACTTATTACATATGGATAGAAAACACCCTAAAGTTTCTAAAACTGTTTGAATGGTGTCTGTGAGTATAACAGAACTCAAATGGCAGGTCAAAACCTGAGAGATTCCTTTACAGGAAGTGGCCTGTCTGACCATTTCTTGAACTTCTTTTCCATCTCTATCTTTTACTAAGGATCTCTGCTCTAACGTGACACTTCCTACGTCGTCCATAGGCGCTCAGAGCCCGGGAAAAACCTGAATGTCGTCATCCCAGCCCCAGGCTGAAACACTTTATCGCCTTTCTCAAGTGGCCGATCAATGGACTCTGGGCTTGGGCCCGTGACCTGACCGCCCCCGCCTTTGTGATTAATTCCTCTGTTTGCCGAAAAGGAGATTCCCGTCGGAATATTGTCGCTTTTCTACGAGAAAAATGGCATAAAAATTGATTTTAAACAGCGGTTGACATGCTTCGAAGTACGGTAATGGAATATTTAGAATTTTTTTGTCACGAATTGCGCCATGCGCTCGACCCTTCTTTAACATTTCGGATAGTGTCTGGAACGCACGAGCAAGATGCCGCTATTCGGATATAACGATGGATTATTTTGGACCAAACCAACATTTGTTATTGAAGTAGCAGTCCTGGGAGTGCATTCTGACGAAGACAACAAAAGGTAATCAAACTTTTATAATAGTAAATATGATTATGGTGAGTGCTAAACTTGCCGGGTGTCTAAATAGCTAGCCCGTGATGGCTGGGCTATGTACTTAGAATATTGCAAAATGTGCTTTCACCAAAAAGCTATTTTAAAATCGGACATATCGAGTGCATAGAGGAGGTCTGTATCTATAATTCTTAAAATAATTGTTATGCTTTTTGTGAACGTTTATCGTGAGTAATTTAGTAAAATGTTAGCGAATTCCCCGGAAGTTTGCGGGGGGTATGCTAGTTCTGAACGTCACATGCTAATGTAAAAAGCTTTTTGATATAAATATGAACTTGATTGAACAAAACATGCATGTATTGTATAACATAATGTCCTAGGGTTGTCATCTGATGAAGATCATCAAAGGTGAGTGCTGCATTTAGCTGTCTTCTGGGTTTTTGTGACATTATATGCTAGCTTGAAAAATGGGTGTCTGATTATTTCTGGCTTGGTACTCTGCTGACATAATCTAATGTTTTGTTTTCGTTGTAAAGCCTTTTTGAAATCGGACAGTGTGGTTAGATTAACGAGAGTCTTGTCTTTAAATAGCTGTAAAATAGTCATATGTTTGAGAAATTGAAGTAATAGGATTTTTAAGGTTTTGAAAATCGCGCCACAGGCTTCAAGTGGCTGTTACGTAGGTGGGACGAATTCGTCCCGCCTAGCCCAGAGAGGTTAATAAAAAGCTCTATAAAAAATGGGACAAATGCACAAGAAAATTAAACACCAAATTGCCTGCGGTGGGAACATTGGATGTCTCTGTGTGTGAGGAAATGGAAACTCTGATAAAGAACTATAAACCCAAGGACAAGAAACAAAAAAGGAAAAATAAACGAGAAAGAGAAAATGAAATACTGAGAATGTTCAAAGAAGGAGTGGGTTTGTTACAAAGCATGAAGACAGCAAGAGAAGTACTAAAGTGTAACGGCTGTCGTGAGAGAGAGTAGACCAAGGTGCTCTGACTGCTCCGGGCTGGCGGGCGGCTCTGGTGGCTCCGGACTGGCGGGCGGCTCTGGCGGCTCCGGACTGGCGGGCGGCTCTGGCGGCTCCGGACTGGCGAGACCAACTGGAGGCCTAGTCCTAGGAGGCGGCACAGGACGGACCAGGATGGGGAGACCCACTGGAGGCCTGGTCCGAGGAGGAGGCACAGGCTTAACCAGGATGGGGAGACCCACTGGATGCCTAGTCTTGGGAGGCGGCACAGGACGGACCAGGATGGGGAGACCCACTGGAGGCCTGGTCCGAGGAGGAGGCACAGGCTTAACCAGGATGGGGAGACCCACTGGAGGCCTAGTCCTGGGAGGTGGCACAGGACGGACCAGGCTGGAGAGATCCACTGGAGGCCTGGTCCGAGGAGGAGGCACAGGATAAACCGGGCTGTGGGGGAGCACTGGAGTTCTAGACTTTATGCTCTTTACCCATACTCCAGGCTGAATGCTCACTTTGGCCCGGCACGGGCGGAGCGCAGACATTGGGCGAACTGGGCCCTCCCAGCGCTCTGGAGACACAGTGCGCAGCGCCGGCGCAGGATAACCTGGACCGAGGAGGTGCACTGGAGACCAGACGCGCTGAGCTGGCACCATCCGTCCTGGCTCGATGCCTGCCCTTGCATGGCACTTGCGGGGGGCTGGTATGAAGCGCACCGGGCTTTGAACGCATACTGGGGACACAGTGCCTGACCAGTACTGGACTGCCTGCCGTAAGCACGGGGAGTTGGCCCAGAATTCCTTCCTGGTTCCGCCACACTCCCCGTGTGCCCCCCCCCAATAATAGTTGGGCTGCCTCTCGTGCCTGTTGCGCTCTCTCTCCTCATACCAGCGCCTCTCAGCTATTGCTGCCTTGATCTCCCACTGCGGGCGGCGATACTCCCCAGCTTGAGCCCATGGTCCCTTTCCGTCCATTAATTCCTCCCATCTCCAGGAATCCTGAACGTTCCTCTCCATCTTCTCCAAAGTCCATGAGTCCATCTCCTGGTTCCTCTCCTTCCTCCGCTGCTTGGTCCGTTTTTGGTGGGTAATTCTGTAACGGCTGTCGTGGGAGAGAGTAGACCAAGGTGCAGCGGAGTTAGTGTTCATCATTGAATATTTAATAGCAGAAAGAACACTATACAAAAATAAGAAAAAAAAGACAGCCAAACAGTCCTGTCAGGTGCAAAACACTAACAGAAACAATTACCCACAAAACCCAAAGGAAAAACATGCTCCTTATGTGTGACTCCCAATCAGCAACAACGAACTTCAGCTGTGCCTGATTGGGAGCCACACACGGCCCAAAACAAAGAAATACAAAAAACCTAGAAAACGAACATAGAACGCCCACCCAATGTAACACCCTGGCCTAACCAAAATAAAGAACATAAAACCCCTCTATGGCCAGGGCGTTACATAAAGAAGAATGATAAAACAAGCAAAGAGAAAACGGAGTGGGGGACCAGCCCCCCGCCGTATTCCAATGGACAGTTTCCCATGATAACTGGACACATGGAAATAAAAGGGGAAGTGGAAGTGACGGAAGAAGGGGAAGGGATCACCACACCTAGAGCAATGTGTGCACCTTCACATTCAACAGAACAAGGCAAGAAAAGAACTATGAAGCATATAAGAACAAAAGAAGAAGGTTTCAATTGCTATAGTGGCATTAATTGCTATAGTGGCATATAATCCCAACAAGGAAACAAGAACAAAAAGAGAGAATACGGCAGACAGAGTGGGAGGGTCGTCACCCCCCCCCATAAAACCGGGGACCAACAAGGACCCCAGGACAATGTACCAGCCTCTGCGTCCCAAATTGACAAGGGGTTACGTGTTCACAGTTCCACCTGCCCCAACCAACTTCCTCCTCCTCCCCAGACCTCAGCAACCTTTTCACAGGAAGCAACTTTTAAGAGGAAAGAAGAAAATGAGACCAGGAGGGAACATACAGGAAAGACAGAACATGACAACACCCAACAACGGTCAGTCACGTAAATATTCAGGAACAGGGCGCACGAGAGAGCGCATCAGCAATCACGTTATCAGTTCCCCGGATGTGCCGCACATCGAGATGGAAGTATTGTAAAAATAAACACCATCTCATTATCCTCTGATTAGGACACATCATGGACCTGAAAAAGGTGAGAGGGTTATGGTCGGTGTAGACCACAATAGGTACTACTCCCGACCCAACATACACTTCAAAGTGTTGTAGCGCCCAAATGAGTGCTAGCGCTTCTTTTTCAATGACCGAATAGTTCAACTGATAACGGTTAAACTTTTTGGAAAAGAAACTAACAGGCCTCTCAACCCCAGACTTATCTGCTTGCAGCAAAACTGCCCCTGCCCCCACATGACTAGCATCCACCTGCAAGGTAAATTACAAATCCACGCGAGGGGCAGCCAGCACCGGAGTTGAGGTAAGCAACCTCTTTGCATCTTCAAAAGCCTGTTGACAACGAGAAGACCATACGTAAACAGCCTTAGCTTTCAGCAATTCTGTCAAGGGAGCGACCACAGTAGAAAAGTTCTTACAAAAGTCAAAGGTAGTAACCAATCATTCCCAAGAAACGCATAAGTTCCTTTTTTGTAGTTGGTGGTGGAAAAGCATCAATAGCTACCACTTTAGCCCGAACAGGACGCAATTCACCCTGCCCAACCACCTTTCCAAGGTATGTAACAGTCGCCTGAGCAAACTCACATTTAGCCAAATTGATCGTGAGGCGACCTGCAACCAGACGTTCGAACAAGGCTTGAATACGGGACAGATGTTCCTCCCAGGTATCTGCATACATCACTACATCGTCCAGATAAACAGCGCACCCGGCCAGACCTGCGACAACCCTGTTCATAAGTCGCTGAAAAGTGGCAGGTGCATTACACAGGCCGAAACTCATAACCGAATATGAGTACAGACCAGAGGGTGTAATAAAGGCAGAGATTTCACGTGCCCTACTTGTTAGTGGCACCTGCCAATAGCCCTTTAACAGGTCAAATTTGCTCACAAACTTAGCTGCTCCAACTTGATCTACGCAGTCCTCCATCCGAGGAAGAGGAAATGAATCTGGCTTAGTGACAGCGTTTACCTTACGGTAGTCCGTACAAAATCTGTTTGTTCCCTCCGGTTTACTGACCAAGATACAGGGAGAAGCCCAACTGGAGAAAGACGGCTCTGCTATCTTACTCTCCAGCATGTACCTGACCTCAGCATCCAGACAACGCAGTTTCTCTACAGAAACTCTATAGAACCGCTGACGAATGGGGTCAGCATCTCCAATGTCAATATCATGCTCTATCTAGTTTGTACGTGTTGGTGTATCAGAAAACAACACTGGAAATTTCCGAATCAGACCAACCATCTCTTTTCGCCCATCAACAGGTAGATGAGTAAGAAGGTCGTCCAAAATATCCAGTGTCTGAATTTTTCAATCTACCTTGCAGTATGCAATCGTCGGGACCAGGAACATCTTTCTCATCATGCACAGACCTAGCATGAGAAGAACCAAAGGATATAACGGTATCAGCCAAAAGAACAGGTTTACCGTTCTCTGTAGACTCCCACTGTTCACTCTCCGTTGAACGTGCATAATAGGGTTTTAGCCTCTCTAGGGTGGGTGGGACGAAATCGTCCCACCTACTCAACAGCCAGTGGAATCCCGTGGCGCGTTATTCAAATACCTTAGAAATGCTATTACTTCAATTTCTCAAACATATGACTACTTTACACAATTTTAAAGACAAGACTCTCATTAATCTAACCACACTGTCCGATTTCAAAAAGGCTTTACAACGAAAGCAAAACATTAGATTATGTCAGCAGAGTACCAAGCCAGAAATAATCAGACACCCATTTTTCAAGCTAGCATATAATGTCACAAAAACCCAGAAGACAGCTAAATGCAGCACTAACCTTTGATGATCTTCATCAGATGACAACCCTAGGACATTATGACTGAAATACTGTAGTAACCTGACCTGGGACTGTACTAATTTGGAATTTAGACCGGTGACTGTTCTACTGTGGTAATCTTACCCGGTACTGTACTACTATGGTTATCTGACCTGGGACGGTTCCACTGTGGTAATCTGACCTGGGACTCTACTGCTGTGGTAATCTGACCAGGGACTGTACTACTGTGGTAATCTGACCTGGGACTGGTCTACTGTGGTAATCTGACCTGGGACTCTACTACTGTGGTAATCTAACTTGGGTCTGTACTACTGTAGTAATCTGCCTGGGAATGTACTACTGTGGTAACCTGACCTGGGACTCTACTACTGTGGTAATCTCACCTGGGACTCTAATAATGTAGTAACCTGACCTGGGAGTGTAGTACTTTGGAAACCAGACTGGTGACTGTCCTATTGTGGTAATCTGACCTGGGACTCTGCAACTGTGGTAATCTGACCTGGGACTCTAGTACTGTGGTAATCTGACCTATGACTGTTCTACTGTGGTAATCTGACCCGGGACTGTACTACTGTGGTTATCTGACCTGGGGCTGTGTTACTGTGGTAATCTGACCTTGGACTTTTTTATTGTGGTAATCTAACCTGGGACTGTACTACTATAGTAATCTGACCCGGGACTGTACTACTGTGGTTATCTGACCTGGGACTGTGTTACTGTGGTAATCTGACCTTGGACTTTTTTATTGTGGTAATCTAACCTGGGACTGTACTACTGTAGTAATCTAAACCTGGGACTGTACTACTGTAGTAATCTGACCTGGGACTCTACTACTGTGGTAATCTGACCTTGGACTGTATTACTGTGGTAATCTGACCTGGGACTGTACTACTGTGCTAATCTAAAACTGGGACTTGTCTACTGTGGTAATCTGACCTGGGACTGTACTACTGTGGTAATCTGACATGGGACTGTACCAGTGTGATGATCTGATCTGGGACTGTTCTACTGTGGTAATCTAATCTGGGAAAAATGCAGATATTAATCAGAAAATGCCAACCACTAAGGAAGTGTCACCAAAAGGCTTTAATTTGGTTACATTCAAAGTTTTTACATTTATTTTCCACTTTTAATAGATTGAACATGCACTTTCTGTTGTATCTGCTCTTCATTCAGATGAAATTATCTACTTTTCATGTATGATTAGTATTTGTTGAAAATACATCTAATGGTTAACTTCTGGAATTAAATCATGCTTTTTCAGAGACTACTGTTTTGTTGTATAATCAACCTGATTTCACTATGTAACTCTATCTATAATGTAGTATAATTAACCTGATTACATTATGTAACTCTATTGATAATGTGGTATAATTAACCTGATTTCACTATGTTACTCTAATTATGTGGTATAATTCACCTGATTTCACTATGTAACTCCATTGATAATGTAGTATAATTAATCTGGTTTCACTATGTAACTCTATCGATAATGTGCTTTCACTGAAAGCTTCACAGAGCTTCATTTAAAACTTAAAATGTTCAACCATATACAGGGTCAGGGATATCCAACCCCAGTTGTAACTAACCCGAATCAGTTTATCAACGAGCTAATTATTATTTGTGCTAGATTAGGGTTGGAGTGAAAAACTACCATCCTGTAGGTTTCCAGGAACAGGGTTAAAGAGCCCTGGGCTTCATGTTTATGAAACCATAGAAACTACTCTGGTTCTACTCAACAACTCTGTATTCCACTAAAACCACACCTCTTAACATTTAAATCACACCTCTTATCATATAAACCACACCTCTTAACATTTAAACCACACCCCTTAACATTTAAATCACACCTTAACATATAAATTACACCCCTTAACATATAAACCACACCCCTTAACATTTAAACCACACCCCTTAACATTTAACCACACCCCTTAACATTTAAATCACACCTCTTAACATATAAATTACACCCCTTAACATATAAACCACACCCCTTAACATTTAAATCACACCTTAACATATAAACCACACACCTTAACATATAAACCACACCCCTTAACATTTAAACCACACCCCTTAACATTTAACCACACCCCTTAACATTTAAATCACACCTCTTAACATATAAATTACACCCCTTAACATATAAACCACACCCCTTAACATTTAAATCACACCTTAACATATAAACCACACACCTTAACATATAAACCACACCCCTTAACATTTAAATCACACCTCTTAACATATAAATCACACCCCTTAACATATAAATCTCCCCCCTTAACATATAAATCACACCCCTTAATATATAAACCACACCCCTTAACATTTAAATCACACCTCTTAACATATAAATCACACTCCTTAACATATAAATCACACCCCTTAACATATAAATCACACCTCTTAACATATAAACCACCCCACTTAACATTTAAATCACACCTTAACATATAAACCACACACCTTAACATATAAACCACACCCCTTAACATTTAAATCACACCTCTTAACATATAAATTACCCCCCTTAACATATAAACCACACCCCTTAACATTTAAATAACACCTTAACATATAAACCACACCCCTTAACATTTAAATCACACCTCTTAACATATAAATCACACCCCTTAACATATAAATCACACCCCTTAACATATAAATCACACCCCTTAACATATAAATCACACCCTTAACATATACGTCACACCCCTTAACCTCCATGCTCTTTATATGCATCTCAGTCATCCTCTAAAGCCACACCCTCTTTATTTCTAAGCCACACCTTCTTCACCAAAGTCTCAACCCTTCACATCTACCCACACCCTCAAATTGCTCTGATTGGTTTGCTGGAGCATTTGTCAAACCAAATATAATGACCTCACGCTCTAAGAGAAGTTAAGGGGAGACAAATAAATAATCAAATAAAATGTAATTAAACTGAATCAATATTTATTCAGCTACATTAACACATATCAATACACTTACAAATGGAAAACAATGAACTTTAACACCTAGAATTACAAACTAAGACTGTAACAACAGCTATTTAACCATTATTCCCTGATCTTAACCACATTTTCTAAATCACTATTGTTATTATTATTAAAAGGTTACAGACAAAAGTTTAAAAATAAATCACTTGTATGAAAAGGTAAAAAAAAATTAAGTAACTCTTAAAAATAATGCCCTCCCAGCTACATTGGTATAGGTCTCACACTCTGCTGGTATTGATGGATGGTAATGGTATCAGTCTGCTGGTATTGATGGCTGGTATAGGTCTCACTCTGCTGGTATTGATGACTGGTATAGGTCTCACACTGTTGGTATTGATAGATGTGTATGTACTGAAGTATGAGCGCGAGAGATAATAATAATCTGTTAATATTAATGATTTATCATCATACATTAGGATTATACATTATGTATTGTTACTTTTTACCTTCTGTTTTTTATGACTATATCTGCCATTTAAAATACAATTTCAATAATACTGGGTTACCAAACACATGGACTTCAAATTAAGATGGCTTCCCAAAATAAAACTACAATACCCACTTTGACAGTAGTCTGCTCTCTGCTGTCACTTACCCTGGTTGAAGTCCTGTTCAGAGGAACCGGAGTCTCAGTTGGAGCTGCAGAGGAAGAGTTAGCATCATTAAAACACCAAGTTAAGGTCAAACTAGGATAGTTCAGTTTAAAGTTGGTAGATGTTTAAATACTGCGGTCTAAATGATTTAAAAAAAACAAAGGTTTAAAACGTAGGTAATTATTTAAATAATAGGTAAGATTGATTAGGAGTACCCAGACTTAAAACATGAATGAGTGAAAAAGTCAATCCTGACAGAGAGTGAGAGAGTCAGTGTACCTGTTGTTCTATAGAAGGAGTAGACGCAGGCAGAGTAGAGGAGAGCAGACACAGGACACAGACTGAACAGCAACATCCAACACAGACCACAGTCTACAGGAGGAGGGGAGGATGAGGATGGCTCAGGAGGACTGGTTTCTGGACATAAACACAAGAAAACATTAAGAAATTCATTGAGAATCTTTTTTCGCCCACAGTCTACAGGAGGAGGGGAGGAAGAGGAGGGCTCAGGAGGACTGGTTTCTGGACAAAACATTAAACAGAAACAGAACTACACTCTTAGAAACAATCAAGACCTTCTCAATAATCTATTGTTAGTCATGACTCTTGGTTGGTTAAACATCAGTTTGAGGGGACATTTTATGAGTTTAGATTAGTCTCAGAGGCTTGATACAAAATAAGATACATTTACTTTGGCGTAACTCTCATTCAAGGAAACCAATACCAAAGATACAGCAGGAAGATAAAGACAGAATAATAACTGTTCTTACCAAGTGAAATCCTAGTGGTGATGTTTCCACAGTGGACCAACTCTTTATATTTCATTCGTTTTCCTTCTTGAAACTTGTACTTCACAGTCCCACAGTAGTAGAGTCCCAGGTCAGATTCAGTGATGTTCTCAATCAGTAGATCATAGGAGATGTTAGAGGGGTTCCATAACACATTAAATCCAGGGAGAGAGATGGAACTTAAAAACTTAGTTAAAATAACAAGAGGAGGCTGGTACTTGTGAGAACAGTTCCTATACCACATTATGTATATTCCAGAAGTTATGTTACAGTCACAGTAGAGAGTGATGTTGTCTCCTGGTCTGACTCTCATCTCCACCTCTGCTGCAGAGATCCCATCCTGACTGGAGGAAACAGCACCTACAGGTAGCAGAGGAACAGTGTTTGGATGAATCACAGAATGTCACTTTGACATCATAAACTTCTCCACATGAAAATGTAAATGTCATGTCTTTACCACAGTCCACACAAAATCACAATAATAAGATAAGAAATCTGGTCAACCATAAAACCACATCAAGAAATCAGCTTTCATCCAGCTATAAGACCAAGTAAAACAGTTACTCACATAAGAATGCAATCAGGGTGACACACAGCCTGTCCATGTTGCGGTCTGATGGTCTGATGGTGACTGTCAGAGAGTAGCTGGGTTTTTGAGTAAAAAGGTCTTTGCTGTGTATTTCTGTGTTCATGATTAGATGTACTATACCATGAAAGGACATACGAGCAGCGATTGGTTCGATCGAGTGGAAGGTTTTCAGCCTGTGGTCCTTTTCCCTGAAAACCTTTTCGTGTGACATTAAGGGGAGGGTCTAGCATAGAGGTAAACAGGTTTCACAATAATGTGAAGTTAATGGAAATTATTCAGCTTCTTTGAGGTGTTCACCTTAGATAGCAACACATTAAGAGACCTATAGACATTACGAAGAAACAAACACACATTTTGATGACTGAGTTAACCTTTAAACCAGAAAATACACTTATACAGAGGCTAAAAATAGGCTAATAGACCTATAATCCTTTATAACTGTAATCAGGCAGTAGCCCTAATGTTAGACCTAAAGTAGACCTTTATATCTGTAGTCAGGAAGTAGTCCTAATGTTAGACCTAAAGTAGACCTTCATACCTGTAGTCAGGAAGTAGGTCTAATGTTAGACCTAAAGTAGACCTTTATACCTGTAGTCAGGAAGTAGGTCTAATGTTAGACCTAAAGTAGACCTTTAGACCTTTAACACAGAGTTCCTGGATACAGCCATTAGCTGTGATATATTGGCCATATACCACAACCACCCAAGGTGCCATATTGCTGTTATAAACAGGTTACCAACATAATTAGAACAGTAAATAAGTTGTTTGCATTGTACCTGTGGTATATTGTCTCATATATATAGCCAATTAGCATTCATGAATATATAGCATTCAACTAGCAAGTTTTAAAACTGCCTTTTAATTAATGAATAGAGATAGTGTTATTTTTCATTGTTGACCATTTTATTTGGAACACTAAACTATGGTGGTGATAATAGTAAACTTCAATACCCAAGATGCATTGGAGGATGTGCTATATACCCAGTGTTAAACAGTTGTTTTTATCCCATCTGATGAATGATCTCTGTGTTTATCAATGAACAGTGGCCAATCAGTTAACATCCACACTCTAGTCAATATGTGTGAAGGGGAGAGATATATGTGACAAATGAACTTGTAATAACAATGTTTGGACTCTCTTCCTCAGGCTGAATGACAGCACCATGACAACAACAACAGGAAGTCAGTGTGGTATTCCTGTGTACTGAGTGTGTCCTCTTGGCCAATCAGTGACTAGCTCTTATATGAGTACTGTAACACCAACATCATAATATCAGACTTATCAACATCAGTAGTGGTCGGTGTATGTATATGTTTACATGTGTTTACATGTGTGTACATCTGTTCACATTTGTGAAAACATATGTGTGGGTTCATATATCACTATGTGTGTGGTTGTGGTTTACTCAGCTAGTGCTGCTGCTCTGTATGGGAGGGGTTAAGGGGGGCCTGGGTTTCAGGTCTGAGGAGCAGTGTCAGAGTAGCTGGGTCTGTCAGTAACAGTATCAGAGTAGCTGGGTCTGTCAGTAACAGTATCAGAGTAGCTGGGTCTGTCAGTAACAGTATCAGAGTAGCTGGGTCTGTCAGTAACAGTGTCAGAGAAGCTGGGTCTGTCAGTAACAGTATCAGAGTAGCTGGGTCTGTCAGTAACAGTATCAGAGTAGCTGGGTCTGTCAGTAACAGTATCAGAGTAGCTGGGTCTGTCAGTAACAGTATCAGAGTAGCTGGGTCTGTCAGTAACAGTATCAGAGTAGCTGGGTCTGTCAGTAACAGTATCAGAGTAGCTGGGTCTGTCAGTAACAGTGTCAGAGTAGCTGGGTCTGTCAGTAACAGTATCAGAGTAGCTGGGTCTGTCAGTTACAGTATCAGAGTAGCTGGGTCTGTCAGTAACAGTATCAGAGTAGCTAGGTCTGTCAGTAACAGTGTCAGAGTAGCTGGGTCTGTCAGTAACAGTATCAGAGTAGCTAGGTCTGTCAGTAACAGTGTCAGAGTAGCTGGGTCTGTCAGTAACAGTATCAGAGGAGCTGGGTCTGTCAGTAACAGTATCAGAGTAGCAACAACACAAAAAGGACTATGCATGATATACAATCATATGGACACACCTTTAACAGTATCACACATACATACATATATGTATGTGTTGTCGTGTCTTTGGCTATGCCGAATTAAGTGATATGACATGCTAACTTATAAAATGATTTCTCTGTAATTAATATTACCTGATTAAGCTAATCATGTAAATGTAATTAACTAGAAAGTCGGGGCACCACGGAAGAACGTTTATAGAGCCGTTATCTTCCGAATAAACTCTTAAAATACTTTGTAATATTTTACATCGATAACAGTCAATATTAACCCTTGTCTTATTTTCAGTCTCATAATGAAAGTTGTAAATTCTTGGCTATCTTCACGAACCCTGGCTAACAAGTTGAATCAGCAATACAAAATTGGGTTAAATTATTTATTTACTAAATACCTAAACTAATCACACAGAATTACATATACACAGAATCAAATGATGTCATACAGAAAACGTCCTGGTGGACGGAACCTGGTTACACAGAGGAAAGGGGGTTGGGCTTGAATGAAAGAGCGGGAAGATTTAGGAACACAGAAACAGCAGCTATGCTATCGTAAATACATTATCTTATGCATTCTAAATTACCGCCCATTTGGAAAAGGAAAATGCAATAAATATTTACTCTGAGCTGCGCTTTGGTAGATTGGTCGTAGATGCTGGCCGGGTTGGCCAACAGATCTTCCTATACTCGGAAGAATGTCTCTGGTGGTAAATTGGATACGTGGTGGTATCTTCGTCCGTCTGTTAGACTGGATCGGTCATCCGTCTTTTCCTAGCCCACGTCTACAGCGGCCGCTGCTAACTCAACGGCTAGGAAGTAGCACTTCTGTAGTGAATAAGCTCAAAGTTCATACCAGTTCATACCATAGCTCACGCCGAGGTTGGCTTAGTTCTGTCCTTGACATGTGTGTCCTTCTAACGTAGAGGCTGCAGACCTCCCGTACTGGAACAACCTGGTTATCTTTTCGTCAAAGGCTTATATAGTGGAGAGGGGGAGGGAGGTGTTTCATCGTTTATAACCCCTGTCTCTTCACAGGGTTGGGCCACTGATCAAGCAGGGCACTTTCCTTATGAAAACCCAATTCTCTCATTTGGAAGCTAAAATTACATTTAATCTCCTAACAAACAATTTCAATATCAAACATTTCAATTGCATAACAATTCCATGTGACTCTGATAACTAGAGGGTGGATACTTTCCCAGGTACAGTTTATGTCGTCCTGTCATCAGTCATAATGTCTCAGATGACAACTGAAATGAAATCCATACTCATTACGTTCTAAAGCATATTTCCAACTGGTTTTATTACCAAAATATGGTTCCTTTTCCCCATTTGTTTGATGTTCCCAGACTCTCTATATTTAACACAGGCTATTCAAGTCCTTCAGTAGGGTCAGAGAGGGGAAGGGAGAAAGGTATTTATGGGGGGGGGGGGTCATAAACCTTACCCACAGGCCAACGTCATGACAGTGTGTATATACATATATATATTTGTGTGGGTGTGTGTGTGTGAGTTGGGTATATGGGGGTGTGTCCATATGATTGTATATCATGCATAGTCCATATATATATATATATATATATATATATATATATATATATATATATATAAACACATGTAAACATGTACATACATTGACCACTGCTAATGTTGATAAGTCTGATATTATGATGTTGGAATTCCAGTACTCATTAAGAACCAGTCATGATTGTCTGAGAAGACACACTCACCACATTGGAAACCCACACTTACTTCCTGTTTCTGTTGCCATGGTGCAGCTATTCTCCTGATGATGAACTCACATTTCACACTGAGGGCGTTTCTCACTTTTTCTATGTCCTATTTGTTGCCAAGATGTTTTGTGGATAAATACTACATTTTGGGATGCCTCAATTAGCTCATACATATTATGTTGAGATTTAAATTTTATGATTACTGGATGTTCATAATTTGATAAATCAAACATTAATACTGGCAGGCTACAGCTATAGAGGCCAACAATAAGCCTCTGTCTCATGATAGGTCTCTGTCACATGATAGGTCTCTGTCACATGATAGGTCTCTGTCACATGATAGGTCTCTGTCACATGATAGGTCTCTGTCTCATGATAGGTCTCTGTCAGAAGTGTCTTCTCTTTCAAGGGTCAACAGTTACATCAACATTAGTGTTTGGTTCTTCATGTTGTGTTTGATGATGTTGCAGCAGGTTGACTTGACCAGGTGCTGCTAGTTAGGTGTTGCTATCTACAACGACCACAGAAAAGAAGCTGAATATTTTCCAAACCGGTTTACCTCGATGCTAGACAATCCTCCTTCATGTCACACAACATGGGTTTCAGAGAAAAGGACCACGAGCTGAAAACGTTCCACTCGATCAAACCAATCGCTGCTTGTATGTCCTTTCATGGTAAAGTACATCTAGTCGTTAACACGGAAATACAGAGACCCTCCCCATTATGTATTAAAGGGACTTTAAGATTCATATGTTTTGCTGCAGGCCTTATAATAGATACTGTTGCTATGTGTCTAAAACTCTGCCACTATATGTTGAACAAGCATGTATATTAGTCTTTGTGGTTAAGCCATGGGTGCTGTGAGAGTGTGCTTGCAGGCTGGGTCTGAGTCAGACTGAAACTAGATAAAGAGAAGTAACCACTGTCTGGTTTTGACATGTTGATCTTGTGTGACAGTGGACAATGCTAATGAATTCAGAGAAGCTACTCTACTAGGTTACTTTATAAGGTAACCTCAGTTTACTGCTGCACACATACACTGACGTTGGTGATTATACCACCAGGGAGTGATCACATGTATATAATCAGCTGTGCCTTTAGGTGGGGTGCAGAACTTACTCTGAAACATACATGATGTGTTTCCATTGATAGCTGTTAGCTGTCTGCAAATGCATTAATGAAGGTTTGATTAATTTACTTAAAGATGATATTGTCAGACTGCTGATTTCACCAATAAGCCAATGATTGACAAGGAACAAGGAACCTACCCCGGCAACAACAATAAGTCAATGATTGACAAGGAACAAGGAACCTAACCCAACAGTCACATGCCCAAATATAACAGTGAAATGCTTACTTATAAACCCATAATCAACAATGCAGTTTTAAGAAAAATAAGCTTTAAGTAGAAAATAACAAATAGTAAAAGAGCAGCAGTGAAATTAAATTAGCGAGGCTATATACTGTACATGGGGTACCGGTAGAGAGTCAATGTGAGGGGGCACTGGTTAGTCAAGGTAATTGAGGTATAATGTACATGTAGGTAGAGTTAAAGGGACTATGCATAGATTATTAACAGAGAGAAGCAGCAGCGTAAAAAGGGGGAGGGGGAGGGGGGGCAATGCAAATAGTATGGGCAGCCATTTGATTAGATGTTCAGGAGTCTTTTGGCTTGGGGGTAGAAGCTGTTAAGAAGCCTTTCGGACCTAGACTTGGCGCTCCGTTACCGCGTGCCATGTGGTAGCAGAGAGAACAGTCTATGACTAGGGTGGGTGGAGTCTTTGAACATTTTAGGGCCTTCATCTGACACCACCTGGTTTAGAGGTCCTGGATGGCAGGATGTTTGGCCCCAGTGATGTACTGGTCCATACGCATTGCCCTCTGTAGTGCCTTGCGGTCGGGGGCCAAACAGTTGCCATACCAGGATGTGATGCAACCAGTCAGGATGTTCTCAATGGTGCAGCAGTATAACTTTTTTGACGATCTGAAGACCCATGCCAAATCTTTTCAGTCTCCTGGGAGGGAATAGGCTTTGTCGTTCCCTCTTCAGAGACTGTCTTGGTCTGTCAGGCCTACCACTGACCTCTTCCTTTAAGGAGATCAGGCCTACCACTGTTGTGTCATCTGCAAACTTAATGATGGTGTTGGAGTTATGACTGCATGGCCAGGGACGAGTGCACAGGGAGAACAGGAGGGCCCCCCGTGTTGTGGATCAGCGTGGCAGATGTGTTTTTACCTACCATTACCACCTGAGGTCGGCCCATCAGGAAGTTCAGGATCCAGTTGCAGAGGGAAGTTTTTAGTCCCAGGGTCCTTAGCTTAGTGATGAGCTTTGAGGGCACTATGGGGTTGAATGCAATTTGGAATGGGTCTAGGGTTTCTGGAATAATGGTGTTGATGTGAGCCATGACCATCCATTCAAAGACCTTCATGGCTATAGGTGTGAGTGCTATGGGTCGGTAGTCATTTAGGCAGGTTACCTTAGTGTTCTTGGGCACAGGGACTATGGTGGTCTGCTTGAAATATGTTGGTATTACAGTCTCAGTCAGGGACAGGTTGAACATGTCAGTGAAGACACTTGCGAGTTGGTCAGCACAAGCTCAGAGTTCCTGGTAATCAGTCTGGCCCTGCGGCCTTTTGAAGGTTGACCTGTTTAAAGGTCTTACTCACTTCGGCTACAGAGAGCGTGAACACAGTCGTCCGGAACAGCTGATGCTCTCATGCATGTTTCGGTGTTGCTTGCCTCGAAGCAAGCGTAAAAGTAATTTAGCTTGTCTGGAAAGCTTCTGTCACTGGGCAGCTCAAAGCTTTGCTTCCTTTTGTAGTCTGTAATAGTTTGCAAGTCTTGTCACATCCGACGAGCATCGGTGCCAGTGTAGTATGACTCAATCTTAGTCCTGTATTGATGCTTTGGCTGTTTTATGGTTTGTCGGAGGGCATAGCGGGATGTCTTATATGTTTCTGTACAGCACTTTGAGATATCAGCTGATGTAAGAAGGGCTATATAAATACATTTAATTTGATTTGATTATATGCGTCAGGATTAGAGTCCCGTCCTTGAAAGCGTCAGCTCTACCCTTCAGCTCAGTGCGGATGTTGCCTGTAATCCATGGCTACTGGCTGGGGTATGTGCGTACAGTCAATGTGGGGATGACACCATCGATGCACTTATTGATGAAGCCAGTGACTGATGTGATGTACTCCTCAATGCCATCGTAAGAATCCCAGAACATAATCCAGTCTGTGCAAAACAGTCCTGTAGCTTAATAACATCTGCTTCATCTGACCACTTTTTATTGACCGAGTCACTCGTGTTTCCTGCTTTAGTTTTTGCTTGTAAGCAGGAATCAGGAGGATAGAATTATGTTCAAATTTGCCAAATGGAAGGCGAGGGAGATATTTGTTTGCAACTCTTTGTGTGGAGTAAAGGTGGTCTACTACTGTTGACCATCCTCCCAACGAAGGGGCATGACCTGGGACTCTACTACTGTGGGACTAAGGTCACCACTTGGATTTTAATTGGTAAAAATGTGTTCCTTGTTTCATGTGTGAACATCCAGTAAAGTCCATGTTTCTCTGGTGGTGAACATGTTCTGAAGCTTTTTAAAGATCATATTAAAACAACACGTAGTTGGTAGTAACTGTATCCAGGGGACTAGATGATAGGTTATATTAACCTGTTAGGGCTAGGGGGCAGTATTGACACGGCCTGATAAAAAACGTACCCGATTTAATCTGGTTACTACTCCTGCCCAGTAACTAGAATATGCATATAATTATTGGCTTTGGATAGAAAACACCCTAAAGTTTCTAAAACTGTTTGAATGATGTCTGTGAGTATAACAGAACTCAAATGGCAGGCCAAAACCTGAGAAGATTCCATGCAGGAAGTGGCCTGTCTGAGAAGTTGTGTTTCATCTTGGCTCTTTTTATTGAAGACTGAGGATCTTTGCTCTAACGTGACACTTCCTACGGCTCCCATAGGCTCTCAGAGCCCGGGAAAAAGCTGAACGATATCGAGGCAGCCTCTGGCAGAAACACATTATCGCTTTTGGCAAGTGGCCGATCAGAGTACTATGCGCTTAGGCGTGTGCCCGAGTCGACCGAATGCTTTATTTTCTTTCGTCTGTTTACCTAAACGCAGATTCCCGGTCGGAATATTATCACTTTTTTTATGAGAAAAATGGCATAAAAATTGATTTTAAACAGCGGTTGACATGCTTCGAAGTACGGTAATGGAATATTTTGAATTTTTTTGTCACGAATTGCACCTTGCTCGTCACCCTTATTTACCCTTTCGGATAGTGTCTTGAACGCACGAACAAAACGCCGCTGTTTGGATATAACTATGGATTATTTTGAACCAAACCAACATTTGTTATTGAAGTAGAAGTCCTGGGAGTGCATTCTGACGAAGACAGCAAAGGTAATAACATTTTTCTTATAGTAAATCTGACTTTGGTGAGTGCTAAATTTGCTGGGTGTCTAAATAGCTAGCCCTGTGATGCTGGGCTATCTACTGAGAATATTGCAAAATGTGCTTTCACCTAAAAGCTATTTTAAAATCGGACATATCGAGTGCATAGAGGAGTTCTGTATCTATAATTCTTAACCTGTTATGGCTAGGGGGCAGTATTTTCACGGCTGCATAAAAGACGTACCCGATTTAATCTGGTTACTACTCCTGCCCAGTAACTAGAATATGCATATAATTATTGGCTTTGGATAGAAAACACTCCAAAGTTTCTAAAACTGTTTGAATGGTGTCTGTGAGTATAAGAGAACTCATATGGCAGGCAAAAACCTGAGAAGATTTCATGCAGGAAGTGGCCTGTCTGACAAGGTGTCGTTTTTCTTGTCTCTGTTTATTGAAGAGTGAGGATCTTCGCTGTCCCGTGACACTTCCTACGGCTGCCATAGGCTCTCAGAAGGCGGCAAAACGCTGAATCGTGGCTTTGCAGGCTCTGGCTGAAACAAATTAGCACATTTGGGTAGTGGCTGGTTACAGTACTGTGAGACTCAGGCTCGTGCACTTCGTCGACCGAAAGCTTTGTTTTCTTTCCTCTGTTTAGCTAAATGGACATTCCCGGTCGGAATATTATCACTTTTTTACGAGAAAAATGGCATAAAAATGGATTTTAAACAGCAGTTGACATGCTTCGAAGTACGGTAATGGAATATTTAGATTTTTTTGTCTCGAATTGCGCCATGCGCACGACCCTGATTTACCATTTCGGATAGTGTCTGGGACGCACGAACAAAACGCCGCTATTCGGATATAACGATGGATTATTTTGGACCAAACCAACATTTGTTATTGAAGTAGCAGTCCTGGGAGTGCATTCTGACGAAGACAACAAAAGGTAATCAAACTTTTATAATAGTAAATCTGATATTGGTGAGTGCTAAACTTGCCGGGTGTCTAAATAGCTAGCCCATAGTGGTGGCTGGGCTATGTACTTAGAATATTGCAAAATGTGCTTTCACCAAAAAGCTATTTTAAAATCGGACATATCGAGTGCATAGAGGAGTTCTGTATCTATAATTCTTAAAATAATTGTTATGCTTTTTGTGAATGTTAATCGTGAGTAATTTAGTAAATTGTTAGCAAATTCCCCGGAAGTTTGCGGGGGGTATGCTAGTTCTGAACGTCACATGCTAATGTAAAAAGCTGTTTTTTGATATAAATATGAACTTGATTGAACAAAACATGCATGTATTGTATAACATAATGTCCTAGGGTTGTCATCTGATGAAGATCATCAAAGGTTAGTGCTGCATTTAGCTGTCTTCTGGGTCTTTGTGACATTATATGCTAGCTTGAAAAATGGGTGTCTGATTATTTCTGGCTTGGTACTCTGCTGACATAATCTAATGTTTTGCTTTCGCTGTAAAGCCTTTTTGAAATCGGACAGTGTGGTTAGATAAAGGAGAGTCTTGTCTTTAAAATGCTGTGAAATAGTCATATGTTTGAAAAATTGAAGTTTTTGTATTTTTGAGGAATTTGTAATTCGCGCCACGCCTATCATTGGATATTGGAGCAGGTGTTCCGCTAGCGGAATGTCTAGATGTAAGAGGTTAAAATAATTGTTATGCTTTTTGTGAACGTTTATCGTGAGTAATTTAGTAAATTCACCGGCAGTGTTCGGTGGGAATGCTAGTCACATGCTAGTCACATGCTAATGTAAAAAGCTGGTTTTTGATATAAATATGAACTTGATTGAACAAAACATGCATGTATTGTATAACATAATGTCCTAGGGTTGTCATCTGATGAATATCATCAAAGGTTAGTGCTATATTTAGCTGTGGTTTGGGTTTATGTGACATTATATGCTAGCTTGAAAAATGGGTGTCTGATTATTTCTGGCTGGGTACTCTGCTGACATAATCTAATGTTTTGCTTTCGTTGTAAAGCCTTTTTGAAATCGGACAGTGTGGTTAGATTAACGAGAGTCTTGTCTTTAAAATGGTGTAAAATAGTCATATTTTTTAAAAATTGAAGTAATAGCACATCTAAGGATTTGAATAACGTGCCACAGGATTCAACTGGCTGTTGAGTAGGTCCCACCTAGCCCATAGAGGTTAAACAGTTATCACTAGCCGGCCTCCACTCAGTACCATGTCCTGCACCTTAGACACTGTTACTAGCCATCCGGTACTCTACCCTGCACCTTAGACACTGTTACTAGTCGGCTACCACCTGGTACTCTACCGTGCATCTTAGACACTGTTTCTAGTCGGCTACCACCTGGTACTCTACCGTGCATCTTAGACACTGTTTCTAGTCGGCTACCACCGAGTACTCTACCCTGCACCTTAGAGACTGTCACTAGCCACTCAGTACTATACCCCACACCTTAGACATTTTTACTACCCTGCACCTTAGTGACTGCTGCCCTATGTACATAGTCATGGAATACTAGTCAATAATGTTTCCATCCTGTTTTACCCACTTCATATGTACATATATACTGTATTCTAGTCATATCATCAGATATTGCTGCACTGTTGGAGCTAGAAACAAGCATTTCAGCTGCACGTGATAACATCTGTAAAACTGTGTATGCAACCGAATTTTTTTTATTTGCTTTGATTTGGTATAATTAATCTGATTTCACTATGTAACTATTGATATTGTGGTATAATTAACCTGATTTCACTATGTAACTCTATTGATAATGTGGTATAATTAACCTGATTTCACTATGTAACTCTATTGATAATGTGGTATAATTAACCTGATTTCACTATGTAACTCTATTGATAATATATTTTTTCTGAAAGCTTTACTGAGAAACATTGAAAACATTTAAAATGTTCAACCATAGGCTGCGTCAGGGCCCTCCAACCCTGTTCATTGAAAGCTACCCTCCAGTAGGTTTTCACTCCAACCCCCAGTTGTAACTAACCTGATTCTTCTTATCAACAAGCTGATTATTATTGTGCTAAATTAGGGTTGTAGTGTAAACCTACAGGATGGTAGCTTTCCAGGAACAGGGTTAAAGAGCCCTGGGCTTCATGTTTATGAAACCATAGAAACTGCTGTGTTTCTACTCAACAACTCTGTCTTCCTCTAAAACCACACCCCATTCACTTCTAAAACCACACCCCTTCCTTTAAAAGCAATTTAAAAGCCATACATTTAAATCACACACCTTAACATTTTAATCACATCCCTTAACATATATAACATATAAATCACACCCCTTAACATTTAAATCACACCCCTTAACATATAAATCACACCCCTTAACATATAAATCACACCCCTTAGCCTCCAAGCTTTGGTTATGCATATCTGTCATCTACACCCTCTTCAACTTTAAGCCACACCCTGAAATACATCTGAATGACTTGCCAGAGAATTTGTCAAACCAAATACCATGACCTCGTGCTCTAAGAAAAGTTAAACTTAGAGACTGTAACCTCTCTGGGGTATGTGGGACGCTAGCATCCCACCCGCGGGACACACTATTCAACAGCCAGTGAAATAGCAGGGCGGCAAATTCAAAACAACAAAAATCTCATAATTCACATTTCTCAAACATACAACTATTATATCCCATTTTATAGATACACTTCTTGTTAATCCAACCACATTGTCCGATTTCAAAAAGGCTTTACGGCGAAAGCATAACATTAGATTATGTTAGGACAGCGCCGAGACAAGAAAAACCACACAGCCATTTTCCAAGCAAGGAGAGGCATCACATAAACCAGAAATACAGCTAAAATTAATCACTAACCTTTTATGATCTTCATCAGATGGCACTCCTAGGACTTCATGTTACACAATACATGTATGTTTTGCTCGATAAAGTTCATATTTATATCCAAAAACTGCATTTTACATTGGCATGTAATGTTCAGAAATGTTTTGCCTCCCAAAACCTCCGGTGAATGAGCACATCAATTTACAGAAATACCCATCATAAACGTTGATAAAATATTCTACAGTTATTCAAAGAATTACAGATACACTTGTCCTTAATGGAACCGCTCTCTCAGATTTCAAAAAAGCTTTACGGCGATAGCAAATTTTGCAATAATCTGAGTACAGTACTCAGATATCAAAACAAGCCAAACAGATACCCGCCATTTTGGAGTCAACAGAAATGACAAAAATTACATTAGAAATATTCACTTACCTTTGATGATCTTCATCAGAATGCACTCCCAGGAATCCCAGTTCCACAATAAATGTTTGTATTGTTCAATAAAGTCCATCATTTATGTTCAAATATCTCCTTTTTTTCACGCGTTTAGTCCACTACTTAAAATGCAGGAAGCGCGCGCAAAATGTCACGACGAAAAGTCAAAAAAAGTTATATTTACGTTGGTAGAAACATGTCAAATGATGTATAGCATCAATATTTAGGATGTTTTAACCTGTTATGGATAGGGGGCAGTATTTTCACGGCCGGATTAAAAACGTACCCGATTTAATCTGATTATTACTCCTGCCCAGAAACTAGAATATGCATATAATTATTAGCTTTGGATAGAAAACACTCCAAAGTTTCTAAAACTGTTTGAATGGTGTCTGTGAGTATAACAGAACTCAAATGGCAGGCCAAAACCTAAGATGATTCTGTACCGGAAGTACCCTGTCTGACAATTTCTTGGCCTTCTTTGCCATCTCTATCCAAAACAGGGGATCTCTGCTGTAACGTGACATTTTCTAATGCTCCCATAGGCTCTCAGAAGGCGCCAGAACGTTGAATGATGACTTTGCAGACCATGGCTGAAAAACAGTAGCGCATTTGGTAAGTGGTCGATCTGAGAACAATGACACTGGTGCGCGCATGCATGAGACGACTCCATGTTTTAATTTTCAGTATTTGAACGAAAACAACGACTCCCGGTCGGAATATTATCGCTTTTTTTCAAGAAAAATCGCATAAAAATTGATTTTAAACAGCGTTTGACATGCTTCGAAGTACGGTAATGGAATATTTTGACCTTTTTTGTCACGATACGATCTGGGCGCATCACCCTTCGTTATCCTTCGGATAATGTCTTGAACGCACAACAAAACGCCGCTATTTGGATATAACTATGGATTATTTGGAACCAAACCAACATTTGTTATTGAAGTAGAAGTCCTGGGAGTGCATTCTGACGAAGAACAGCAAAGGTAATCCAATTTTTCTTATAGTAAATCTGAGTTTGGTGAGTGCTAAACTTGGTGGGTGTCAAAATAGCTAGCCATGATGGCCAGGCTATCTACTCAGAATATTGCAAAATGTGCGTTCACCGAAAAGCTATTTTAAAATCGGACACCTCGATTGCACAAAGGAGTTCTGTATCTATAATTCTTAATATAATTGTTATGTTTTTTGTGAACGTTTATCGTGAGTAATTTAGTAAATTCACCGGAGGTTTGCGGGGGGAATGCTAGTTCTGAACGTCACATGCTAATGTAAAAAGCTGGTTTTTGATATAAATATGAACTTGATTGAACAAAACATGCATGTATTGTATAACATAATGTCCTAGGGTTGTCATCTGATGAAGATCATCAAAGGTTAGTGCTGCATTTAGCTGTCATCTGGGTCTTTGTGACATTATATGCTAGCTTGAAAAATGGGTGTCTGATTATTTCTGGCTTGGTACTCTGCTGACATAATCTAATGTTTTGCTTTCGCTGTAAAGCCTTTTTGAAATCGGACAGTGTGGTTAGATAAAGGAGAGTCTTGTCTTTAAAATGCTGTGAAATAGTCATATGTTTGAAAAATTGAAGTTTTTGTATTTTTGAGGAATTTGTAATTCGCGCCACGCCTATCATTGGATATTGGAGCAGGTGTTCCGCTAGCGGAATGTCTAGATGTAAGAGGTTAAAATAATTGTTATGCTTTTTGTGAACGTTTATCGTGAGTAATTTAGTAAATTCACCGGCAGTGTTCGGTGGGAATGCTAGTCACATGCTAGTCACATGCTAATGTAAAAAGCTGGTTTTTGATATAAATATGAACTTGATTGAACAAAACATGCATGTATTGTATAACATAATGTCCTAGGGTTGTCATCTGATGAATATCATCAAAGGTTAGTGCTATATTTAGCTGTGGTTTGGGTTTATGTGACATTATATGCTAGCTTGAAAAATGGGTGTCTGATTATTTCTGGCTGGGTACTCTGCTGACATAATCTAATGTTTTGCTTTCGTTGTAAAGCCTTTTTGAAATCAGACAGTGTGGTTAGATTAACGAGAGTCTTGTCTTTAAAATGGTGTAAAATAGTCATATTTTTTTAAAATTGAAGTAATAGCATATCTAAGGATTTGAATAACGTGCCACAGGATTCAACTGGCTGTTGAGTAGGTCCCACCTAGCCCATAGAGGTTAAACAGTTATCACTAGCCGGCCTCCACTCAGTACCATGTCCTGCACCTTAGACACTGTTACTAGCCATCCGGTACTCTACCCTGCACCTTAGACACTGTTACTAGTCGGCTACCACCTGGTACTCTACCGTGCATCTTAGACACTGTTTCTAGTCGGCTACCACCGAGTACTCTACCCTGCACCTTAGAGACTGTCACTAGCCACTCAGTACTATACCCCACACCTTAGACATTTTTACTACCCTGCACCTTAGTGACTGCTGCCCTATGTACATAGTCATGGAATACTAGTCAATAATGTTTCCATCCTGTTTTACCCACTTCATATGTACATATATACTGTATTCTAGTCATATCATCAGATATTGCTGCACTGTTGGAACTAGAAACAAGCATTTCAGCTGCACGTGATAACATCTGTAAAACTGTGTATGCAACCGAATTTTTTTTATTTGCTTTGATTTGGTATAATTAATCTGATTTCACTATGTAACTATTGATATTGTGGTATAATTAACCTGATTTCACTATGTAACTCTATTGATAATGTGGTATAATTAACCTGATTTCACTATGTAACTCTATTGATAATGTGGTATAATTAACCTGATTTCACTATGTAACTCTATTGATAATATATTTTTTCTGAAAGCTTTACTGAGAAACATTGAAAACATTTAAAATGTTCAACCATAGGCTGCGTCAGGGCCCTCCAACCCTGTTCATTGAAAGCTACCCTCCAGTAGGTTTTCACTCCAACCCCCAGTTGTAACTAACCTGATTCTTCTTATCAACAAGCTGATTATTATTGTGCTAAATTAGGGTTGTAGTGTAAACCTACAGGATGGTAGCTTTCCAGGAACAGCGTTAAAGAGCCCTGGGCTTCATGTTTATGAAACCATAGAAACTGCTGTGTTTCTACTCAACAACTCTGTCTTCCTCTAAAACCACACCCCATTCACTTCTAAAACCACACCCCTTCCTTTAAAAGCAATTTAAAAGCCATACATTTAAATCACACACCTTAACATTTTAATCACATCCCTTAACATATATAACATATAAATCACACCCCTTAACATTTAAATCACACACCTTAACATATAAATCACACACCTTAACATATAAATCACACACCTTAACATTTAAATCACACCCCTTAACATATAAATCACACCCCTTAACATATAAATCACACCGCTTAACATATAAATCACACCCCTTAACATATAAATCACACCCCTTAGCCTCCAAGCTTTGGTTATGCATATCTGTCATCTACACCCTCTTCAACTTTAAGCCACACCCTGAAATACATCTGAATGACTTGCCAGAGAATTTGTCAAACCAAATACCATGACCTCGTGCTCTAAGAAAAGTTAAACTTAGAGACTGTAACCTCTCTGGGGTATGTGGGACGCTAGCATCCCACCCGCGGGACACACTATTCAACAGCCAGTGAAATAGCAGGGCGGCAAATTCAAAACAACAAAAATCTCATAATTCACATTTCTCAAACATACAACTATTATATCCCATTTTATAGATACACTTCTCGTTAATCCAACCACATTGTCCGATTTCAAAAAGGCTTTACGGCGAAAGCATAACATTAGATTATGTTAGGACAGCGCCGAGACAAGAAAAACCACACAGCCATTTTCCAAGCAAGGAGAGGCGTCACATAAACCAGAAATACAGCCCAAATTAATCACTAACCTTTTATGATCTTCATCAGATGGCACTCCTAGGACTTCATGTTACACAATACATGTATGTTTTGCTCGATAAAGTTCATATTTATATCCAAAAACTGCATTTTACATTGGCATGTAATGTTCAGAAATGTTTTGCCTCCAAAAACCTCCGGTGAATGAGCACATCAATTTACAGAAATACCCATCATAAACGTTGATAAAATATTCTACAGTTATTCAAAGAATTACAGATACACTTGTCCTTAATGGAACCGCTCTCTCAGATTTCAAAAAAGCTTTACGGCGATAGCAAATTTTACAATAATCTGAGTACAGTACTCAGATATCAAAACAAGCCAAACAGATACCCGCCATTTTGGAGTCAACAGAAATGACAAAAATTACATTAGAAATATTCACTTACCTTTGATGATCTTCATCAGAATGCACTCCCAGGAATCCCAGTTCCACAATAAATGTTTGTATTGTTCAATAAAGTCCATCATTTATGTTCAAATATCTCCTTTTTTTCACGCGTTTAGTCCACTACTTAAAATGCAGGAAGCGCGCGCAAAATGTCACGACGAAAAGTCAAAAAAAGTTATATTTACGTTGGTAGAAACATGTCAAATGATGTATAGCATCAATATTTAGGATGTTTTAACCTGTTATGGATAGGGGGCAGTATTTTCACGGCCGGATTAAAAACGTACCCGATTTAATCTGATTATTACTCCTGCCCAGAAACTAGAATATGCATATAATTATTAGCTTTGGATAGAAAACACTCCAAAGTTTCTAAAACTGTTTGAATGGTGTCTGTGAGTATAACAGAACTCAAATGGCAGGCCAAAACCTAAGATGATTCTGTACCGGAAGTACCCTGTCTGACAATTTCTTGGCCTTCTTTGCCATCTCTATCCAAAACAGGGGATCTCTGCTGTAACGTGACATTTTCTAATGCTCCCATAGGCTCTCAGAAGGCGCCAGAACGTTGAATGATGACTTTGCAGACCATGGCTGAAAAACAGTAGCGCATTTGGTAAGTGGTCGATCTGAGAACAATGACACTGGTGCGCGCATGCATGAGACGACTCCATGTTTTAATTTTCAGTATTTGAACGAAAACAACGACTCCCGGTCGGAATATTATCGCTTTTTTTCAAGAAAAATCGCATAAAAATTGATTTTAAACAGCGTTTGACATGCTTCGAAGTACGGTAATGGAATATTTTGACCTTTTTTGTCACGATACGATCTGGGCGCATCACCCTTCGTTATCCTTCGGATAATGTCTTGAACGCACAACAAAACGCCGCTATTTGGATATAACTATGGATTATTTGGAACCAAACCAACATTTGTTATTGAAGTAGAAGTCCTGGGAGTGCATTCTGACGAAGAACAGCAAAGGTAATCCAATTTTTCTTATAGTAAATCTGAGTTTGGTGAGTGCTAAACTTGGTGGGTGTCAAAATAGCTAGCCATGATGGCCAGGCTATCTACTCAGAATATTGCAAAATGTGCGTTCACCGAAAAGCTATTTTAAAATCGGACACCTCGATTGCACAAAGGAGTTCTGTATCTATAATTCTTAATATAATTGTTATGTTTTTTGTGAACGTTTATCGTGAGTAATTTAGTAAATTCACCGGAGGTTTGCGGGGGGTATGCTAGTTCTGAACGTCACATGCTAATGTAAAAAGCTGGTTTTTGATATAAATATGAACTTGATTGAACAAAACATGCATGAATTGTATAACATAATGTCCTAGGTGTGTCATCTGATGAAGATCATCAAAGGTTAGTGCTGCATTTAGCTGTCTTCTGGGTTTTTGTGACATTATATGCTAGCTTGAAAAATGGGTGTCTGATTATTTCTGGCTGGGTACTCTGCTGACATAATCTAATGTATTGCTTTCGTTGTAAAGCCTTTTTCAAATCGGACAGTGTGGTTAGATAAAGGAGAGTCTTGTCTTTAAAATGGTGTAAAATAGTCATATGTTTGAAAAATGGACGTTTTCGGATTTTCGAGGAGTTTGTATTTCGCGCCACGCCTTATCATTGGATATTGGAGTGGTGTTCCGCTAGCGGAACATCTAGATGTAAGAGGTTTTAACATATAGATCACACCACTTAACATATAAATCACATCCCTTAACATATTAACCACACCCCTTAACATATAAACCACACCCCTTAACATATAAACCACACCCCTTAACATATAAACCACACCCCTTAGCCTTCATGCTCTGTATATGCATCTCTGTCATCCTCTAAAGCCACACCCTCTTTATTTCTAAGCCACACCTTATTCACCTGTAAGTCACACCCCTTCAAATCTAATTCACACCCCCAGATAGCTCTGAATGGTTTGCTGAAGCATTTGTCAAACAAAATACGACGACCTCGTGATCTAAGAGATGTTAGGGGGAGACAAATAAATGATGAAATAACATCTAATTAAACTGAATCAATAATTATTCAGACTCATTAATACATATCAATACACTTACAAATGGAAAACAATGAACTTTAACACCTAGAATTACAAACTAAAACTATAACAAGAGCTTTTTAAACATTATTCGCTGAGCTTCAAAACATTTTCTAAATCAATATTGTTATTATTATGAAAAGGTTACAGACAAAAGTTAAAACATAAACAATTTACATGAAAGGGTTTTTAAAAAGCACAACATTTTCCCCTAAAAATTAAGTAAATCTAAAAAATATCAAAATTACTGTTGTTACACCTTGTCCTCCCAGCAATGTTGGTATAGGTCTCACACTCTGCTGGTATTGATGGCTGGTATAGGTCTCACTCTGCTGGTATTGATGGCTGGTATAGGTCTCACACTCTGCTGGTATTGACAGATGGTGTAAGTCGCATTCTCTGCTGGTATTGATGGATGGTATAGGTCTCACACTCTGCTGGTATTGACAGCTGGTACAGGTCACACTCTGCTGGTATTGATGGCTGGTATATGTCTCACACTCTGCTGGTATTGATGGCTGGTATAGGTCACACTCTGCTGGTATTGATGGATGGTATAGGTCTCACACTCTGCTGGTATTGACAGATGGTGTAAGTCTCATTCTCTGCTGGTATTGATGGATGGTATAGGTCTCACACTCTGCTGGTATTGACAGATGGTGTAAGTCTCATTCTCTGCTGGTATTGATGGATGGTATAGGTCTCACTCTGCTGGTATTGATGGATGGTATAGGTCTCACACTGCTGGTATTGATGGATGGTATAGGTCTCCCTCTGCTGATATTGATGGATGGTATAGGTCTCACTCTGCTGGTATTGATGGATGGTATAGGTCTCCCTCTGCTGATATTGATGGATGGTATAGGTCTCACACTCTGCTGGTATTGATGGCTGGTATAGGTCACACTCTGCTGGTATTGATGGATGATATAGGTCACACTCTGCTGGTATTGATGACTGGTATCGGTCTCACACTCTGCTGGTATTGATGGCTGGTATAGGTCACACTCTGCTGGTATTGATGGCTGGTATAGGTCTCACTCTGCTGGTATTGATGGATGGTATAGGTCTCACTCTGCTGGTATTGATGACTGGTATAGGTCTCACACTCTGCTGGTATTGATGGCTGAGTAGGTACTGAAGTCAGAGTTCTGGACTCTCTTCTTCTTCTTTGGTCTCCTCTGTTCCTGACGGATATCCAACAATGCATAAAACAGGTCCTTCTTCCTGAGAGACAGATAGAGAGAGAGACAGACAGACAGAGAAATAGGCCAAGACTGAGACAGAGACAGAGAGAGAGAGAGAAAGAGGCCGAGAGAAAGACAGAGTGAGAGATTCTATGTTATATTTTAATATTAGTGATATGTGAACATTAATATTTTACAACTTATATATATATATATATATATCTACTGTTATTAATGACTATAATCGGCATCAAAAAAACTATTTGAAAAGGGCAGGGTTACCTAATACATGGACTACAAATCAAGATGGCTACCCATAATAAAACTACAACACCCATTTTGACTGTAGTCTGCTCTCTGCTGTCAATTCCCCTGGTGGAGTCTCAGCTGGAGCTGCAGAGGAAGAGTTATCACCATTAAAACACCAAGTTTCAGGTTAAACTAGGACATTTCAGTTAATAGTTAGTAGATGTTTACATATTGTGGTCAAAATGCTTTAAAAAAAGAAGGTTAAAAACGTAGGTACCCAGACTTAAAACATGAATGAGTTATTAAGTTATTCCTGACTGAGAGAGTCAGTGCACCTGTTGTTTGTAGAAGGAGTAGACGCAAGTGGAGGAGAGGAGGGAGGAGAGCAGACACAGGACACAGACTGAACAGCAACATCCAACACAGCCCACAGTCAACAACAGGTGTTCTGGCATCATCACAGTCTTCAGGAGGTAGGGGGAGAGGAGTGCTCGGGAGGACTGGTTTCTGGACAAAACATTAAACATAAACATTGTTTTCTTTTGTTCTATTGTATTTTTGACTCAATGTTTTGTTTGTTCCATGTGTAACTCTGTGTTGTTGTATGTGTCGTATTGCTATGCTTTATCTTGGCCAGGTCGCAGTTGTAAATGAGAACTTGTTCTCAACTGGCCTACCTGGTTAAATAAAGATGAAATAAAAACAGAACTACTCTCTTAGCCTGTTGGGGCTCGGGGGCAGTATTGAGACATTTTGAAAAAAATATGTGCCCATTTTTAACTGCCTCCTACACCAACTCAGAAGCTAGGATATGCATATTATTAACACATTCGGATAGAAAACACTCTGAATTTTCTAAAACAGTTTGAATGGTGTCTGTAAGTATAACAAAACTCATATTGCAGGCAAAAACCTGTGAAAAATAGATTAAAAAAAATGTGAATTTTGTGACTGTACTATTTAGTGTCATTGTTTTATAGATACCATAGTGAGAAAGGATTCATTTCGCAACACCTACGGCTTCCACTAGATGTCAACGATCTTTATAAAGTTGTTTGAAGCGTCTATGATAAACAGAGAGCAAATTAGAATCCAAGGAAGTTGACATGTCATCACTTCATTTTTTTGCTCCTGCGCATAAATCTGAGAAACGTGAGTTTGTCATCATTTTTTATCTAGACATAGGATAGGTTGTGTGAAAATATTACTGATGTTTAACGTTAAAAATGGACCAAAAGATTAATGCTAAACAACATTTGACATGTTTGAACGAACATAAATAGATTATTTACTAGGTTTTTTTAGCTTTTCGGCGTGATTTTACCAGCCCCTCAACCACGTTTTGTGGGAGCATAATGAACGCTAAGTACTTGGTGTTATTTGGACATAAATTATGAACTTTGTCAAAAGAAACCACATTTGTTCCGGACCTGGAATGCCTTCCGGACCTGGGATCCTGCCTTCTGATGGAGATAATCAAAGGTAAGGGGGTATTTACAATGTTATTATCGATTTTAGATGATGCTAACTGTATAGCATAGCCTGTTGTTCTTAGCATAGCACCCCGTTTATTGCAAAATGTGATTTCCCAGTAAAGTTATTTTGAGATCTGGCCATTCGGTAGCAATTACGAGATGATAATATATTATTCTTTGAATGACAATATTATAATTTACCAATGTTGTCGAATAGTAATTTTGTTATGTTCACCGGAAGCATTTCAGAGAAGAAAAAAATCTGAATTTCACGCTACTGTAAAATGCTGTTTTTGGATATAAATATGAACTTGATGGAACAAAAAATGCATGTATTGTATAACATAATGTCCTAGGAGTGTCATCTGATGGAGATTGACAAAGGTTAGTGCATAATTCTAGCTGGTTTCTGCTTTTGGTGACGCCTGACCTTGAATTGAAAATGGATGTTTGTACTTTTGTGGCTATGTACTGTCCTAACATAATCTAACTTTATGCTTTTGCCGTAAAGCCTCTTTGAAAATCGAACAATGTGGTTAGATTAAGGAGATGTTTATCTTTTAAATTGTGTAAAATAGTTGATGGTTTGAGAAATTGAAATTATTAGATTTTTGATGTTTTGAATTTCCAGCCTTGTTAGCAATCCCGACTCGGGGTTCATTGCTAACCTGTAGCCCCAACAGGTTAGAAACAATCAAGGTCTTCTCAATAATCTGTTGTTAATCATGACTCTTGGTTGTTTAAACATGAATTTGAGGAGACATTTTATGAGTTTAGATAAGTTTCAGAGGGTTGATTCAAAATAAGATTCATTGGCATAACTCTCATTTCAAAGAAACCAATACCAAAGATACAGCAGGAAGATAAAGACAGAATAATAACTGTTCTTTCCAAATGAAATCCTAGTGGTGATGTTTCCGTAGTGGTACAACTCTTTACGTATAAATGGTTTTCCTTCTCCAACCAGGTTCGTCTCCACAGTCCCACAGTAGTAGAGTCCCAGATCAGATTCAGTGATGTTCTCAATCAGTAGATCATAGGAGTTGTTAGAGGGGTTCCACACCACATGATATCCAGGGAGAGAGATGGAAATTAAAAACTTAGTTGAAATAACTAGAGGAGGCTGGTACTTGTGAGAACAGTTCCTATACCACATAATGTATACTCCAGTAGTTATGATACAGTCACAGTAGAGAGTGACATTGTCTCCTGGTCTGACTCTCAGCTCCACCTCTGCTGCAGAGATCCCATCCTGACTGGAGGAAACAACACCTACAGGTAGCAGAGGAACAGTGTTAGGATGAACTGACTGGAGGAAACAGCACCTACAGGTAGCAGAGGAACAGTGTTAGGATGAACTGACTGGAGGAAACAGCACCTACAGGTAGCAGAGGAACAGTGTTTGGATGATTCACAGAATGTCAGTTTGACATCATAAACTTCTCCACCTGAAAATATAAACGTCATGTCTTTACCACAGTCATCACAATATCACAATAATAAGATAACAAATCTAGTCAACCATAAAACCACATCAAGAAATCATCTATCATCCAGCTGTAAGGCACAGTAAAAAAAGTGACACACAGCCTGTCCATCTGGTGGTCTGATGGTCTGATGGTACTGTCAGAGAGTAGCTGGGTCTTTGAGTAACAAGGTCTTTGCTGCGTATTTCTGTGTTCATGCCTTGATGTACATTACCATGAAAGGACATACGAGCAGGATTGGTTCATTCGAGTGGAAAGTTTTCAGCTCGTGGTCCTTTTCTTGGAAACCCTTGTTGTGACAGGAAGAGGAGGGTCTAGCATCGAGGTAAACAGGTTTCAAACCAACGTGACATCAATGGAAAATATTCAGCTTATTTTAGGTGTTCACCTTAGATAGCAACACCTTAAGAGACGTGTAGACACTAATAAGAATCAAACACACATTTTGATGATAGAGTTGACCTTTAAACCTTAAAGAAAATACACTTATAGAGAGGCTCAGTTGAACTATAGACCTTTAATCCTGTAGTCAGGCAGTAGACATCATGTTTGACCTCATGCACGCTTAACTGAACATTAAATGTTCTGTTTTAATACAGTTAAACTACAATACCCAAGATGCATTGGAAGATGTGCAATATACCCAGTGTTAAACAGTTCTTGTGATACCCTTTGATGAATGATCTCTGTGTTTATCAATGAACAGTGGACAATCAATTAACATCCACACTATGGTCAATATGTGTGAAGGGGAGAGATATATGTGACAAACGAACTTGTAATAACAATGTTTGGTCTCTCGTCCTCAGGCTGAATGACAGCACCATGGCAACAACAACAGGACGCCAGTGTGGGTTTCCTGTGTACTGAGAGTGTCTTCTCAGCCAATCAGTGACTAGCTCTTATATGAGTACTGTAATACCAACATCATAATATCAGACTTATCAACATTAGTAGTGGTCAATGTATGTATATGTTTACATGTGTTTATATATATGTATGTGGGTATATGGTAGTGTGTCCATACATTTGCATATCATGTATAGTCCTATGTGTGTGGTTATGGTTTACTCAGCTAGTGCTGCTGCTCTGTGGGGGAGGGGTTAAGGGGGCCTGGGTTTCAGGTCTGAGGAGCAGTGTCAGAGTAGCTGGGTCTGTCAGTAACAGTATCAGAGTAGCTGGGTCTGTCAGTAACAGTATCAGAGTAGCTGGGTCTGTCAGTAACAGTATCAGAGTAGCTGGGTCTGTCAGTAACAGTATCAGAGTAGTTGGGTCTGTCAGTAACAGTATCAGAGTAGCTGGGTCTGTCAGTAACAGTATCAGAGTAGCTGGGTCTGTCAGTAACAGTATCAGAGCAGCTGGGTCTGTCAGTAACAGTATCAGAGTAGCTGGGGTCTGTCATTTACATTTACATTTTAGTCATTTAGCAGACGCTCTTATCCAGAGCGACTTACAGTAGTGAATGCATACATTTCATCCATTTCATTTCATGCATTTTTTCTACTACCCCCCGTGGCAATCAAACCCACAACCCTGGCATTGCACACACCATGCTGGCGTTGCAAACACCATGCAAACACCATGCCCATTGAAACCGTGTCTGTGCCTCGACCTAGGTTGGGCAAAACTAAACATGGCGGTGTTCGCCTTAGCAATCTCACTAGAATAAAGACCTCCTCCATTCCTGCCATTATTGAAAGAGATCGTGATACCTCACATCTCAAAATAGGACTACTTAATGTTAGATCCCTCACTTCCAAGGCAGTTATAGTCAATGATCTAATCACTGATCATAATCTTGATGTGATTGGCCTGACTGAAACATGCCTTAAGCCTGATGTATTTCCTGTGTTAAATGAGGCCTCACCTCCTGGTTACACTAGTGACCATATCCCGCGTGCATCCCGCAAAGGCGGAGGTGTTGCTAACATTTTCGACAGCAAATTTCAATTTACAAAAAAAAAACGTTTTCGTCTTTTGAGCTTCTAGTCATGAAATCTATGCAGCTACTCAATCACTTTTTATAGCTACTGTTTACAGGCTTCCTGGGCCATATACAGCGTTCCTCACTGAGTTCCCTGAATTCCTATCGGACATTGTAGTCATAGCAGATAATATTCACAATTTTGGTGACTTTAATATTCACATGGAAAAGTCTACAGACACACTCCAAAAGGCTTTCGGAGCCATCATCGACTCAGTGGGTTTTGTCCAACATGTCTCTGGACCTACTCACTGCCAGTCATACTCTGGACCTAGTTTTGTCCTGTGGAATAAATGTTGTGGATCTTAACCTGTTAGGGCTAGGGGGCAGCATTGACACGGCTGGATAAAAAACATACCCGATTTAATCTGGTTACCACTCCTACTCAGTAACTAGAATATGCATATACTTATTACATATGGATAGAAAACACCCTAAATTTTCTAAAACTGTTTGAATGGTGTCTGTGAGTATAACAGAACTCAAATGGCAGGTCAAAACCTGAGAGATTCCTTTACAGGAAGTGGCCTGTCTGACCATTTCTGGAACTTCTTTGCCATCTCTATCATTTACTAAGGATCTCTGCTCTAACGTGACACTTCCCACGTCTTCCATAGGCTCTCATAGCCCGGGAAAAAAGAGAATGCCGTCATTCCAGCCCCAGGCTGAAACACATTATCGCCTTTCTCAAGTGGCCCATCAAGAGACACTAGCTTATGCGCGTGACCCCGACCGCCCCCGCCTTTGGGATTTTTTCCTCTGTTTGCCGAAAAGGAGATTCCCTGTCGGAATTTTATCGCTTTTCTACGAGAAAAATGACGTAAAAATTGATTTTAAACAGCGGTTGACATGCTTCGACGTACGGCAATGGAATACTTTGAATTTTATTGTCAGGAATTGCGCCAAGCGCGCGACACTTCTTTACTATTTCGGATAGTGTCTGGAACGCACGAACAAAACGCCGCTATTCGGATATAACGATGGATTATTTTGGACCAAACCAACATTTGTTATTGAAGTAGACGTCCTGGGTGTGCATTCTGACGAAGACAACAAAAGGTAATGACATTTTTATAATAGTAAATATGATTATGGTGAGTGCTAAACTTGCCGGGTGTCTAAATAGCGAGCCCGTGATGCCTGGGCTATGTACTTAGAATATTGCAAAATGTGCTTTCACCAAAAAGCTATTTTAAAATCGGACATATCGAGTGCATAGAGGAGGTCTGTATCTATAATTCTTAAAATAATTGTTATGCTTTTTGTGAACGTTTATCGTGAGTAATTTAGTAAAATGTTAGCGAATTCCCCGTAAGTTTGCGGGGGGTATGCTAGTTCTGAACGTCACATGCTAATGTAAAAAGCTGGTTTTTGATATAAATATGAACTTGATTGAACAAAACATGCATGTATTGTATAACATAATGTCCTAGGGTTGTCATCTGATGAAGATCATCAAAGGTGAGTGCTGCATTTAGCTGTCTTCTGGGTTTTGGTGACATTATATGCTGGCTTGAAAAATGGGTGTCTGATTATTTCTGGCTTGGTACTCTGCTGACATAATCTAATGTTTTGCTTTCGTTGTAAAGCCTTTTTGAAATCGGACAGTGTGGTTAGATTAACGAGAGTCTTATCTTTAAATGGCTGTAAAATAGTCATATGTTTGAGAAATTGAAGTAATAGGATTTTGAAGATTTTGAAAATCGCGCCACAGGCTGGCAGTGGATGTTACGTAGGTGGGACGAATTCGTCCCGCCGGTCCCATAGAGGTTAATGTTTTTCCTCATAATTCTGGACTATCGGACCACCATTTTATTACGTTTGCAATCGCAACAAATAATCTGCTCAGACCCCAACCAAGGAGAATCAAAAGTTGTGCTATAAATTCTCAGACAACCCAAAGATTCCTTGATGCCCTTCCAGACTCCCTCTGCCTACCCAAGGACATCAGAGGACAAAAACCAGTTAACCACCTAACTGAGGAACTCAATTTAAATTTGCGCAATACCCAAGATGCAGTTGCTCCCCTAAAAACTAAAAACATATGTCATAAGAAACTAGCTCCCTGGTATACAGAAAGTACACGAGCTCTGAAGCAAGCTTCCAGAAAATTGGAACGGAAATGGCGCCACACCAAACTGGAAGTCTTCCGATTAGCTTGGAAAGACAGTACCGTGCACTATCGAAGAGCCCCCACTGCTAATCGATCATCCTATTTTTCCAACTTAATTGAGGAAAATAAGAACAATCCGAAATTTATTTTTGATACTGTCGCAAAGCTAACTAAAAACCAGCATTCCCCAAGAGAGGATGGCTTTCACTTCAGCAGTAATAAATTCATGAACTTCTTTGAGGAAAAGATCACGATCATTAGAAAGCAAATTACAGGACTCCTCTTTAAATCTGCGTATTCCTCCAAAACTCCGTTGTCCTGAGTCTGCACAACTCTGCCAGGACCTAGGATGAAGGGAGATACTAAAGTGTTTTAGTACTATATCTCTTGACACAATGATGAAAATAATCATAGCCTTCCCTGTGGCACAGTTGGTAGAGCATGGTGTTTGCAACGCCAGCATGGTGTGTGCAACGCCAGGGTTGTAGGTTCAATTCCCACGGGGGGCCAGTACAAAAAAAAAAAATGTATGCATTCACTACTGTAAGTTGCTCTGGATAAGAGCGTCTGCTAAATGACTAAAATGTAAATGTAAACCTTCAAGCTGCATACTGGACCCTATTCCAACTAAACTGAAAGAGCTGCTTCCTGTGCTTGGCCCTCCTATGTTGAACATAATAAACGGTTCTCTATCCACCAGATGTGTACTACACTCACTAAAAGTGGCAGTAATAAAGCCTCTCTTGAAAAAGCCAAACCTTGACCCAGAAAATATAAAAACCTATCGAATCTTCCATTCCTCTCAAAAATTTTGAAAAAGCTGTTGCGCAGCAACTCACTGCCTTCCTGAAGACAAACAATGTATACGAAACGCTTCAGTCTCGTTTTAGACCCCATCATAGCACTGAGACTGCACTTGTGAAGGTGGTAAATGACCTTTTAATGATGTCAGACCGAGGCTCTGCATCTGTCCACGTGCTCCTAGATCTTAGTGCTGCTTTGATACCATCGATCACCATATTCTTTTGGAGAGATTGGAAACCCATATTGGTCTACACGGACAAGTTCTGGCCTGGTTTAGATCTTATCTGTCGGAAAGATATCAGTTTGTCTCTGTGAATGGTTTGTCCTCTGACAAATCAACTGTAAATGTTGGTGTTCCTCAAGGTTCCGTTTTAGGACCACTATTGTTTTCACTATATATATATATATATATTTTTTTTTTACCTCTTGGGGATGTCATTCGAAAACAGAATGTTAAATTTCACTGCTATGCGGATGACACACAGCTGTACATTTCAATGAAACATGGTGAAGCTCCAAAATTGCCCTCGCTAGAAGCCTGTGTTTCAGACATAAGGAAGTGGATGGCAGCAAATGTTATACTTTTAAACTCGGACAAAACAGAGATGCTTGTTCTAGGTCCCAAGAAACAAAGAGATCTTCTGTTAAATCTGACAATTAATCTTGATGGTTGTACAGTCGTCTCAAATAAAACTGTGAAGGACCTCGGCGTTACTCTGGACCCTGATCTCTCTTTTGAAGAACATATCAAGACTGTTTCAAGGGCAGCTTTTTTCCATCTACGTAACATTGCAAAAATCAGAAACTTACTGTCCACTAATGATGCAGAAAAATTAATCCATGCTTTTTTTACTTCTAGGTTGGACTACTGCAATGCTCTACTTTCTGGCTACCCGGATAAAGGACTAAATAAACTTCAGTTAGTGCTAAATACGGCTGCTAGAATCCTGACTAGAACCAAAAAAATGTGATCATATTGCTCCAGTGTTAGCCTCCCTACACTGGCTTCCTGTTAAGGCAAGGGCTGATTTCAAGGTTTTACTGCTAACCTACAAAGCATTACATGGGCTTGCTCCTACCTATCTTTCCGATTTGGTCCTGCCGTACATACCTACACGTACGCTACGGTCACAAGACGCAGGCCTCCTAATTGTCCCTAGAATTTCTAAGCAAACAGCTGGAGGCAGGGCTTTCTCCTATAGAGCTCCATTTTTATGGAATAGTCTGCCTACCCATGTGAGAGATCCAGACTCGGTCTCAACCTTTAAGTCTTTACTGAAGACTCATCTCTTCAGTGGGTCCTATGATTGAGTGTAGTCTGGCCCAGGAGTGTGAAGGTGAACGGAAAGGCTCTAGAGCAATGAACCGCCCTTGCTGTCTCTGCCTGGCCGGTTCCCCTCTCTCCACTGGGATTCCCTGCCTCTAACCCTATTACAGGGGCTGAGTCACTGGTTTATTGGTGTTCTTCCATGCCGTCCCTAGGAGGGGTGCGTCACTTGAGTGGGTTGAGTCACTGACCTGGTCTTCCTGTCTGGGTTGGCGCCCCCTCTTGGGTTGTGCCGTGGCGGAGATCTTTGTGGGCTATACTCGGCCTTGTCTCAGGATGGTAAGTTCGTGGTTGAAGTGTCCCTCTAGTGGTGTGGGGGCTGTGCTCTGGCAAAGTGGGTGGGGTTATATCCTTCCTGTTTGGCCCCCTCCTGTCTCAGCCTCCAGTATTTATGCTGCAGTAGTTTATGTGTCGGGGGGCTAGGGTCAGTCTGTAATATCTGGAGTATTTCTCCTGTCTTATCTGGTGTCCTGTGTGAATTTAAGTATGCTCTCTAATTCTCTCTTTCTCTCTTTCTCTCTCTCGGAGGACCTGAGCCCTAGGACCATGTCTCAGGACTACCTGACATGATGACTCCTTGCTGTCCCCAGTCCACCTGACCGTGCTGCTGCTCCAGTTTCAACTGTTCTGCCTGCGGCTATGGAACCCTGACCTGTTCAATGGACGTGCTATCTGTCCCAGACCTGCAGTTTCTAACTCTCTAGAGACAGCAGGAGCGGTAGAGATACTCTCAATGATCGGCTATGAAAAGCCAACTGACATTTACTCTTGAAGTGCTGACTTGTTACACCCTCGACAACTGTGAATATTATTATTTGACCATGCTGGTCATTTATGAACATTTGAACATCTTGGCCATGTGCTGTTATAATCTCCACCCGGCACAGCCAGAAGAGGACTGGCCACCCCTCAGAGCCTGGTTCCTCTCTAGGTTTCTTCCTAGGTTTTGGCCTTTCTAGGGAGTTTTTCCTAGCCACCATGCTTCTACACCTGGATTGCTTGCTGTTTGGGGTTTTAGGCTGGTTTTCTGTACAGCACTTTGATATATCAGCTGATGTAAGAAGGGCTATATAAAAACATTTGATTTGATTAGATTTGCTCTACCAACTGAGCCACAGGGAAAGCTGGGTCAGAGTAACAGTATCAGAGTAGCTGGGTCTGTCAGTAACAGTATCAGAGTAGCTGGGTCTGTCAGTAACAGTATCAGAGTTATTACTATTCGATGCTAATGCAGAATGCCACAGGATGTTTTTGTGCTGGTCAAGGGCAGACAGGTCTGGAGTGAACCAAGGAATATGAGTGTATCAGAGTTGCTGGGACTGTCAGTAACAGTATCAGAGTAGCTGGGTCTGTCAGTAACAGTATCAGAGTAGCAACAACACAAAAAGGACTATGCATGATATACAATCATATGGACACACCCCCATATACCCCCCCCCCCACACACACAAACACATATATACATACATATACATACATATATATATCTAAACACATGTATACATATACATACATTGACCACTACTAATGTTGATAAGTCTGATATTATGATGTTGGAATTCCAGTACTCATATAAGAGCTAATCACTGATTGGCCGAGAAGACACACTCAATACACAGGAAACCCAGACTTACTTCCTTTATGCTGTTGCCATGGTGCAGCTATTCTCCTGATGATGAACTCACATTTCACACTGAGTGCGTTTCTCACTTTTTCTTTGTCCTATTTGTTGCCAAGATGTTTTGTGGATAAATACTACATTTTGTGACACCTCAATTAGCTCATACAGATTATGTTGAGATTTAAATGTTATGATTACTGGATATTCATCATTTGATAAATCAAACATTAATACTGGCAGGTTACAGGTATAGAGGCCAACAATAAGCCTCTGTCACATGATAGGTCTCTGTCTCATGATTGGTCTCTGTCAGAAGTGTCTTCTCTTTCAAAGGTCAACAGTTACATCAACATTAGTGTTTGGTTCTTCATGTTGTGTTTGATGATGTTGCAGCAGGTTGACTTGACCAGGTGCTGCTATTTAGGTGTTGCTATCTACAACGACCACATCAAAGAAGCTGAATATTTTCCAAACCTGTTTACCTCGATGCTAGACAATCCTCCTTCATGTCACACAACATGGGTTTCAGAGAAAAGGACCACGAGCTGAAAACTTTCCACTCGATCGAACTAATCGCTGCTTGTATGTCCTTTCATGGTAAAGTACATCTAGTCGTTAACACGGAAAAACAGAGACCCTCCCCATTATGTATTAAGGGGACTTTAAGATTCATATGTTTTGCTGCAGGCCTTATAATAGATACTGTTGCTATGTGTCTAAAACTCTGCCACTATACTATAGCATGTATATTAGTCTTTGTGGTTAAGCCCTGGCTGCTGTGAGAGTGACCTGCAGGCTGGATCTGAGTCAGACTGAAACTAGATAAAGAGAAGTAACCACTGTCTGGATTTGACATGTTGATCTTGTGTGACAGTGGACAATGCTAATGAATTCAGAGAAGCTACTGTACTAGGTTACTTTATAAGGTAACCTCAGTTTACTGCTGCACACATACACTTGACGTTGGTGATTATACCACCAGGGAGTGATCAAATGAATATAATCAGCTGTGCCTTTAGGTGGGGTGCAGAACTTACTCTGAAACATACATTATGTGTTTCCATTGTTAGCTGTTAGCTGTGTGCAATTGCCAATTCACCAATAAGCCAATGATTGACAAGGAACATGGAACTTACCCCCGCAACAACAATAAGCCAATGATTGACAAGGAACAAGGAACCTACCTCAACAGTTACATGCCCAAATATAACAGTGAAATGCTAACTTATAAGCCCATAATCAACAATGCAGTTTTAAGAAAAATAAGCTTTAAGTAGAAAATAACATATAATTAAAGAGCAGCAGTGAAATTACATTAGCAAGGCTATATACACGGGGTACCGGTAGAGAGTCAATGTGAGGGGGCACTGGTTAGTCCAGGTAATTGAGGTGTAATGTACATGTAGGTAGAGTTAAAGTGACTATGCATGGATTATAATCAGAGAAAAGCAGCAGCGTAAAAGGGGGGAGGGGGGGGGCGATGCAAATAGTATGGGCAACCATTTGATTAGATGTTCAGGAGTCTTTTGGCTTGGGGGTAGAAGCTGTTAAGAAGCCTTTTGGACCTAGACTTGGCACTCCGTTACCGCTTGCCATGTGGTAGCAGAGAGAACAGTCTATGACTAGGGTGGCTGGAGTCTTTGAACATTTTAGGGCCTTCCTCTGACACCACCTGGTATAGAGGTCCTGGATGGCAGGAAGTTTGGCCCCAGTGATGTACTGGGCCATACGCATTGCCCTCTGTAGTGCCTTGCGGTCGGGGGCCAAGCAGTTGCCATACCAGGGAGTGATGCAACCAGTCAGGATGCTCTCGATGGTGCAGCAGTATAACATATAGATCACACCACTTAACATATAAATCACATCCCTTAACATATTAACCCCTGTGCGGCCTCCGTCCCGTATGCGGACGGAGGCCGTATGCGGACGGAGGCCGTATGCGGACGGTGGTTAAATTTTTTTTTCAAATTATATCATTTTATAGAGACACCTCTCCTGAATCGAACCACGTTGTCCGATTTCAAAAAGGCTTTACAGCAAAAGCAAAACATTAGATTATGTTAGAGGAGTATATCGTAAAAGTAGCCACATAGCCATTTTCCGACCAACCACATGCATCACAAATAACCAAAAAACAGCTAAATGCAGCACTAACCTTTGACAATCTTCATCAGATGACACACCTAGAACATCATGTTACACAATACATGCATTATTTTGTTCGATAAAGTTCATATATATATATATAAAAACAGCATTTTACATCGGTGCGTAACGTTGACTAACTATTTTCCCTCAAATGCATCCGATGAAACAGAGCTACAATTTACTAAATTACTATTCGAAAACATTTTTAAAATGTAATATTGTCATTCTAAGATTTATAGATGAATATCTCTTGAAAGCACCTGTAATGCCAGATTTAAAATTAACTTTACTGGGTAATCATACTTTGCGATGAAAGGGGATGCGATACTCTGAAAAATAGGCTAACGTTACAGGTCAGCGCCATCTTGGAACAATCGCATATCACATCTAGTCTTGTATACTATTGTCAATAATCCCTTACCTTTGGTTGTCTTCATCAGAAAGCACTTCCAGAAATCCCAGGTCCACAACAAATGTATTTTCGTTCGAAAAAATTACTCCTTTATGTTCCAAGAGCTTGTTCTTGTTAGCGCATCTGAAAGCTGATTCAAATGCTCCGTCGGCCACGGGACAGCCATTTCGAGAAAAGGTTCGTTCAAACATGTCAAACGTTGTATAACATAAATCTTCAGGGCGTTTTTCAACGAGAGAGCCAATAAGATTCAAGGAGGATGATTGCATTGTGTTTCAAAACGTTTCGAAAGGGGAGGGTAACCAGGGGCGCCGGCGTCATAATGGTGATGGCCCTCTCCGTGTGACCACGTTCCACTGCGTCTCATTCATTCAGTTTTCACAGTAGGAGTCTCAAATCACTTTGTAAAGACTGGGGACATCTAGTGGAAGCAATAGGAAGTGCTCAATGAACCATAGCTCACGGTGTGATTAATAGGCAACGTGATGAAGTTGAGTTCGCAATTCAGAATTCCACTTCCTGTTTCCATCTGTGTCGGGGTTTTGACTGCCATATGAGTTCTGTTATACTCACAGACACCATTCAAACAGTTTCAGAAACTTTAGGGTGTTTTCTATCCACAAGTATTAATTATATGCATATCCTAGCTTCTGAGTTTGAGTAGTAGGCCGTTTAAAATGGGCACGAATTTCTTTCAAAATGCGCTGTGGCGCCCCCTATCCTAGGCAAACGTCAAGAGGTTAAACACACCCCTTAACATATAAACCACACCCCTTAACATATAAACCACACCCCTTAACATATAAACCACACCCCTTAGCCTTCATGCTCTGTATATGCATCTCTGTCTTCCTCTAAAGCCACACCCTCTTTATTTCTAAGCCACACCTTATTCACCTGTAAGTCACACCCCTTCACATCTAATTCACACCCCCAGATAGCTCTGATTGGTTTGCTGAAGCATTTGTCAAACAAAATACGACGACCTCGTGCTCTAAGAGAAGTTAGGGGGAGACAAATAAATAATGAAATAACATCTAATTAAACTGAATCAATAATTATTCAGACTCATTAAGACATATCAATACACTTACAAATGGAAAACAATGAACTTTAACACCTAGAATTACAAACTAAAACAAGAGATTTTTAAACATTATTCCCTGAGTTTCAAAACATTTTCTAAATCAATATTGTTATTATTATGAAAAGGTTACAGACAAAAGTTAAAACATAAACAATTTGCATGAAAGGGTTTTTAAAAAGCAAAACATTTTCCCCTAAAAATTAAGTAAATCTAAAAAATATCAAAATTACTGTTGTTACACCTCGTCCTCCCAGCAATGTTGGTATAGGTCTCACACTCTGCTGGTATTGATGGCTGGTATAGGTCTCACTCTGCTGGTATTGATGACTGGTATAGGTCTCACTCTGCTGGTATTGACAGATGGCGTAAGTCTTCTTCTCTGCTGGTATTGATGGATGGTAAAGGTCTCACTCTCTGCTGGTATTGACAGATGGTGTAAGTTTCATTCTCTGCTGGTATTGATGGATGGTATAGGTCTCACACTCTGCTGGTATTGACGGCTGGTACAGGTCACACTCTGCTGGTATTGATGACTGGTATAGGTCTCCCTCTGCTGGTATTGATGGATGGTATAGGTCTCACTCTGCTGGTATTGATGGATGGTATAGGTCTCACTCTGCTGGTATTGATGGATGGTATAGGTCTAACACTCTGCTGGTATTGACGGCTGGTATAGGTCTAACACTCTGCTGGTATTGATGGCTGGTATAGGTCTCACTCTGCTGGTATTGATGGCTGGTATAGGTCTCACACTCTGCTGGTATTAATGGCTGGTATAGGTCACACTCTGCTGGTATTGATGGCTGGTATAGGTCTCACACTCTGCTGGTATTGATGGCTGAGTAGGTACTGAAGTCAGAGTTCTGGACTCTCTTCTTCTTCTTTGGTCTCCTCTGTTCCTGACGGATATCCAACAATCCATAAAACAGGTCCTTCTTCCTGAGAGACAGATAGAGAGAGTGAGAGAGAGAGACAGACAGACAGAGAAATAGGCCAAGACTGAGACAGAGACAGAGAGAGAGAGAGAGAAAGAGGCCGAGAGAAAGACAGAGTGAGAGATTATATGTTATATTTTAATATTAGTGATATGTGAACATTAATATTTTACAACTTATATATATATATTAATCTACTGTTATTAATGACTATAATCGGCATCAAAAAAACTATTTGAAAAGGGCAGGGTTACCTAATACATGGACTACAAATCAAGATGGCTACCCATAATAAAACTACAACACCCATTTTGACTGTAGTCTGCTCTCTGCTGTCACTTCCCCTGGTGGAGTCTCAGCTGGAGCTGCAGAGGAAGAGTTATCACCATTAAAACACCAAGTTTCAGGTTAAACTAGGACATTTCAGTTAATAGTTAGTAGATGTTTACATATTGTGGTCAAAATGCTTTAAAAAAAGAAGGTTAAAAACGTAGGTACCCAGACTTAAAACATGAATGAGTTATTAAGTTATTCCTGAGAGAGTCAGTGCACCTGTTGTTTGTAGAAGGAGTAGACGCAAGTGGAGGAGAGGAGGGAGGAGAGGAGAGCAGACACAGGACACAGACTGAACAGCAACATCCAACACAGCCCACAGTCGACATCAGGTGTTCTGGCATCATCACAGTCTTCAGGAGGTGGAGGGGAAGAGGAGTGCTCGGGAGGACTGGTTTCTGGACAAAACATTAAACATAAACATTGTTTTCTTTTGTTCTGTTGTATTTTTGACTGAATGTTTTGTTTATTCCATGTGTAACTCTGTGTTGTTGTATGTGTCGTATTGCTATGCTTTATCTTGGCCAGGTCGCAGTTGTAAATGAGAACTTGCTCTCAACTAGCCTACCTGGTTAAATAAAGATGAAATAAAAACAGAACTACTCTCTTAGAAACAATCAAGGTCTTCTCAATAATCTGTTGTTAATCATGACTCTTGGTTGTTTAAACATGAATTTGAGGAGACATTTTATGAGTTTAGATAAGTCTCAGAGGGTTGATTCAAAATAAGATACATTTTCATAACTCTCATTCAAAGAAACCAATACCAAAGATACAGCAGGAAGATAAAGACAGAATAATAACTGTTCTTTCCAAATGAAATCCTAGTGGTGATGTTTCCGTAGTGGTACACCTCTTTACGTATAAATGGTTTTCCTTCTCCAACCAGGTTCGTCTCCACAGTCCCACAGTAGTAGAGTCCCAGATCAGATTCAGTGATGTTCTCAATCAGTAGATCATAGGAGTTGTTAGAGGGGTTCCACACCACATGATATCCAGGTAGAGAGATGGAACTTAAAAACTTAGTTGAAATAACTAGAGGAGGCTGGTACTTGTGAGAACAGTTCCTATACCACATAATGTATACTCCAGTAGTTATGATACAGTCACAGTAGAGAGTGACATTGTCACCTGGTCTGACTCTCAGCTCCACCTCTGCTGCAGAGATCCCATCCTGACTGGAGGAAACAGCACCTACAGGTAACAGAGGAACAGTGTTAGGAAGAACTGACTGGAGGAAACAGCACCTACAGGTAGCAGAGGAACAGTGTTAGGATGATTCACAGAATGTCAGTTTGACATCATAAACTTCTCCACCTGAAAATATAAACGTCATGTCTTTACCACAGTCATCACAGTATCACAACAACAAGATAACGAATCTGGTCAACCATAAAACCACATCAAGAAATCATCTATCATCCAGCTATAAGGCACAGTAAAAATAGTGACACACAGCCTGTCCATCTGGTGGTCTGATGTTCTGAAGGTACTGTCAGAGAGTAGCTGGGTCTTTGAGTAACAAGGTCTTTGCTGCGTATTTCTGTGTTCATGCCTTGATGTACATTACCATGAAAGGACATACGAGCAGCGATTGGTTCATTCGAGTGGAAAGTTTTCAGCTCGTGGTCCTTTTCTCTGAAACCCATCTTGTGACAGGAAGAGGAGGGTCTAGCATCGAGGTAAACAGGTTTCAAACCAACGTGACGTCAATGGAAAATATTCAGCTTATTTTAGGTGTTCACCTTAGATAGCAACACCTTAAGAGACGTGTAGACACTAAGAAGAATCAAACACACATTTTGATGATAGAGTTGACCTTTAAACCTTAAAGAAAATACACTTATAGAGAGGCTCAGTTGAACTATAGACCTTTAATCCTGTAGTCAGGCAGTAGAAATCATGTTTGACCTCATGCACGCTTAACTGAACATTGAATGTTCTGTTTTAATACAGTTAAACTACAATACCCAAGATGCATTGGAAGATGTGCAATATACCCAGTGTTAAACAGTTCTTGTGATACCCTTTGATGAATGATCTCTGTGTTTATCAATGAACAGTGGACAATCAATTAACATCCACACTAATGTTGATAAGTCTGATATTATGATGTTGGAATTCCAGTACTCATTAAGAACTAGTCATGATTGTCTGAGAAGACACACTCACCACATTGGAAACCCACACTTACTTCCTGTTTCTGTTGCCATGGTGCAGCTATTCTCCTGATGATGAACTCACATTTCACACTGAGGGCGTTTATCACTTTTTCTATGTCCTATTTGTTGCCAAGATGTTTTGTGGATAAATACTACATTTTGGGATGCCTCAATTAGCTCATACATATTATGTTGAGATTTAAATGTTATGATTACTGGAAGTTCATAATTTGATAAATCAAACATTAATACTGGCAGGCTACAGCTATAGAGGCCAACAATAAGCCTCTGTCTCATGATAGGTCTCTGTCACATGATAGGTCTCTGTCACATGATAGCTCTCTGTCTCATGATAGGTCTCTGTCACATGATAGGTCTCTGTCACATGATAGGTCTCTGTCTCATGATAGGTCTCTGTCACATGATAGGTCTCTGTCACATGATAGGTCTCTGTCTCATGATAGGTCTCTGTCAGAAGTGTCTTCTCTTTCAAGGGTCAACAGTTACATCAACATTAGTGTTTGGTTCTTCATGTTGTGTTTGATGATGTTGCAGCAGGTTGACTTGACCAGGTGCTGCTAGTTAGGTGTTGCTATCTACAACGACCACAGAAAAGAAGCTGAATATTTTCCAAACCGGTTTACCTCGATGCTAGACAATCCTCCTTCATGTCACACAACATGGGTTTCAGAGAAAAGGACCACGAGCTGAAAACGTTCCACTCGATCAAACCAATCGCTGCTTGTATGTCCTTTCATGGTAAAGTACATCTAGTCGTTAACACGGAATTACAGAGACCCTCCCCATTATGTATTAAAGGGACTTTAAGATTCATATGTTTTGCTGCAGGCCTTATAATAGATACTGTTGCTATGTGTCTAAAACTCTGCCACTATAATTTGTACAAGCATATATATTAGTCTTTGTGGTTAAGCCCTGGCTGTTGTGATAGTGTGCTTGCAGGCTGGGTCTGAGTCAGACTGAAACTAGATAAAGAGAAGTAACCACTGTCTGGTTTTGACATGTTGAACTTGTGTGACAGTGGACAATGCTAATGAATTCAGAGAAGCTACTGTACTAGGTTACTTTATAAGGTAACCTCAGTTTACTGCTGCACACATACACTGACGTTGGTGATTATACCACCAGGGAGTGATCAAATGTATATAATCAGCTGTGCCTTTAGGTGGGGTGCAGAACTTACTCTGAAACATACATTATGTGTTTCCATTGTTAGCTGTTAGCTGTGTGCAATTGCATTAATAAAGGTTTGATTAATTTACTTAAAGATGATATTGTCAGACTGCTGATTTCACCAATAAGCCAATGATTGACAAGGAACATGGAACTTACCCCGGCAACAACAATAAGCCAATGATTGACAAGGAACAAGGAACCTACCTCAACAGTTACATGCCCAAATATAAGAGTGAAATGCTTACTTATAAGCCCATAATCAACAATGCAGTTTTAAGAAAAATAAGCTTTAAGTAGAAAATAACAAATAATTAAAGAGCAGCAGTGAAATTACATTAGCGAGGCTATATACACGGGGTACCGGTAGAGAGTCAATGTGAGGGGGCACTGGTTAGTTGAGGTAATTGAGGTGTAATGTACATGTAGGTAGAGTTAAAGTGAAAATGCATGGATTATAATCAGAGAAAAGCAGCAGCGTAAAAGGGGGAAGGGGGAGGGGGGGGGCGATGCAAATAGTATGGGCAACCATTTGATTAGATGTTCAGGAGTCGTTTGGCTTGGGGGTAGAAGCTGTTAAGAAGCCTTTTGGACCTAGACTTGGCACTCCGTTACCGCTTGCCATGTGGTAGCAGAGAGAACAGTCTATGACTAGGGTGGCTGGAGTCTTTGAACATTTTAGGGCCTTCCTCTGACACCACCTGGTATAGAGGTCCTGGATGGCAGGAAGTTTGGCCCCAGTGATGTACTGGGCCATACGCATTGCCCTCTGTAGTGCCTTGCGGTCGGGGGCCAAGCAGTTGCCATACCAGGGAGTGATGCAACCAGTCAGGATGCTCTCGATGGTGCAGCAGTATAACATATAGATCACACCACTTAACATATAAATCACATCCCTTAACATATTAACCCCTGTGCGGCCTCCGTCCCGTATGCGGACGGAGGCCGTATGCGGACGGAGGCCGTATGCTCTCGATGGTGCAGCAGTATAACTTTTTGAGGATCTGAAGACCCATGCCAAATCTTTTCAGTCTCCTGAGAGGGAATAGGCTTTGTCGTTCCCTCTTCAGAGACTGTCTTGGTTTGTTTGAAGCATGATAGTTTGTTGTTGATGTGGACACTAAGGAACTTGAAACTCTCAACCTGCTCCACTACGGCCACTTCAAAGATAATGGGGGCGTGCTTGGTCCTCCTTTTCCTGTAGTCCACAATAATCTTCTTTGGCTTGATAACTTTAAGGGAGAGGTTGTTATCCTGGCACCACACGGCCAGGTATCTGACCTCTTCCTTTTAGGCTGTCTAATCGTTGTCAGTTATCAGGCCTTCCACTGTTGTGTCATCTGCAAACTTAATGATGGTGTTGGAGTTGTGCCTGGCCCCCGTGTTGGGGATCAGCGTGGCAGATGTGTTTTTACCTACCATTACCACCTGGGGTGGGCCCATCAGGAAGTCTAGGATCCAGTTGCAGAGGGAGGTGTTTAGTCCCAGGGTCCTTAGCTTAGTGATGAGCATTGAGGGCACTATGGGGTTGAATGCAAATTGGAATGGGTCTAGGGTTTCTGGGATAATGGTGTTGATGTGAGCCATGACCACCCTTGCAAAGCACTTCATGGCTACAGACATGAGTGCTATTGGTCGGTAGTCATTTAGGCAGGTTACCTTAGTGTTCTTGGGCAAAGGGACTATGGTGGTCTGCTTGAAATATGTTGGTATTACAGTCTCAGTCAGGGACAGGTTGAACGTGTCAGTGAAGACACTTGCCAGTTGGTCAGCGCATGCTCCGAGTTCCTGGTAATCCGTCTGGCAATGCAGCCTTTTGAATGTTGACCTGTTTAAAGGTCTTACTCACATCGGCTACAGAGAGCGTGAACACAGTCGTCCGGAACAGCTGATGCTCTCATGCATGTTTCGGTGTTGCTTGCCCCGAAGCAAGCATAAAAGTAATTTAGCTTGTCTGGAAAGCTTCTGTCACTGGGCAGCTCAGAGCTTTGCTTCCTTTTGTAGTCTGTAATAGTTTGCAAGTCTTGTCACATCCGACGAGCATCGGTGCCAGTGTAGTACGATTCAATCTTTGTCCTGTATTGATGCTTTGGCTGTTTTATGGTTTGTCGGAGGGCATAGCGGGATGTCTTATATGTTTCTGTACAGCACTTTGAGATATCAGCTGATGTAAGAAGTGCTATATAAATACATTTGATTTGATTTGATTATATGCGTCAGGGTTAGAGTCCCGTCCTTGAAAGCATCAGCTCTACCCTTCAGCTCAGTGCGGATGTTGCCTGTAATCCATGGCTTCTGGCTGGGGTATGTGCGTACAGTCAATGTGGGGACGACACCATCGATGCACTTATTGATGAAGCCAGTGACTGATGTGATGTACTCCTCAATGCCATCGTAATAATCCTGGAACATATTCCAGTCTGTGCAAAACAGTCCTGTAGCTTATTAATAATAAAATCTGATTCATCTGATCACTTTTTATTGACCGAGTCACTCGTGCTTCCTGCTTTAGTTTTTGCTTGTAAGCAGGAATCAGGAGGATAGAATTATGTTCAAATTTGCCAAATGGAATGCGAGGGAGAGATTTGTTTGCAACTCTGTGTGTGGAGTAAAGCTGGTCTACTACTGTTGACCATCCTCCCAACGAAGGGGCATGACCTGGGACTCTACTACTGTGGGACTAAGGAGATTAATGATGAAGAGGAGATTCAGGACTACATCTATGGAAAGGTCACCACTTGGATTTTAATTGGTAAAAATGTGTTCCTTGTGTGAACATCCAGTAATGTCCATGTTCCTATGGTAGTGAACATGTTCTGAAGCTTTTTAAAGTTCATATTAAAACAACACGTAGTTGGTAGTAACTGTATCCAGTGGACTACATGATAGGTTACATTAACCATACACAGTAAGCTGTGTAGTGATGTTGTTCCTCTCTACTGTACAGAGGACTCCCCCACCATCACCTCTCTACTGTACAGAGGACTCCCACACCATCACCTCTCTACGGTACAGAGGACTCCCACACCATCACCTCTCTACTGTACAGAGGACTCCCACACCATCACCTCTCTACTGTACAGAGGACTCCCACACCATCACCTCTCTACTGTACAGAAGACTCCCACACCATCACCTCTCTACTGTACAGAGGACTCCCACACCATCACCTCTCTACTGTACAGAGGACTCCCACACCATCACCTCTCTACTGTACAGAGGACTCCCCCACCATCACCTCTCTACTGTACAGAGGACTCCCACACCATCACCTCTCTACTGTACAGAGGCCTCCAACACCATCACCTCTCTACTCTACAGAGGACTCTTCCACCATCACCTCTCTACTGTTCAGAGGACTCCAACACCATCACCTCTCTACTGTACAGAGGACTCCCCCACCATCACCTCTCTACTGTATAGAGGACTCCCCCACCATCACCTCTCTACTGTACAGAGGACTCCAACACCATCACCTCTCTACTGTACAGAAGACTCCCACACCCACACCTCTCTACTGTACAGAGGACTCCCCCACCATCACCTCTCTACTGTACAGAGGACTCCAACACCATCACCTCTCTACTGTTCAGAGGACTCCCACACCATCAACTCTCTACTGTACAGAGGACTTCCACACCATCACCTCTCTACTGTACAGAGGACTCCCACACCATCACCTCTCTACTGTACAGATAACTCCCACACCATCACCTCTCTACTGTACAGAGGACTCCCACACCATCACCTCTCTACTGTACAGAGGACTCCCCCACCATCACCTCTCTACTGTACAGAGGACTCCAACACCATCACCTCTCTACTGTACAGAGGACTCCAACACCATCACCTCTCTACTATACAGAAGACTCCAACACCATCACCTCTTGTGACTTTCCTGACTGTGGTGTGTCTGCTGACTGTGGTCTGATCTGGGTCCTGGTGGTGGCCTCCAAAGCTCTGTTTCTGCTCCTCATTCCTGCTGCCTTCCTGAGTGTGGTCTGATCTGGGTCCTGGGGGTGGCCTCCAAAGCTCTGTTTCTGCTGCTCATTCCTGCTGCCTTCTGGGCCATGGAACACACATGGTGGGTCAAGACCAGGGTTTCTGTTAAGCACCAGACATTTGACATCCGCATGTTAATTTACCGGACATTTGGTAAATTTACCCGACCCATATACAATGGGTGTGTAACCTGATTAGGGTGTCCACCCACAGTGCTCAGAATGACAAATCATATTTGGAGTATGGTAGTTAATATCAACAGAACATGCAAGTCAAGGATGCAACAATGTGTGGTCCTTCTTATCTAATTCTGATTGGCTCTTTGAAGACATTTACTTTTCCACAGCCAACAAGACAAGTGTCCCCCATAGTAGAAAAGTTTACCTATTCTATTGGTCAGCTTGTAGAGAAAATAAATATCCTATTCCAAACAGACTCTGAGAAAGTTGTGGGACGATAGATTCCAAATTCATACAACCAGTAGACCTAGGCTACAATGAAGAGGCTAATTAATTAACATTATTTCTCAATGGGATTTTTCTTCTTCTCCCAGACAATAGGCCGGCCAAAAGCCGGCTATTACCGGTTAACAGAAACCCCAGTCAGGACATACGGCTTCTCAGATGAACTTAATTTCTCAACAACTACAGTGATGTGATAACCTGTTTTACATGTTGTGTTTTGTTGAAACCAGGACTTCATAAGGAGAGGAGGGAAGTTCAGAAAAGAAGCAGAGACCAGTCATTCTCCATGTCTGTAGTGAATTGAACTTCTCTATCAGAGACCAGTCATTGTCTTTGTCTGTAGTGAATTGAACATTTATTTTTTTTTGTGCGTAGAGATCAAATCAAATGTTATTGGTCACATGGTGTTTAGCAGATGTTATTGCGAGTGTAGCGAAATGCTTGCTCTTCTAGCTCCGACAGTGCAGTAATATCTAACAAGTAATATCTAGCAATTTCAGAACATACCCAATACACACACTTCTATGGAATGGAGTTAAAAATATATACATGTGGACTTTTACATTTCATTTTACATTACATTTTAGTCATTTAGCAGACGCTCTTATCCAGAGCGACTTACAGTAGAATGCATACATTTCATTTCATGCTGGCGTTGCAAACACCATGCTCTACCAACTGAGCCACAGGGAAGGCCTTTTCACTTTCTCAACTTTTTTGTTTTCTTTTACAATGTAATTTGTATTTACCATTTCAAAATGTCTACATTTTATTGGTATGCATTTACTGTTTGTATTGAGTTAATGTCTGATTTATAGTTGGTGAATATACCTGTAATAAATATATTTTGGAATAAAATTGTTTTTCAGAGATTAATGTTCTGTGGTTTAACCTGATTTCACTATGTAACTCTGTTTAGAATGTTTCTCTGAAATCTTTTACTGGGAAACATTGAAAACGTTTAAAATGTTCAACCATAGTCTGGGTCAGGGCCCTCCAACCCTGGTCATTGAGAGCTACCCTCCAGTAGGTTTTCACTCCAACCCCAGTTGTAACTAACCTGATTCAGTTTATCAACCAGCTGATTATTAGAATAATTTTCTATTGTGCTAGATGAGGGTTGTAGTGAGAACCTACAGGATGGTAGCTTCCAGTAACAGGGTTAAAGATTGCTGGGTGTTTGTATGAAACAAAGAACCACAATAGTTTCTGTAAAGGGAGGTGATAAACCACACCCCTTAGCCTCCATGCTCTGTATATGCATTTGTCATCCTCTTAAGCCACACCCTCAGATAGCTCTGATTATTTGGTTTGACAAACGCTCCAGCAAACCAATGACCTCGTGGTCTAAGAAGTTTAGGGGGAAAAAATAAAAAAAATTAAATCAAATCTAATTAAACTGAATCAATATTTATTCAGCTACATTAACACATCAATACACTTAAATGGAAAACAATGACGTTTCACACCTACAATTACAAACTTAGACTAACGAGCAATAACCATTATTCCCTGATCTTAACATCTAAATCACTATTGTTATTATGAAAAGGTTAGACAAAAGTTAAATCATTTGTATGAAAAGGTTTAAAAAGTACAAAAATATTCCTTAAGTTAATCTTAAATATCAAAATTATTGTCACACCTTGTCCTCAAGCAATGTTGGTATAGATCTCAGTATGCTGGTATTGATTGATGGTATAGGTCTCTCACTCTGCTGGTATTGATGGATGGTATAGGTCTCACACTCTGCTGGTATTGATGGATGGTACAGGTCTCACACACTGCTGGTATTGCTGGATGGTACAGGTCTCACACTTTGCTGGTATTGCTGGATGGTACAGGTCTCACACTCTGCTGGTATTGATGGATGGTATAGGTCTCACACTCTGCTGGTATTGCTGGATGGTACAGGTCTCACACTTTGCTGGTATTGCTGGATGGTACAGGTCTCACACTCTGATGGTATTGGTCTCACACACTGCTGGTATTGATGGATGGTATAGGTCTCACTCTGCTGGTATTGATGGCTGAGTAGGTACGGAAGTCAGAGTTCTGGACTCCTTCCTTGGTCTCCTCTGTTCCTGACGGATATCCAATGAGGTGTGACACAGGTCTCCTTCCTCCTGAGAGAGAGAGACACACAGAGAGAGACACAGACAGCGAGAGAGAGAGAGCTAATATAAATTATATTTTATTGACATATGAACAAATGAACATTAATATTATACAATATTTTTTGATATATATATATCTACTGTTATTAATGACTGAAAAGGGCTGGGTTACCAAACACATGGACTACAAATCAAGATGGCAACCCAAAATAAAACTACAATACTCACTGACTGTAGTCTGCTCTCTGCTGTCACTTCCCCTGGTTGTAGTCCTGTTCAGAGAAACCTGAGTCTCAGTTGGAGCTGCAGAGGAAGAGTTAACTCCATTAAAACAGAGTTTTAGGTCGAACTAGGACATTTCAGTTAAGTTATTAGATGTTTACTTATTGTGGTCAAAATGCCTTAAAAAAAACAACGATTAAAAAGTCAGGTAATTGTTATGGGTGTAAGATTGCACAGTGATGCCATCTGTTGGTAAATGTTAATTACTGCAACTCCAGTGTTTTTACCGGTGTGCTTGAGATACCCGGATGTATTGCAATATACTGAACAAGACTGGTTACTCGCATCAATGCCTCTGTCTCGTCATTTAACATTCAAACAGTAATTGTTTAAATAGTAGGTGAGATTGATTAGTAGAACCCAGACTTAAAACATGAATGAGTGAAAAAGTGAATCCTGACAAAGAGTAAGTTTACCTGTTGTTCTGTAGAAGGAGTAGACAGGTGGAGGAGAGGAGAGAGGAGAGTGGAGAGGAGAGCAGACACAGGACACAGACTGAACAGCAACATCCAACACAGACCACAGTCTACAGGAGGAGGAGGACTGGTATCTGGACAAAACATTAAACAGAAACAGAATTACACTCTTAGAAACAATCAAGACCTTCTCAATCTATTGTTAATAATGACTCTTGGTATTTTAAACATGAATTTGAGGAGACATTTGATGAGTTCAGATTAGTCTCAGAGGGTTGATTCAAAATAAGTTGCATTTTCTTTGGAATTCCGAACAATTTAAACTCCTCTCATTCAAGGAAACCAGACACACCAATGCTAATACAATATTAATAATACCAAAGATACAGCCAGAAGATGAAGACAGAATAATAACTGTTCTCACCAAGTGAAATCCTAGTGGTGATGTTTCCATAGTGGTACAACTCTTTCTGTTTAATACCTCCTTTACCTCCATCATCCACTACCTTGTTCTCCATAGTCCCACATTAGTAGAGTCCCAAGTCAGATTCAGTGATGTTCTCAATCAGTAGATCATAGGAGTTGTTAGAGGGGGTTCACACCACATATCCAGGGAGAGAGATGGAACTTAAACACTTAGTTGAAATAACTAGAGGAGGCTGGTACTTGTGAGAACAGTTCCTATACCACATAATGTATACTTCAGTAGTTATGTTACAGTCACAGTAGAGAGTGATGTTGTCTCCTGGTCTGACTCTCAGCTCGACCTCTGCTGTAGAGATCCCATCCTGACTGGAGGAAACAGCACCTACAGGTAGCAGAGGAACAGTGTTAGGATGAACTGACTGGAGGAAACAGCACCTACAGGTAGCAGAGGAACAGTGTTAGGATGAACTGACTGGAGGAAACAGCACCTACAGGTAGCAGAGGAACAGTGTTAGGATGAACTGACTGGAATAATCACAGAATGTCATTTTGACATCATAAACTTCTCCACATGAAAATATAAACGTCATGTCTTTACCACAGTCATCACAATATCACAATAATTAGATAACAAATCTAGTCAACCATAAAACCACATCAAGAAATCATCTATCATCCAGCTATAAGGCCCAGTAAAAGAGTTACTCACATAAGGATCCAATCAGAGAGACACACAGCCCGTCCATCTGGTGGTCTGATGGTCTGATGGTGACTGTCAGAGAGTAGCTGGGTCTTTGAGTATAAAGGTCTTTGCTGCTTATTTCCGTGTTAACGACTAGATGTACTTTACCATGAAAGGACATACGAGCAGCGATTGGTTCGATCGAATGGAAAGTTTTCAGCTCGTGGTCCTTTTCTCTGAAACCCATGTTGTGACAGGGAGAGGAGGGTCTAGCATCGAGGTAAACAGGTTTCACACCAACGTGACGTCAATGGAACATTTTCAGCTTTGAGGTGTTCACCTTAGATAGCAACACCTTAAGAGACCTATAGACACTCTATGAAGAAACAAACACACATTTAGATGACTGAGTTGACCTTTAAACCTTCAAGAAAATACACTTATACAGAGGCTTAAAATAGAACCATAGACCTTTATACCTGTAGTCAGGAAGTATAGCTAATGTTAGACCTAAAGTAGTCCTTTATACCTGTAGTCAGGCAGTATGTCTAATATTAGATCTAAAGTAGACCTTTATACCTGTAGTCAGGCAGTAGGCATAATGTTATACATAAAGTAGGGCTTTATACCTGTATTGTGACAGTAGGCCTAATGTTAGACCTAAAGTACACCTTTATACCTGTAGTCAGGCAGGAGGCAGTAGGCATAATGTTAGACCTAAAGTAGGCCTTTATACCTGTATTAAGGCAGAAGGTCTAATGTCATACATCAAGTAGCCCTTTTTACCTGTATTCAGGAAGTAGGCCTAATGTTAGACCTAAAGTAGACCTTTATTACAATAGTTAGGCAGTAGGTATTTTCTTATACATCAAGTAGGCCTTTAAACCAGTAGCCAGGCAGTAGGCCTAATGTTACACCTACAGAAGGCCTTTAAACCTGTAGTCAGTCAGTAGGCATAATGCTAGACCTAAAGTAGGCCTTTATACCTGTAGTCAGTCAGTAGGCATAATGTTAGACCTAAAGTAGGCCTTTATACCTGTAGTCTACTTCCTGACCTAATGTTAGTGCTCCTGTTTGACCTCCTGTTTGACCTCCTGTTTGACCTCCTGTTTGACCTCCTGTTTGACCTCCTGTTTGACTTATTTCAGGTAACCTGACAGTCAGACAGGTCTCTTTAAACTCGGACACACAGATGACCCTACTGACCCCAGTCCAGTGGTTGACCATAACACTCTGATAACATGGAGACTAAACACTAAGTATTAGACCATAACACTCTGATAACATGGAGACTAAACACTAAGTATTAGACCATAACACTCTGATAACATGGAGACTAAACACTAAGTATTAGACCATAACACTCTGATAACATGGAGACTAAACACTAAGTATTAGACCATAACACTCTGATAACATGGAGACTAAACACTAAGTATTAGACCATAACACTCTGATAACATGGAGACTAAACACTAAGTATTAAACCATAACACTCTGATAACATGGAGACTAAACACTAAGTATTAGACCATAACACTCTGATAACATGGAGACTAAACACTAAGTATTAGACCATAACACTCTGATAACATGGAGACTAAACACTAAGTATTAGACCATAACACTCTGATAACATGGAGACTAAACACTAAGTATTAGACCATAACACTCTGATAACATGGAGACTAAACACTAAGTATTAGACCATAACACTCTGATAACATGGAGACTAAACACTAAATATTAGACCATAACACTCTGATAACATGGAGACTAAACACTAAGTATTAAACCATAACACTCTGATAACATGGAGACTAAACACTAAGTATTAGACCATAACACTCTGATAACATGGAGACTAAACACTAAGTATTAAACCATAACACTCTGATAACATGGAGACTAAACACTAAGTATTAGACCATAACACTCTGATAACATGGAGACTAAACACTAAGTATTAGACTATAACACTCTGATAACATGGAGACTAAACACTAAGTATTAAACCATAACACTCTGATAACATGGAGACTAAACACTAAGTATTAGACCATAACACTCTGATAACATGGAGACTAAACACTAAGTATTAGACCATAACACTCTGATAACATGGAGACTAAACACTAAGTATTAGACCATAACACTCTGATAACATGGAGACTAAACACTAAGTATTAGACCATAACACTCTGATAACATGGAGACTAAACACTAAGTATTAGACCATAACACTCTGATAACATGGAGACTAAACACTAAGTATTAGACCATAACACTCTGATAACATGGAGACTACAACTGTCAAGTCCTCCTCTTGTTTACCATCCAAAGGACACAGGGACAACTAGTTTGCCTTCAGTTGATTGGTCTGTCCAGTAATTTAGCCAGTAAATTAGCCAGTAAATTAGGTTGTAAACCTTTAAAGACAGAACAAAAAGTTACCATCTTAATTAAACATTTAAATTAGTTTAAACATTTAAATAACATTCTAAATAACTAAGATGAATTAACCATTTAACCTCTTACATCTAGACGTTCCGCTAGCGGAACACCTGCTCCAATATCCAATGATAGGCGTGGCGCGAATGACAAATTCCTCAAAAATACAAAAACTTCAATTTTTCAAACATATGACTATTTCACAGCATTTTAAAGACAAGACTCTCCTTTATCTAACCACACTGTCCGATTTCAAAAAGGCTTTACAACAAAAACAAAACATTAGATTATGTCAGCAGAGTACCCAGCCAGAAATAATCAGACACCCATTTTTCAAGCTAGCATATAATGTCACATAAACCCAGAAGACAGCTAAATGCAGCACTAACCTTTGATGATCTTCATCAGATGACACACCTAGGACATTATGTTATACAATACATGCATGTTTTGTTCAATCAAGTTCATATTTATATCAAAAACCAGCTTTTTACATTAGCATGTGACGTTCAGAACTAGCATACCCCCCGCAAACTTCCGGGGAATTTACTAACAATTTACTAAATTACTCACGATAAACGTTCACAAAAAGCATAACAATTATTTTAAGAATTATAGATACAGAACTCCTCTGTGCAATCGAGGTGTCCGATTTTAAAATAGCTTTTCGGTGAAAACACATTTTGCAATATTCTCAGTAGATAGCCCAGCCATCACGGCTAGCCATTTAGACACTGACCAAGTTTAGCCCTGACCAAAGTCGGATTTACTATTACAAAAGTTTGATTACCTTTGTTGTCTTCATCAGAATGCACTCCCAGGACTGCTACTTCAATAACAAATGTTGGTTTGGTCCAAAATAATCCATCGTTATATCCAAATAGCGACGTTTTGTTCGTGCGTTCCAGACAGTATCCGAAATGGTAAATCAGGGTTACGAGCATGGCGCAATTCGTGACAAAAAAATTCTAAATATTCCATTACCGTACTTCGAAGCATGTCAACCGCTGTTTAAAATCCATTTTTATGCAATTTTTCTTGTAAAAAAGCGATAATATTCCGACCGGGAATCTCCGTTTAGGTAAACAGAGGAAAGAAAACAAAGCTTTCGGTCGACGCGGGCACGAGCCTGAGTCTCACAGTACTGTAACCAGCCACTACCCAAACGCGCTACTTTTTTTCAGCCAGAGCCTGCAAAGCCATGATTCAGCTTTTTGCCGCCTTCTGAGAGCCTATGGCAGCCGTAGGAAGTGTCACGTAACAGCAGAGTTCCTTTGTAATGGATAGAGATGGCAAAGAAGGCCAAGAAATGGTCAGACAGGGTACTTCCTGTACAGAATCTTCTCAGGTTTTGACCTGCCATTTGAGTTCTGTTATACTCACAGACACCATTCAAACAGTTTTAGAAACTTTGGAGTGTTTTCTATCCAAAGCCAATAATTATATGCATATTCTAGTTACTGGGCAGGAGTAGTAACCAGATTAAATCGGGTACGTTTTTTATCCAGCCGTGTCAATACTGCCCCCTAGCTCTAACAGGTTAACCTGTTGGGGATAGGGGGCAGTTTTTGCAAGGCCTGATAAAAAACGTACCCGATTTAATCTGGTTACTCCTCCTGCCCAGTAACTAGAATATGCATATAATTGTTTGATTTTGATAGAAAACACCCTAAAGTTTCTAAAACTGTTTGAATGGTGTCTGTGAGTATAACATAACTCATATGGCAGGCCAAAACCTGAGAAGATTCCAAACAGGAAGCGCCCTCTCTGACCATTTCTTGGCCTTCTTGATCATCTCTATCCAAAACAAAGGATCTCTGCTGTAACGTGACATTTTCTACGGCTCCCATAGGCTCTCAGAAGGTGCCACACCTAAACAAAACACCAAACCGCCCCCCCCAAAAAACAAAAAAAAGAAATGGGAGGGTAGGGTGGGAAACTATTGTCTATGGCGGCTCTGGTGCAGTACACATATCCTTCTTATCCCGCGGATCCTCCAAAAGAGGCGGCGGCTCTGGGACGGGGCATAATCCCTGCTCCGCCCGCTGATCCCTCTGCTTCTGTGCCACTGGACCGTGGATCATCGCCGGAGGTTCTGGGCTGCGGATCATCGCCGGAGGTTCTGGGATGCAGGCCACCGCCAAAGACTCGAGGCTGCAGGCCGTCTCAGGAGGTTCCGGACTGCAGGCCGTCTCAGGAGGTTCCGGACTGCAGGCCGTCTCAGGAGGTTGTGGACTGCAGGCCGTCTCAGGAGGTTCCGGGTTGTAGGACGTCTCAGGAGGTTCCGGTTTGTAGGCCGTCTCAGGCGGTTCCGGACTGGGGACTGTCGCTACAGGCTCCATGCCATGGATCACCACTGGAGGCTTTGTGTCATGGATAATCCTTGGAGGCTCCGGGCCATGGATTATCACTGGAGGCTTTGTGCCATGGATCATCTCTACAGGCCCCGGGCCATGGATCATCCCTACAGGCTTCTTGCCATGGATTATCCATACAGGCTCCGGGCCATGGATTATCACTGGAGGCTTCGTACATGGAGCCGGAACAGGTCTTACCGGACTAGGGAACGTCGCTGGAGGCTCCGGACTGGGGAACTTCGCTGAGAGCTCTGGACTAGGGAACATTGCTGGAGGCCGGGTTCGCAGAGCAGGCACAGGGTATACTGGGCCGTGGAGGGGCACTGGAGGTCTGGAGCTTATGGCTAGCACAACCCGTCCTGGCTGGATGCTCAACCTAGAACGGCAAATGCGGGGCGCAGGCACAGATCGCACCGGGCTGTGAATGCGCACTGGCGACACAGTGCGCATCACCGCATAACATGGTGCTTGCTTCTTCACTCGCTCCCCATGGTAAGCACGGGGAGTTGGCTCAGGTCTCCACCCTGACTCTGCCAATCTCCCCGTGTGCCTCTCGAGCTTCCGTCGTTGCCGTGCTAGTTCCTCATAACGTTGCCGTTCCTCCCTCGCTGTCTCCCCCTGCTTCCATGGCAGGGTCTTGTCCCCTGTCATTACCTCCGCCCATGTCCAGGACGTCCTCCATTCTTTCCTCTCCCGGGCCCAGGATCCCTGCTCCTCCTGGGCACGCTGCTTGGTCCTTTGGTGGTGGGAGATTCTGTCACGGTTGTCGAAAGGAGAAGCGGACCAAAGTGCAGCGTGTATGTCGTTCCACATTTTATTTACTCTGTGAACTATGCAATACATAAATAAACTGAATGTCAAAAACAACGCAGAGGTGAAACATACACTACTCAAAATTAATCTCCCACAAACCCAGGTGGAAAAACCCCTACTTAAGTATGATCTGCAATTAGAGACAACGAGGACCAGCTGCCTCTAATTGGAGATCATCCCAAACAAAAGCAACATAGAAATACAAAACTAGAACATGAACACAGAAATACAAAACATAGAAAAACACCCCCTGTCACGCCCTGACCTACTCTACCATAGAAAATAACATCTTACTATGGTCAGGACGTGACACTGATCAGAGATATGTTGCTAAGAAGTTTATCTCACATCAAAAACCTATTGAACTAATGACGTAGAAGTCATATAGCCTAACTTCTAGTATAGAAAGTACTTCAAACTAGAACCCAACACTGTCCATCTGGGGACAGACACTAACATCAGTTAAGGTGTGATGGTGTCATGCATCTGAATGTTGTATAATCAGTGTGTCAATGATTGATTCTATATGTCTCTATGTAAATGAATGTGATTATATATAATATATTATTTTGGTCTATTGTTAGAGTAGGAGAAGGGGGAGGGGGGTTGTAGAAGCTAGAGGTCTATGACTTGAGTCAAGATCAACAAGCCTGATGCTATATGTCAGCGAGAGAGAGAGAGAGAGAGAGAGAGAGAGAGAGAGAGAGAGAGAGAGAGAGAGAGAGAGAGAGAGAGAGAGAGAGAGAGAGATGGGTAGGGCAGAGGAGAGAGAGAGAGAGAGAGAGAGAGAGATGGGTAGGGCAGAGGAGAGAGTAGTAGAGAAAGAGGGGAGGGGAGAGAGAGATTTGTGGAGGAGAGAGAAAGAGTGAGGGGGATGTACGTCAACAGAATATATTTTCAAGACTGACTTCTCACCAGTGATCATAACCAGTAATCTTTTGCACTCTTCCACTTTTGGATTGACCTCTGACCTATGGAACTGAATGATTGAAAAAAAAAAACAGACGACAGCTAATGTGTTAAATTAGGTATACTGTAAACTCATCTGCAAAGAGAGGTTCACATGGAAGGGGAATGTATGTACACATGGGTGTTGTTGCATCATACCAACGATAAGCCTGTCTTCCCCTTTACATCATGAAAGGTCATATTGATTTTCATTTCTCGTCTCAATTCAATTCAAAGCAGCTTTATTTGCATGGGAAATAGTGCATTCAGAAATTATTCAGACCCCTTGACTTTTTTCACATTGTGTTATGTTACAGCCTTATTTTAAAATGTATTCAATTGTTTTTTTTATCATCAATTTACACACAATACAACATAATGACATCACAATACCCCATAATGACATCACAATACCCAATAATTAAAAAGCAAAAACTTTTTTTTTCTGCCCCTCTCTTCTTCTCCCCCTGTCCTCTTCTCCCCCCCTCTCCTCTTCTCCTCCCTCTCTTCTTCTCTCCTGTTCTCCCCCTCTCCTCTTCTTCTCTCCTCTTCTCCTCCCTCTCCTCTTCGTCTCTCCTCTTCTCCCCCCTCTCCTCTTCTCCCCATCTCCTTTTCTCCCCCCTCTCTTCTTTGCCCCCCTCTCCCCTTCTCACTCCTCTCCTCTTCTCCCTCCTCTCCTCTTCTCCCCCATCTCTTCTTCTCTCATCTTCTGTCCCTCTAGTTTCTACACCACATCCCCCCTTCTCCTGCTCTAACATGAGACCTCACCAGTACTCATTTTGGGTGCTGGTACTGTTTATATTTAGGTGCTGGAACATTCAGCCAATATTCTATAAGAGGTGAACTAAAGCAGTAGAAAGTTAGAGGTGATATTATAGCACACACTATGTGTAACTTTTCTGCTCTGTCAGCAGTTTCCTGTGGAGATTTTCTAATGTCAGTGTTTCCTGTAGGTAGGTGGGTTTAACCACTGATCTGATCCGCTTAACAGTTTGTCATATCAAACCAAGTTTATTCACCCACTGGGTCACACAGCTTCATAAGACAAAGACCTGTTTACACCAACCCATATTTATAACATGCTGAGTATCCTCCTTACACATCAGGACAGCCAATACATCTCTGTTGCTAGACTGGACTTTAGTTACAGCTGTTCTTTTCTCTCTTCATCTGACCTGACCTCTGACCTCTGACCTGACCTCTGACCTGACTTCGGCCCATAAATTCCTCAATAATCCACAGTTATCCACCCTTATCAGTGACTTCAACCATGTGATTGCCTTTTCCCTTACTTAGTTCCTTTTCAGGGCCCTGGCACTTATACAACCTCCATTGATCCCAGCGTGTACATTTTCTCATCCATGTAACCATTAACTTCTAGTAAAATATTTCAAACTGGAACCCAACTCTGTCCATCTGGGGACAGACACTAATGTCAGTTAAGGTGTGATGGTGTCATGCATCTGACTGTTGTATATTCAGTGTCAATGACTGATTGTATATGTCTCTATGTAAATGAATGAAAGTATATATTTAATTGATAATGCCCTCAGGTGTTATTTTTTTAACCTTTTTTTTAACTAGGCAAGTCAGTTAAGAACAAATTCTTATTTTCAATGATGGCCTAGGAACAGTGGGTTAAATGCCTTGTTCAGGGGCAGAACGACAGATTTTTACTTTGTCAGCTCAGGGATTCAAACTTGCAACCTTTCGGTTACAAGTCCAACACTCTAACCACTAGACTACGCTGCCGCCCCGTTGTTCGTCGAGGGCAGGCAAACCGGGTCAATATATCCTCCAGTCACCGGCTTCGAGGGCATTATCACTTTTATATAACGGGTTAACAACATATTCAATTAATGATTAACAATATTATTTTGATGAATTTATTCATACTATTTCATCTTTCCACAAGATATAGTCCCGACACAAATCTAGGGTTGCTACCCAAGCTGGCTGGTCGTTCGTTCTATTGGTTCGGTTGCTGCCAGAGACGCGACCCAGTCGTTCAGTCTTTTTGTTCTGTATCTATGGACGCGACCCAGTCGTTCAGTCTTTTTGTTCTGTATCTATGGACGCGACCCAGTCGTTCAGTCTTTTTGTTCTGTATCTATGGACGCGACCCAGTCGTTCAGTCTTTTTGTTCTGTATCTATGGACACGACCCAGTCGTTCAGTCTTTTTGTTCTGTATCTATGGACGCGACCCAGTCGTTCAGTCTTTTTGTTCTGTATCTATGGACACGACCCAGTCGTTCAGTCTTTTTGTTCTGTATCTATGGACGCGACCCAGTCGTTCGTTCTAAATGTTCCATTGCCATACTGGCTGGCAAAGTACTTATCCCTTCCTCGCTAACTAGCCAACTATGGCTAACTTATAGTCACATCAAACAGTGCAGCCAGAATAACAACAGTAGCTGCATTTGCATTTGTTTAAGCAGTTTTCTAATGACATTTATTGGTCACATCCATAACAATGAGCTAATGAGGCACGATTTCACCTGGGATAGAAAATGTTCTCACTCGTCAGGACACTGTTTTTCAGAGGAGCTAGCCAACGACACAGCTAACACAGTCACTTCAAACTGAAGCTGGAAACACTGCAAACTAGCTGCACTTTGTTTGGTTTTACCTGTTATCAAATGATCTTTCTTTGTATATATCCATAAACATGATGCTGATTCATGATTTAAACTGAGAATCGCTGCCTGCGTGTCTGTCTCGTCCCGACTCCCGACATGTTCAATACTATGGGACAGCTGGAGATTTGAATTTGAATATTGAAACAATGTTGTAAATGCTGGAGAGACAGACAGCAGGTTTATACAAATCTCTAATGTTGAAAACTAAATGTTAGTCTTAAAAAATGTGAGATAATATCTAGATGCTTTTTATAGTAGAGATAAAGTTTATAAGTTGCTTGGCTGGGCTGATGAGACAGTGGATTGTACAATCAGATGGAACAGAGTAAATAAGCATTTAAACAACATAGATTTAGCCGGTGGTAACTTGTGGAATAGACAATGGCTTGAATGCGGATTCAACCAATCAGCATTCAGGATTAGACCCACCCATTGTATAATATGTTTTATATTGGTCTTATGTTACAGATGGAGAAGGGAGGGGTGTAGATGATAGAGGTCTGTTACCTGAGTCAAGATCAACAGGCCTGATGCTATATGTCAAGAAGAGAGAGAGAGAGATAAGGGAAGGGGAGGAGAGAAAGGGAGATGTCATCAGAGATAGGGCTGACAGACTAACATGCAGTCAACTGAATATCTTTTCATTACTGACTTCTCACCAGTGATGCCATCATAACCAGTAACCTTTTCCACTCTTGGTCCGGCTCAGCTTGACCCTGACCTCTGAAATTAATGATTTAAAAAACTGACAAAAGCAAATGTATTAAATTAGATTTAAACTCCTCTTACACATTGCATGGAAGGGGAATGTACACTTCATGACAAAAAGTATGTGGACACCTGCTCATCTAACATCTCATTCCAAAATCATGGGCATTAATATGGAGTTGGTCCCTCCTTTGCTGCTATAACAGCCTCCACTCTTCTGGGAAGGCTTTCCACTAGATGTTGGAACATTGCTGCAGGGACTTGCTTCCATTCAGCAACAAGAGCATTAGTGAGGTTGGGCACTGATGTTGTGCGATTAGACCTGACTCATCGGCGTTTGAGCTCAGGACTATGTGCAGGCCAGACAAGGTCTCGTGTTTTCATCACTCCAGAGAACATGTTTTCATCGCTCCAGAGAAGATGTTTTAATCGCTCCAGAGAACGTGTTTTCATCGCTCCAGACAACGTGTTTTCATCACTCCAGACAACGTGTTTTCATCGCTCCAGAGAACGTGTTTTCATCGCTCCAGACAACGTGTTTTCATCGCTCCAGACAACGTGTTTTCATCGCTCCAGACAACGTGTTTTCATCGCTCCAGACAACGTGTTTTCATTGCTCCAGAGAACGTGTTTTCATCGCTCCAGACAACGTGTTTTCATCGCTCCAGACAATGTGTTTTCAGAACATGTTTTCATCGCTCCAGAGAACGTGTTTTCTCCAGAGTCCAATGGAGGCGAGCTTTACATCTCTCCAGATGACCCTTAGCGTTGTGCATGGTGAACTTAGGCTTGTGTGTGGCTGCTTGGCTATAGAAACCCATTTCATGAAGCTCTCAACGAACAGTTCACGTGCTGACGTTGCTTCCAGAGGCCGTTTGGAAATTGGTAGTGAGACGATTTTTATGCTCTATGTTGCTCCTAGACGTCTCCTCTTCACAATAACAGCACTTACAGTTGACCTGGGCAGCTCTAGCAGGGCAGACATTTGACCATCTGACTTGGAAATGTGGCATCCTATCACTGTGCCACGTTGAAAGTCACTGAACTCTTCATTAAGGCCATTCTACTGCCAATGTTTGTCTATGGAGATTGCATGGCTGAGTGCTTGATTTATACATCTGTCAGGAAGGGGTGTGGCTGAAATAGAATCCAATAATTTGAAGGGGTGTCCACATACTTTTGTATATATAGTGTATGTACACATGGGTGTTGTTGCACCATACCAACGATAAGCCTATCTTCCCCATCACATCTTGAAAGGTCATGTTGATGTTCATTTAACCTCTGTCTCTCTCTTCCTCTGACTCCTCCCTTTCTCCTTTGTTTCTCTCTATCTCTCTGTCTCTTTCTCTCTCTTTCTCCTCTGTCTCTCTCTTTCTCCTCAGATCTCCAGGCTCAAATCGTCAGTCCACCAGGTAGGTAGAGTATAACTCTACAGTGATTATAGCAGTTCAATATTAGTCAACTTTATTATCCCACATGAAGAAATTCATGTGTCCATACAAACCATTCTAAACCCCAATAACAAGTAGTGTTTTATGGAACTACTAATACTTGTCAACCACAAAGCACTACTGCTGTTAGAATAACAGAATCACTGTCATCATCTGTCCTCACCACTGTGTTTTCCTCTCTGCTGTTTACAGCTGAATACTCAGTCAGACTGGTGAATGGGACCACTTCCTGTTCTGGGACAGTGGAAGTATTTTATAAAGGAAAGTGGTTGGGTCTATGTCCTGGGTGGTGGAGCATGAGAGAGACTAAGGTTGTGTGTAGAGAGCTGGACTGTGGGAATCCTGTAGCTGAATCTAGACCTCTGGTTAAAGAGGGAAGAGGAGGAGTCAGACTAGAGAGTAGTTGTAATGGACATGAGTCTACTTTAAGACAGTGTGTCACCAAAACCTACACATGTGAAGGTGGATATTATCATCACGTGATCTGTTCAGGTAAGAGACTGGTCATATTGAGAGATTTATTTATACATTATACAATATTACCATGTATCATGTTTTATGTGTTTTTATTTCATTTAAATAGAGGGAGAGATGTCAGATGTATTTAAACATTATATTTGTGTTTGTCATCTTGGTTTATGGGAGATGTTCATGGGCAGATCATTGTAGTTCAGATGGTACTGAAGTGAAGCTGCCTGATGGATGTCCAGCTGTTTATTTTCTATAAAGTGAAGTGAACTTATTCCTGTCTCCTGCCTGCATTATTCCCAACCCTATCCTGAGTGACTAAGAACACATTTCTACCTCTTACAGTATCAAACATAGCAAACTACAATCTTTTATCCAACATATTTGTGTTTAGTCCTTGACAGTGTCATCAACAAAACTGATTGAATGTTCAACCAAGTCTTTTTCTCCAGAGTCTGTGCGGCTTGTGGATGGAGCTGGTCTCTGCTCTGGGAGAGTGGAGGTGAAGTCCAATCAGTCCTGGGCCTCAGTGTGTGAAGCTGACTTTGACCGGCAGGATGCAGAGGTAGTCTGTGGGGAGATTGGCTGTGGGGCTCCTGCAGCTCTACAGGGGGGGCTCTATGGAGAAGGTGAGGGTCAGACCTGGGATAAAGAGTTCCAGTGTAAAGGCAAAGAGTCCCTTCTCCTGGACTGTGACACCTCAGACAGAGAAAACAACACCTGTCTACCTGGTAATGCTGTTGGACTCACCTGCTCAGGTAAGAAACATTTTTTTTTTATTTAACCAGGTAGGCTAGTTGAGAACAAGTTCTCATTTACCACTGCGACCTGGCCAAGATAAAGCAAAGCAGTGCAACATAAACAACAACACAGAGTTACACATGGAATAAACAAACATACAGTCAATTTTATTTTATTAATTTCACCTTTATTTAACCAGGTAGTCTAGTTGAGAACAAGTTCTCATTTGCAACTGCGACCTGGCCAAAATAAAGCGTAGCAATTTGACACATACAACAACACAGAGTTACACATGGAATAAACAAAACATACAGTCAATAATACAGTAGAACAATAGAGAAATAAAAGTCTATATACAGTGTGTGAAAATGAGGTAAGATAAGGGAGGTAGGCAATAAATAGGCCATAGTGGCGAAATAATTACAATTTAGTAATTAAACACTGGAGTGATAGATGTGCAGAAGATGAATGTGCAAGTAGAGATATTGGGGTGCAAAGGAGCAAAAAAATAAATAACAGTATGGGGATGAGGTAGTTGTATGGGCTATTTACAGATGGGCTATGTACAGGTGCATGGATCTGTGAGCTGCTCTGACAGCTGGTGCTTAAAGTTAGTGAAGGACATATGGGTCTCCAGCTTCAATGATTTTTGCAATTCGTTCCAGTCATTGGCAGCAGAGAACTGGAAGGAAAGGCGGCCAAACGAGGAATTGGCTTTGGGGGTGACCAGTGAAATATACCTGCTTGAGCGCGTGCAACGGGTGGGTGCTGCTATGGTGACCAGTGAGCTGAGATAAGGCGGAGCTTTACCTAGAAAAGACTTATAGATGACCTGGAGCCAGTGGGTTTGGCGACGAATGTGAAGCGAGGGTCAGCCAACGAGAGCGTACAGCTCGCAGTGGTGGGTAGTATATGGGGCTTTGGTGACAAAACGGATGGCACTGTGATAGACAGCATCCAATTTGCTGAGTAGAGTGTTGAAGGCTATTTTGTAAATGACATCGCCGAAGTCAAGGATTGGCAGGATAGTCCATTTTATGAGGGTCTGTTTGGCAACATGAGTGAAGGATGCTTTGTTGCGAAATAGGAAGCCTATTCTAGATTTGATTTTGGATTGGAGATGTTTGATATGAGTCTGGAAGGAGAGTTTACAGTCTAACCAGACACCTAGGTATTTGTAGTTGGCCACATATTCTAAGTCAGAACCGTCCAGAGTAGTGATGCTGGACGGGCGGGCAGGTGCGGACAGCGATCGGTTGAAGAGCATGCATTTAGTTTTACTTGCGTTTCAGAGCATTTGGAGGCCACGAAAGGAGAGTTGTATGGCATTGAAGCTCGTCTGAAGGTTTGTTATCACAGTGTCAAAAGAAGGGCCAGAAGTATACAGAATGGTCTCGTCTGCGTAGTTTGTCACTCAAATAACATTGTTTCTGACCTGGAGTGAAGAATATGAGAGACAATATAGGTGTGTTTTAGTGAGAAAATAGTAAGATTACTGTCTCTCTCTTTTCTTTTCTCAGAGCCTGATGATGTGAGGCTGGTGGGGGGAGGCAGTCGCTGTGCTGGTGGAGTGGAGCAGTACGACCAGGGAGAGTGGAGGACTGTGGGAGATGATTACTGGGGGGATGTAGCTGTAGTAGAGTGTAGACAGCTGGGTTGTGACTCCACTGTTTCAGTTCTACCTGGAAACACCACTAGAGGGTTTGGAGCTTCCTGTTCTGGGTCTGAGCCTTCACTGAGGGGGTGTTGGAGAGGATATGATCTCCTTCCTGGACTCACAGTGATCTGCTCAGGTAACAACAAGATATTATAATATTATTCAACTGATTTCCTTCATTCATACAACTTCCTCTGCACCTCCCATGATGACTGTTTAGCTTGTCAGTCTGCTTTACTAAATAGATCACTCAGTCAAGTAGGAATCAAATACAACTTAAATATCCCAGAATGCTTTTGTATTTGAGAGTTATCTCAGTGAACGTCTCTACTCTCTACCACTGTCACATGTCATGTTATTGTCATATCTAAATGAGGAAAGTAGTTGAGGAGCTACGTTTTCTTTTTCTCTCCTCTTGTTCCAGATGTCCTGCTTAAGCCTGATATCAACATATGTTGTCTCAGTGACTGTAGGCCCACTACTCATGATGCCCTGTGAGGGAGGGTGGCTAGCACTGTTACATGCTGATGTTATTGTCATATCTATAGGAAACTAGTTGAAGAGGTTTTTCTTGTTCTCTTTTATTGTTACAGATCTCCTGTTCCAGCCTGATATCTCCCTGACTGACTCAATGGGAGGGGTCTCCAGGGGCCACCAGGGGCCCGAGATGTTCAGGGGCTACAACTTCACCATCACCTGCTCCACTCAGCCACAGTACCCAGGAGGCTCCTTCCTCCTCATGTTCACCGGCTCCAACAGAACCCAGACCCAGCCAGCTGTCAATCACTCTACTGCCTTCCTCTTCCCTGCTGCAGATGACTCCCACCAAGGGAACTACAGCTGTGTTTATGACAATTATGTTGTCTCTCATAACTTCTCCTCTGAGAGTGAGCTCCTCTCCCTCACCGTCACAGGTAACTGAACACGAACCAGACTTAAAACTTTGTCATTGACAGATTTCCCACAGATCTATCTGATGAGGATCAGTCCCCTCATCAAAGGTGTTTCTGTTTGCAGCCTCTCCTCTGCCAGCCTTCATCATCAGACACGTTGTAGTGCTGCTGATCCTACTGACAGGTATCACCACCTCCTACCTGTACTACAAGGTAAAGACATTTACTCAGACGTTACAAGTCATTTGAAGTAAATGTTTGTCTTTGATCAGACTGATATTTCCATTCGTATTGGGGAAGATTAGTTTGTTAGACTTTCTTTGTTTAATGACTGACTGTATCTGTTGGTATGGTAGAGAGTTGGTCTGTATCTGATGGTATGGTAGATAATTGGTCTGTATCTGTTGGTATGGTAGATAATTGGTCTGTATCTGATGGTATGGTAGAGAATTGGTCTGTATCTGTTGGTATGGTAGAGAATTGGTCTGTATCTGTTGGTATGGTAGAGAATTGGTCTGTATCTGTTGGTGTGGTCTGTATCTGTTGTTATGGTAGAGAATTGGTCTGTATCTGATGGTATGGTAGAGAATTGGTCTGTATCTGATGGTGTGGTAGAGAATTGGTCTGTATCTATTGGTATGGTAGATAATTGGTCTGTGTCTTTTGGTATGGTCTGTATCTGTTGTTATGGTAGAGAATTGGTCTGTATCTGATGGTATGGTGGACAATTGGTCTGTATCTATTGGTGTGGTACATAATTGGTCTGTATCTATTGGTATGGTCTGTATCTGTTGGTATGGTAGATAATTGGTCTGTATCTGATGGTATGGTGGACAATTGGTCTGTATCTGTTCGTATGGTAGAGAATTGGTCTGAATCATTCACTTTATTTTATGTGATCATCAAGTTTTGTATCTTTTAGAGAGAGAGAGAGAGAGAGAGAGAGAGAGAGAGAGAGAGAGAGAGAGATATTACCAGTAAATGTCTGACTGTTGGTGCTGTGTCTCCCTAGCCCACCAGGAGGCAGAAGAGAGTGAACAGGGTGAGCAGCATGGATCTTTATGTCAATGCCATGGAGATATTCTCTCTGAGCTCCAGAGCTGAAGCTGGACCGGGAGAGGAGAGAGCAGCCCAGGGGACGGAGTAGGAGTAGAATGAAGCTGACCCTACATGCTGATCTTAGGTCAGTTTTGTGTTTTAAATGGATGGTCAGCAGTGGACTGGTGTTTAAAATGTGGTGACAAACCTGAAGTGGTTCTAATTTTAATAACAAGTTCAGAATTAGTTTATCTTTCTAGAACCTTGGAAGAAATTTAAAAGGAGTGACTGCAACATGGTAACGTGGGGTTTTGATTATTTTAAGAGGGTTGCTCAAATATGTTTGTTTTGTGTTCCAGAATTTATAGATTTTTGTCTTTATCTTATTTAGTATCTCTTAGATTGTTCATCTTATTTAGTGTCTCTTAGATTCTTTATCTTATTTAGTGTCTCTTAGATTCTTTATCTTATTTAGTGTCTCTTAGATTCTTTATCTTGAAGTGTTTCCATTATTAGTCCATGTATTATTATAATCATCTGTTCATTCTTTGCATTTTGAAAAACATTTTAATAAAGGGGTCATCTTTTCCTCAAGTCATTTTGGTTTGTTGTTGTTGTTGTTTACCTCTCATGATGTTATTGATTATGAATGTTATGATATTGATTATGATATCGATTATTCTTATGATGTTGTTATTAGTATAGAGTTAATTATATTATTGATTATACATGTTATGATATTGATTATTGATTTTGAAAGTAATGATATTGATTATGATGTAGATTATTGTTATGTTGTTAGTAGTATATAGATAATGATGTTATTGATTATAAATGTTATGATATTGATTATTGATTATGAAGTAGATTATTGTTATGTTGTTGCTCTCTAAACTGCCATGTAATCACTGAATGCTTTTAATAAACTCACAGGCTGTCAGTCTTGTGTGATTTCCCCTGCAGTTTTTTATTTCCCAGTGGTCAAGGGGTTATTGATCATTAATGATTCCATCAGTGACACCAGACATCAGCTCAGCCCAGAGGTCCAGCTCAGCACCTTGACCCTTGACCCTCCCCCAGACAGACAGACAGACAGACAGACAGACAGACAGACAGACAGACAGACAGACAGACAGACAGACAGACAGACAGACAGACAGACAGACAGACAGACAGACAGACAGACAGACAGACAGACAGACAGACAGACAGACAGAACTACTAGTCACCCCTCCACTCTCTCCCTGAGTCCAGGCCCCAGACAGACAGAACAGCAACACCATCAGAACTATAGCAGTCTTCATTCTGAAATGACTCTGGTCTTCTTCAGAAGTAGTGCAGTAGTCTACAGGGTTCAGAACCCACCTTTTTAAACACTTCTTATCACTGACATCATGAGGTTTCACATGTGTTTGGTTACATAGTGACCAATGTTCTTAGTGATAAAACAGCAAACATAAAGTGTTTCCTTATCAGACCCACATATATAATAAATATACTTTAACCTCTATGGGCTAGCCCGTGGTGCACTCCATCAACAGCAGGTGCATTTCAAGAGCGGCAAATTTGAATCCAAATAAATGTCAAAATTCAAATTTTTCAAACATACAACTATTTTACACCCTTTGAAAGATAAACATCTCCTTAATCTAACCACGTTTTACGATTTCAAAAAGGTTTTACGGCGAAAGCATAAATTTAGAGTATGTTAGGACAGTACATTTACAAGAGTTGTGTGTAATGTTTTGTCAATTCAAAGACAGGGTCACCAAAACCATAAAACCAGCTAAAATGATGCACTAACCTTTTACAATCTCCATCAGATGACACTCCTAGGACATTATGTTAGACAATGCATGCATTTTTAGTTCTATCAAGTTCATATTTATATCCAAAAACAGATTTTTACTATGGCATTGATGTTGAGGAAATCGTTTCCCTCCAATAACCGGCAGTCAAGTCAGCACCACAAATTAAATAATTAAAATTAGAAAACATTGGTAAAATATTATATTGTCATTTAAAGAATTATAGATTTACATCTCTTGAACGCAATCAACTTGCCAGATTTAAAAATAACCTTACTGGGAAATCACACTTTGCAATAATCTGAGCACTGCGCCCAGAAAAATACGCGTTGCGATACAGACTAGCCGTCATGTTGGGGAGATCTAAAATCGAAAATACTATGTAAATAATCCATTACATTTGATTCTCTTCATCAGATGTCACTTCCAGGTATCACAGGTCCATAACGAATGTAGTTTTGTTCAAAAAAGCTCATCATTTATGTCCAAAAATCTCCGTCTTGTTAGCACATGATCTAAGCCCGCCGGACTTCACTTCATGAACGAGGGAAAAAAATATATTTACGTTCGTTCAAACATGTCAAACGTTGTATAGCATAAATCATTAGGGCCTTTTTTAACCAGAACATGAATAATATTCAAGGTGGACGAATGCATTCTCTTTTATAACGTATTGGAACGAGGGTACCCAACATGAACTCGCGCGCCAGGTGTCTAATGGGCCATCATCGTTCCATGGCTCTTGTTCGGTCAGATCTCCCTCCAGAAGACTCAAAACACTTTGTAAAGGCTGGTGACATCTATTGGAAGCAATAGGAAGTGCCAAAATATTCCTCAGCCCCTGTGTTTTTCAATGGCATAGGTTTAAAGGTAATACAACACATCAGGTATCCACTTCCTGTCAGAAAATGTCTCAGGGTTTTGCCTGCCAAATGAGTTCTGTTATACTCACAGACACCATTCAAACAGTTTTAGAAACTTTAGAGTGTTTTCTATCCATATATAATAAGTATATGCATATTCTAGTTACTGGGTAGGATTAGTAACCAGATTAAATCGGGTACATTTTTTTATCCAGCCGTGCAAATACTGCCCCCTAGCCCTAACAGGATAATATACTATATTCATATGCTTTTAGTACTCACACATTAATCATATCATGTATGCAGTTCATGTGTTGTTTTGAGCCAGCAGTAAAAACACACTGACAGGACAGTTCCTCTTATGACCACTAGGTGGTAATCTGGTGTCACAGACTCAGGACTGTAGACTAGAAAGAAGCATTGTCCTAATTATCTCTCCTTTATGCTAAAGTGTGCACTTGTTCCCTTCACTGAAATGACTGGTATACTAAATATAGTGGAAACGCCCACTTGATAACAGAAGGTTGAGTCCTCTGAGTGGAACGGTGGGAGACAAACAGTACCTCCTCTCCCCTTTCTCCCATCCTCCTCTTCTCTCTCTCCTTTTCTCTCCCCTCTCCTCTCCTCTCCTCTCCTCTCCTCTCCTCTCCTCTCCTCTCCTCTCCTCTTCATTTTTGTATCACTGACTGCTCACCAGTGATGTCATCATAACCAGTAACCTTTTCCTCTCTTGTCCCAGCCCAGCCTGACCCTGACATATAGCATCAGACCTGTTGAGTTGACTTGGGTAACAGACCTCTAGCTTCTATACCACATCCCCCCTTCTCCTGCTCAGTACTCATTTTGGGTGCTGGTACTGTTTATATTTAGGTGCTGGAACATTAAGCCAATATTCTATAAGAGGTGAACTCAAGCAGTAGAAAGTTAGAGGTGATATTATAACACACACTATGTGAAACCTTGCTGCTCTGTCAGCAGTTTCCTGTGGAGTTTTTCTAATGTCAGTGTTTCCTGTAGCTAGGTGGGTTTAACCACTGATCTTGTCTGCTTAAAAGTGTGTCACATTATAGAAGTCATATAGCCTAGCAGTATTTCTCAGGAGGGGGAGGGAGAGAGAGAGAGCTTACTTACTGACAGACTTAGTTGGGAGAAGGACACAAGGGAGGAGGAAGAGAGATGAGAGAGAGAAACTCAGCAACAAAAGAAATGTCCCTTTTTCAGGACCCTGTCTTTCAAAGATAATTTATAAAAATCCAAATAACTTCACAGATCTTCATTGTAAAGGGTTTAAACACTGTTTCCCATGCTTGTTCAATGAACCATAAACAATGAATGAACATGCACCTGTGGAACGGTCATTAAGACACTAACAGCTTACAGACGCTAGCCAACTAAGGTCAGAATTCTGTATCTTCATATCACAATAACAGCTTTCTACTGCAACTGGAGGTGTTCTGAATATCACTACACAGGACAACAACTCCCATTGTTAGAGACATAGACATGAGCATCTTGTCACTATATACAGATCTCTGGAGGTGTTCTGAATATCACTACACAGGACAACAACTCCCATTGTTAGAGACATAGACATGAGCATCTTGTCACTATATACAGATCTCTGGAGGGTGGATACACTTTTACACCTGCTGCTTTAGGAAAGATACACACAGGCTATAAATCAGACATTATCTCACTTTGAACTATAAATCAGACCTGATCATTATATCCATAAAAAATAGAAAATGCATAACAATAAGATGTTGGATACATTTTCAAATGGTAAAGAAAATGACATTGTAAAAGAAGCGACAAAAAAGTTCAGATAAAAGTAGAAACTTTGTGTTAAAAAATCTCTATGCACAAAAAAAGAAAGGCAAAATAACAAATGGCAACAGTTTGATGCTGATCTAATTGGACACGAAGAAGAGAAGTTCATTACAGACAAGGAGAATGACTGGTCTCTGATAGAGAAGTTCAATTCACTACAGACAAGGAGAATGACTGGTCTCTGATAGAGAAGTTCAATTCACTACAGACAAGGAGAATGAGTGGTCTCTGATAGAGAAGTTCAATTCATTACAGACAAGGAGAATGACTGGTCTCTGATAGAGAAGTTCAATTCACTACAGACAAGGAGAATGAGTGGTCTCTGATAGAGAAGTTCAATTCATTACAGACAAGGAGAATGAGTGGTCTCTGATAGAGAAGTTCAATTCATTACAGACAAGGAGAATGACTGGTCTCTGATAGAGGAGTTCAATTCACTACAGACATGGAGAATGACTGGTCTCTGATAGAGGAGTTCAATTCACTACAGACATGGAGAATGACTGGTCTCTGATAGAGGAGTTCAATTCACTACAGACATGGAGAATGACTGGTCTCTGATAGAGGAGTTCAATTCACTACAGACAAGGAGAATGACTGGTCTCTGATAGAGAAGTTCAATTCACTACAGACAAGGAGAATGAGTGGTCTCTGATAGAGAAGTTCAATTCATTACAGACAAGGAGAATGACTGGTCTCTGATAGAGAAGTTCAATTCACTACAGACAAGGAGAATGAGTGGTCTCTGATAGAGAAGTTCAATTCATTACAGACAAGGAGAATGAGTGGTCTCTGATAGAGAAGTTCAATTCATTACAGACAAGGAGAATGACTGGTCTCTGATAGAGGAGTTCAATTCACTACAGACATGGAGAATGACTGGTCTCTGATAGAGGAGTTCAATTCACTACAGACATGGAGAATGACTGGTCTCTGATAGAGGAGTTCAATTCACTACAGACATGGAGAATGACTGGTCTCTGATAGAGGAGTTCAATTCACTACAGACAAGGAGAATGACTGGCCTCTGCTTCTTTTCCGGACTTCCCTTTCTCCTTATGAACTCCTGGTTTTAATTCAACAACACAACACACAACATGTTAAAACCTCACTAGGGTAGGGGGCAGTATTTTGACGTCCAGATGAAAAGCATGCCCAAAGTAAACTGCCTGCTACTCAGGCCCAGAAGCTAGGATATGCATATGTTAAAATAATGTCTGTGAGTATAACAGAACTGATATGGCAGGTGAAAACTTGAGAAAAATCCATCCAGGAAGTGGGATTTTTTTCATGTTCGTAGTTTTCTATTCAATGCCATTACAGTATCCATTGACTTAGGACTCAAATTGCACTTCCTATGGCTTCCACTAGATGTCAACAGTCTTTAGAAATTGTTTCAGGCTTGTACTCTGAAAAATGAGGGAGTAAGACCACTTGGAATGAGTGGACACTGCAGTGTCCCAGAGGTTTTTCATGCGCGAGACCGAGGGCACTCCTTTCTTGTTTTCCTTTTATATTGACGAAGCTGTTGTCCGGTTGAAATGTTATTGATTATTATGACTAAAAACAACCTGAGGATTGATTATAAACATCGTTTTACATGTTTCTACGAACTTTACTGCTACTTTTCGGATTTTTCGTCTGTCTGTTGTGACTGCCATTGAGCCTGTTGATTACTGAACAAAACGTGCGAACAAAACAGAGGTTTTTGGATATAAAGATATAAAGAGGAACTTTATCGAACAAAACAAAGATTTATTGAGTAAATGGGAGTCTTGTGAGTGCAACCATATGAAGATCATCAAAGGTAAGTGCTTAATTTTATCACTATTTCTGACTTGTGTAACTCCTCTACTAGGCTGTTAACTGTTTGTAATGATTTGTATGCAGGGTGCTGTTCTCAGATAATCACATGGTTTGCTTTCACCGTAAAGCCTTTTTCAAATCTGACACCGTGGTTGGATTAACAAGAAGTTAATCTTTAAACAGATGTATAACACTTGTATGATTTATGAATTTTTATAATGAGTATTTCTGTTTTTGAATTTGGTGCTCTGCAATTTCACTGGAGGTTGGCCAGGTGGGACGGTAGCGTCCCGCACCCCCTAGAAAGGTTAAACTGATGCCACATCACTTCACTGGATAAAAAGTTAAGTTAACACAAACTGATATGAGTATCACCATGTCCTGACCCACCATGTGTTTTCCCGACCCAGAAGGCAGCAGGAGCGAGGAGCAGAAACAGACCTCCCCTCAGACCTGAAACCCAGGCCCCCCATAACCCCTCCCCTACAGAGCAGCAGCACTAGCTGAGTAAACCACAACAACACACATATACATGACATACATGACACAATCATATGGACACACTCCCATATACCCACATCATTTATATGTAAACATTTAATTTTATTTATTTTTCATATAACCATTATTTAACTAGGCAAGGAAATTAGGAACAATATACATACATTGACCACTACTAATGTTGTTAAGTCTGATATTATGATGTTGGCATTACAGTACTCATATAAGAGCTAGTCACTGATTGGCTGAGAGGACACACTCTGTACACAGGAAAACCACACTTTCTGTTGTTGTTGCCATGGTGCTGTCATTCAGCCTGAGGAAGAGAGTCCAAATGTTATTATTGTTGTATAGGTCTCACACTGCTGATATTGATGGATGGTATAGGTCTCACACTGCTGATATTGATGGATGGTATAGGTCTCACTCTGCTGGTATTGATGGATGGTATAGGTCTCACTCTGCTGGTATTGATGGATGGTATAGGTCTCACTCTGCTGGTATTGATGGATGGTATAGGTCTCACTCTGCTGGTATAGGTCTCACTTTGCTGGTATTGATAGCTGGTATAGGTCTCACTCTCTGCTGGTATTGATGGATGGTATAGGTCTCACTCTGCTGGTATTGATGGCTGGTATAGGTCTCACTCTGCTGGTATTGATGGATGGTATAGGTCTCACTCTGCTGGTATAGGTCTCACTCTGCTGGTATTGATGGCTGGTATAGGTCTCACTCTGCTGGTATAGGTCTCACTCTGCTGGTATTGATGGATGGTATAGGTCTCACACTGCTGGTATAGGTCTCACTCTGCTGGTATTGATGGATGGTATAGGTCTCACTCTGCTGGTATTGATGGATGGTATAGGTCTCACTCTGCTGGTATTGATGGATGGTATAGGTCTCACTCTGCTGGTATTGATAGCTGGTTTAGGTCTCACTCTCTGCTGGTATTGATGGATGGTATAGGTCTCACTCTGCTGGTATTGATGGATGGTATAGGTCTCACTCCACTGGTATTGATGGATGGTATAGGTCTCACACTCTGCTGGTATTGATGGATGGTATAGGTCTCACTCTGTTGGAATTGATGGATGGTATAGGTCTCACATTCTAATGGTATTGATGGATGGTATAGGTCTCACACTCTGCTGGTATTGATGGATGGTATAGGTCTCTTCTTCTTCTTCTTTGGTCTCCTCTGTCCCTGACGGATATCCAACGAGGCGTAAAACAGGTCTCCTTCCTCCTGAGAGAGAGAGAGAGAGAGAGAGAGAGAGAGAGAGAGAGAAACACAGAGATTTTACAATTAATCTGATTAATATTACTGATATATAGTCGTACATTGTGATTATTTCTTGAAATTCATCATATCATTATGTTTTACTGCTTATTCCTTTAGTTTTTAAATAAAAATGGACTACAAATCAAGTTGGCCATCAGTCAAAGAACTACAAATCTCAATTTGACTATGGCTTCTCCCTTCTCTCACTTCCCCTGGTCGTGGTCTTGTTCAGAGGAACCTGCGTCTCAGTTGCAGCTGTAGAGGAAGAGTTATCACCATTAAAACACCAAATAAAGAACACATCTGATATTGATTTGTCAATTTAACATGTTCTACATTAGTTTACCAGAGTATTAGAAAGAAGGTTTTACTGGTTGATTGATTGATTGAGTTGATAGTAAAACAAATTAAGTGAGAGTGAGTGTATACGGACTTTCTAAGTAAAATAATACATGTAGAATATTTCTAATGTAGTCAATAACTGTAGATTAGGCTATAGGATGTTCCTTACTTTAATAGTTAGTTATTCAATTAAAATCCATCACATCAACAAACTGAATGAGTGAGTTAATGTTATAAAGAGTGAAAGAGCACATACTGCTGTTAATAATCAAGTGAGTTTACCTGTTGTTCTGCAGAAGGAGTAGACACAGGTGGAGGAGAGGAGAGAGGAGAGGAGAGCAGACACAGGACACAGATTGAACAGCAACATCCAACACAGCCCACAGTCTACAGGAGGAGGGGAGGAGGAGGAGGACTCAGGAGGACTGGTGTCTGGACAAAACATTAAACACAAACAGAAGTACACTCTTAGATGATCTACTGCTGATTGAATGTTTACAGATGAACTGGAGGCTGTGTTTTATGACCTTAGATGATCTACTGCTGATTGAATGTTTACAGATGAACTGGAGGCTGTGTTTTATGACCTTAGATCAGCCTCTGGTGATTGATTCAAAATAAGATGCAGTTTCTTTGGTGTTCCTTACAATCTTTTTAACTGTTAACAATACTGTTTCTAGTAATCAATCTTGCTTCAGACCTAATCACAGTACTATTACGGCCACTGTACGTGTTGTAAATGATATTACTAATGCCCTGGTTAATAGAAAGTACTGTGCCGCCTTGTTCATAGATTTATCTAAAGCTTTTGACACTGTAGACCATGCAATACTTTTGGGGAAGCTGTCGTCAATAGGACTGGGATTGGATGCCTGTCGTTGGTTTCATGACTATCTAAAGGATAGAAGTCAGGCTGTTAGATTCAACTACATCCAGTCAGAGCCATTGGAGTTGGTTAAAGGGGTCCCACAAGGTTCAATACTTGGTCCATTACTGTTCACTCTCTACATCAACAATATCGGTGATGAGATAAGAAGGGTTAAATTCATTTATATGCTGATGACACTGTCATGTGCTCTATCGCTTCAACGGCTGACCAAGCATTATCACTATTGGAGACAGATTTTAAGATACTACAAGGGTCTTTTATACAGCTGGAACTTGTTTTAAATGCAAAGGAAACACATTTTATGATTTTTAATAGGTTCAAAAAGTTGATTTAAAATACACTTGTACTTTCAAGCTTAGATGGTTCTCAAATTAATCAGGTCTCTGCATATAAATAGTGAGGGATATGGTTGGATGATAAACTGTCTTTTAAAATGCATACTGACGAACATGGTAAACGGCTAAAAGTCAAGCTAGGCTTCCTCTATAGAAACAGGTGTGCAACTTTTATGTCTGTTACAGATTATGGGGATATTATCTACATGCTACGGCATCAACACTTAAATCGCTGGATGCTACTTATCATTGCACACTTAGGTTTATTACAGGTGCTAGCTACAGAACTCACCACTGTGTTTTATATCAACATGTGGGTTGGACTTCGCTGTCCGTGAGACCAGAACAACATGCTTTCGTGTTTGTCTATAAAGCACCTCTGAATAAACTACCTTCTGATTTATCATCACTCATCAATATTAGAATTATAATTCCTAAAACCAGGTCTCAAGCATGGATTACACTTGAGGCCCATGTGATTTCCACAGAGTTGGGTATGGCTGCCTTTTCCTGTTATGCTCCTTGCCTATGGAATAGCCTGCAGACTAAACTTAAACTTGAGACTCTTGTCCCCCTTGCCCATTTTAAATATTTATTGGAGGATTTTTATTTTTGTATTGCTTGTAACTGTTTCGGGTAATGCAAGTTCTTGTGCTGTTAGGGGAATAACCTATGTGTAAAGGTAACAATCTGTTGCTGTACCATCTGTGATGGTTTTGTTTGTCTTGTGTAGTTTCTTAATCATTGTCCCTAAACTGTATGTGTAAACATGTATACGCAGAGCCCAGCTGTAAAATAGTCTCAGTCTGTGTTCCTTGTTGAAATAAAGGTAGAATAACTCAACCTCCTCTCATTCATGGAAACCAGACACACCAATACTAATACAATATTAATAATACTAAAGATACAGCCAGAAGATAAAGACAGAATAATAACTGTTCTCACCAAGTGAAATCCTAGTGGTGATGTTTCCATAGTGGTACAACTCTTTCTGTTTAATACCTCCTTTACCTCCATCATCCACTACCTTGTTCTCCATAGTCCCACATTAGTAGAGTCCCAAGTCAGATTCAGTGATGTTCTCAATCAGTAGATCATAGGAGTTGTTAGAGGGGTTCCACACCACATTATATCCAGGAAAAGGTTTGGGATCATTGTTACGCCAGTAACAGTATCAGAGTAACTGGGTCTGTCATTAACAGTATCAGAGGAGCTGGGTCTGTCAGTAACAGTATCAGAGTAGCTGGGTCTGTCAGTAACAGTATCAGAGTAGCTGGGTCTGTCAGTAACAGTATCAGAGTAACTGGATCTTTCAGTAACAGTTTCAGAGTAACTGGGTCTCTGATCCAGATATCAGTTAGTATAACAGGTAAACACAACCATAAAGGATACAATCACAACTACTGCCCTGCCCTCTCATGTTAACAGTTCACACCTCTTGACTTGAACTAGTCCATCTCAAGGTCTGATGGGTAATGTTAGACTCCAGATGTGGAACACAGCCAGACTGAGATGGACCCACACCACATGAGGAAGTCACACCTCATGACTTGAGTCTTAGAAGTGTTGATACAGCTGAATGAATTTGTTATTTCAGTCAAAGCAACGTCATAAAGTATCTATCTAGTATCTGGTCCCTCATACAGACTGTTAATACTACACTTTATACCATGCATACTGGAGAAATATTACATATTATTAAGTAATAATAATGTCACATAGTATTTTGCACACACACACTTATAAACGCACGTTCACGAATGCTCACACACACACACACACACACGCACACACACACACACACACACACACACACACACACACACACACACACACACACACACACACACACACACACACACACACACACACACACACACACACACACACACACACACACACACACACACACACACGCACGCGCGCACACACACACGTGCAGTTCCACAGTGGCTGGCCAAGCAGTTGACACATCACGTGTCAAGTAGATGGAAACATTGTGGTTTCTACAGACCTGAAAACTACCCCTCAGATCTGAAGTGATGTGAACTGCTGTACTCTCTCTCACTCTCTCTATCTTCCCCCCTCTCTCAGTACCAGGCCCAGCAACTGTCTGAAACACAGGCCCCCTTAACCCCTCAGACCTCCCCTCAGACCTGAAACCCAGGCCCCCCTTAACCCCTCAGTCCTCCCCTCAGACCTGAAATCCAGGCCCTCTTTAAACCCTCAGACCTGATACCCAGGCCCCCTTAACCCCTCAGTCCCCCCCTCAGACCTGAAATCCAGGCCCTCTTTAGCCCCTCAGACCTCCCTCAGACCTGATACCCAGGCCCCCTTAACCCCTCAGTCCTCCCCTCAGATCTGAAACCCAGGCCCCCCTTAACCCCTCCCCTACAGAGCACCAGCACTAGCTGAGTAAACCACAACCACACACATATGATATATATGATATACAATCACTATAAATGATATACAATCATATGGACAAACACTCCCATATACCCACATAATTTATATATAAATACATGTAAACACATGTAAAGGTATACATACATTGACCACTACTAATGTTGATAATTCTGATATTATGATGTTGGTATTACAGTACTCATATAAGAGCTAGTCACTGATTGGCTGAGAAGACACTCTCAGTACACAGGAAACCCACACTTCCTGTTGCTGTTGCCATGGTGCTGTCTGTCTGTTTGTCTGTCTTTCTGTCTACCGTTTGGCCTGAGGAAGAGAGGACATCCAAGTTATAAGTAGTTGTTCACCCATGGTGCAGCTGTTCTCCTGATGATGAACTCACATTTTACAATGAGTGCATTTCTCTCTCTGTCTATGTCCTATTTGTTTTCCCACTAATCCTGAATGAAAAGAGATTAAGAACTAGAATAGGCATAGCTGTACCATCACATCCGCTCCAGAGCATCATGGTTATTGTAGTAACTGATTGTAGTTTCTGGCCGACTTCAATTCAGGCTGTCTAAGATTGGAGAGGCTAAGATGTTTTGTGGATAAATACTACATTTTGTGACGCCTCAATTAGCTCATACAGATCATGGTGAGATTTAAATGTTATGATTACTGGATGTTCATCATTTCATCAATCAAACATTAATACTGGCAGGATACAGGTATAGAGGCCAACCTTCAGCCTCTGTCTCATGATAGGTCTCTGTCACATGATAGGTCTCTGTCTCATGATAGGTCTCTGTCACATGATAGGTCTCTGTCTCATGATAGGTCTCTGTCACATGATAGGTCTCTGTCTCATGATAGGTCTCTGTCTCATGATAGGTCTCTGTCTCATGATAGGTCTCTGTCTCATGATAGGTCTCTGTCACATGATAGGTCTCTGTCACATGATAGGTCTCTGTCACATGATAGGTCTCTGTCTCATTATAGGTCTCTGTCACATGACAGGTCTCTGTCACATGATAGGTCTCTGTCACATGACAGGTCTCTGTCTCATGACAGGTCTCTGTCTCATGATAGGTCTCTGTCTCATGATAGGTCTCTGTCTCATGATAGGTCTCTGTCACATGATAGGTCTCTGTCACATGATAGGTCTCTGTCTCATGATAGGTCTCTGTCACATGACAGGTCTCTGTCACATGATAGGTCTCTGTCACATGATAGGTCTCTGTCTCATGACAGGTCTCTGTCTCATGATAGGTCTCTGTCTCATGATAGGTCTCTGTCACATGATAGGTCTCTGTCTCATGATAGGTCTCTGTCACATGACAGGTCTCTGTCACATGATAGGTCTCTGTCACATGACAGGTCTCTGTCACATGACAGGTCTCTGTCTCATGATAGGTCTCTGTCTCATGATAGGTCTCTGTCACATGACAGGTCTCTGTCTCATGATAGGTCTCTGTCACATGACAGGTCTCTGTCTCATGATAGGTCTCTGTCACATGATAGGTCTCTGTCACATGACAGGTCTCTGTCTCATGATAGGTCTCTGTCACATGATAGGTCTCTGTCACATGATAGGTCTCTGTCTCAAGAGTCTTTTCCTTCAAGGGTCAACATTGACACCAGAATGAGTGTTTGGTTGATCATGTTGCAGCAGGTTGACTTGACCAGGTGCTGCTAGTTAGGTGTTGCTATCTACAGTACAGAGACGACCTCAAAGCTAAATATTTTCCAGTGACGTCACATTGGTTTGAAACCTGTTTACCTCGATGCTAGACAATCCCCTTCATGTCACAACATGGGTTTCAGATAGAAGGTGAAAACAAGCTGAAAACGTTCCTCTCCATCGAACCAATCGCTGCTCGTATGTCCTTTCATGGTAAAGTACATCTATTCATAAACATGGAAATACACAGCAAAGACCTTGTTACTCAAAGACCCAGCTACTCTCTGACAGTCACCATCAGACCATCAGACCACCAGATGGACAGTCTGTGTGTTTCTCTGATTGCATTCTTATGTGAGTAACTTTTTTACTGGGCCTTATAGCTGGATGATAGATGATTTCTTGATGTGGTTTTATGGTTGACTAGATTTGTTATTGCGACAGTGTTGTTTGCTGTATTTTAAATGCAGAGAAGTTCATGATGAACCAAATGGCAATGTGTAGTTCATCCTAACACTGTTCCTCTGCTACCTGTAGGTGCTGTTTCCTCCAGTCAGTTCATCCTAACACTGTTCCTCTGCTACCTGTAGGTGCTATTTCCTCCAGTCAGTTCATCCTAACACTGTTCCTCTGCTACCTGTAGGTGCTGTTTCCTCCAGTCAGTTCATCCTAACACTGTTCCTCTGCTACCTGTAGGTACTGTTTCCTCCAGTCAGTTCATCCTAACACTGTTCCTCTGCTACCTGTAGGTGCTGTTTCCTCCAGTCAGTTCATCCTAACACTGTTCCTCTGCTACCTGTAGGTGCTGTTTCCTCCAGTCAGGATGGGATCTCTGGAACAGAGGTGGAGCTGAGAGTCAGACCAGGAGACAACGTTGTTCTTCACTGTGATGTCAAACACCATGATAAAACACATTGGCATAGAAACAGCTCCATTGAGAATGTGGGTCGTTTCAGTGTTTCAAACCAGGATATAATGGACAATCCTGTCCCTCGCTTCTATTTCCTGTGGCGTTCTCAACAGTTCTGGGATCTACTGATTGAGAACATCACTGAATCTGACCTGGGACTCTACTACTGTGGGAGCTGGAAGAAGAAGTTTCTGAACTTTGAAGGGGTTAGCGATACAGTAGAAACGTTCATATCTAACAATGGAAATGTCATCACCAGACTTTCATTTGGTAAGAACATACAGCCATAGAAAATATATTTACAGACATTTCTCAATCAAGTTCTTCATGTTTTCTTGTGTTTATGTCCAGAAACCAGTCCTCCTGACTGTCTGTTGCCAGAAACCAGTCCTCCAGAGCCCTCCTCCTCCCCTCCTCCTGTAGACTGTGGGCTGTGTTGGATGTTGCTGTTCAGTCTGTGTCCTGTGTCTGCTCTCCTCTCCTCTCTCCTCTCCTCCACCTGTGTCTACTCCTTCTGCAGAACAACAGGTGAACTGACTTCATTATTAATAGCATTATGTGCTCTTTCATTCTTTTATAGTATGAAGTCACTAATTCATTCATATTGTATTTTTGTATTAAGGTAAAGAACTTTCTTACCCTAACCTTTTTGTTTTTGACTACAATATTAATAACACAAAAAAACATATTTAACTGATTTGGCAAAACTCTTCTCCACAGCTACAACTGAGACTCAGGTTCCTCTGAACAGGACTACCACCAGGGGGGGTGACAGCAGAGAGAAGGTACTGTCACTTTACAGTAAGAGTGGGTGTTGTAGTTCTATAACAAGTGGCCATCTTTATTTGTAGTACACATTTCTTGTATCCCAGTCTTATTCCATTTTTTTTACATTGTAAATTCATTAGCAACAATACATTATTTATGATGATAATATTATAAAGTTAACAGATCATTTATAAAATACATCTCTATTCTCTCTCTCTGTGAGACCTATACCATCTAACAGTGAGACCTATACCATCAATACCATCAGAGTGTGAGACCTATACCATCCATCAATACCAGTGGAGTGAGACCAATACCATCCATCAATACCAGCAGAGTGAGACCTATACCATCCATCAATACCATCAGAGTGTGAGACCTATACCACCCATCAATACCAGCAGAGTGAGACCTATACCATCCATCAATACCATCAGAGTGTGAGACCTATACCATCCATCAATACCAGTGGAGTGAGACCAATACCATCCATCAATACCAGCAGAGTGTGAGACCTATACCATCCATCAATACCATCAGAGTGTGAGACCTATACCATCCATCAATACCAGTGGAGTGAGACCAATACCATCGATCAATACCATCAGAGTGTGAGACCTATACATCCATCAATACCAGTGGAGTGAGACCAATACCATCGATCAATACCATCAGAGTGTGAGACCTATACATCCATCAATACCAGTGGAGTGAGACCAATACCATCCATCAATACCAGCAGAGTGTGAGACCTATACCAGTCATCAATACCAGCAGAGTGTGAGACTAATAACATCCATCAATACCAGCAGAGTGTGAGACCTATACCACCCATCAATACCAGCAGAGTGAGACCTATACCAGCCATCAATACCAGCAGAGTGAGACCTATGCCATCCATCAATACCAGCAGAGAGTGAGACCTATACCATCCATCAATATCAGCAGTGTGTGAGACCTATACCATCCATCAATACCAGTAGAGTGTGAGACCTATACCATCCATCAATACCAGCAGAGAGTGAGACCTATACCATCCATCAATACCAGTGGAGTGAGACCAATACCATCGATCAATACCATCAGAGTGTGAGACCTATACATCCATCAATACCAGTGGAGTGAGACCAATACCATCGATCAATACCATCAGAGTGTGAGACCTATACCATCCATCAATACCAGCAGAGTGAGACCTATACCAGCCATCAATACCAGCAGAGTGTGAGACCTATACCATCCATCAATACCAGCAGAGAGTGAGACCTGTACCATCCATCAATACCATCAGAGTGTGAGACCTATACCATCCATCAATACCAGCAGAGAGTGAGACCTATACCATCCATCAATACCATCAGAGTGTGAGACCTATACCACCCATCAATACCAGTAGAGTGTGAGACCTATACCATCCATCAATACCAGCAGAGAGTGAGACCTATACCAGCCATCAATACCTGCAGACTGATACCATTACCCTCCATCAATACCAACAGAGTGTGAGACCTACACCAATATAGCTGGGAGGACAAGGTTTGACAACAACAGTTTTAATGCTTTTACTTAATTTTGGGGGAAATATGTTTTACTTTTTATTATGAGATTTTTCATGTTTTACTTTTATCGGTAACCTTTTAATAATAATAACAATAGTGATTTAGAAAATGTTGTTAAGCTCAGGGAATAATGGTTAAATAGCTCTTGTTATGGTTTTTGTAGGTGTTAAAGTTCATTGTTTTCATTTGTAAGTGTATTGATATGTGTTAATGTAGCTGAATAAACATTGATTCAGTTTAATTAGATTTAATTTAATTATTTTTTTGTCTCCCCTTAAAGTCTCTGAGTACAAGGTCATTGTCATAATTACAGCCGTGTTGAAGAGACCAAACTGCAGCAGGTGAAATGTGTATATATATATATATATATATATATATATATATATATATATATATATATATATATATATATATATATATATAAGAGCAAAGTATCCACGGGAAAAACCAATAAACAGAAACGACTAACATGCTACGTACATACCAAAACTAGCAGTGTTAGCACAACCCCAAGTGACAAACATACTCCTAATTATATGACTCCCAATCAGGAACAACGATAACCAGCTGTCCCTGATCGGGAGCCACACAGACCCACATAGAAATACAACACCCAGAACACACATACACAGACATACTCTGCCACATCCTGACCAAAACTACACAACAACACACTCTGCTGGTCAGGACGTGACGGTCATGATATTTGGTTTGACAAATGCTCCAGCAAACCAATCAGATGTATTTGAGGGTGTGGCTTAGATGTGAAGGGGTGTGGTTAAAATACAAAGAGGGTGTGGTTTTAGAAGCTAGGGGGGTTTGGCTTTAGATATAGAATAACTTTCTTCAAAGTAATGACTCGGGATGTCGGTTATGAAGATTAAAGTTATTTTTTGTATTAATACTTGGGCAGAACCCAACAACTTTATAAACTCCAACACTGGTTCAGTGATGTCTGTGCTGTTTGCTGTGAGCTGTACAGTGACCTGACGACTGGACTTGAGTTCTGTATTCACCTCTTCTGGAACCTCATCATCAGTCTCCTCTGACTGATCGGGTGATGTCAGAATGCTGGCTCTGTTCCAACATAGCTGGCTCTGTGTCATGTTTCAAATACTTTGTCCTCTTGTAGGGAGGTCAGCTGGATTTGTTTTCCCTTCAATATGTGACCCTGACTCTGGATTGGTCAAGGACTGGAACTCTGTCACTCAGTTTACAAAAAACTCTTTCTGTTTCTGAGCTGAGCTCCAAATCCAACACAGCACTCCTCGAGTCTGTCCACATTTTGATCAGGTTTAGTTCCATTTTCAGGGTGGTCATCAATTTTCAGGGTGGTCATACATTTTCAGGGTGGTCATCAGATTGTTTTCTAGTCTGCCTCCACAAAACAATGCATAGTCAATATCTGGGCTTAGTAACACAGGCTTGCTATACTATTGTGAAGGCAGTTACTGTGGTCGTAATCATTATATAGTTAATTCAACGAAACGGGAAGGGTAATATACTTTATTTCAAATACAAGGGGAGGGTTAGGGGAAAATACTTGGAATTATGGGAAGGGGGTACATGTTTTTAATGATATCTCAAGTTGGAACACCACTCCCCCTAGGAATTGATTATTTATTTTATGGGCTGTGTCTAAATCCACCACATCCGCTTATGGCGGCCTTCCACATCTGAGGTGGAAGGTGGCCGAACTACAGGGATGTTTGTCAGACCATGAGATACCCGAAATCGGTCATCTCACGAAAGGGCTGTATCGTCCAAAATGGTTCAACTCCTCAGTCCTCCCCTAAGACCTGAAGCCAAGGCCCTCTTAACCACTCAGACCTGAAACCCCCCTTAACCCCTCAGACCTGAAGCCAAACCCCTCGTAACCCCTCAGTCTTCCCCTCAGACCTGAAGCACCCTCTTAAGCCCTCAGTCCTCCCCTCAGACCTGAAACCCAGGCCCTCTTATGCCCTCAGTCCTCCCCTCAGATCTGAAACCCAGGCCCTCTTATGCCCTCAGTCCTCCCCTCAGACCTAAACACAAGGCCCTCTTAACCCCTTATACGTCCCCACAGACCTGAGGCCGAGAGCAGACTCAAGAAGCAGAATATACCATATACCCACATACATATTTATATATATGCACACATGTAAACACATGTAAACATATATATACATTGACCCCCACTAATGTTGTTAGGTCTGATATTATGATGCTGGTATTACAGTACTCATATAAGAGCTAGTCACTGATTGCCTGAGAAGACACACTGCATACAGGAAACCACACTGACTTCCTGTTGCCATGGTGCTGTCTGTCTGTCAGCCATTTGGCCTGAGGATGAGAGTATATGCTTATTTCTTACATATGTTATTTACATGCCCACTATTCATTGATATCAACAGAGCAGTATCAACCAGGATAAAAAGAACTAGAACAGCTTAACATGGTTATACCAACACATCACCTAGTGCATCTTGGGTATTGTAGTTTCTCATTTTAATAGCAGAGTGTTATGGTCTAATACTTAGTGTTTAGTCTCCATGTTATCAGAGTGTTATGGTCTAATACTTAGTGTTTAGTCTCCATGTTATCAGAGTGTTATGGTTTAATACTTAGTGTTTAGTCTCCATGTTATCAGAGTATTATGGTCTAATACTTAGTGTTTAGTCTCCATGTTATCAGAGTGTTATGGTCTAATACTTAGTGTTTAGTCTCCATGTTATCAGAGTGTTATGGTTTAATACTTAGTGTTTAGTCTCCATGTTATCAGAGTATTATGGTCTAATACTTAGTGTTTAGTCTCCATGTTATCAGAGTGTTATGGTCTAATACTTAGTGATTAGTCTCCATGTTATCAGAGTGTTATGGTTTAATACTTAGTGTTTAGTCTCCATGTTATCAGAGTGTTATGGTCTAATACTTAGTGTTTAGTCTCCATGTTATCAGAGTGTTATGGTCTAATACTTAGTGTTTAGTCTCCATGTTATCAGAGTGTTATGGTCAACCACTGGACTGGGGTCAGTAGCGTCATCTGTGTGTCCCAGTTTAGAGACCTGTCTGACTGTCAGGTTACCTGAAATAATTCATAAATCAGGGGCAGGATTTGATTTATACATTTAACTGTATAAAAAAAGCAATGCTCAATGTTCAAATAAGCAAACATGAGGTCAATCATGATGATCTAACTCAGTCATCAAAATCAGTGTTTGTTTCTTCATTGAGTGTTTATAGGTCTCTTAAGGTGTTGCTATTTAAGGAAAACACCTCAAAGCTGAATATTTTCCATTGACGTCACGTTGTTGTGAAACCTGTTTACCTCGATGCTAGACCCTCCTCTTCCTGTCACAACATGGGTTTTAGAGAAAAGGACCACGAACTGAAAACTTTCCACTCGATCGAACCAATCGCTGCTCGCATGTCCTTTCATGGTAAAGTACATCTAGTCATGAACACGGAAATACGCAGCAAAACCTTGTTACTCAAAGACCCAGCTACTCTCTGACAGTCACCATCAGACCATCAGACCACCAGATGGACAGGCTGTGGGTCACTCTGATTGCATTCTTATGTGAGTAACTTTTTTGCTGAAGATAGCTGATTCCTTGATGTGGTTTTATGGTTGACTAGATGTGTTATTGAGATAGTGTGATGACTGTGATGTTTGTTATATTTCTGCATGTAGAGAAGTTTATGATGAACCAAATGACAATGTGTACTTCATCCTAACATTGTTCCTTCCTCTGCTACCTATAGGTGCTGTTTTTTCCAGTCAGTTTATCCTAACGCTGTTCCTCTGCTACCTGTAGGTGCTGTTTCCTCCAGTCAGTTCATCCTAACACTGTTCCTCTGCTACCTGTAGGTGCTGTTTCCTCCAGTCAGTTCATCCTAACACTGTTCCTCTGTTACCTGAAGGTGCTGTTTCCTCCAGTCAGTTCATCCTAACACTGTTCCTCTGCTACCTGTAGGTGCTGTTTCCTCCAGTCAGTTCATCCTAACACTGTTCCTCTGCTACCTGTAGGTGCTGTTTCCTCCAGTCAGTTCATCCTAACACTGTTCCTCTGCTACCTGTAGGTGCTGTTTCCTCCAGTCAGTTCATCCTAACACTGTTCCTCTGCTACCTGTAGGTGCTGTTTCCTCCAGTCAGTAAATCCTAACACTGTTCCTCTGTTACCTGTAGGTGCTGTTTCCTCCAGTCAGTTCATCCTAACACTGTTCCTCTGCTATCTGTAGGTGCTGTTTCCTCCAGTCAGTTCATCCTAACACTGTTCCTCTGCTACCTGTAGGTGCTGTTTCCTCCAGTCAGTAAATCCTAACACTGTTCCTCTGTTACCTGTAGGTGCTGTTTCCTCCAGTCAGTTCATCCTAACACTGTTCCTCTGCTACCTGTTGGTGCTGTTTCCTCCAGTCAAGATGGGATCTCGGTAGCAGAAGTGGAGCTGAGAGTCAGACCAGGAGACAACATCACTCTCTATAGTGACTGCAGAACAACAAATGAAATGTACACAGTCTGGTTCAGGAATTGGTCTCATGAGCACCAGCCTCCTCTTGTTATTACATATGTTATTACATATTATGAGAACATCACTGCATCTGACCTGGGACTCTACTACTGTGGTAATCTGACCTGGGACTCTACTACTGTGGTAATCTAACCTGGGACTCTACTACCGTGGTAATCTGACCTGGGACTCTTCTACTGTGGTAATCTGACCTGGGACTCTACTACTGTGGTAATCTGACCTGGGACTCTACTACTGTGGTAATCTGACCTGGGACTCTACTACTGTGGTAATCTGACCTGGGACTCTACTACTGTGGTAATCTGACCTGGGACTCTACTACTGTGGTAATCTGACCTGGGACTCTACTACTGTGGGACTATAGAGAGTAATATGGAAAAAGAAAAACGTATTGAAAAGAAAAATGTCTACCACTATGGACATGTCATGAGAAGGCTTTCATTTGGTAAGACCAATGCATTATTCTATATTTATTTAATGGCTGTATATTTGGTTTTGGTATAGCATGTCTGGTTTCCTTGAATAAGAGGAGAATGAGCTCTATGATCGTAGTCCCGCATTTTTTCCTGTGTGTTTTGTTCAGATGCCGGAACATCTGACGTAGACTGTGGTCTGTGTTGGATGTTGCTGTTCAGCCTGTGTCCTGTGTCTGTTCTCCTTTCCTCCCTCCTTTCCTCTGTCTGTTTCTACTCCTTCTGCAGAACAACAGGTAAACTCATTCTCACATTTGTAGTGAGGATTCCCTTTTTCACTTATTCATTTTTTATGTCTGGGTATTCCTAATGAGTCTTACTTATTATTATAATAATTACCTATGTTTTTAACCTTTGTGTTTTTACCACAATAAGTAAACATCTACCAACTTTTAACTGATATGTCCTAGTTTGACCTAAAACTGTTGTTTAATGGTGATAACTCTTCTTCTGCAGCTCCAACTGAGACTCAGGGGAGGTGACGGCAGAGAGCAGACTACAGTCAAAGTGGGTGTTGTAGTTTTATTTTAAGAAGTCATCTTAATTTGTAGTCCATGCGTTTGGTAACCCTGCCTTATTGAAACAGTATTTTCAATGGTAGATAGACACATTAAAAACAGAAGATAAAAAGCAACAATACATAATGTCAAATCCTAATGTGTGATGATATATCATTAAAATTAACAGATTATTAATAATCTCTCTCTCTCACACTCAGTCACTCACTCACTTCAGTACCTACACAGCCAGAAGACCTATACAAATGTAGCTGGTATGACGACAGTGTTGATATTTTTAAGTTACTTAATTTTGAAATAATTTAATACCAGTGATATTTTTTACAACTTTTGTATGTAACCTTTTAATAATAATAACAATAGTGATTTAGAAAATGTTTTAAAGCTCAGCAAATAATGGTTAAATATCTCTTGTTATTGTAACGGTTGTTGCAAGGAGAGGACCAAGGTGCAGCATGGTAGGTGTTCATCATGTTTATTAGTTCTGAACACTGAATCAAAAACAAAGTGGAACAAAGCGCAACAACTCTGTCAGGTGAAAAACACAATACAGAAAACAACTACCCACAAAAATCCTGTGGGAAAAGGCTACCTAAGTATGGCTCCCAATCAGAGACAACAATAGACAGCTGTCCCTGATTGAGAACCATACCCAGCCAAAACAAAGAAATACACAAAACATAGAAAAAGGGACATAGAATGCCCCCCTAGTCACACCCTGGCCTAACCAAAATAGAGAATAAAACCCTCTCTATGGCCAGGGCGGGACAGTTATAGTTTTAGTTTGTAATAGTAGTTGTGAAAGTTTATTGTATTTCATTTGTAGGTGTATTGATATGTGTTAATGAGGCTAAATAAATATTGATTCAGTTTAATTGATTTAATTTCATAATTTCTTTGTCTTCCTTTAACTTCTCTAGGGTAGGGGGCAGTATTTTGACGTCCGGATGAAAGGCATGCCAGTAGTAAACTGCCTGCTACTCAGACTCAGAATGTAGGATATGCATATAATAGTGGATTTGGATAGAAAACACTTTGAAGTTTCTAAAACTGTTTGAATGATGTCTGTGAGTATAACAGAACTCATATGGTAGGCAAAAACATGAGAAAAATCCAACCAGGAAGTGTGGAAATCTGAGGTTTGTAGTTTTTCAAGTGATTGCCAATACAGTATACAGTGACTTAGGGTTCATTTTGCACTTCCTACGGTTTCCACTAAATGTCAACAGTCTTTAGAACGTTGTTTCATGCTTCTACTGTGAATGGGGAGGGAATAAGAGCTCCTGGAAGTAGATGAGTGAAAAAATGACATGAGCTCAGAGGCGCGCACTCACGTGAGAGTTAGCTGTGTTCCTTTTCTTTTTTGAAGCCATTGGAATTGTCCGGTTGGAATATTACTGAAGATTTATGATTAAAACATCCTAAATATTGATACTATACATCGTTTGACATGTTTCTACCAACGTAAATATAACTTTTTTTGACTTTTCGTCGTGACATTTTGCGCGCGCTTCCTGCATTTGGAGTAGTGGACTAAACGCGTGAAAAAAATGAGATATTTGAACATAAATGATGGACTTTATCGAACAATACAAACATTTATTGTGGAAATGGGATACCTGGGAGTGCATTCTGATGAAGATCATCAAAGGTAAGTGAATATTTCTAACGTAATTTTTGTCATTTCTGTTGACTCCAAAATGGCGGGCATCTGTATGGCTTGTTTTGATATCTGAGTACTGTACTCAGATTATTGCAAAATTTGCTATCGCCGTGAAGCTTTTTTGAAATCTAAGAGAGCGGTTCCATTAACCTCTTACATCTAGACGTTCCGCTAGCGGAACACCTGCTCCAATATCCAATGATAGGCGTGGCGCGAATTACAAATTCCTCAAAAATACAAAAACTTCAATTTTTCAAACATATGACTATTTCACAGCATTTTAAAGACAAGACTCTCCTTTATCTAACCACACTGTCCGATTTCAAAAAGGCTTTACAGCGAAAGCAAAACATTAGATTATGTCAGCAGAGTACCCAGCCAGAAATAATCAGACACCCATTTTTCAAGCTAGCATATAATGTCACAAAAACCCAGAAGACCAGCTAAATGCAGCACTAACCTTTGATGATCTTCATCAGATGACACACCTAGGACATTATGTTATAAAATACATGCATGTTTTGTTCAATCAAGTTCATATTTATATCAAAAAACAGCTTTTTACATTAGCATGTGACGTTCAGAACTAGCATACCCCCAGCAAACTTCCGGGGAATTTACTAACAATTTACTAAATTACTCACGATAAACGTTCACAAAAAGCATAACAATTATTTTAAGAATTATAGATACAGAACTCCTCTATGCACTCGATATGTCCGATTTTAAAATAGCTTTTTGGTGAAAGCACATTTTGCAATATTCTAAGTACATAGCCCAGCCATCACGGGCTAGCTATTTAGACACCTGGCAAGTTTAGCCTTCACCAAAATCAGATTTACTATTACAAAAATGTTATTACCTTTGTTGTCTTCGTCAGAATGCACTCCCAGGACTGCTACTTCAATAACAAATGTTGGTTTGGTCCCAAATAATCCATCGTTATATCCGAATAGCGGCGTTTTGTTCGTGCGTTCCAGAAACTATCCGAAATGGTATATCAGGGCGCAATTCGTGACAAAAAAAATCGAAATATTCTATTACCGTACTTCGAAGCATGTCAACCGCTGTTTAAAATCAATTTTTATGCAATTTATCTCGTAAAAAAGTGATAATATTCTGACCGGGAATCTCGTTTTCGGCAAACAGAGGAAAAATCACAAAGACGGGGGCGGTCAGGGTATGCGCCTAAGCCCACAGTCCCTTGATCGGCCACTTGAGAAAGGCGATAATGTGTTTCAGTCTGGGGCTGGGATGACAACATTCTGTTTTTTCCCGGGCTCTGAGAGCCTATGGAAGACGTAGGAAGTGTCACGTTAGAGCAGAGATCCTTTGTAATTGAATGAGATGGCAAAGAATTTCAAGAAATGGTCAGACAGGCCACTTCCTGTAAAGGAATCTCTCAGGTTTTGACCTGCCATTTGAGTTCTGTTATACTCACAGACACCATTCAAACAGTTTTAGAAACTTTGGAGTGTTTTCTATCCAAAGCCAATAATTATATGCATATTCTAGTTACTGGGCAGGAGTAGTAACCAGATTAAATCGGGAACGTTTTTTATCCAGCCGTGAAAATACTGCCCCCTAGCCATAACAGGTTAAGGAGAAGTGTATCTGTAATTCTTTGAATAACTGTAGAATATTTTATCAACGTTTATGATGAGTATTTCTGTAAATTGATGTGCTCATTCACCGGAGGTTTTGGGAGGCAAAACATTTCTGAACATTACTTGCCAATGTAAAATGCTGTTTTTGGATATAAATATGAACTTTATCCAGCAAAACATACATGTATTGTGTAACATGAAGTCCTAGGAGTGCCATCTGATGAAGATCATCAAAGGTTAGTGATTCATTTTAGCTGTATTTCTGGTTTTTGTGACGCCTCTCCTTGCTTGGAAAATGGCTGTGTGGTTTTTCTTGTCTCGGCGCTGTCCTAACATAATCTAATGTTATGCTTTCGCCGTAAAGCCTTTTTGAAATCGGACAATGTGGTCGGATTAACGTCCCAGACACTATCCGAAATGGTAAATCAAGGTCGCGCGCATGGCGCAATTCGTGACAAAAAAATCTAAATATTCCATTACCGTACTTCGAAGCATGTCAACTGCTGTTTCAAATCCATTTTTATGCCATTTTTCTCGTAAAAAAGAGATAATATTCCGACCGGGAATGTCCATTTAGCTAAACAGAGGAAAGTAAACAAAGCTTTCGGTCGACGCGGGCACGAGCCTGAGTCTCACAGTACTGTAACCAGCCACTACCCAAACGCGCTACTTTGTTTCAGCCAGAGCCTGCCAAGCCACGATCTGCATTTTGCCGCCTTCTGAGAGCCTATGGCAGCCGTAGGAAGTGTCACGGGACAGCTAAGATCCTCACTCTTCAATAAACAGAGACAAGAAGAACGACATCTTGTCAGACAGGCCACTTCCTGCATGAAATCTTCTCAGGCTTTGGCCTGCCAAATGAGTTCTGTTATACTCACAGACACCATTCAAACAGTTTTAGAAACTTTGGAGTCTTTTCTATCCAAAGCTAATAATTATATGCATATTCTAGTTTCTGGGTAGGAGTAATAATCAGATTAAATCGGGTACGTTTTTTATCCGGCCGTGAAAATACTGCCCCCTAGCCATAACAGGTTTTAATATGAGTAGCCTCATGTCCTGACTGGGGTTTCCGTTAACCGGTAATAGCTGGCTTTTGACCGATAAAACATTTGAAAAGCAAATAAATAAAATTGAATACCGGCCAATTGTCTCGGAGAAGAATAAAAAATCCCATTAAAAAATAATGCTTATTAGCCTCTTCATTGTAGCCTAGGTCTACTGGTTGTATGAATTTGGGATCTATCGTCCCACAACTGTCCCAGAGTCTGTTTGGAATAGGCTATTTATTTTCTCTGCAAGCTGACCAATAGAATAGGTCAACTTTTCTACAATGGGGGAAACTCGTCTTGTTGGCTGAGGGAAAGTAAATGTCTTCAAAGTGCGCATCAGAATTAGGGAAGAAGGACCACACATTGTTGCATCCTTGACTTGCATGTTCTGTTGATATTAATTACCATAATATAAATATGATAGTCATTCTGAGCACCGTGGGTGGACACCCTAATCAGGTTACACACCCAATGCGTATGGGTCAGGTAAATTTACCAAATGTTCAGTAATTTCAAGTGTGGATGTCAAATGTCTGCAGCCTACAGTAGAGAGGAACAACATCACTACACAGCTTACTGTGTATGGTTAATATAACCTATCATCTAGTCCCCTGGATACAGTTACTACCAACTACATGTTGTTTTAATATGAAGTTTAAAAAGCTTCAGAACATGTTTACTACGAGAGGAACATGGACTTTACTGGATGTTCACACATGAAACAAGGAACACATTTTTACCAATTAAAATCCAAGTGGTGACCTTTCCATAGTGGTAGACCTGAATATCCTCTTCATCATTCGTCTCCTTAGTCCCACCGTAGTAGAGTCCCAGGTCATGCCCCTTCGTTGGGAGGATGGTCAACAGTAGTAGACCAGCTTTACTCCACACACAGAGTTGCAAACAAATCTCTCTCGCCTTCCATTTGGCAAATTTGAACATAATTCTATCCTCCTGATTCCTGCTTACAAGCAAAACCTAAAGCAGGAAGCACGAGTGACTCGGTCAATAAAAAGTGGTCAGATGAAGCAGATGTTATTGAGCTACAGGACTGTTTTGCACAGACTGGAATATGTTCTGGGATTCTTACGATGGCATTGAGGAGTACATCACATCAGTCACTGGCTTCATCAATAAGTGCATCGATGGTGTCATCCCCACATTGACTGTACGCACATACCCCAGCCAGAAGCCATGGATTACAGGCAACATCCGCACTGAGCTGAAGGGTAGAGCTGACACTTTCAAGGACGGGACTCTAACCCTGACGCATATAATCAAATCAAATGAAATGTATTTATATAGCCCTTCTTACATCAGCTGATATCTCAAAGTGCTGTACAGAAACATATAAGACATCCCGCTATGCCCTCCGACAAACCATAAAAGAGCCAAAGCATCAATACAGGACTAAGATTGAGTCGTAATACACTGGCACCGATGCTCGTCAGATGTGTGTGTCTCCAGGTGTATCGAGGGGTTTCCTCCTGCCAGGGTTAAGGCTGTGTGTGTGTTCGGATTACCAGGAACTCTGAGCTTGTGCTGACCAACTCGCAAGTGTCTTCACTGACATGTTCAACCTGTCCCTGACTGAGACTGTAATACCAACATATTTCAAGCAGACCACCATAGTCCCTGTGCCCAAGAACACTAAGGTAACCTGCCTAAATGACTACCGACCCATAGCACTCACGCCTGTAGCCATGAAGGTCTTTGAAAGTATGGTCATGGCTCACATCAACACCATTATCCCAGAAACCCTAGACCCATTCCAAATGGCTAAGGACCCTGGGACTAAACACTTCCCTCTGCAACTGGATGCTGAACTTCCTGATGGGCAGACCCCAGGTGGTAATGGTAGGTAAAAACACATCTGCCACGCTGATCCACAACACGGGGGCCCCTCCTGTTCTCCCTGTGCACTCGTGTCTGGCCATGCAGTCATAACTCCAACACCATCATTACGTTTGCAGATGACACAACAGTGGAAGGCCTGATAACTGACAACGATTAGACAGCCTAAAAGGAAGAGGTCAGAGACCTGGCTGTGTGGTGCCAGGATAACAACCTCTCCCTTAAAGTTATCAAGCCAAAGGAGATTATTGTGGACTAAAGGAAAAGGAGGACCAAGCACGCCCCCATTATTTTTGAAGTGGCCAGAGTGGAGCAGGTTGAGAGCTTCAAGTTCCTTGGTGTCCACATCAACAACAAACTATCATGCTTCAAACACACCAAGACAGTCTCTGAAGAGGGAACGACAAAGCCTATTCCCCCCCAGGAGACTGAAAAGATTTGGCATGGGTCTTCAGATCATCAAAAAAGTTATACTGTTGCACCATCGAGAACATCCTGACTGGTTGCATCACATCCTGGTATGGCAACTGTTTGGCCCCCGACCGCAAGGCACTACAGAGGGCAATGCGTATGGCCCAGTACATCACTGGGGCCAAACTTCCTGCCATCCAGGACCTCTATACCAGGTGGTGTCAGATGAAGGCCCTAAAATGTTCAAAGACTCCAGACACCCTAGTCATAGACTGTTCTCTCTGCTACCACATGGCACGCGGTAACGGAGCGCCAAGTCTAGGTCCGAAAGACTTCTTAACAGCTTCTACCCCCAAGCCAAAAGACTCCTGAACATCTAATCAAATGGCTGCCCATACTATTTGCATTGCCCCCCTCCCCCTCCCCCTTTTTACGCTGCTGCTTCTCTCTGTTAATAATCTATGCATAGTCCCTTTAACTCTACCTACATGTACATTATACCTCAATTACCTTGACTAACCAGTGCCCCCTCACATTGACTCTCTACCGGTACCCCATGTACAGTATATAGCCTCGCTAATGTAATTTCACTGCTGCTCTTTTACTATTTGTTATTTTCTACTTAAAGCTTATTTTTCTTAAAACTGCATTGTTGATTATGGGCTTATAAGTAGGCATTTCACTGTTATATTTGGGCTTGTGACTGTTGGGTTAGGTTCCTTGTTCCTTGTCAATCATTGACTTATTGTTGTTGCCGGGGTAGGTTCCTTGTTCCTTGTCAATCATTGGCTTATTGGTGAAATCAACAGTCTGACAATATCATCATTAAGTAAATTAATCAAACCTTTATTAATGCAATTGCAGACAGCTAACAGCTAACAATGGAAACACATAATGTATGTTTCAGAGTAAGTTCTGCACCCAACCTAAAGGCACAGCTGATTATATACATTTGATCACTCCCTGGTGGTATAATCACCAACGTCAGTGTATGTGTGCAGCAGTAAACTGAGGTTACCATATAAAGTAACCTAGTACAGTAGCTTCTCTGAATTCATTAGCATTGTCCACTGTCACACAAGATCAACATGTCAAAACCAGACAGTGGTTACTTCTCTTTATCTAGTTTCAGTCTGACTCAGATGCAGCCTGCAGCTCACTCTCACAGCAGCCAGGGCTTAACCACAAAGACTAATATAGATGCTTGTTCAACATATAGTGGCAGAGTTTTAGACACATAGCAACAGTATCTATTATAAGGCCTGCAGCAAAACATATGAATCTTAAAGTCCCTTTAATACATAATGGGGAGGGTCTCTGTATTTCCGTGTTAACGACTAGATGTACTTTACCATACATTTTACATTTCTTAAAACATTTTAGTCATTTAGCAGACGCTCTTATCTAGCTCGACTTACAGTAGTGAATGCATACATTTCATACATTTTATTATTTTTTTCGTACTGGCCCCCATGGGAATCAAACCCACAACCCTGGCCTTGCAAACACCATTGCAAACACCATGCTCTACCAACTGAGCCACAGGGAGCTACTGCAATGCTCTACTTTCTGGCTACCCGGATGAAGCACTGATTTCAAGGTTTTACTTCTAACCTACAAGGCATTACATGGGCTTGCTCCTACCTATCTTTCCGATTCGGTCCGGCCGTACATACCTACACGTACGCTACGGTCACAAGACGCAGGCCTCCTAACTGTCCCTAGAATGTCTAAGCAAACAGCTGGAGGCAGGGCTTTCTCCTATAGAGCTCCATTTTTATGGAATGGTCTGCCTATCCATGTGAGAGACGCAGACTCGGTCTCGACCTTTAAGTCTATACTGAAGACTCATCTCTTCAGTAGGCCCTATGATTGAATGTAGTCTGGCCCAGTAGTGTGAAGGTAAACGGAAAGGCACTGCAGCAAAGAACCAACATGCTATCTCTGTCTGGCCGGTTCCCCTCTCTCCACTGGGATTCTCTGCCTCAAACCCTATTACAGGGGCTGAGTCACTGGCTTACTGGTGCTCTTCCATGCCGTCCCTGGGAGGGGTGCGTCACTCGAGTGGGTTGAGTGGGCTATGGAACCCTGACCTGTTCACCGGACATGCTACCTTATTCCAGACCTGCTGTTTCCAGCTCTCTAGAGATAGCACGAGCGGTAGAGATACTCTGAATGATCATCTATGAAAAGCCAACTGACATTTACTCTTGAGATGCTGACCTGTTGCACCCTCTACAACCACTGTGATTATCATTATTTGACCCTGCTGGTCATCTATGAACATTTGAACATCTTGGCCATGTTCTGTTATAATCTCCACCCGGCACAGCCAGAAGAGGACTGGCCACCCCTCATAGCCTGGTTCCTCTCTAGGTTTCTTCCTAGGTTCTGGCCTTCCTATGGAGTTTTTCCTAGCCACCGTGCTTATACACCTGCATTGCTTGCTGTTTGGGGTTTTAGGCTGGGTTTCTGTACAGCACTTTGTGACATCAGCTGATGTAAGAAGGGCTTTATAAATACATTTGATTGACTGATTGATGTACAGCAATTCAACACAAAACTGCTGCCGACATCTTTCTCAATGCTATCAGTCTCAAACACAGACTAAATCCTCGATCAAGTGAGCATATGATAGTTCCATCATTATATCGAAAGAGAGCCCTTACAACACACACTCTATTGAATTTAGACTCCAATATGTTGCATTTAACGTAACAGGCGTGTGGATCACTTCTATATTCTGCACAGCCAGATACGGCTTATCGCCCTTTCCAGTGGTTGACAAACTTTTTTTTTTTAAATGTAAGGAACTCAGTCCGGCTTTTAACTTACTCTTGAAAGTTGTAATAGTAGAATGCACAAATTGGGAAGTGCATCATCAGTTTTTTCTCGTCATGTCAGTCATTGCATACCTTTCCCCAATCCTGGAAGGGGGGCCTGAGTGAAAAAGTTTGGGAACACTTGACCCATTGTACAACATCAGGTCTTACCAACACAAGCCCCAGGATCTCTTTACACCATGATCACTCACTTTTCAAAACAAATGCCAGATGCACACAGAGGACATGTCTCAACTTTTCATTGAGAGGATTTTAGCATCTCAATTTTGTCTTTTCTTTAATGAAATTCCTGTACGGTTAAAATGTGTTTTGTACAGGAATCCTTATAGAATCCATTATGTTATTTTTCTTCTCATGTTTTCTTAATATAGTGTTATCCTGTTAGGTTGGCTCTGCATTCATAAACAAAATGTAATTGTTTGCTGTATATGTCATTGTTGAGTATTCAATCTTGTTCAAAGTAAATAGCCTACTTCCTGACCTTAAATAGAAACATTTTATAGAGAAGCCTAGACTTAACTATATCATTTTAATACCAACAACCATGACATGACTGTGCTAAGCACAGAAAGAAAAGTTAGACGCATAGAATGTGGGATTAGGGACATGATTGCAGTGGCGACCCGTCATTCAGGGCAGCTGAGGCTAAACCCCACCTGTTCTGAGACACCTGTTTAGCAAAAAAAATATATATATACAGTACCAGTCAAAAGTTTGGACACACCTCATCATTCAAGGGTTCTTCCCCACTCTCTACTATTTTCTACAATGCAGAACAACAGTGAAGACATCCAAACCATGAAACAACACATATGGAATCATGCTGCAACCCAAAAAGTGCTAAACAAATCAATATATATATATATATTTTAGATTCTTCAAAGGAGCCACCCCCCGCCTTGACGACAGCCCCCCACACTCTTGGCATTCTCCCAACCAGCCCCATGAGGAATGCTTTTCCAACGCATATGCTGAGCACTTGTTGTCTACTTTTCCTTCACTCCGCGGTCCAACTCATCCAAAACCATCTCAATTGGGTTGAGTTCGGGTGATTGGGGAGGCCAGGTCATCTTATGCAGCACTCCATCACTCTCCTTAAGGGTTAAATAACCCTTAAACAGCCTGGAAGTGTGTTTTGGGTCATTGTACTGTTGAAAAACAAGTGATAGTCCCACTAAGCGCAAACCAGATTGGATGGCGTATCGCTGAAGAATGCTGTGGTAGCCATGCTGTTGTCCTTAAGCCATTTTACCACAACTTTGGAAGTATGCTTGGGGTAATTGTCCATTTGGAGGACCCATTTGCGACCAAGCTTTAACTTCCTGACTGATGTCTTGAGATGTTGCTTCAATATATCCACATAATTTTCCTACCTCATGATGCCATCTATTTTGTGATGTGCACCAGTCCCTTCTGCAGCAAAGCACCCACACAACATGATGCTGCCACCCCCGTGCTTCACGGTTGGGATTGTGTTCTTCGGCTTGCAAGCAGTTTTATTTTTGTTTCATCAGACCAGAGGACATTTCTCCAAAAAATACGATATTTGTCCCCATGTGCAGTTGCAAACCGTAGTCTGGCTTTTTATGTTTTTAAATAGCCCTTACACAGCCTGGAGGTGTGTTGGGTCATTGTCCTGTTGAATAACAAATGATAGTCCCATTAAGTGCAAACCAGATGGGATGGCGTGTCGCTGCAGAATGCTGTGGTAGCCATGCTTGTTAAGTGTGCCTTGAATTCTAAATAAATCACAGACAGTGTCACGAGCAAAGCACCCCACACCATCACACCTCCTCCTCCATGTTTCACGGTGGGAACCACACATGCAGAGATCATCCGTCCACCTACTCTGCGTCTCACAAAGACATGGCGGTTGGAACCAAAAATTTCACATTTTGACTCATCAAACCAAAAGACAGATTTCCACCGGTCTAAGTTCCATTGCACGTGTTTCTTGGCCCAAGCAAGTCTCTTCTTCTTATTGGTGTCCTTTGGTAGTGGTTTCTTTGCAGCAATTCGACCATGAAGGCCTGATTCACACAATCTCCTCTGAACAGTTGATGTTGAAATGTGTCTGTTACTTGAACTCTGTGAAGCATTTATTTGGGCTGCAATCTGAGGTGCAGTTAATTGCCGATTTCTGAGGCTGGTAACTCTAAAGAAAGTATCCTCTGCAGCAGAGGTAATTCTGGGTCTTTCTTTCCTGTGGCGGTCCTCATGAGAGCCAGTTTCATCATAGCGAATGATGGTTTTTTGCGACTGCACTTGAAGAAACTTCTTGACATTTTCCGGATTGACTGACCTTCATGTCTTAAAGTAATTATGGACTGTTGTTTCTCTTTGCTTATTTAAGCTGTTCTTGCCATAATATGGACTTGGTCTTTTACCAACTGTACCTTGTCACAACACAACTGATTGGCTGAAACGCATTAAGAAGGAAATAAATTCCACCAATTACCATTTAAAAAGGCACACCTGCTAATTGAAATGCATTCCAGGTGACTACTTCATGAAGCTGGTTGAGAGAATGCCAAGAGTGTGCAAAGCGGTCCTCAAGGCAAAGGGCGGCTACCCCGAAGAATCCCAAACATAAAACACACTTAGAATTGTTAAACACGCCTCTGAAAGGACATACAAGCAGCGATTGGTTCGATCGAGTGGAAAGTTTTCAGCTCGTGGTCCTTTTCTCTGAAACCCATGTTGTGACATGAAGGAGGATTGTCTAGCATCGAGGTAAACCGGTTTGGAAAATATTCAGCTTCTTTTATGTGGTCGTTGTAGATAACAACACCTAACTAGCAGCACCTGGTCAAGTCAACCTGCTGCAACATCATCAAACACAACATGAAGAACCAAACACTAATGTTGATGTAGCTGTTGACCCTTGAAAGAGAAGACACTTCTGACAGAGTCCTATCATGAGACAGAGGCTTATTGTTGGCCTCTATAGCTGTAGCCTGCTGTATTAATGTTTGATTTATCAAATTATGAACATCCAGTAATCATAACGTTTAAATCTCAACATAATATGTATGAGCTAATTGAGGCATCCCAAAATGTAGTATTTATCCACAAAACATCTTGGCAACAAATAGGACATAGAAAAAGTGAGAAACGCCCTCAGTGTGAAATGTGAGTTCATCATCAGGAGAATAGCTGCACCATGGCAACAGAAACAGGAAGTAAGTGTTGGTTTCCAATGTGGCGAGTGTGTCTTCTCAGACAATCATGACTAGTTCTTAAATGAGTACTGGAATTCCAACACCATAATATCAGACTGATCAACATTAGTAGTGGTCAATGTATGTACATGTTTAAATGTGTTTATATGTATATATATATATAAGGACTATGCATGATATACAATCATATGGACACACCCCCATATACCCAACTCACACACACACACACACATACACACAAATATATATATGTATATACACACATACATATATGTATGTATGTGTGATACTGTTAAAGGTGTGTCCATATGATTGTATATCATGCATAGTCCTTTTTGTGTTGTTGCTACTCTGATACTGTTACTGACAGACCCAGCTACTCTGATACTGTTACTGACAGACCCAGCTACTCTGATACTGTTACTAACAGACCCAGCTACTCTGATACTGTTACTGACAGACCCAGTTAATCTGATACTGTTACTGACAGATCCAGCTACTCTGATACTGTTACTAACAGACCCAGCTACTCTGATATTGTTACTGACAGACCCAGATAATCTGATACTGTTACTGACAGACCCTGCTACTCTGATACTGTTACTGACAGACCCAGCTACTCTGACACTGTTACTGACAGACCCAGCTACTCTGACACTGTTACTGACAGACCCAGCTACTCTGAAACTGTTACTGACAGACCCTGCTACTCTGATACTGTTACTGACAGACCCTGCTACTCTGATACTGTTACTGACAGACCCAGCTACTCTGACACTGTTACTGACAGACCCAGCTACTCTGATACTGTTACTGACAGACCCAGATAATCTGACACTGTTACTGACATACCCAGCTACTCTGATACTGTTACTGACAGACCCTGCTACTCTGATACTGCTACTGACAGACCCAGCTACTCTGATACTGTTACTGACAGACCCAGCTACTCTAATACTGTTACTGACAGACCCAGCTACTCTGAAACTGTTACTGACAGACCCAGCTACTCTGATACTGTTACTGACAGACCCTGCTTCTCTGATACTGTTACTGACAGACCCAGCTACTCTGATACTGTTACTGACAGACCCAGCTACTCTGATACTGTTACTGACAGACCCAGCTACTCTGATAGTGTTACTGACAGACCCAGCTACTCTGATAGTGTTACTGACTGACCCAGCTACTCTGATACTGTTACTAACAGACCCAGCTACTCTGATACTGTTACTGACAGACCCAGCTACTCTGATACTGTTACTGACAGACCCAGCTACTCTGATAGTGTTACTGACTGACCCAGCTACTCTGATACTGTTACTAACAGACCCAGCTACTCTGATACTGTTACTGACAGACCCAGATAGTCTGACACTGTTACTGACAGACCCAGCTACTCTGATAGTGTTACTGACTGACCCAGCTACTTTGATACTGTTACTAACAGACCCAGCTACTCTGATACTGTTACTGACAGACCCAACTACTCTGACACTACTCCTCAGACCTGAAACCCAGGCCCCCCTTAACCTCTCCCCTACAGAGCAGCAGCACTAGCTGAGTAAACCACAACCACACACATAGTGATATATGAACCCACACATATGTTTTCACAAATGTGAACAGATCTACACACATGTAAACACATGTAAACATATACATACATTGACCACTACTGACGTTGATAAGTCTGATATTATGATGTTGGTGTTACAGTACTCATATAAGAGCTAGTCACTGATTGGCCAAGAGGACACACTCAGTACACAGGAATACCACACTGACTTCCTGTTGTTGTTGTCATGGTGCTGTCATTCAGCCTGAGGAAGAGAGTCCAAACATTGTTATTACAAGTTCATTTGTCACATATATCTCTCCCCTTCACACATATTGACTAGAGTGTGGATGTTAACTGATTGGCCACTATTCATTGATAAACACAGACATCATTCATCAGATGGGATAAAAACAACTGTTTAACACTGGGTATATAGCACATCCTCCAATGCATCTTGGGTATTGAAGTTTACTATTATCACCACCATAGTTTAGTGTTCCAAATAAAAAGGTCAACCATCAAAAATAACACTATCTCTATTCACTAATTAAAAGTCAGTTTTAAAACTCACTAGTTGAATGCTATATATTCATGAATGCTAATTGGCTATATATGAGACAATATACCACAGGTACAATGCAAACAACTTATTTACTGTTCTAATTATGTTGGTAACCTGTTTATAATAGCAATATGGCACCTTGGGTGGTTGTGGTATATGGCCAATATATCAAAGCTAATGGCTGTATCCAGGAATTCTGTGTTAAAGGTCTAAAGGTCTACTTTAGGTCTAACATTAGACCTACTTCCTGACTACAGGTATGAAGGTCTACTTTAGGTCTAACATTAGGACTACTTCCTGACTACAGATATAAAGGTCTACTTTAGGTCTAACATTAGGGCTACTGCCTGATTACAGTTATAAAGGATTATAGGTCTATTAGCCTATTTTTAGCCTCTGTATAAGTGTATTTTCTGGTTTAAAGGTTAACTCAGTCATCAAAATGTGTGTTTGTTTCTTCGTAATGTCTACAGGTCTCTTAAGGTGTTGCTATCTAAGGTGAACACCTCAAAGAAGCTGATTAATTTCCATTAAATTCACGTTATTGTGAAACCTGTTTACCTCGATGCTAGACCCCCCCTTCATGTCACACGAAAAGGTTTTCAGGGAAAAGGACCACAGGCTGAAAACTTTCCACTCGATCGAACCAATCGCTGCTCGTATGTCCTTTCATGGTAAAGTACATCTAATCATGAACACAGAAATACACAGCAAAGACCTTTTTACTCAAAGACCCAGCTACTCTCTGACAGTCACCATCAGACCATCAGACCACCAGATGGACAAGTTGTGTGTCACCCTGATTGCATTCATACGTGTGTAACTTTTTTACTGGGCCTTATAGCTGGATGATAGATGATTTCTTGATGTGGTTTTATGGTTGACCAGATTTGTTAACTTATTATTGTGATATTGTGATGACTGTGGTAAAGACATGACGTTTATATTTTCATGTGAAGAAGTTTATGATGTTCTGTGATTCATCCTAACACTGTTCCTCTGCTACCTGTTGGTGCTGTTTCCTCCAGTCAGTTCATCCTAACACTGTTCCTCTGCTACCTGTAGGCGCTGTTTCCTCCAGTCAGGATGGGATCTCTGCAGCAGAGGTGGAGCTGAGAGTCAGACCAGGAGACAACATCACTCTCTACTGTGACTGTAACATAACTACTGGAGTATACATTATGTGGTATAGGAACTGTACTCACAAGTACCTGCCTCCTGTAGTTATTTCAACTAAGTTTTTAAGTTCCATCTCTCTCCCTGGATTTAATGTGTTATGGAACCCTTCTAACAACTCCTATGATCTACTGATTGAGAACATCACTGAATCTGACCTGGGACTCTACTACTGTGGGACTATGGAGAACAAGGTAGTGGATGATGGAGGTAAAGGAGGAATTAAACAGAAAGAGTTGTACCACTATGGAAACATCAGCAATAGGATTTCACTTGGTAAGAACAGTTATAATTCTGTCTTTATCTTCTGGCTATATATTTAGTATTATTAATTTTGTATTAGTCTTGGTGTGTCTGGTTTCCATGAATGAGAGGAGGTTGAGTTATTCTACCTTTATTTCAACAAGGAACACAGACTGAGACCAAGGTCTCTTTTACAGCTGGGCTCTGCGTATACATGTTTACACATACAGTTTAGGTACAATGATTAAGATACTACACAAGACAAACAAAATCATCACAGATGGTACAGCAACAGATTGTTACATTTACACATAGGTTATTCCCCTAACAGCACAAGAGCTTGCATTACCCGAAACAGTTACAAGCAATACAAAAATAAAAATCCTCCAATAAATATTTAAAATGGGCAAGGGGGACAAGAGTCTCAAGTTTAAGTTTAGTCTGCAGGCTATTCCATAGGCAAGGAGCGTAACAGGAAAAGGCAGACATACCCAACTCTGTGGAAATCACATGGGCCTCAAGTGTAATCCATGCTTGAGGTCTGGTTTTAGGAATTCTAATTCTAATATTGATGAGTGATGATAAATAAGAAGGTAGTTTATTCAGAGGTGCTTTATAGACAAACACGAGAGCATGTTGTTCTCGTCTCACGGACAGCGAAGTGCAACCCACATGTTGATATAAAACACAGTGGTGAGTTCTAGTTCTGTAGCTAGCACCTGTAATAAACCTAAGTGTGCAATGTTACATCTAGACGTTCCGCTAGCGGAACACCTGCTCCAATATCCAATGATAGGCGTGGTGCGAATTACAAATTCCTCCAAAATACAAAAACTTCAATTTTTCAAACATATGACTATTTCACAGCATTTTAAGACAAGACTCTCCATTATCTAACCACACTGTCCGATTTCAAAAAGGCTTTACAGCGAAAGCAAAACATTAGATTATGTCAGCAGAGTACCAGCCAGAAATAATCAGACACCCATTTTTCAAGCTAGCATATAATGTCACAAAAACCCAGAAGACAGCTAAATGCAGCACTAACCTTTGATGATCTTCATCAGATGACAACCCTAGGACATTATGTTATACAATACATGCATGTTTTGTTCAATCAAGTTCATATTTATATCAAAAAACAGCTTTTTACATTAGCATGTGACGTTCAGAACTAGCATACCCCCCGCAAACTTCCGGGGAATTTGCTAACAATTTACTAAATTACTCACGATAAACGTTCACAAAAAACATAACAATTATTTTAAGAATTATAGATACAGAACTCCTCTATGCACTCGATATGTCCGATTTTAAAATAGCTTTTTGGTGAAAGCACATTTTGCAATATTCTAAGTACATAGCCCAGCCATCACGGGCTAGCTATTTAGACACCCGGCAAGTTTAGCACTCACCAATATCAGATTTACTATTATAAAAGTTTTATTACGTTTTGTTGTCTTCGTCAGAATGCACTCCCAGGACTGCTACTTCAATAACAAATGTTGGTTTGGTCCAAAATAATCCATCATTATATCCGAATAGCGGCGTTTTGTTCGTGCGTCCCAGACACTATCCGAATGGTAAAGAAGGGTCGTGCGCATGGCGCAATTCGTGACAAAAAAAATCTAAATATTCCATTACCGTACTTCGAAGCATGTCAACCGCTGTTTAAAATCCATTTTTATGCCATTTTTCTTGTAAAAAAAGCGATAATATTCCGACCGGGAATGTCCATTTAGCTAAACAGAGGAAAGAAAAGAAAGCTTTCGGTCGACGCGGGCACGAGCCTGAGTCTCACAGTACTGTAACCAGCCACTACCCAAACGCGCTACTTTGTTTCAGCCAGAGCCTGCAAAGCCACGATTCAGCGTTTTGCCGCCTTCTGAGAACCTATGGCAGCCGTAGGAAGTGTCACGGGACAGCTAAGATCCTCACTCTTCAATAAACAGAGACAAGAAGAACGACACCTTGTCAGACAGGCCACTTCCTGCATGAAATCTTCTCAGGTTTTTGCCTGCCATATGAGTTATGTTATACTCACAGACACCATTCAAACAGTTTTAGAAACTTTAGGGTGTTTTCTATCCAAAGCCAATAATTATATGCATATTCTAGTTACTGGGCAGGAGTAGTAACCAGATTAAATCGGGTACGTTTTTTATCCAGCCGTGAAAATACTGCCCCCTAGCCATAACAGGATAAGTAGCATCCAGCGATTTAAGTGTTGATGCCGTAGTATGTAGATAATATCCCCATAATCTATAACAGACATAAAAGTAGCACACCTGTTTCTATAGAGGAAGCCTAGCTTGACTTTTAGCCGTTTTCAAAGTTCGTCAATATGCATTTTAAAAGACAGTTTATCGTCCAACCATATCCCTAACTATTTATATGCAGAGGCCTGATTAATTCAAGAACCATCTAAGCTTGAAAGTACAAGTTTATTTTAATCCAACTTTTTTAACCTTTCAAAAATCATAAAATGTGTTTTCTTTGCATTTAAAAAAAATGTTTCAGCTGTACAAAAGACACTTGTAGTATCTTAAAATCTGTCTCCAATAGTGATAATGCTTGGTCAGCCGTTGACGCGTTAGAGCACATGACAGTGTCATCAGCATATAAATGAATTTGACCATTTCTTATCTCATCACCGATATTCTTTATGTAGAGAGTGAACAGTAATGGACCAAGTATAGAACCTTGTGGGACCCCTTTAACCAACTCCAATGGCTCCGACTGGAGGCAGTCGACTCTAACAGCCTGACTTCTATCCTTTAGATAGTCATGAAACCAACGACAGGCATCCAATCCCAGTCCTATTGACGACAGCTCACCCAAAAGTATTGCGTGGTCTACAGGGTCAAAAGCTTTAGATAAATCTATGAACAAGGCGGCACAGTACTTTCTATTATCCAGGGCATTAGAAATATAATTTACAACACGTACAGTGGCCGTAATAGTACTGTGTTTAGGTCTGAACCAAGATTGATTACTAGAAAGACTATTGTTAACAGTTAAAAAGATGGTAAGGAACACCAATGAAACTGTATCTTATTTTGAATCAATCACCAGAGGCTGATCTAAGGTCATAAAACACAGCCTCCAGTTCATCTGTAAACATTCAATCAGCAGTAGATCATCTAAGAGTGAACTTCTGTTTGTGTTTAATGTTTTGTCCAGACACCAGTCCTCCTGAGTCCTCCCCTCCTCCTGTAGACTGTGGTCTGTGTTGGATGTTGCTGTTCAGTCTGTGTCCTGTGTCTGCTCTCCTCTCTCCTCTCCTCCACCTGTGTCTACTCCTTCTGCAGAACAACAGGTAAACTAACTTCATTATTAACAGCAGTATGTGCTCTTTCACTCTTTATAACATGAACTCACTCATTCAGTTTGTTGATGTGATGGATTTTAATTGAATAACTAACTATTAAAGTAAGGAACATCCTATAGCCTAATCTTCAGTTATTGACTACATCAGAAATATACAAAATGTATTATTTTACTTAAGTCTGTACACACTCACTCTCACTTAATCTGTTTTACTATCAACTCAATCAATCATTCAACCAGTCAAACCTTCTTTCTAATACTCTGGTAAACTAATGTAGACCATGTTAAATTGACAAATCAATATCAGATGTGTTCTTTATTTGGTGTTTTAATGGTGATAACTCTTCCTCTGCAGCTGCAACTGAGACTCAGGTTCCTCTGAACAAGTCCACCACCAGGGGAAGTGAGAGAAGGGAGAAGGTATAGTCAGATTGAGGTTTGTAGTTCTTTGACTGGTGGCCATCTTGCTTTGTAGTCCATGTTATTTGTAACCCAGTACTATTCAAAGTTCGTAGAAACACGTCAAACAATGTTTATAATCAATCCTCAGGTTGTTTTTAGTCATAATAATCAATAACATTTCAACCGGACAACAGCTTCGTCAATATAAAAGGAAAACAAGAAAGGAGTGCCCTCAGTCTTGCGCATGAAAAACCTCTGGGACACTGCAGTGTCCACTCATTCAAAGTGGTCTTACTCCCTCATTTTTCAGAGTACAAGCCTGAAACAATTTCTAAAGACTGTTGACATCTAGTGGAAGCCATTGGAAGTGCAATTTGAGTCCTACGTCAATGGATACTGTAATGGCATTCAATAGAAAACTACAAACATAAAAAAATCCCACTTCCTGGATGGATTTTACTCAGGTTTTCATCAGTTCTGTTATACTCACAGACATTATTTTAACGTATGCATATCCTAGCTTCTGGGCCTGAGTAGCAGGCAGTTTACTTTGGGCATGCTTTTCATCCGGACGTTAAAATACTGCCCCCTACCCTAGTGAGGTTTTAGCATGTTGTGTGTTGTGTTGTTGTATTAAAACCAGGAGTTCATAAGGAGAGGAGGGGAGTCCAGAAAAGAAGCAGAGACCAGTCATTCTCCATGTCTGTAGTGAATTGAACTTCTCTACCAGAGACCAGTCATTCTCCTTGTCTGTAGTGAATTGAACTTCTCTATCAGAGACCAGTCATTCTCCTTGTCTGTAGTGAATTGAACTTCTCTATCAGAGACCAGTCATGCTCCTTGTTTGTAATGAACTTCTCTTCCTCGTGTCCAACTAGATCAGCATCAAACTTTTGCCATTTGTTATTTGCCTTTCTTTTTTTTGTGCATAGAGATTTTTTTAACACAAAGTTTCTACTTTTATCTGAACTTTTTTGTCGCTTCTTTTACAATGTGATATTTTTTTTCAATTTGAAAATGTATCCAACATCTTATTGTTATGCATTTTCTATTTTGTATGGACATAATGATCATGTCTGATTTATAGTTCAAATTGAGATAATGTCTGATTTATAGCCTGTGTGTATCTTTCGTAAAGTAGCAGGTGTATATTGTCTCCACCCCTCCAGAGATCTGTATATTGTGACAAGATGCTCATGTCTATGTCTCTAACAATGGGAGTTGTTGTCCTGTGTAGTGATATTCAGAACACCTCCAGAGATCTGTTTATAGTGACAAGATTCTCATGTCTATGTCTCTAACAATAGGAGTTGTTGTCCTGTGTAGTGATATTCAGAACACCTCCAGAGATCTGTATATAGTGACAAGATGCTCATGTCTATGTCTCTAACAATGGGAGTTGTTGTCCTGTGTAGTGATATTCAGAACATCTCCAGAGATCTGTATATAGTGACAAGATGCTCATGTCTATGTCTCTAACAATGGGAGTTGTTGTCCTGTGTAGTGATATTCAGAACACCTCCAGCTGCATTAGAAAGCTGTTATTGTGATATGAAGATGCAGAATTCTGCCTCCGTCTGTCCGTCTGTCTGTCTGTCTGTCTGTCTGTCTGTCTGTCTGGGGGAGAGGTCACTAAGGGTCAAGGTGCTGAGCTGGACCTCTGGGCTGAGCTGATGTCTGGTGTCACTGATGGAATCACTAATGATCAATAACTTCTTGACCACTGGGAAATAAAAAACTGGAGGGGAAATCTCACAAGACTGACAGCCTGTCAGTTTATTAAAAGCATTCAGTGATTATATGACAGTTTAGAGAGCAATATAACAATAATCTACTTCATAATCAATAATCAATATAACATTTATAATCAATAACATTATCTCTATATACTACTAACAACATCATAGCAATAATGTACATCATAATCAATATCATTACATTCATAATCAATCAATATCATAACATTTATAATCAATAATATAATTATCTCTATACTAATAACAACATCATAAGAATAATCTATATCATAATCAATATGATAACATTCATAATCAATAACATCATGAGGTAAACAACAGCAACAACAAAACAGACCACAACAACAAACCAAAATGACTTGAGAAAAAGATGACCCCTTTATTAAAACATGTTTCAAAATACAAAGAATGAACAGATGATTATAATAATACATGGACTAATAATGGAAACACTTCAAGATAAAGAATCTAAGAGACACTAAATAAGATGAAGAATCTAAGAGACACTAAATAAGATAAAGAATCTAAGAGACACTAAATAAGATAAAGAATCTAAGAGACACTAAATAAGATAAAGAATCTAAGAGACACTAAATAAGACAAAGAATCTAAGAGACACTAAATAAGATAAAGAATCTAATAGACACTAAATAAGACAAAGAATCTAAGAGACACTAAATAAGATAAAGACAAAAATCTATAAATTCTGGAACACAAATCAAACGTATTTGAGCTACCCTCTTAAAATAATCAAAACCACATATTACCCAAAACCGCATGTTACCATGTTGGAGTCAGTCCTTTTAGATTTCTTCCAAGGTTGTAGAAAGATAAACTAATTCTGAACTTGTTATTAAAATTAGAACCACTTCAGGTTTGTCACAACATTTTAAACACCAGTCCATTGCTGACCATCGATTTAAAACACAAAACTGACCTAAGATCAGCATGTAGGGTCAGCTTCATTCTACTCCTACTCCGTCCCCTGGGCTGCTCTCTCCTCTCCCGGTCCAGCTTCAGCTCTGGAGCTCAGAGAGACCATCTCCATGGCATTGACATAAAGATCCATGCTGCTCACCCTGTTCACTGTCTTCTGCCTCCTGGTGGGCTAGGGAGTCACAGCACCAACAGTCAGACAATTACTGGTAATGTCTCTCTCTCTCTCTCTCGCTCTCTTGCTCTCTCGCTCTAAAAGATACAAAACTGGTTGATCACATAAAATAAAGTGAATGATACAGACCAATTCATTACCATACCATCAGATACAGACCAATTATCTACCATACCAATAGATACAGACCAATTCTCTACCATACCATCAGATACAGACCAATTCTCTACAATACCAACAGATACAGACCAATTCTCTACCATACCATCAGATACAGACCATACCAATAGATACAGACCAATTATGTACCATACCAAAAGACACAGACCAATTCTCTACCACACCATCAGATACAGACCAATTCTCTACCACACCATCAGATACAGACCAATTCTTTACCATACCAAGATACACAGACCAATTCTCTACGATACCAACAGATACAGACCATTTCTCTACCATACGAACAGATTCAGACCAATGTTATTGTTATTGTGAAGAGGAGACGTCTAGGAGCAACATAGAGCATAAAAATCGTCTCACTACCAATTTCCAAACGGCCTCTGGAAGCAACGTCAGCACGTGAACTGTTCGTTGAGAGCTTCATGAAATGGGTTTTTATAGCCAAGCAGCAACACACAAGCCTAAGATCACCATGCACAACGCTAAGGGTCAGCTGGAGAGATGTAAAGCTCGCCTCCATTGGACTCTGGAGAAAACACGTTGTCTGGAGCGATGAAAACACTTTCTCTGGAGCGATGAAAACCAGTTCTCTGGAGCGATGAATCATACTTCAACATCCGGAAGACCAAGGAAAAATCTGGGTTTGGCAGATGCCAGGAGAACGCTACCTGCCACAATGAGTAGTGCCAACTGTAAAGTTTGGTGGGGGAGGAATAATGGTCTAGGCCCCTTAGTTCCAGTGAAGGGAAATCTTAATGCTACAGCATACATTGACATGCTAGACGATTCTGTGCTTCCAACTTTGTGGCAACAGTTTTGGGAAAGCCCCTTTCCTGTTTCAGCATGACAGTTCCCCCGTGCACAAAGCGAGGTCCATACAGAAGTGGTTTGTCAAGATTGGTGTGGAAGACCTTGACTGGCCTGCACAGAGTCCTGAGCTCAAATGCCGACTTCGAGTCAGGTCTAATCGCACAACATCAGTGCCCAACCTCACTAATGCTCTTGTTGCTGAATGGAAGCAAGTCCCTGCAGCAATGTTCCAAAATCTAGTGGAAAGCCTTCCCAGAAGAGTGGAGGCTGTTATAGCAGCAAAGGGGGACCAACTCTATATTAATGCCCATGATTTTGGAATGAGATGTTAGATGAGCAGGTTTCCACATACTTTTGGTCATGTAGTGTACATTTCCCTTCCATGCAAATGTGTAACTCTCTTTGCAGAGGAGTTTAAATCTAATTTAATAAATTTGCTTTTGTCAGGGTCAAGCTGAGCCGGACCAAGAGTGGAAAAGGTTACTGGTTATGATGACATCACTGGTGAGAAGTCAGTTATGAAAAGATATTCAGTTGACTGCATGTTAGTCTATCAGCCCTATCTCTTTTGACATCTCCCTCTCTCCCCCCTTCCCTTATCTCTCTCTCTCTCTTCTTGACATATAGCATCAGGCCTGTTGATCTTGACTCAGGTAACAGACCTCTATCATCTACACCCCTCCCTTCTCCATCTGTAACATAAGACATATATAAAACATATTATACAATGAGTGGGTCTAATCCTGAATGCTGATTGGTTAAAACTGCATTCCAGCCGGTGTCTATTCCACAAGTTACCACCGGCTAAATCTATGTCATTTAAATGCCTATTTACTCTGTTCAATCTGATTGTACAATCCACTGTCTCATCAGGCCAGCCAGGCAACTTATAAACTTGATCTCTACTATAAAAAGCATCTAGACATTATCTCACATTTCTTTAAGACTAACATTTAGTTTTCAACATTAGAGATTTGCATAAACTGCTGTCTGTCTCTCCAGCATTTACAACATTGTTTCAATATTCAAATTCAAATCTCCAGCTGTCCCATAGTATTGAACATGTCGGGAGTCGGGACGAGACAGACACGCAGGCAGCGATTCTCAGCTTAAATCATGAATCAGCATCATGTTTATGGATATATACAAAGAAAGATCATTTGAAAACAGGTAAAACCAAACAAAGTGCAGCTAGTTTGCAGTCTTTAAAGCTTCAGTTTGAAGTGACTGTGTTAGCTGTGTCGTTGGCTAGCTCCTCTGAAAAACAGTGTCCTGACGAGTGAGAACATTTTCTATCCCAAGTGAAATCGTGCCTCATTAGCTCATTGTTATGGATGTGACCAATAAATGTCATTAGAAAACTGCTTAAACAAATGCAAATGCAGCTACTGTTGTTATTTTGGCTGCACTGTTTGATGTGACTATAAGTTAGCCATAGTTGGCTAGTTAGCGAGGAAGGGATAAGAACTTTGCCAGCCAGTATGGCAATGGAACATTCAGAACAAACGACTGGGTCCCGTCCATAGATACAGAACAAAAAGACTGAACGACTGGGTCGCGTCCATAGATACAGAACAAAAAGACTGAACGACTGGGTCGCGTCCATAGATACAGAACAAAAAGACTGAACGACTGGGTCGCGTCCATAGATACAGAAGAAAAAGACTGAACGACTGGGTCGCGTCCATAGATACAGAACAAAAAGACTGAATGACTGGGTCGCGTCCATAGATACAGAACAAAAAGACTGAACGACTGGGTCGCGTCCATAGATACAGAACAAAAAGACTGAACGACTGGGTCGCGTCCATAGATACAGAACAAAAAGACTGAACGACTGGGTCGCGTCTCTGGCAGCAACCGAACCAATAGAACGAACGACCAGCCAGCTTGGGTAGCAACCCTAGATTTGTGTCGGGACTATATCTTGTGAAAAGATGAAAAAGTATGAATAAATTAAGCAAAATAATATTGTTAATCATTATTTGAATATGTTGTTAACCCGTTATATAAAAGTGATAATGCCCTCGAAGCCGGTGACTGGAGGATATATTGACCCGGTTTTCCTGCCCTTGACGAATAACGGGGTGGCAGCTTAGTCTAGTGGTTAGAGTGTTGGACTTGTAACCGAAAGGTTGCAAGTTTGAATCCCCGAGCTGACAAGGTAAAAAGCTGCCGTTCTGCCCCTGAACAAGGCAGTTAACCCCCTGTTCCTAGGCCATCATTGAAAATAAGAATTTGTTCTTAACTGACTTGCCTCGTTATAAAAAAGGTAAAAAAATAAAACCTGAGGGCATTATCAATTAAATATATACTTTCATTAATTTACATAGAGACATATGCAATCAGTCATTGACACTTAATATACAACAGTCAGATGCATGACACCATCACACCTTAACTGACATTAGTGTCTGTCCCCAGATGGACAGTGTTGGGTTCTAGTTTGAAATATTTTACTAGAAGTTAATGGTTACATGGATGAGAAAATGTATATGCTGGGATCAATGGAGGTTGTATAAGTGCCAGGGCCTGAAAAGGAACTAAGTAAGGGAAAAGGCAATCACATGCTTGCGGTCACTGATAAGGGTGGATAACTGTGGATTAGTTAGGAATTTATGGGCCGAGGTCAGGTCAGAGGTCAGGTCAGGTCAGAGGTCAGGTCAGGTCAGAGGTCAGGTCAGATGAAGAGAGAAAAGAACAGCTGTAATTAAAGTCCAGTCTAGCAACAGAGATGTATTGGCTGTCCAGATGTGTAAGGAGGATACTCAGCATGTTATAAATATGGGTTGGTGTAAACAGGTCTTTGTCTTATGAAGCTGTGTGACACAGTGGGTGAATAAACTTGGTTTGATATGACAAACTGTTAAGCGGATCAGATCAGTGGTTAAACCCACCTACCTACAGGAAACACTGACATTAGAAAAACTCCACAGGAAACTGCTGACAGAGCAGAAAAGTTACACATAGTGTGTGCTATAATATCACCTCTAACTTTCTACTGCTTGAGTTCACCTCTTATAGAATATTGGCTGAATGTTCTAGCACCTAAATATAAACAGTACCAGCACCCAAAATGAGTACTGATGAGGTCTCATGTTAGAGCAGGACAAGGGGGGATGTGGTGTAGAAGCTAGAGGGGACAGAAGATGAGAGAAGAAGAGATGGGGGAGAAGAGGAGAGAAGAAGAGGAGAGGGAGGAGAAGAGGAGAGGAGGGAGAAGAGGAGAGGAGTGAGAAGAGGAGAGAAGAAGAGAGGGGGGAGAAGAAGAGAGGAGGGAGGAGGAGAGGAGTGAGAAGGGGAGAGGGGGAGAAGGGGAGAGGAGTGAGAAGGGGAGCGGGTGAGAAGGGGAGAAGGGGGCAAAGAAGAGAGGGGGGAGAAAAGGAGATGAAGAGGAGAGGGGGGAGAAGGGGGGAGACGAAGAGGAGAGGGAGGAGAAGAGGAGACAAGAAGAGGAGAGGGGGAGAAAAAAATGTTTTTGCTTTGTAATTATTGGGTATTGTGATGTCATTATGGAGTATTGTGATGTCATTATGGGTTATTGTGATGTCATTATGTTGTATTGTGTGTAAATTGATGAGAAAAAAAACAATAGAATACATTTTAAAATAAGGCTGTAACGTAACACAATGTGAAAAAAGTTAAGGGGTCTGAATACTTTCTGAATGCACTATTTCCCATGCAAATAAAGCTCATTTGAACTGAATTGAGACGAGAAATGAAAATCAACATGACCTTTCATGACGTGAAGGGGTTCAAATCAAAATCAAATTTATTTTTATATAGCCCTTCGTACATCAGCTGATATTCTCAAAGTGCTGTACAGAAACCCAGCCTAAAACCCCAAACAGCAAGCAAAGCATGTGAAAGAAGCACGGTGGCTAGGAAAAACTCCCTAGGAAAAACTCCCTAGAAAGGCCAAAAACCTAGGAAGAAACCTAGAGAGGAACCAGGCTATGAGGGGTGGCCAGTCCTCTTCTGGCTGTGCAGGGTGGATATTATAACAGAACATGGTCAAAATGTTAAAATGTTAAAATGTTCATAAATGACCAGCATGGTCAAATAATAATAATCATAGTAGTTGTCGAGGGTGCAACAAGCACGTCCGGTGAACAGGTCAGGGTTCCATAGCCGCAGGCAGAACAGTTGAAACTGGAGCAGCAGCACGGCCAGGTGGACTGGGGACAGCAAGGAGTCATCATACCAGGTAGTCCTGAGGCATGGTCCTAGGGCTCAGGTCCTCCGAGAGAAAGACAGAAAGAGAGAAAGAGAGAATTAGAGAGAGCATATTTAAATACACACAGGACACCGGATAAGACAAGAGAAATACTCCAGATGTAACAGACTGACCCTAGCCCCCCGACACATAAACTACTGCAGCATAAATACTGGAGGCTGAGACAGGAGGGATCAGAAGACACTGTGGCCCCATCCGATAATACCCCCGGACAGGGCCAAACAGGCAGGATATAACCCCACCCACTTTGCCAAAGCACAGCCCCCACACCACTAGAGGGATGTCTCCAACCACCAACTTACCGTCCTAAGACAAGGCCGAGTATAGCCCACAACGATCTCCGCCATGGCACAACCCAAGGGGGGGGGGGGGGGGGCGCCAACCCAGACAGGAAGACCACGTCAGTGACTCAACCCACTCAAGTGACGCACCCCTCCCATGGACGGCATGGAAGAACACCAGTAGGCCAGTGACTCAGCCTCTGTAAAAGGGTTAGAGGCAGAGAATCCCAGTGGAAAGAGGGGAACCGGCAAGGCAGAGACAGCAAGGGCGGTTCGTTGCTCCAGCCTTTCCGTTCACCCTCACACTCCTGGGCCAGACTATACTTAATCATAGGACCTACTGAAGAGATAAGTCTTCAGTAAAGACTTAAAGGTTGAGACTGAGTCTGCGTCTCTCACATTGGTAGGCAGACCATTCCATAAAAATGGAGCTCTATAGGAGAAAGCCCTACCTCCAGCCGTTTGCTTAGAAATTCTAGGGACAATTAGGAGGCCTGCGTCTTGTGACCGTAGCGTACGTGTAGGTATGTACGGCAGGACCAAATCGGAAAGATAGGTAGGAGCAAGCCCATGTAATGCTTTGTAGGTTAGCAGTAAAACCTTGAAATCAGCCCTTGCCTTAACAGGAAGCCAGTGTAGGGAGGCTAACACTGGAGTAATATGATCACATTTTTTGGTTCTAGTCAGGATTCTAGCAGCCGTATTTAGCACTAACTGAAGTTTATTTAGTGCTTTATCCGGGTAGCCGGAAAGTAGAGCATTGCAGTAGTCCAGCCTAGAAGTAACAAAAGCATGGATTAATTTTTCTGCGTCATTTTTGGACAGAAAATTTCTGATTTTTGCAATGTTACGTAGATGGAAAAAAGCTGTCCTTGAAACAGTCTTGATATGTTCTTCAAAAGAGAGATCAGGGTCCAGAGTAACGCCGAGGTCCTTCACAGTTTTATTTGAGACGACTGTACAACCATCCAGATTAATTGTCAGATTCAACAGAAGATCTCTTTGTTTCTTGGGACCTAGAACAAGCATCTCTGTTTTGTCCGAGTTTAAAAGTAGAAAGTTTGCAGCCATCCACTTCTTTATGTCTGAAACACAGGCTTCTAGCGAGGGCAATTTTGGGGCTTCACCATGTTTCATTGAAATGTACAGCTGTGTGTCGTCTGCATAGCAGTGAAATTTAACATTATGTTTTCGAATGACATCCCCAAGAGGTAAAATATATAGTGAAAACAATAGTGGTCCTAAAACGGAACCTTGAGGAACACCGAAATTTACAATTGATTTGTCAGAGGACAAACCATTCACAGAGACAAACTGATATCTTTCCGACAGACAAGATCTAAACCAGGCCAGAACTTGTCCATGTAGACCAATTTGGGTTTCCAATCTCTCCAAAAGAATGTGGTGATCGATGGTATCAAAAGCGGCACTAAGATCTAGGAGCACGAGGACAGATGCAGAGCCTCGGTCTGACGTCATTAAAAGGTCATTTACCACCTTCACAAGTGCAGTCTCAGTGCTATGATGGGGTCTAAAACCAGACTGAAGCGTTTCGTATACATTGTTTGTCTTCAGGAAGGCAGTCAGTTGCTGTGCAACAGCTTTTTCTAAAATTTTGGAGAGGAATGGAAGATTCGATATAGGCCGATAGTTTTTTATAATTTCTGGATCAAGATTCGGCTTTTTCAAGAGAGGCTTTATTACTGCCACTTTTAGTGAGCTTGGTACACATCCGGTGGATAGAGAGCCGTTTATTATGTTCAACATAGGAGGGCCAAGCACAGGAAGCAGCTCTTTCAGTAGTTTAGTTGGAATAGGGTCCAGTATGCAGCTTGAGGGTTTGGAGGCCATGATTATTTTCATCATTGCGTCAAGAGATATAGTACTAAAACACTTTAGTATCTCCCTTGATCCTAGGTCCTGGCAGAGTTGTGCAGACTCAGGACAATGGAGCTTTGGAGGAATACCCAGATTTAAAGAGGAGTCTGTAATTTGCTTTCTAATGATCATGATCTTTTCCTCAAAGAAGTTCATAAATGTATTACTGCTGAAGTGAAAGCCATCCTCCATTTGCGAAGGCTGCTTTTTAGTTAGCTTTGCGACAGTATCAAAAAGAAATTTCGGATTGTTCTTATTTTCCTCAATTAAGTTGGAAAAATAGGATGATCGAGCAGCAGTAAGGGCTCTTCGATACTGCACGGTACTGTCTTTCCAAGCTAGTCGGAAGACTTCCAGTTTGGTGTGGCGCCATTTCCGTTCCAATTTTCTGGAAGCTTGCTTCAGAGCTCGTGTATTTTCTGTATACCAGGGAGCTAGTTTCTTATGACAGATGTTTTTAGTTTTTAGGGGTGCAACTGCATCTAGGGTATTGCGCAAGGTTAAATTGAGTTCCTCGGTTAGGTGGTTAACTGATTTTTGTCCTCTGACGTCCTTGGGTAGGCAGAGGCAGTCTGGAAGGGCATCAAGGAATCTTTGGGTTGTCTGAGAATTTATAGCACGACTTTTAATGCTCCTTGGTTGGGGTCTGAGCAGATTATTTGTTGCAATTGCAAACGTAATAAAATGGTGGTCCGATAGTCCAGGATTATGAGGAAAAACATTTAGATCCACAACATTTATTCCATGGGACAAAACTAGGTCCAGAGTATGACTGTGGCAGTGAGTAGGTCCAGAGACATGTTGGACAAAACCCACTGAGTCGATGATGGCTCCGAAAGCCTTTTGGAGTGGGTCTGTGGACTTTTCCATGTGAATGTTAAAGTCACCAAAAATTAGAATATTATCTGCTATGACTACAAGATCCGATAGGAATTCAGGGAACTCAGTGAGGAACACTGCATATGGCCCAGGAGGCCTATAAACAGTAGCTATAAAAAGTGAGTGAGTAGGCTGCATAGATTTCATGACTAGAAGCTCAAAAGACGAAAACGTCATTGTTGTTATTTTTTTTGTAAATTGAAATTTGCTATCGTAAATGTTAGCAACACCTCCGCCTTTGCCGGATGCACGGGGGGTATGGTCACTAATGTAACCTGGGGGTGAGGCCTCATTTAACACAGTAAATTCATCAGGCTTAAGCCATGTTTCAGTCAGGCCAATCACATCAAGATTATTATCAGTGATTAGTTCATTGACTATAACTGCCTTGGAAGTGAGGGATCTAACATTAAGTAACCCAATTTTGAGATGTGAGGTATCACAATCTCTTTCAATAATGGCAGGAATGGAGGAGGTCTTTATACTAGTGAGATTGCTAAAGCGAACACCGCCATTTTTAATTTTGCCCAACCTAGATCGAGGCACAGACACGGTCTCAATGGGGAAAGCTGAGCTGACTACACTGACTGTGCTAGTGGCAGACTCCACTAAGCTGGCAGGCTGGCTAACAGCCTGCTGCCTGGCCTGCACCCTATTTCATTGTGGAGCTAGAGGAGTTAGAGCCCTGTCTATGTTCGTAGATAAGATGAGAGCACCCCTCCAGCTAGGATGGAGTCCGTCACTCCTCAACAGGCCAGGCTTGGTCCTGTTTGTGGGTGAGTCCCAGAAAGAGGGCCAATTATCTACAAATTCTATCTTTTGGGAGGGGCAGAAAACAGTTTTCAACCAGCGATTGAGTTGTGAGACTCTGCTGTAGAGCTCATCACTCCCCCTAACTGGGAGGGGGCCAGAGACAATTAATCGATGCCGACACATCTTTCTAGCTGATTTACACGCTGAAGCTATGTTGCGCTTGGTGACCTCTGACTGTTTCATCCTAACATCGTTGGTGCCGACGTGGATAACAATATCTCTATACTCTCTACACTCGCCAGTTTTAGCTTTAGCCAGCACCGTCTTTAGATTAGCCTTAACGTCGGTAGCCCTGCCCCCTGGTAAACAGTGTATGATCGCTGGATGATTAGTTTTAAGTCTAATACTGCGGGTAATGGAGTCGCCAATGACTAGGGTTTTCAATTTGTCAGAGCTAATGGTGGGAGCCGTCGGCGTCTCAGACCCCACAACGGGAGGAGTAGAGACCAGAGAAGTCTCGGCCTCCGACTCCGACTCGCTTAATGGGGAGAACCGGTTGAAAGTTTCTGTCGGCTGAATAAGCGACACCGGTTGAGCATTCCTACAGCGTTTCCCTCCAGAAGCCATGAGAAAGATGTCCGGCTGCGGGGACCGTGCGAGGGGGTTTATACTAACGTTACTATCTGTACTTACTGGTGGCACAGACGCTGTTTCATCCTTTCCTACACTGAAATTACCCTTGCCTAACGATCGCGTCTGAAGCTGGGCTTGCAGCACAGCTATCCTTGCCGTAAGGCGATCGTTCTCTTGTATATTATAAGTACAACGACTGCAATTAGAAGGCATCATGTTAATGTTACTTAGCTTCGGCTGTTTGAAGTCCTGACGAACCATGTCCAGATAAAACCTCCGGGGTGAAAAAGTTGAATGAAAAAAGTTGAGTGAGGGAAAAAGTAAAAATATACGGTAATGAAAAAGTAAAAAACCGTCAGGTATCAAAGTAAGATCGGCAACAAAAACGCACAGCAGCGTAAACAAGTCTGCAAGTTGTGACCGGAAACAGGAAACAGTCACTGTTTCCCCTTTGAGATGACGTGCTAATACTTTTCATACTTAATACTTAAGTATGATCTCCAATTAGAGACAACGAGAACCAGCTGCCTCTAATTGGAGATCATCCCAAACAAAACCAACATAGAAATACAAAACTAGAACATGAAATAGAAATACAAAACATAGAAAAACACCCCCTGTCACGCCCTGACCTACTCTTCAATAGAAAATAACATTTTACTGCGGTCAGGACGTGCGGTCAGGACGTGACAGGCTTATCGTTGGTATGGTGCAACAACACCCATGTGTACACACATGTGTACACACATTCCCCTTCCATGTGAACCTCTCTTTGCAGATGAGTTTACAGTATACCTAATTTAACACATTAGCTGTCGTCTGTTTGTTTTTTCAAACATTCATTTCCATAGGTCAGAGGTCAAGGTGAGCTGGACCAAAAGTGGAAGAGTGCAAAATATTACTGGTTATGATCACTGGTGAGAAGTCAGTTTTGAAAATATATTCTGTTGATGGACATCTCCCTCACTATCCCTTCCTTACTCTTTCTCTCTCCTCCACAAATCTCTCTCTCCCCTCCCCTCTTTCTCCACTACTCTCTTTCTCCCCTACTCTCTTTATCTACTACTCTCTCCTCTGCCCTACCCACCCCTCCTCTCTCCTCCATCTCTCTCTGCACATCTTTCTCTCTCTCTCTCTCGCGCGCGCCGTGTGCTCTGTCTCATTCTCTATTTCTCTATCTCTCTCTCTCTATCTCTTCCTGACATATAGCATCAGGCTTGTTGATCTTGACTCAAGTCATAGACCTCTAGGTTCTACAACCCCCCTCCCCCTTCTCCTACTCTAACATTAGACCAAAATAATGTATAATATATCATCTCATTCATTTAGATAGAGACATATAGATACAATCATTGACACACTGATTATACAACATTCAGATGCATGACACCATCACACCTTAACTGTTGTTAGTGTCTGTCCCCATATGGACAGTGTTGGGTTCTAGTTTGAGGTACTTTCTATACTAGAAGTTAGGCTATATGACTTCTATGTCATTAGTTCAATAGGTTTTTGATGTGAGATAAACTTCTTAGCAACATATCTTGGATCAGTGTCACGTCCTGACCATAGTAAGATGTTATTTTCTATGGTAGAGTAGGTCAGGGCGTGACAAGGAGTGTTTTTCTATGTTTTGTATTTCTGTGTTCATGTTCTAGTTTTGTATTTCTATGTTGCTTTTGTTTGGGATCATCTCCAATTAGAGGCAGCTGGTCCTCGTTGTCTCTAATTGGAGATCATACTTAAGTAGGGTTTTTTCCACCTGGGTTTGTGGGAGATTAATTTTGAGTAGTGTATGTTTCACCTCTGCGTTGTTTTTGTCATTCAGTTTATTTATGTATTGCATAGTTCACAGAGTAAATAAAATGTGGAACGACATATACGCTGCACTTTGGTCCGCTTTTCCTTTCGACAACCGTGGCAGAATCTCCCACCACCAAAGGACCAAGCAGCGTGCCCAGGAGGAGCAGGATCCTGGGCCCAGGAGAGGAAAGAATGGAGGACGTCCTGGACATGGGCGGAGGTAATGACAGGGGACAAGACCCTGCCATGGAAGCAGGGGGAGACAGCGAGGGAGGAATGGCAACGTTATGAGGAACTAGCACGGCAACGACGGAAGCTCGAGAGGCACACGGGGAGATTGGTAGAGTCAGGGTGGAGACCTGAGCCAACTCCCCGTGCTTACCATGGGGAGCGAGTGAAGATGCAAGCACCGTGTTATGCGGTGATGCGCACTGTGTCGCCAGTGCGCATTCACAGCCCGGTGAGATCTGCGCCTGCGCCCCGCATTTTCCGTTCTAGGTTGAGCATCCAGCCAGGACGGGTTGTGCCAGCCATAAGCTCCAGACCTCCAGTGCGCCTCCACAGCCCAGTATACCCTGTGCCTGCTCTGCGCACCCGGCCTCCAGCAATGTTCCCTAGTCCAGAGCTCTCAGCGAAGTTCCCCAGTCCGGAGCCTCCGGACTTAGTCCGGTAAGACCTGTTCCGGCTCCACTTACGAAGCCTCCAGTGATGATCCATGGCCCGGAGCCTGTAGAGATAATCCATGGCAAGAAGCCTGTAGGGATGATCCATGGCCCGGAGCCTGTAGAGATGATCCATGGCACAAAGCCTCCAGTGATAATCCATGGTCTGGAGCCTCCAAGGATTATCCATGACACAAAGCCTCCAGTGGTGATCCATGGCACGGAGCCTGCAGTGATAATCCATGGCATGGAGCCTGTAGCGACGGTCCCCGGTCCGGAACCTCCTGAGATGGCCTGCAGTCCGGAACCTCCTGAGACGGCCTGCAGTCCGGAACCTCCTGAGACGGCCTGCAGTCCGGAACCTCCTTAGACGGCCTGCAATCCGGAACCTCCTGAGACGGCCTGCAGCCCGGAGTCTTTGGCAGTGGCCTGCATCCCAGAACCTCCGGCGATGATCCGCAGCCCAGAACCTCCGGCGATGATCCACGGTCCGGTGGCACAGAAGCAGAGGGATCAGCGGGCGGAGCGGGGATTACGCCCCGTACTAGAGCCGCCGCCTCTGTTGGAGGATCCGCGGGATAAGAAGGTTATGTGTACTGCACCAGAGCCGCCATAGACAGAAGTTACCCACCCTACCCTCCCTTTTTTTGGGGGGGGGGTTTTTGGTGTTTTGTTTAGGTGCGGTCGGAGTCCGCACCTTTGGGGGGGGGGTACTGTCACGTCCTGACCGCAGTAAAATGTTATTTTCTATTGAAGAGTAGGTCAGGGCGTGACAGGGGGTGTTTTTCTATGTTTTGTATTTCTATTTCATGTTCTAGTTTTGTATTTCTATGTTGGTTTTGTTTGGGATGATCTCCAATTAGAGGCAGCTGGTTCTCGTTGTCTCTAATTGGAGATCATACTTAAGTAGGTTTTTTTTCCACCCGGGTTTGTGGGAGATTCATTTTGAGTTGTGTATGTTTCACCTCTGTGTCACGGTTTGTTTTGTTTATTTATGTATTGCATAGTTTCACAGAGTAAATAAAATGTGGAACGACATACACGCTGCACTTTGGTCTGCTTCTCCTTTCGACAACCGTGACAATCAGTGGTTGAACACACTACAGCAAACTGAAAAACTCCACAGGAAACTGCTGACAGAGCAGCAACGTTTCACATAGTGTGTGGTATAATATCACCTCTATCTTTCTGCTGAGTTCACCTCTTATAGAATATTGGCTTAATGTTCCAGCACCTAAATATAAACAGTACCAGCACCCAAAATGAGTACTGATGAGGTCAAGTGTTAGAGCAGGAGAAGGGGGGGATGTGGTGTAGAAGCTAGAGGTCTGTCACCCAAGTCAACTCAACAGGTCTAATGCTACAGTGAGGGAAAAAAGTATTTGATCCTGCTGATTTTGTACATTTGCCCACTGACAAAGAAATCATCAGTCTATAATTGGTAGGTTTATTTGAACAGTGAGAGACAGAATAACAACAAAAAAATCCAGAAAAACGCATGTCAAAAATGTTATAAATTGATTTGCATTTTAATGAGGGAAATAAGTATTTGACCCCCTCTCAATCAGAAACATTTCTGGCTCCCAGGTGTCTTTTATACAGGTAACGAGCTGAGAGATCACCTCCTCCCTATAAGCTGTCTCATCAATGTTTGTAATCAGGCCTACTACTGTAGTGTCGTCTGCAAACTTGATGATTGAGTTGGAGACGTGCTTGGCCACGTAGTGGTGGGTGAACAGGGAGCACAGGAGGGGACTGAGCACGCACTCTTCTGGGGCCCCTGTGTTGAGGATCAGAGAAGTGGAGGTGTTGTTTCCAACTTCCACCACCTGGGGGCGGCCCATCAGGAAGCCCAGGACCCAGTTGCACAGGGCGGGATTCAGACCCAGCTTGGAGGATATTATGGTGTTGATAGTCAATGAACGGCATTCTTACATAGGTATTACTCTTGACCAGACGGGATAGGGCAGTGTGCAGTGCGAACGCGATTGCATCGTCTGTTGAACTTTTCAGCAGTATGCAAATTGAACTGGATCTAGGGTGTCAGGAAAGGTAGAGGTGATATGATCCTTAACTAGCCTCTCAAAGCACTTCATGATGACAGATGTGAGTGCTACGGGGCAATAGTCATTTAGTTCAGTTGTCTTTTTTTTCTTGGGTAGAGGAACGAGTGGGGACTACAGACTGGGATAGGGAGAGATTGAATATGTCCGTAAAAACTCCAGCCAGCTGGACTGCGCATGCTCTGACGACGCGGCCACGTTGGTGGTACTGTGTTATCCTCAAAGAAGCTGAAGTAGGAGTTTAGCTTGTCCGGGAGCAAGATGTCGGTAGTTTTCCCTTTGTAATCCGTGATTGTCTGTACACCCTGTCACATATGTCTCGTATCTGAGCCGTTAATTTGTGACTTCATTTTGTCTCTGTACTGACGTTTTGCCTATTTGATTTCCTTACAGAGGGAATAACTGCACTGTTTGTATTCAAACATATTTCCAGTCACCTTGTCATGGTTAAATGCGATGGTTCGCGCTTTCAGTTTTCCCGAATGCTTCCATCTATACAGTGTTTCTGGTTTGGGTAGGTTTTAATAGTCAAAGTGGGAACAACATCCCCTATACTCTTCCTGATAAACTCAGTCACCGTGTCCGTGTATATGTCAAGGTTATTGTCAGAGGCAACCCGGAATATATCCCAGTCCACGTGATCATAACATTCTTGAAGCATGGATTCCGATTGCTCAGACCAGCATTGAATAGACCTCAGCACCGGTACTTCCTGTTTGAGTTTCTGCCTATAGCAATATAGAGTTGAGATATGATTTTCCGAAGGGAGGGTGGGCCTTGAAGGCATCCATTAACCTGTTTAGGATAGGGGGCAGTATTGACACGGCTGGATAAAAAACGTACCCGATTTAATCTGGTTACCACTCCTACCCAGTAACTAGAATATGCATATACTTATTTCACATGGATAGAAAACACCCTAAAGTTTCTAAAACTGTTTGAATGGTGTCTGTGAGTATAACAGAACTCATTTGGCAGGCAAAAACCTGACAAGGTTTCAGGCAGGAAGTGGCCTGTCTGACAAGGTGTCGTTCTTCTTGTCTCTGTTTATTGAAGAGTGAGGATCTTAGCTGTCCCGTGACACTTCCTACGGCTGCCATAGGGTCTCAGAAGGCGGCAAAAAGCTGAATCGTGGCTTTGCAGGCTCTGGCTGAAAAAAAGTAGCGCGTTTGGGTAGTGGCTGGTTACAGTACTGTGAGACTCAGGCGAGTGCCCGCGTCGACCGAAAGCTTTGTTTACTTTCCTCAGTTTAGCTAAATGGACATTCCCGGTCGGAATATTATCGCTTTTCTACGAGAAAAATGGCATAAAAATGGATTTTAAACAGCGGTTGACATGCTTCGAAGTACGGTAATGGAATATTTAGATTTTTTTTGTCACGAATTGCGCCATGCGCGCGACCCTGATTTACCATTTCAGATAGTGTCTGGGACGCACGAACAAAACGCCGCTATTCGGATATAACGCTGGATTATTTTGGACCAAACCAACATTTGTTATTGAAGTAGCAGTCCTGGGAGTGCATTCTGACGAAGACAACAAAAGGTAATCAAACTTTTATAATAGTAAAGCTGATATTGGTGAGTGCTAAACTTGCCGGGTGTCTAAATGGCTAGCCGTGATGGCTGGGCTATGTACTTAGAATATTGCAAAATGTGCTTTCACCAAAAAGCTATTATAAAATCGGACATATCGAGTGCATAGAGGAGTTCTGTATCTATAATTCTTAAAATAATTGTTATGCTTTTTGTGAACGTTTATCGTGAGTAATTTAGTAAAATGTTAGCGAATTCCCCGGAAGTTTGCGGGGGGTATGCTAGTTCTGAACGTCACATGCTAATGTAAAAAGCTGGTTTTTGATATAAATATGAACTTGATTGAACAAAACATGCATGTATTGTATAACATAATGTCCTAGGGTTGTCATCTGATGAAGATCAGCAAAGGTTAGTGCTGCATTTAGCTGTCTTCTGGGTTTTTGTGACATTATATGCTAGCTTGAAAAATGGGTGTCTGATTATTTCTGGCTTGGTACTCTGCTGACATAATCTAATGTTTTGCTTTCGTTGTAAAGCCTTTTTGAAATCGGACAGTGTGGTTAGATTAACGAGAGTCTTGTCTTTAAATAGCTGTAAAATAGTCATATGTTTGAGAAATTGAAGTAATAGGATTTTTAAGGTTTTGAAAATCGCGCCACAGGCTTCAAGTGGCTGTTACGTAGGTGGGACGAATTCGTCCCGCCTAGCCCATAGAGGTTAAGGGGGAGTAAAAGTGGTCGAGCGCTTTAGCAGCGCGAGTACTACAGTCAATGTGTTGATAGAACTTCGGTAACATTTTCCTCGAATTTGCTTTGTTAAAATCCCCAGCGACAATAAATGTGCCCTTAGGATATGTGGTTTCCAGTTTGCACAAAGTCCAGTGTAGTACCTTGATGGCCGTCATGGTTTCTGCTTGAGGGAGAATATACACAGCTGTGACTATATCCCAGCATTCTCTTGGGAGGTTTTGATTAATTGTGAAGTATTCTAGGTCATGTGAACAAAAGGACTTGAGCTTCTGTATGTTATCACAATCACACCGTGCGTAACCATAACATCATGACATCATGAAACATACACCATAACATCATGAAACATACAGCAGCACCTTTCTTCTTCCTGGAGAAAGTTCTTTATTCCTGTCTGCGCAATGTACTGAGAACCCAGCTGGCTGTATGGACGGGGACAATATATCAGGAGAGAACCATGATTCCGTGAAACACGGTATGTTACAGTCCTTGATGTCTCTCTGGAAGGAGATCCTCGCCCTAAGCTTGTCTACTTTATTGTCCAACAACTGAACATTAGCGAGTAATATACTCGGAGCGGTGGATGGTGTGCACGCCTGTAACGCGGTGAGTGACTGGTTGCCGGGAAGTCAGGCGCAGGAGAGCAGAGATGGGTGATAACAGGAGAACTTAAATATACACCCTGGCCCAAAGGCACAGGCGAGGCAGCACAAAGCACTACCACGGTAACATGAACTGGATTAACCTCTTACATCTAGACGTTCCGCTAGCGGAACACCTGCTCCAATATCCAATGATGGGCGTGGCGCGAAATACAAAGTCCTCGAAAATCCGAAAACTTCCATTTTTCAAACATATGACTATTTTACACCATTTTAAAGACAAGACTCTCCTTTATCTAACCACACTGTCCGATTTCAAAAAGGCTTTACAGCGAAAGCAAAACATTAGATTTTGTCAGCAGAGTACCCAGCCAGAAATAATCAGACACCCATTTTTCAAGCTAGCATATAATGTCACATAGTTACAACTGGGGTTGGAATGAAAACCTACTGGAGGGTAGCTCTCAATGAACAGGGTTGGAGGGCCCTGACCCAGCCTATGGTTGAACATTTTAAATGTTTTCAATGTTTCTCAGTAAAGCTTTCAGAAAAACCATATTATCAATAGAGTTACATAGTGAAATCAGGTTAATTATACCACATTATCAATAGAGTTACATAGTGAAATCAGGTTAATTATTCCAAATCAAAGTTTTTCGGTTGCATACATAGTTTAACAGATGTTATCACGTGCAGCTGAAATGCTTGTTTCTAGCTCCAACAGTACAGCAATATCTGATGATATGACTAGAATACAGTATATATGTACATATGAAGTGGGTAAAACAGGATGGAAACATTATTGACTAGTATTCCATGACTATGTACATAGGGCAGCAGTCACTAAGGTGCAGGGTAGTAAAATTGTCTAAGGTGTAGGGTATAGTACTGAGTGGCTAGTGACAGTCTCTAAGGTGCAGGGTAGAGTACCAGGTGGTAGCCGACTACTAACATTGTCTAAGGTGCAGGGTAGAGTACCGAATGGCTAGTAACAGTGTCTAAGGTGCAGGACATGGTACTGGGTGGAGGCCGGCTAGTGATAACTGTTTAACAATCTGATGACCTGGAGATTGAGAAACAGTTTCTGTATATTGGTCCCAGCTTTGATTCCTCTATACTGTCTCTGCCTTCTAGGTGGTGGTATGGTAAACAGGCCGTGGCTCGGGTGGCTGAGGTCCTTGATGATCTTCTAGATCGTAGCGGGGTGAACAGGCCGTGGCTCGGGTGGCTGAGGTCCTTGATGATTTTCTAGATGGTAGCGGGGTGAACAGGCCGTGGCTCGGGTGGCTGAGGTCCTTGATGATCTTCTAGATGGTAGCGGGGTGAACAGGCCGTGGCTCGGGTGGCTGAGGTCCTTGATGATCTTCTAGATGGTAGCGGGGTGAACAGGCCGTGGCTCGGGTGGCTGAGGTTCTTGATGATCTTCTAGATGGTAGCGGGGCGAACAGGCCGTCGCTCGGGTGGCTGAGGTCCATGATAATCTTCTAGATGGTAGCGGGGTGAACAGGCCGTGGCTCGGGTGGCTGAGGTCCTTGATGATCTTCTAGATGGTAGCGGGTTGAACAAGCCGTGGCTCAGGTGGCTGAGGTCCTTCATGATCTTCTTGGCCGCCCTGTGACACCGGGTGCTGTAGATGTCCTGAAGGGCAGGCAGTATGACCCCGATGATGCGTTGGGCTGACCACACCACCCTCTGGACAGCCCTGTGGTTACCATCAGTGCAGTTGTCGTACCAGGTGGTGATACAGCCAGACAGAATGCTCTCGATGGTGCATCTGTAGAAATTTGTGAGGGCCTTAGGGGCTAAGCTACATTTCTTCAGGACCTATTGCGCCTTCTTCACTACGCTGTCGGTGTGAAAGGACCGTTTTAGGTCCTCAGAGAGGTACACGCAGAGGAACTTGCAGCTTTTGACCCTCTCCACTGTGGCCTTGTCGATGTGGATGGGGGCGTGCGCCCTCTGCAATCTTCTATAGTCCACTATCAACTCTTCATTTTATTGACATTGAAGGATAGGTTTTTTTCCTGGCACCACTGTTCCAGGGCTCTCACCTCCTCTCTGTAAGCTGGCATTGTGCAGTGCATTCGTCCGTGGATCTGTTGGAGCGGTATGGTGGAGGTGATATGATCCTTCACCTGCCTCTCAAAGCTCTTCATGATGACAGAAGTGAGTGTGTGTTACGAGGCGATAGTCATTTAGTTCAGTTACCTTTACTTTCTTGGGTACAGGAACAATGGTGGACATCTTGATGCAAGTGAGGAGAACAGATTTTGATAGGGAGAGATTGACTTTGTCTGTAAACACTCCAGCCAGCTGGTCTGCCTATACTCTGAGGACGTGGCTTGGGATGCCATCTGGGCCGGCAGCCTTGTGAGGGTTAATAACCTGTTAGGGCTAGGGGGCAGTATTTGCACGGCTGGATAAAAAAATGTACCCGATTTAATCTGGTTACTAATCCTACCCAGTAACTAGAATATGCATATACTTATTATATATGGATAGAAAACACTCTAAAGTTTCTAAAACTGTTTGAATGGTGTCTGTGAGTATAACAGAACTCATTTGGCAGGCAAAACCCTGAGACATTTTCTGACAGGAAGTGGATACCTGATGTGTTGTATTACCTTTAAACCTATACCATTGAAAAACACAGGGGCTGAGGAATATTTTGGCACTTCCTATTGCTTCCACTAGATGTCACCAGCCTTTACAAAGTGTTTTGAGTCTTCTGGAGGGAGATCTGACCGAACAAGAGCCATGGAACGATGATGGCCCATTAGACACCTGGCGCGCGAGTTCATGTTGGGTACCCTCGTTCCAATACGTTATAAAAGAGAATGCATTCGTCCACCTTGAATATTATTCATGTTCTGGTTAAAAAAGGCCCTAATGATTTATGCTATACAACGTTTGACATGTTTGAACGAACGTAAATATATTTTTTCCCCTCGTTCATGAAGTGAAGTCCGGCGGGCTTAGATCATGTGCTAACAAGACGGAGATTTTTGGACATAAATGATGAGCTTTTTTGAACAAAACTACATTCGTTATGGACCTGTGATACCTGGAAGTGACATCTGATGAAGAGAATCAAAGGTAATGGATTATTTACATAGTATTTTCGATTTTAGATCTCCCCAACATGACGGCTAGTCTGTATCGCAACGCGTATTTTTCTGGGCGCAGTGCTCAGATTATTGCAAAGTGTGATTTCCCAGTAAGGTTATTTTTAAATCTGGCAAATTGATTGCGTTCAAGAGATGTAAATCTATAATTCTTCAAATGACAATATAATATTTTACCAATGTTTTCTAATTTTAATTATTTAATTTGTGGTGCTGACTTGACTGCCGGTTATTGGAGGGAAACGATTTCCTGAACATCAACGCCACAGTAAAACGCTGTTTTTGGATATAAATATGAACTTGATAGAACTAAAAATGCATGCATTGTCTAACATAATGTCCTAGGAGTGTCATCTGATGGAGATTGTAAAAGGTTAGTGCATCATTTTAGCTGGTTTTATGGTTTTGGTGACCCTGTCTTTGAATTGACAAAACATTACACACAACTCTTGTAAATGTACTGTCCTAACATACTCTAAATTTATGCTTTCGCCGTAAAACCTTTTTGAAATCGTAAAACGTGGTTAGATTAAGGAGATGTTTATCTTTCAAAGGGTGTAAAATAGTTGTATGTTTGAAAAATTTGAATTTTGACATTTATTTGGATTCAAATTTGCCGCTCTTGAAATGCACTTCCTGATGAACCCAGTCACTGAGTCAGTGTACTGTATACATTGATACTATTCCAAGAGGCGACCTGGGACATTTCCCAGTCAGTGTGATCAAAACAGTCCTGAAGAATAGATTCTGATTGGTCAGACCAACATTGAATTGACCTTACCACAGGTGCATCCTGTTTAAGTTCCTGCCTATAGGCAGGGAGGAGCAGGTGGAGGTGTGATCTGATTTGGTGAAGGGAGGGCAGGGGAGGGTCTTGTAGGCATCCCGGAAGAGAGAGTATCAACGGTCAAGTGTTTTCTCTCCGCATGTAGCACAGGAGAATTTCGGGGGCATTTTCCTGCAATTTCCTTTTTTTAAATCCCCAATTACAATAAATACAGCCTCAGGATATGCGGATTCCAGTTTGCACAATATCCAGTGTAGTTCCTTGAGAGCTGTCGAGGAGTCGGCTTGGGGGGGAATATACACGGCAGTAACAATAACCAAAATTATATTATCTCGATGTAATGCAGTTGGCATTTGGTGTTGAGGCATTCCAGATCGGGAGAACAAAAGGACTTTAGTTCCTGTAGGTTACCACAATCACAACATGAGATAATCATGAGACATACCCCTCCACCTCTGATTTTAACGGAGCGTTATTTCTTCCTGTTGGTGTGATGAATGGAGAACCCCGCTGGCTGTATGAATGGGGACAATATATCTGGAGAGCCATGACCGTTAAACATAGTATATTTCAATCTCTCTCTGAACAGAGATCCTCGCCCTGAGCTCGTCTACTTTATTGTCCAGGGTCTGAACTTAAGAAAGTAATATACTTGGATGTGGTGAACTGTTTTCTCGCCGCCTGAGCCCCACTTCTCCTCCCTCTTCTCCAGATTTAATGTTTTCGTCTGGCACCCGGCATGAATTTGGTTGCCTAGTGAAGTCCAAACAAAGGATCCAGGTCAGGGAAGTTTAATTTCTGGTCAAATTTCTGGTGAGTGACCACCGATCTAATATCCAAAAGTTATAACACTAGAAACGTTCTGAGCAAATATTGTAAGAAATAAAATAAAATAAATACTTCAACGTTGGCTAGGAGCTAGATCTTGTTTGTACCACAGAACAATAGAATCTATTTTATTCCAGAAGATAGCCATTACAGACATATTGACCAATCACAAATAAGACATGATCAAAGCTCAATATAAAGTCCATAAGAATACAACTATAATTGTGTAGATCTTTTCAAATATATTTTTTAATAAATAAAAAAAACTGCAAAAAAAATATTGAAATGTGATAGGAAACAATATCCAAGCTCTTACATAAAAATTCTAGGCAAAAAAAACATCTGGGTAATAGAGAAAGAATTGGACAGACCAGCAAATGATGAAACCACATGACAACAGATTCATGCTGATCTCCTTGGACACGTAGAAGAGAAGTTCAATTCACTACAGACATGGAGAATGACTGGTCTCTCATAGAGAAGTTCAATTCACTAGAGACATGGAGAATGACTGGTCTCTGCTTCTTTTCTGGACTTCCCTCCTCTCCTTATGAACTTCTGGTTTTAACACAACAAAACACAACATGTAAAACCGGTTATCACATCACTGTAGTTGTTGAAAAATTAGGTTGATATGAGAAGCCATATGTCCTGACTGGGGTTTCCGTTAACCGATAATAGCTGGCTTTTGACCGATAAAAAATTTGAAAAGCAAATAAATAAAATTGAATACCGACCAATTGTCTCGGAGAAGAATAAAAAATCCCATTAAGAAATAATGCTTATTAGCCTCTTCATTGTAGCCTAGGTCTACTGGTTGTATGAATTTGGGATCTATCGTCCCACAACTGTCCCAGAGTCTGTTTGGAATAAGCTATTTCTTTTCTCTGCAAGCTGACCAATAGAATAGGTCAACTTTTCTACAACTCGTCTTGTTGGCTGAGGGAAAGTAAATGTCTTCAAAGTGCGCATCAGAATTAGGGAAGAAGGACCACACATTGTTGCATCCTTGACTTGCATGTCCTGTTGATATTAATTACCATAATATAAATATGATAGTCATTCTGAGCACCGTGTTTGGACACCCTAATCAGGTTACACACCCAAGGCATATGGGTCAGGTAAATTTGCGAAATGTTCGGTAATTTCAAATGTGGATGTCAAATGTCTGCAGCCTAACAGAAACCCTGGTCTTGAGACACCGTGTGTGTTCCATGGCCCAGAAGGCAGCAGGAATGAGGAGCAGAAACAAAGCTTTGGAGGCCACCATCAGGACCCAGCTCAGACCACAGTCGGCAGACACACCACAGTCAGGACAGTCACATGATGTGATGGTGGGGGAGTCCTCTGTACAGTAGAGAGGAACAACATCACTACACAGCTTACTGTGTATGGTTAATATAACCTATCATCTAGTCCCCTGGATACAGTTACTACAAACTACGTGTTGTTTTAATATGAACTTTAAAAAGCTTCAGAACATGTTCACTACCAGAGGAACATGGACTTTACTGGATGTTCACACATGAAACAAGGAACACATTTTTACCATTTAAAATCCAAGTGGTGACCTTTCCATAGTGGTAGACCTGAATCTCCTCTTCATCATTCATCTCCTTAGTCCCACAGTAGTAGAGGCCCAGGTCATGACCCTTCGTTGGGAGGATGGTCAACAGTAGTAGACCACCTTTACTCCACACAAAGAGTTGCAAACAAATCTCTCCCTCGCCTTCCATTTGGCAAATTTGAACATAATTCTATCCTCCTGATTCCTGCTTACAAGCAAAAACTAAAGCAGGAAGCACGAGTGACTCGGTCAATAAAAAGTGGTCAGATGAAGCAGATGTTATTAAGCTACAGGACTGTTTTGCACAGACTGGAATATGTTCTGGGATTCTTACGATGGCATTGAGGAGTACATCACATCAGTCACTGGATTCATCAATAAGTGCATCGATGGTGTCATCCCCACATTGACTGTACACACATACCCCAGCCAGTAGCCATGGATTACAGGCAACATCCGCACTGAGCTGAAGGGTAAGGCTGACGCTTTCAAGGACGGGACTCTAACCCTGACGCATATAATCAAATCAAATCAAATGTATTTATATAGCCCTTCTTACATCAGCTGATATCTCAAAGTGCTGTACAGAAACATATAAGACATCCCGCTATGCCCTCCGACAAACCATAAAACAGCCAAAGCATCAATACAGGACTAAGATCGAATCGTACTACACTGGCACCGATGCTCGTCGGATGTGACAAGACTTGCAAACTATTACAGACTACAAAAGGAAGCAAAGCTCTGAGCTGCCCAGTGACAGAAGCTTTCAAGACAAGCTAAATTACTTTTATGCTCGCTTCGAGGCAAGCAACACAGAAACATGCATGAGAGCATCAGCTGTTCAGGACGACTGTGTTCACGCTCTCTGTAGCCGATTTGAGTAAGACCTTTAAACAGGTCAACATTCAAAAGGCTGCAGGGCCAGACGGATTACCAGGAACTCGGAGCATGTGCTGACCAACTGGCAAGTGTCTTCACTGACATGTTCAACCTGTCCCTGACTGAGACTGTAATACCAACATATTTCAAGCAGACTACCATCGCCTCTGTGCCCAAGAACACTAAGGTAACCTGCCTAAATGATTACCGACCCATAGCACTCACGCCTGTAGCCATGAAGGGCTTTGAAAGGGTGATCATGGCTCACATCAACACCATTTTCCCAGAAACCCAAGACCCATTCCAATTTGCATTCAACCCCATCGTGCCCTCAAAGCTCATCACTAAGCTAAGGACCCTGGGACTAAACACTTCCCTCTGCAACTGGATCCTGGACTTCCTGATGGGCCTACCCCAGGTGGTAATGGTAGGTAAAAACACATCTGCCACGCTGATCCTCAACACAGGGGGCCAGGCACAACTCCAACACCATCATTAAGTTTGCAAATGACACAACAGTAGAAGGCCAGATCACTGACAACGATTAGACAGCCTAAAAGGAAGAGGTCAGAGACCTGGCTGTGTGGTGGCAGGATAACAACCTCTCCCTTAAAGTTATCAAGCCAAAGAAGATGATTGTGGACTATAGGAAAAGGAGGACAAAGCACGCCCCCATTATCTTTGAAGCGGCCATATTGGAGCAGGTTGAGAGCTTCAAGTTCCTTGGTGTCCACATCAACAACAAGCTATCATGCTTCAAACACACCAACACAGTCTCTGAAGAGGGAACGACAAAGCCTATTCCCCCTCAGGAGACTGAAAAGATTTGGCATGGGTCTTCAGATCCTCAAGATGTTATACTGCTGCACCATCGAGAGCATCCTGACTGGTTGCATCACTCCCTGGTATGGCAACTGCTTGGCCCCCGACCGCAAGGCACTACAGAGGGCAATGCGTATGGCCCAGTACATCACTGGGGCCAAACTTCCTGCCATCCAGGACCTCTTTACCAGGTGGTGTCAGAGGAAGGCCCTAAAATGTTCAAAGACTCCAGCCACCCTAGTCATAGACTGTTCTCTCTGCTACCACATGGCAAGCGGTAACGGAGTGCCAAGTCTAGGTCCAAAAGGCTTCTTAACAGCTTCTACCCGCCAAGCCAAAAGACTCCTGAACATCTAATCAAATGGTTGCCCATACTATTTTCATCGCCCCCCCCCTCCCCCCTTTTACGCTGCTGCTTTTCTCTGATTATAATCCATGCATAGTCACTTTAACTCTACCTACATGTACATTACACCTCAATTACCTCGACTAACCAGTGCCCCCTCACATTGACTCTCTACCGGTACCCCGTGTATATAGCCTCGCTAATATAATTTCACTGCTGCTCTTTAATTATTTGTTATTTTCTACTTAAAGCTTATTTTTCTTAAAACTGCATTGTTGATTATGGGCTTATAAGTTAGCATTTCACTCTTATATTTGGGCATGTAACTGTTGAGGTAGGTTCCTTGTTCCTTGTCAATCATTGGCTTATTGTTGTTGCCGGGGTAAGTTCCATGTTCCTTGTCAATCATTGGCTTATTGGTGAAATCAGCATTCTGACAATATCATCTTTAAGTAAATTAATCAAACCTTTATTAATGCAATTGCACACAGCTAACAGCTAACAATGGAAACACATAATGTATGTTTCAGAGTAAGTTCTGCACCCCACCTAAAGGCACAGCTGATTATATACATGTGATCACTACCTGGTGGTATAATCACCAACGTCAGTGTATGTGTGCAGCAGTAAACTGAGGTTACCTTATAAAGTAACCTAGTACAGTAGCTTCTCTGAATTCATTAGCATTGTCCACTGTCACACAAGATCAACATGTCAAAACCAGACAGTGGTTACTTCTCTTTATCTAGTTTCAGTCTGACTCAGACCCAGCCTGCAAGCACACTCTCACAGCAGCCAGGGCTTAACCACAAAGACTAATATACATGCTTGTACAAATTATAGTGGCAGAGTTTTAGACACATAGCAACAGTATCTATTATAAGGCCTGCAGCAAAACATATGAATCTTAAAGTCCCTTTAATACATAATGGGGAGGGTATCTGTATTTCCGTGTTAACGACTAGATGTACTTTACCATGAAAGGACATACGAGCAGCGATTGGTTCGATCGAGTGGAAAGTTTTCAGCTCGTGGTCCTTTTCTCTGAAACCCATGTTGTGACAGGAAGAGGAGGGTCTAGCATCGAGGTAAACAGGTTTGACTTTTCTGTGGTCGTTGTAGATAGCAACACCTAAATAGCAGCACCAGGGGCCTGTTGCACAAAACTAGGATAAGGGATTAAGCCAGGATATCTTGGTGATCCTGGCTCAATTGATCCGTAATCCGGTTGCACTAAAGATGGATAGGGGGCAGGAGGATATGTTATGGTATAAATTACCATGGAGATTTATTCTGTGGAGCTAGCCTGCTCCAGACCAGGCTAAATTCCAGGATCTATTTAATCTCATCCCTAATGTCAGTCAGCAGTCACCACAAATGGAAACCAATAGTTATTTCACTGCTCACTATACATTGTTATCACATAACTAGACCCACTGTCATTATTTAAACGTTTGTGATCATTAATTTCAATGATTTTGGATAAAAAATAATTTTTAGATTATGTTGCTATCATTAGATAATTTACAGTTTCCCATAGACTATAAGGCTATATATAAAATGATAGAATATTAGGGCCACAGAGGGGAAAAAAACACAAGTAATAATATTGTAACCGGTTGTTTTAAAGGAGGACAGTTGTTAAAATGACAGATGTGGGGCATTTCGTGAAATTGTACTTCAGTATGGTTTCATAAACAAAGACATGCTGATGTGCCAGAATATTAAGTATCACATTGTCATAAGTATCAAAACTGTAAAAACAATATGTAGCTTTTCTGCAGAAAGAACCAGCCTCATAAATTTATGACTTTATCCTTTTTCTTCAGTGTGGCCCTAGTACTCTGTCATATAAACAAATACACATTCCATATGAATATAAAAACACAATGTGTAACATTATGTTCCTTTATTGAATAAGGACAAAACAAAGCAGGTAAACCATCAGCTCCTTTCGAAACTGAAGTCACAGTGACTACAAGATGGAAAGCACAGAATCCAAGCATATTATACAAAATGATACATACACATTCAAAGGTCTGTATATAACACACCCTGCATGTCTGCACACTAAAATAAATGCAGGACAAATCCATACACATCAACTGAACAGACAAATGAATGGATGCAGTAGCCTCCCTGCAGCCTTGTATTACACACAGTATACCGCACAAACATCATAAGAGGCCAAATTCGTAAAAAAACGAACCCAAAAAAAACCCAATTCCTCTGCCACCGCAGGACATATTTAACCAAAATTGAAAGCACACATACTAACTAAAATAATTCAACACATATTGGTCCCTCAGCAGCCGACCACTGTCGTCATCAGGGAAGATTGCCGGATTGTCCCAGTCCATGGCTGGTGGCACTCTGGGGGCCCTCTCCTTCCTCAGGCAGGCCACATTGTGGAGGACAGCACAAGCCACAGTAATATCACATGCCCTAACAGGGCTGACCCTTAATTTGTGAAGGCAGTGAAAGCGTGCCTTCAGGAGGCCAAAGGTCATTTCAACTCTGGCCCTGGTCCTGGCATGGGCATGGTTGTAGGCCTGCTGTGCTTCCTGGGGGTCTGTGAAAGGTGTCAGGAGAAAAGGCTGGCAGCCATACCCCCTGTCTCCCAGCAGCACACCAGAGAATTCACCTGTCAACACAAAATCTCATCATTACTACCTCATAAACACAGTGATATTCTTGACACAGCCATGATGGTTATAAATAGGGGTTGTGTGGCTTACCTTGTGATAGGCACTGATAGATTTCAGAGGCCCGAAAGATTCTGGAGTCATGGACTGAGCCAGGCCATTTTGCCACAACATTGCTGATCACACAGTCAGCATTGCAGACCATCTGAAATCATAAGATGAGGAATATTACACCAATCAATGCACATCACTGGCAATGCAGAGTGTTCGTCAATGGACAATATCAAAAAGTTATGTTCACCTGAACATTAATGCTGTGAAAGGATTTCCTATTCACAAAATCGGCCTCATGGGCACCTGAGGGGGCTTTTATCCTTATGTGTGTGCAGTCCACTGCACCAATGACATTGGGGAAACCTGTCACACAAAGTAATGAGTATCCTACTATGTGTTAACAGTTGTCCTGTAATTTGTAGATCCTCTTACCTGCAATCCTATAGAACTCCTCTTTGATGTCACAGAGTCTTCTGTGGCCAGGGAAGGAGATGAAGACATCTGCTAATGCTTTGATAGCCAGACACACACTCCTTATTGTGCGGCAAATTGTGGCCTTGTTCAGCTGTTCTGCATCCCCCACTGAGTACAGGAAGGCTCCACTAGAAAAAAAGCGCAAGGCCACACAAACCATTTGCTCCACACTCAGTGCATGGCTCCGTGCAGTGCGGTGCTTAATCCTGGGACCCAGTAGTCTGCATAGATACCTGATGCCATCTGCAGAAAACCTGTATCTTTCATATAGATGGTCATCAGGGAAGGCCAGTGGGTCCAACCGGTCCCTGAAGACCCTTTCTCGCCTGAAGGCTCTCCTCAGCACAAGTGCTTCTTCATCCACCACATCTCGCACGAATGGGCATGCCATTGTCAGAGCAGAAAGGAACACACAATTTTGGGCCTTCATATAGGCTAGTGGCCACACCTGGTGCTGGGGGGGTGGGCAAAAGAGGGCGATGCCTTATAACGATGACTTGGTTGTACTGATTGCTGGGAAAATAAAAAAAACCTTAGAAAGATGCCACCGTCCTGTGTGCTCACAATAAGAGCTCATATGTCATGGCTCACTTGACTTTACGAGAATATACCTAATTTTTATTTTGAGCTGTGTCATCTTCTTGGAGCTGGGGGAGGAAAGAAAAATAATGATTAATACATTTGTGTTACAGTTAGCATACAGTGTACATTGAAGGCATATCTCACCTCCCTCTCAAGTTTTTTTATTTCAAGGTCCAGTTTCCTAATTGTCCTCTTTTTTATTTCGGACTCCAGTGCAAGATATTCCATCTTTTTCTTCTTGTACTGAATGTCTATGTCTGCCAGTTCTATTTGGCGCCGGAGGTGGTTGCCATACAACTTTCTGATAGCTTGTGAGCTCTGTGAACACAATACAATTAGCGCAGCTGGAATTTGGCAGGATGTGGTGTCCTTTTATTAATACGCACTATGTTGCCAGGCTGGTTTTCCCACTGTATAGCATCTGGGTCCTGTAAAAGAAATTAGATTTTTTGATTTTGATGAGGACTCCTCACCATTGTAGAGTAAATAGTACTTTCACAGTCTTAACATGATACCTCATGCCTTCTGGAATCCAGAGAGATGGTCTCCTCCTCATCATCGTCTCCATCATGTGCTGTTGCTGCTGCACTGGGGCCTTCACCCTATCACATTTAATCGGATTCATATTGAAGCTAGTAGACAAGACATGCCAGGCCTACAGTATGCCTTTGATGGAGTACTCACTGGATCAGCATCGTCTGGTGCTTGTGCTGGTGGCTCTAACAGGAACACAGTGCTGCCAGACACTGCAAGGCAATAGGTAAACCAAAGTCAGACAGTCCAAATTGATTCAATATGAATGTGGTTGTATCCCATGTAGAGATGGAAGGACATACCTTGAATGAAGCGGGTGGCATCTTGGGAGGAACCTATGCTCGTCTCTTTCCCCCCAGGGATCCCCTCTAAGACGGGCCTGCCTTTATTTAGCTCCAAGGCCATGTCCTCTGCTGGGGTAAGGTCAGCCTTTGGTGACCCACCACCCGTGCCTTGTCTGTGGGTATTCTTTTTCACTGCTAAAACAGTACAGACAATGTGTGAGCAGGCACCTTCTGGGTACAATATATGCTTGTGCTTTGTTAAATATTAGTCAGGGACCATACCATTCTGCAGAATGTTCTTGTATTTGATTTTGACCTGCTGCCATGTCCGTTTTGGCCCGTTCATGTTTAATCTACACACACACACACACACACACACATTTAATGGAGTCACACTGCAAAAAATTACTTGGTATTTTTGTCTTGTTTTCAGTAAAAATATCAAAAAATCTATCATAGCTTTATACAGTGTGATGGAGTTACTTTACACAATTTCACTCATATCTGCAGTGCATTTCAATTAAAAATGTAACCGTTTCATAATTACAGTACAACTGCATTTTTGGAGACAACATGGAACACAACATGAAGAACCAAACACTAATGTTGATGTAACTGTTGACCCTTGAAAGAGAAGACACTTCTGACAGAGACCTATCATGAGACAGAGACCTATCATGTGACAGAGGCTTATTGTTGGCCTCTATAGCTGTAGCCTGCCAGTATTAATGTTTGATTTATCAAATTATGAACATCCAGTAATCATAACATTTAAATCTCAACATAATATGTATGAGCTAATTAAGGCATCCCAAAATGTAGTATTCATCCACAAAACATCTTGGCAACAAATAGGACATAGAAAAAGTGAGAAACGCCCTCAGTGTGAAATGTGAGTTCATCATCAGGAGAATAGCTGCACCATGGCAACAGAAACAGGAAGTAAGTGTGGGTTTCCAATGTGGTGAGTGTGTCTTCTCAGACAATTGAGACTAGTTCTTAATGAGTACTGGAATTCCAACATCATAATATCAGACTGATCAACATTAGTAGTGGTCAATGTATGTACATGTTTACATGTGTTTATATATATATATATATATATATAAGGACTATGCATGATATACAATCATATGGACACACCCCCATATATCCAACTCACACACACACGCACACACACATACACACAAATATATATATGTATATACACACATACATATATGTATGTATGTGTGATACTGTTAAAGGTGTGTCCATATGATTGTATATCATGCATAGTCCTTTTTGTGTTGTTGCTACTCTGATACTGTTACTGACAGACCCAGCTACTCTGATACTGTTACTGACAGACCCAGCTACTCTGATACTGTTACTGACAGACCCAGCTACTCTGATACTGTTACTGACAGACCCAGCTACTCTGATACTGTTACTGACAGACCCAGTTACTCTGATACTGTTACTAACAGTCCCAGCTACTCTGATACTGTTACTGACAGACCCAGATAATCTGATACTGTTACTGACAGACCCAGCTACTCTGATACTGTTACTGACAGACCCAGCTACTTTGACACTGTTACTGACAGACCCAGCTACTCTGATACTGTTACTGACAGACCCAGCTACTCTGATACTGTTACTGACAGTCCCAGCTACTCTGATACTGTTACTGACAGACCCAGCTACTCTGATACTGTTACTGACAGACCCAGCTACTCTGATACTGTTACTGACAGACCCAGCTACTCTCATACTGTTACTGACAGACCCAGCTACTCTGATACTGTTACTGACAGACCCAGCTACTCTGATACTGTTACTGACAGACCCAGCTACTCTGATACTGTTACTGACAGACCCAGCTACTCTCATACTGTTACTGACAGACCCAGCTACTCTCATACTGTTACTGACAGACCCAGCTACTCTGATACTGCTCCTCAGACCTGAAACCCAGGCCCCCTTAACCCCTCCCCTACAGAGCAGCAGCGCTAGCTGAGTAAACCACAACCACACACATAGGACTATAAATGATATGCAAATGTATGGACACACTACCATATACCCACATACATATATATAAACACATGTAAACATATACATATATTGACCACTACTAATGTTGTTAAGTCTGATATTATGATGTTGGTATTACAGTACTCATATAAGAGCTAGTCACTGATTGGCTGAGAAGACACTCTCAGTACACAGGAAACCCACACTGGCGTCCTGTTGTTGTTGCCATGGTGCTGTCATTCAGCCTGAGGACGAGAGACCAAACATTGTTATTACAAGTTCGTTTGTCACATATTTCTCTCCCCTTCACAGATATTGACCAGAGTTTGGATGTTAATTGATTGTCCACTGTTCATTGATAAACACAGAGATCATTCATCAAAGGGTATCACAAGAACTGTTTAACACTGGGTATATTGCACATCTTCCAATGCATCTTGGGTATTGTAGTTTAACTGTATTAAAACAGAACATTCAATGTTCAGTTAAGCGTGCATGAGGTCAAACATGATTTCTACTGCCTGACTACAGGATTAAAGGTCTATAGTTCAACTGAGTCTCTCTATAAGTGTATTTTCTTTAAGGTTTAAAGGTCAACTCTATCATCAAAATGTGTGTTTGATTCTTATTAGTGTCTACAGGTCTCTTAAGGTGTTGCTATCTAAGGTGAACACCTAAAATAAGCTGAATATTTTCCATTGACGTCACGTTGGTTTGAAACCTGTTTACCTCGATGCTAGACCCTCCTCTTCCTGTCACAAGATGGGTTTCAGAGAAAAGGACCACGAGCTGAAAACTTTCCACTCGAATGAACCAATCGCTGCTCGTATGTCCTTTCATGGTAATGTACATCAAGGCATGAACACAGAAATACGCAGCAAAGACCTTGTTACTCAAAGACCCAGCTACTCTCTGACAGTACCTTCAGAACATCAGACCACCAGATGGACAGGCTGTGTGTCACTTTTTTTACTGTGCCTTATAGCTGGATGATAGATGATTTCTTGATGTGGTTTTATGGTTGACCAGATTTCTTATCTTATTATTGTGATATTGTGATGACTGTGGTAAAGACATGACGTTTATATTTTCAGGGGGAGAAGTTTATGATGTCAAACTGACATTCTGTGAATCATCCTAACACTGTTCCTCTGCTACCTGTAGGTGCTGTTTCCTCCAGTCAGTTCATCCTAACACTGTTCCTCTGCTACCTGTAGGTGCTGTTTCCTCCAGTCATTTCATCCTAACACTGTTCCTCTGCTACCTGTAGGTGCTGTTTCCTCCAGTCAGTTCATCCTAACACTGTTCCTCTGCTACCTGTAGGTGCTGTTTCCTCCAGTCATTTCATCCTAACACTGTTCCTCTGTTACCTGTAGGTGCTGTTTCCTCCAGTCAGTTCATCCTAACACTGTTCCTCTGCTACCTGTAGGTGCTGTTTCCTCCAGTCAGGATGGGATCTCTGCAGCAGAGGTGGAGCTGAGAGTCAGACCAGGAGACAATGTCACTCTCTACTGTGACTGTATCATAACTACTGGAGTATACATTATGTGGTATAGGAACTGTTCTCACAAGTACCAGCCTCCTCTAGTTATTTCAACTAAGTTTTTAAGTTCCATCTCTCTCCCTGGATATAATGTGGTGTGGAACCCCTCTAACAACTCATATGATCTACTGATTGAGAACATCACTGAATCTGATCTGGGACTCTACTACTGTGGGACTGTGGAGACGAACCTGGTTGGAGAAGGAAAACCATTTTTACGTAAAGAGTTGTACCACTACGGAAACATCACCACTAGGATTTCACCTGGAAAGAACAGTTATTATTCTGTCTTTATCTTCCTGCCGTATCTTTGGTATTGGTTTCTTTGAATGAGAGTTACGCCAATGAAAATGTATCTTATTTTGTATCAACCCTCTGAGACTAATCTAAACTCATAAAATGTCTCCTGAAATTCATGTTTAAACAACCAAGAGTCATGATTAACAATAGATTATTGAGAAGACCTTGATTGTTTCTAAGAGAGTAGTTCGGTTTTTATTTCATCTTTATTTAACCAGGTAGGCTAGTTGAGAACAAGTTCTCATTTACAACTGCGACCTGGCCAAGATAAAGCATAGCAATACGACACATACAACAACACAGAGTTACACATGGAATAAACAAAACATTCAGTCAAAAATACAACAGAACAGAAGAAAACAATGTTTATGTTTAATGTTTTGTCCAGAAACCAGTCCTCCCGAGCACTCCTCTTCCCCTCCACCTCCTGAAGACTGTGATGATGTCAGAACACCTGATGTTGACTGTGGGCTGTGTTGGATGTTGCTGTTCAGTCTGTGTCCTGTGTCTGCTCTCCTCTCCTCCCTCCTCTCCTCCACTTGCGTCTACTCCTTCTACAAACAACAGGTGCACTGACTCTCTCAGTCAGGAATAACTTAATAACTCATTCATGTTTTAAGTCTGGGTACCTACGTTTTTAACCTTCTTTTTTTAAAGCATTTTGACCACAATATGTAAACATCTACTAACTATTAACTGAAATGTCCTAGTTTAACCTGAAACTTGGTCTTTTAATGGTGATAACTCTTCCTCTGCAGCTCCAGCTGAGACTCCACCAGGGGAAGTGACAGCAGAGAGCAGACTACAGTCAAAATGGGTGTTGTAGTTTTATTATGGGTAGCCATCTTGATTTGTAGTCCATGTATTAGGTAACCCTGCCCTTTTCAAAAAGTTTTTTTGATGCCGATTATAGTCATTAATAACAGTAGATTAATATATATATATAAGTTGTAAAATATTAATGTTCACATATCACTAATATTAAAATATAACATATAATCTCTCGCTCTGTCTTTCTCTCGGCCTCTTTCTCTCTCTCTCTCTCTCTGTCTCTGTCTCAGTCTTGGCCTATTTCTCTGTCTGTCTGTCTCTCTCTCTATCTGTCTCTCAGGAAGAAGGACCTGTTTTATGCATTGTTGGATATCCGTCAGGAACAGAGGAGACCAAAGAAGAAGAAGAGAGTCCAGAACGCTGACTTCAGTACCTACTCAGCCATCAATACCAGCAGAGTGTGAGACCTATACCAGTCATCAATACCAGCAGAGTGCGACCTATACCATCCATCAATACCAGCAGAGTGTGAGACCTATACCAGCCATCAATACCAGCAGAGTGTGACCTATACCAGCCATCAATACCAGCAGAGTGTGAGACCTATACCAGCCATCAATACCAGCAGAGTGAGACCTATACCAGCCATCAATACCAGCAGAGTGTTAGACCTATACCAGCCGTCAATACCAGCAGAGTGTTAGACCTATACCATCCATCAATACCAGCAGAGTGAGACCTATACCAGTCATCAATACCAGCAGAGTGTGACCTGTACCAGCCGTCAATACCAGCAGAGTGTGAGACCTATACCATCCATCAATACCAGCAGAGAATGAAACTTACACCATCTGTCAATACCAGCAGAGAGTGAGACCTTTACCATCCATCAATACCAGCAGAGAAGAAGACTTACACCATCTGTCAATACCAGCAGAGTGAGACCTATACCAGCCATCAATACCAGCAGAGTGTGAGACCTATACCAACATTGCTGGGAGGACAAGGTGTAACAACAGTAATTTTGATATTTTTTAGATTTACTTAATTTTTAGGGGAAAATGTTTTGCTTTTTAAAAACCCTTTCATGCAAATTGTTTATGTTTTAACTTTTGTCTGTAACCTTTTCATAATAATAACAATATTGATTTAGAAAATGTTTTGAAACTCAAGGAATAATGTTTAAAAATCTCTTGTTTTAGTTTGTAATTCTAGGTGTTAAAGTTCATTGTTTTCCATTTGTAAGTGTATTGATATGTCTTAATGAGTCTGAATAATTATTGATTCAGTTTAATTAGATGTTATTTCATTATTTATTTGTCTCCCCCTAACTTCTCTTAGAGCACGAGGTCGTCGTATTTTGTTTGACAAATGCTTCAGCAAACCAATCAGAGCTATCTGGGGGTGTGAATTAGATGTGAAGGGGTGTGACTTACAGGGGAATAAGGTGTGGCTTAGAAATAAAGAGGGTGTGGCTTTAGAGGATGACAGAGATGCATATACAGAGCATGAAGGCTAAGGGGTGTGGTTTATATGTTAAGGGGTGTGGCTTATATGTTAAGGGGTGGGGTTTGTATGTTAAGGGGTGTGGTTTATATGTTAAGGGGTGTGTTTAACCTCTTGACTTTCGCCTAGGATAGGGGGCGCCACAGCGCATTTAGAAAAAAATGAATGCCCATTTTAAACGGCCTACTACCCAAACTCAGAAGCTAGGATATGCATATAATTAATACTTGTGGATAGAAAACACCCTAAAGTTTCTAAAACTGTTTGAATGGTGTCTGTGAGTATAACAGAACTCATATGGCAGTCAAAACCCCGAGACAGATCGAAACAGGAAGTGGAATTCTGAATTGCGAACTCAAATTCATCACGTTGCCTATTAATCACACCGTGAGCTATGGTTCATTGAGCACTTCCTATTGCTTCCACTACATTTTACATTTACATTTTAGTCATTTAGCAGACGCTCTTATCCAGAGCGACTTACAAATTGGTGCATTCACCTATAATATCCAGTGGAACAACCACTTTACAATAGTGCATCTAAATCTTTTAAGGGGGGGGGGGTTAGAAGGATTACCTTATCCTATCCCAGGTATTCCATGAAGAGGTGGGGTTTCAGGTGTCTCCGGAAGGTGGTGATTGACTCCGCTGTCCTGGCGTCGTGAGGGAGCTTGTTCCACCATTGGGGTGCCAGAGCAGCGAACAGTTTTGACTGGGCTGAGCGGGAACTGTGCTTCCTCAGAGATAGGGAGGCGAGCAGGCCAGAGGTGGATGAACGGAGTGCCCTTGTTTGGGTGTAGGGCCTGATCAGAGCCTGAAGGTACGGAGGTGCCGTTCCCCTCACAGCTCCGTAGGCAAGCACCATGGTCTTGTAGCGGATGCGAGCTTCGACTGGAAGCCAGTGGAGAGAGCGGAGGAGCGGGGTGACGTGAGAGAACTTGGGAAGGTTGAACACCAGACGGGCTGCGGCGTTCTGGATGAGTTGTAGGGGTTTAATGGCACAGGCAGGGAGCCCAGCCAACAGCGAGTTGCAGTAATCCAGACGGGAGATGACAAGTGCCTGGATTAGGACCTGCGCCGCTTCCTGTGTGAGGCAGGGTCGTACTCTGCGAATGTTGTAGAGCATGAACCTACAGGATCGGGTCACCGCCTTGATGTTGGTGGAGAACGACAGGGTGTTGTCCAGGGTCACGCCAAGGCTCTTAGCACTCTGGGAGGAGGACACAAGGGAGTTGTCAACCGTGATGGCGAGATCATGGAACGGGCAGTCCTTCCCCGGGAGGAAGAGCAGCTCCGTCTTGCCGAGGTTCAGCTTGAGGTGGTGATCCGTCATCCACACTGATATGTCTGCCAGACATGCAGAGATGCGATTCGCCACCTGGTTGTCAGAAGGGGGAAAGGAGAAGATTAATTGTGTGTCATCTGCATAGCAATGATATGAGAGACCATGTGAGGATATGACAGAGCCAAGTGACTTGGTGTATAGCGAGAATAGGAGTGGGCCAAGAACAGAGCCCTGGGGGACACCAGTGGTGAGAGCACGTGGTGCGGAGACAGATTCTCGCCACGCCACCTGGTAGGAGCGACCTGTCAGGTAGGACGCAATCCAAGCGTGCGCGGTGCCAGAGATGCCCAGCTCGGAGAGGGTGGAGAGGAGGATCTGATGGTTCACGGTATCAAAGGCAGCAGATAGGTCTAGAAGGATGAGAGCAGAGGAGAGAGAGTTAGCTTTAGCAGTGCGGAGAGCCTCCGTGACACAGAGAAGAGCAGTCTCAGTTGAATGCCCAGTCTTGAAACCTGACTGATTAGGATCAAGAAGGTCATTCTGAGAGAGATAGCAAGAGAGCTGGCCAAGCACGGCGCGTTCAAGAGTTTTGGAGAGAAAGGAAAGAAGGGATACTGGCCTGTAGTTGTTGACATCGGAGGGGTCGAGTGTAGGTTTTTTCAGAAGGGGTGCAACTCTCGCTCTCTTGAAGACGGAAGGGACGTAGCCAGCGGTCAAGGATGCGTTGATGAGCGAGGTGAGGTAGGGGAGAAGGTCTCCGGAAATGGTCTGGAGAAGAGAGGAGGGGATAGGGTCAAGTGGGCAGGTTGTTGGGCGGCCGGCCGTCACAAGACGCGAGATTTCATCTGGAGAGAGAGGGGAGAAAGAGGTCAAAGCACAGGGTAGGGCAGTGTGAGCAGGACCAGCAGTGTCGTTTGACTTAGCAAACGAGGATCGGATGTCGTCAACCTTCTTTTCAAAATGGTTGACGAAGTCATCCGCAGAGAGGGAGGAGGGGGGGGGGGAGGGGGAGGAGGATTCAGGAGGGAGGAGAAGGTAGCAAAGAGCTTCCTAGGGTTAGAGGCAGATGCTTGGAGTTTAGAGTGGTAGAAAGTGGCTTTAGCAGCAGAGACAGAAGAGGAAAATGTAGAGAGGAGGGAGTGAAAGGATGCCAGGTCCGCAGGGAGGCGAGTTTTCCTCCATTTCCGCTCGGCTGCCCGGAGCCCTGTTCTGTGAGCTCGCAGTGAGTCGTCGAGCCACGGAGCAGGAGGGGAGGACCGAGCCGGCCTGGAGGATAGGGGACAGAGGAGATCAAAGGATGCAGAGAGGGAGGAGAGGAGGGTTGAGGAGGCAGAATCAGGAGATAGGTTGGAGAAGGTTTGAGCAGAGGGAAGAGATGATAGGATGGAAGAGGAGAGAGTAGCGGGAGAGAGAGAGCGAAGGTTGGGACGGCGCAATACCATCCGAGTAGGGGGAGAGTGAGAAGTGTTGGATGAGAGCGAGAGGGAAAAGGATACAAGGTAGTGGTCGGAGACTTGGAGGGGAGTTGCAATGAGATTAGTGGAAGAACAGCATCTAGTAAAGATGAGGTCAAGCGTATTGCCTGCCTTGTGAGTAGGGGGGGAAGGTGAGAGGGTGAGGTCGAAAGAGGAGAGGAGTGGAAAGAAGGAGGCAGAGAGGAATGAGTCGAAGGTAGACGTGGGGAGGTTAAAGTCACCCAGAACTGTGAGAGGTGAGCCATCCTCAGGAAAGGAACTTATCAAGGCGTCAAGCTCATTGATGAACTCTCCAAGGGAACCTGGAGGGCGATAAATGATAAGGATGTTAAGCTTGAAAGGGCTGGTAACTGTGACAGCATGGAATTCAAATGAGGAGATAGACAGATGGGTCAGGGGAGAAAGAGAGAATGTCCACTTGGGAGAGATGAGGATTCCAGTGCCACCACCCCGCTGGCTCGATGCTCTAGGGGTATGCGAGAACACGTAGTCAGACGAGGAGAGAGCAGTAGGAGTAGCAGTGTTATCTGTGGTGATCCATGTTTCCGTCAGCGCCAGGAAGTCTAGGGACTGGAGGGTAGCATAGGCTGAGATGAACTCAGCCTTGTTGGCCGCAGACCGGCAGTTCCAGAGGCTGCCGGAGACCTGGAACTCCACGTGGGTCGTGCGCGCTGGGACCACCAGGTTAGAGTGGCAGCGGCCACGCGGTGTGGAGCGTTTGTATGGCCTGTGCAGAGGAGAGAGAACAGGGATAGACAGACACATAGTAGACAAGCTACAGAAGAGGCTACGCTAATGCAAATGAGATTGGAGTGACAAGTGGACTACACGTCTCGAATGTTCAGGAAGTTAAGCTTACGTTGCAAAAATGTTATTGACTAAGATGATACAGTACTGCTGGCTGGTGGAGTAGGCTAGCTAGCAGTGGCTGCGTTGTTGACTTTGAACGTGTAGCTGGCTAGGTAACCTCGGTAGTTTCAGTACTACACCTTGTCATGATACAAAGCAACTTTGTAGCTAGCTAGCTAACATAACACTAATCAAGACGTTCCTTGTAGTGTATTTAGTTTCAACAATGCTGCTTGTCGGTAATAGTTGGCTAGGTTAGGAAAAATGGCGTCGCGGGGGACGGAAATAGCTGGCTAGCTAACCTCGATGCCTGGCTAGCTAACAATTATCAATTAACAATTATCAAGTTATGACAAAGACAACTAGGTAGCTAGCTAGGTAACACTGCACTAGTCTAATCGTTCCGTTGTTTAGTATTAGTAACTACAGCGCTGCTAGTCGGTAACGGATGGCTAGCTGGCAGTGGGTTAGTGATGACTAGGTGTGTTGAGTAAGTCTGGCGCCGCGTCGCGGCTGGCTAGCACACCTCGATAATACTCAAACTCAAACTACACAATTATCTTAGATACAGAGACAGCACGGACAACTATGTAGCTGGCTAACTAACACTAACACCACACTAATCAAGTCGTTGCGTTGTAATGTAATAGTTTCTGCTAGTCGGTAGAAGTTGGCTAGCTAACGGTGATGACTAGCTAGCTAGCAGCTAGCAGTGTTGACAACGTTAGGAGGACGAAGATAGCTAGCCTCGATAATTACTCAGTTACTCTAAACTACACAATTATCTTTGATACAAAGACGGCTATGTAGCTAGCTAAGAAGAATTGCTCAGATCAAACAAATCAAGCCGTTGTAATGTAGCGAAGTGGAATATTACCTGTGGAGCGAAGCGTGGTGCGACTGCTCGCTCTGCTCGCTCCACACTAGATGTCCCCAGTCTTTACAAAGTGGTTTGAGTCTCCTACTGTGAAAACTGAATGAATGAGACGCTGTTGAAATTGGTCACATGAGGAGGGCCATCACCATTATGACGCCGGCGGCCCTGGCTTCCCTCCCCTTTCGAAACGTTTTGAAAGACAATGCAATCATCCTCCTTGAATCTTATTGGCTCTCTTGTTGAAAAACGCCCTGAAGATTTATGTTATACAACGTTTGACATGTTTGAACGAACCTAAATGGGAAAAAAATGCATTTTCTCGAAATGGCTGTCCCGCGGCCGACGGAGCATTTTAATCAGCCTTCAGACGCGCTAACAAGAACAAGCTCTTGGAACATAAAGGAGTAATTTTTTCGAACGAAAATACATTTGTTGTGGACCTGGGATTCCTGGAAGTGCTTTCTGATGAAGACAACCAAAGGTAAGGGATTATTGACAATAGTATACAAGACTAGATGTGATATGCAATTGTTCCAAGATGGCGCTGACCTGTAACGTTAGCCTATTTTTCAGAGTATCGCATCCCCTTTCATCGCAAAGTATGATTACCCAGTAAAGTTCATTTTAAATCTGGCATTGCAGGTGCTGTCAAGAGATATTCATCTATAAATCTTAGAATGACAATATTACATTTTAACCTCTTGACGGTCGCCTAGGATAGGGGGCGCCACAGCGCATTTTGAAAGAAATTCGTGCCCATTTTAAACGGCCTACTACTCAAACTCAGAAGCTAGGATATGCATATAATTAATACTTGTGGATAGAAAACACCCTAAAGTTTCTGAAACTGTTTGAATGGTGTCTGTGAGTATAACAGAACTCATATGGCAGTCAAAACCCCGAGACAGATGGAAACAGGAAGTGGAATTCTGAATTGCGAACTCAAATTCATCACGTTGCCTATTAATCACACCGTGAGCTATGGTTCATTGAGCACTTCCTATTGCTTCCACTAGATGTCCCCAGTCTTTACAAAGTGATTTGAGACTCCTACTGTGAAAACTGAATGAATGAGACGCAGTGGAACGTGGTCACACGGAGAGGGCCATCACCATTATGACGCAGGCGCCCCTGGTTACCCTCCCCTTTCGAAACGTTTTGAAACACAATGCAATCATCCTCCTTGAATCTTATTGGCTCTCTTGTTGAAAAACGCCCTGAAGATTTATGTTATACAACGTTTGACATGTTTGAACGAACCTAAATGGGAAAAAAATGCATTTTCTCGAAATGGCTGTCCCGTGGCCGACGGAGCATTTGAATCAGCTTTCAGATGCGCTAACAAGAACAAGCTCTTGGAACATAAAGGAGTAATTTTTTCGAACGAAAATACATTTGTTGTGGACCTGGGATTTCTGGAAGTGCTTTCTGATGAAGACAACCAAAGGTAAGGGATTATTGACAATAGTATACAAGACTAGATGTGATATGCGATTGTTCCAAGATGGCGCTGACCTGTAACGTTAGCCTATTTTTCAGAGTATCGCATCCCCTTTCATCGCAAAGTATGATTACCCAGTAAAGTTAATTTTAAATCTGGCATTACAGGTGCTTTCAAGAGATATTCATCTATAAATCTTAGAATGACAATATTACATTTTAAAAATGTTTTCGAATAGTAATTTAGTAAATTGTAGCTCTGTTTCATCGGATGCATTTGAGGGAAAATAGTTAGTCAACATTACGCACCGATGTAAAATGCTGTTTTTATATATATATATGAACTTTATCGAACAAAATAATGCATGTATTGTGTAACATGATGTTCTAGGTGTGTCATCTGATGAAGATTGTCAAAGGTTAGTGCTGCATTTAGCTGTTTTTTGGTTATTTGTGATGCATGTGGTTGGTCGGAAAATGGCTATGTGGCTACTTTTACGATATACTCCTCTAACATAATCTAATGTTTTGCTTTTGCTGTAAAGCCTTTTTGAAATCGGACAACGTGGTTCGATTCAGGAGAGGTGTCTCTATAAAATGATATAATTTGAAAAAAAAATTTAACCACCGTCCGCATACGGCCTCCGTCCGCATACGGCCTCCGTCCGCATACGGGACGGAGGCCGCACAGGGGTTAATATGTTAAGGGATGTGATTTATATGTTAAGTGGTGTGATCTATATGTTATACTGCTGCACCATCGAGAGCATCCTGACTGGTTGCATCACTCCCTGGTATGGCAACTGCTTGGCCCCCGACCGCAAGGCACTACAGAGGGCAATGCGTATGGCCCAGTACATCACTGGGGCCAAACTTCCTGCCATCCAGGACCTCTATACCAGGTGGTGTCAGAGGAAGGCCCTAAAATGTTCAAAGACTCCAGCCACCCTAGTCATAGACTGTTCTCTCTGCTACCACATGGCAAGCGGTAACGGAGTGCCAAGTCTAGGTCCAAAAGGCTTCTTAACAGCTTCTACCCCCAAGCCAAAAGCCTCCTGAACATCTAATCAAATGGTTGCCCATACTATTTGCATCGCCCCCCCCCCCCCCTCCCCCCTTTTACGCTGCTGCTTTTCTCTGATTATAATCCATGCATAGTCACTTTAACTCTACCTACATGTACATTACACCTCAATTACCTTGACTAACCAGTGCCCCCTCACATTGACTCTCTACCGGTACCCCGTGTATATAGCCTTGCTAATGTAATTTCACTGCTGCTCTTATTTGTTATTTTCTACTTAAAGCTTATTTTTCTTAAAACTGCATTGATGATTATGGGCTTATAAGTTAGCATTTCACTGTTATATTTGGGCATGTAACTGTTGAGGTAGGTTCCTTGTTCCTTGTCAATCATTGGCTTATTGTTGTTGCGGGGGTAAGTTCCATGTTCCTTGTCAATCATTGGCTTATTGGTGAATTGGCAATTGCACACAGCTAACAGCTAACAATGGAAACACATAATGTATGTTTCAGAGTAAGTTCTGCACCCCACCTAAAGGCACAGCTGATTATATACATTTGATCACTCCCTGGTGGTATAATCACCAACGTCAGTGTATGTGTGCAGCAGTAAACTGAGGTTACCTTATAAAGTAACCTAGTACAGTAGCTTCTCTGAATTCATTAGCATTGTCCACTGTCACACAAGATCAACATGTCAAAACCAGACAGTGGTTACTTCTCTTTATCTAGTTTCAGTCTGTCTCAGATCCAGCCTGCAGGTCACTCTCACAGCAGCCAGGGCTTAACCACAAAGACTAATATACATGCTATAGTATAGTGGCAGAGTTTTAGACACATAGCAACAGTATCTATTATAAGGCCTGCAGCAAAACATATGAATCTTAAAGTCCCCATAATACATAATGGGGAGGGTCTCTGTTTTTCCGTGTTAACGACTAGATGTACTTTACCATGAAAGGACATACAAGCAGTGATTAGTTCGATCGAGTGGAAAGTTTTCAGCTCGTGGTCCTTTTCTCTGAAACCCATGTTGTGTGACATGAAGGAGGATTGTCTAGCATCGAGGTAAACAGGTTTGGAAAATATTCAGCTTCTTTGATGTGGTCGTTGTAGATAGCAACACCTAAATAGCAGCACCTGGTCAAGTCAACCTGCTGCAACATCATCAAACACAACATGAAGAACCAAACACTAATGTTGATGTAACTGTTGACCTTTGAAAGAGAAGACACTTCTGACAGAGACCAATCATGAGACAGAGACCTATCATGAGACAGAGGCTTATTGTTGGCCTTTATACCTGTAACCTGCCAGTATTAATGTTTGATTTATCAAATGATGAATATCCAGTAATCATAACATTTAAATCTCAACATAATCTGTATGAGCTAATTGAGGTGTCACAAAATGTAGTATTTATCCACAAAACATCTTGGCAACAAATAGGACATAGAAAAAGTGAGAAACACACTCAGTGTGAAATGTGAGTTCATCATCAGGAGAATAGCTGCACCATGGCAACAGCATAAAGGAAGTAAGTCTGGGTTTCCTGTGTATTGAGTGTGTCTTCTCAGCCAATCAGTGACTAGCTCTTATATGAGTACTGGAATTCCAACATCATAATATCAGACTTATCAACATTAGTAGTGGTCAATGTATGTATATGTTTACATGTGTTTAGATATATATATGTATGTATATGTATGTATATATGTGTGTGTGTGTGTGGGGGGGGGGGTATATGGGGGTGTGTCCATATGATTGTATATCATGCATAGTCCTTTTTGTGTTGTTGCTACTCTGATACTGTTACTGACAGACCCAGCTACTCTGATACTGTTACTGACAGTCCCAGCAACTCTGATACACTCAAAAAATTTAGAACTAGTAATATATATATTCCTTGGTTCACTCCAGACCTGTCTGCCCTTGACCAGCACAAAAACATCCTGTGGCATTCTGCATTAGCATCGAATAGTAATAACTCTGATACTGTTACTGACAGACCCAGCTACTCTGATACTGTTACTGACAGACCCAGCTACTCTGATACTGTTACTCTGACCCAGCTTTCCCTGTGGCTCAGTTGGTAGAGCAAATCTAATCAAATCAAATGTTTTTATATAGCCCTTCTTACATCAGCTGATATATCAAAGTGCTGTACAGAAAACCAGCCTAAAACCCCAAACAGCAAGCAATCCAGGTGTAGAAGCACGGTGGCTAGGAAAAACTCCCTAGAAAGGCCAAAACCTAGGAAGAAACCTAGAGAGGAACCAGGCTCTGAGGGGTGGCCAGTCCTCTTCTGGCTGTGCCGGGTGGAGATTATAACAGCACATGGCCAAGATGTTCAAATGTTCATAAATGACCAGCATGGTCAAATAATAATATTCACAGTTGTCGAGGGTGTAACAAGTCAGCACCTCAAGAGTAAATGTCAGTTGGCTTTTCATAGCCGATCATTGAGAGTATCTCTACCTCTCCTGCTGTCTCTAGAGAGTTAAAAACTGCAGGTCTGGGACAGATAGCACGTCCATTGAACAGGTCAGGGTTCCATAGCCGCAGGCAGAACAGTTGAAACTGGAGCAGCAGCACGGTCAGGTGGACTGGGGACAGCAAGGAGTCATCATGTCAGGTAGTCCTGAGACATGGTCCTAGGGCTCAGGTCCTCCGAGAGAGAGAAAGAGAGAAAGAGAGAATTAGAGAGCATACTTAAATTCACACAGGACACCAGATAAGACAGGAGAAATACTCCAGATATTACAGACTGACCCTAGCCCCCCGACACATAAACTACTGCAGCATAAATACTGGAGGCTGAGACAGGAGGGGGCCAAACAGGAAGGATATAACCCCACCCACTTTGCCAGAGCACAGCCCCCACACCACTAGAGGGACACTTCAACCACGAACTTACCATCCTGAGACAAGGCCGAGTATAGCCCACAAAGATCTCCGCCACGGCACAACCCAAGAGGGGGCGCCAACCCAGACAGGAAGACCAGGTCAGTGACTCAACCCACTCAAGTGACGCACCCCTCCTAGGGACGGCATGGAAGAACACCAATAAACCAGTGACTCAGCCCCTGTAATAGGGTTAGAGGCAGGGAATCCCAGTGGAGAGAGGGGAACCGGCCAGGCAGAGACAGCAAGGGCGGTTCGTTGCTCTAGAGCCTTTCCGTTCACCTTCACACTCCTGGGCCAGACTACACTCAATCATAGGACCCACTGAAGAGATGAGTCTTCAGTAAAGACTTAAAGGTTGAGACCGAGTCTGGATCTCTCACATGGGTAGGCAGACTATTCCATAAAAATGGAGCTCTATAGGAGAAAGCCCTGCCTCCAGCTGTTTGCTTAGAAATTCTAGGGACAATTAGGAGGCCTGCGTCTTGTGACCGTAGCGTACGTGTAGGTATGTACGGCAGGACCAAATCGGAAAGATAGGTAGGAGCAAGCCCATGTAATGCTTTGTAGGTTAGCAGTAAAACCTTGAAATCAGCCCTTGCCTTAACAGGAAGCCAGTGTAGGGAGGCTAACACTGGAGTAATATGATCACATTTTTTTGGTTCTAGTCAGGATTCTAGCAGCCGTATTTAGCACTAACTGAAGTTTATTTAGTCCTTTATCCGGGTAGCCAGAAAGTAGAGCATTGCAGTAGTCCAACCTAGAAGTAAAAAAAGCATGGATTAATTTTTCTGCATCATTAGTGGACAGTAAGTTTCTGATTTTTGCAATGTTACGTAGATGGAAAAAAGCTGCCCTTGAAACAGTCTTGATATGTTCTTCAAAAGAGAGATCAGGGTCCAGAGTAACGCCGAGGTCCTTCACAGTTTTATTTGAGACGACTGTACAACCATCAAGATTAATTGTCAGATTTAACAGAAGATCTCTTTGTTTCTCGGGACCTAGAACAAGCATCTCTGTTTTGTCCGAGTTTAAAAGTATAACATTTGCTGCCATCCACTTCCTTATGTCTGAAACACAGGCTTCTAGCGAGGGCAATTTTGGAGCTTCACCATGTTTCATTGAAATGTACAGCTGTGTGTCATCCGCATAGCAGTGAAATTTAACATTCTGTTTTCGAATGACATCCCCAAGAGGTAAAAAAAAAATATATATATATATATATATATATATATATATATATATATATATATATAGTGAAAACAATAGTGGTCCTAAAACGGAACCTTGAGGAACACCAACATTTACAGTTGATTTGTCAGAGGACAAACCATTCACAGAGACAAACTGATATCTTTCCGACAGATAAGATCTAAACCAGGCCAGAACTTGTCCGTGTAGACCAATATGGGTTTCCAATCTCTCCAAAAGAATATGGTGATCGATGGTATCAAAGCAGCACTAAGATCTAGGAGCACGTGGACAGATGCAGAGCCTCGGTCTGACATCATTAAAAGGTCATTTACCACCTTCACAAGTGCAGTCTCAGTGCTATGATGGGGTCTAAAACGAGACTGAAGCGTTTCGTATACATTGTTTGTCTTCAGGAAGGCAGTGAGTTGCTGCGCAACAGCTTTTTCAAAACTTTTGAGAGGAATGGAAGATTCGATAGGTTTTTATATTTTCTGGGTCAAGGTTTGGCTTTTTCAAGAGAGGCTTTATTACTGCCACTTTTAGTGAGTGTAGTACACATCTGGTGGATAGAGAACCGTTTATTATGTTCAGCATAGGAGGGCCAAGCACAGGAAGCAGCTCTTTCAGTAGTTTAGTTGGAATAGGGTCCAGTATGCAGCTTGAAGGTTTACATTTACATTTTAGTCATTTAGCAGACGCTCTTATCCAGAGCAACTTACAGTAGTGAATGCATACATTTTTTTTTTTTGTACTGGCCCCCCGTGGGAATTGAACCTACAACCCTGGCGTTGCACACACCATGCTGGCGTTGCAAACACCATGCTCTAAAAACTGTGCCACAGGGAAGGCTATGATTATTTTCATCATTGTGTCAAGAGATATAGTACTAAAACACTTTAGTATCTCCCTTCATCCTAGGTCCTGGCAGAGTTGTGCAGACTCAGGACAACGGAGTTTTGGAGGAATACGCAGATTTAAAGAGGAGTCCGTAATTTGCTTTCTAATGATCGTGATCTTTTCCTCAAAGAAGTTCATGAATTTATCACTTCTGAAGTGAAAGCCATCCTCTCTTGGGGAATGCTGCTTTTTAGTTAGCTTTGCGACAGTATCAAAAAGAAATTTCGGATTGTTCTTATTTTCCTCAATTAAGTTGGAAAAATAGGATGATCGATTAGCAGTGGGGGCTCTTCGATAGTGCACGGTACTGTCTTTCCAAGCTAATCGGAAGACTTCCAGTTTGGTGTGGCGCCATTTCCGTTACAATTTTCTGGAAGCTTGCTTCAGAGCTCGTGTATTTTCTGTATACCAGGGAGCTAGTTTCTTATGACATATGTTTTTAGTTTTTAGGGGAGCAACTGCATCTTGGGTATTGCGCAAATTTAAATTGAGTTCCTCAGTTAGGTGGTTAACTGGTTTTTGTCCTCTGATGTCCTTGGGTAGGCAGAGGGAGTCTGGAAGGGCATCAAGGAATCTTTGGGTTGTCTTAGAATTTATAGCACAACTTTTGATTCTCCTTGGTTGGGGTCTGAGCAGATTATTTGTTGCGATTGCAAACGTAATAAAATGGTGGTCCGATAGTCCAGAATTATGAGGAAAAACATTAAGATCCACAACATTTATTCCACAGGACAAAACTAGGTCCAGAGTATGACTGTGGCAGTGAGTAGGTCCAGAGACATGTTGGACAAAACCCACTGAGTCGATGATGGCTCCGAAAGCCTTTTGGAGTGTGTCTGTAGACTTTTCCATGTGAATATTAAAGTCACCAAAATTGTGAATATTATCTGCTATGACTACAATGTCCGATAGGAATTCAGGGAACTCAGTGAGGAACGCTGTATATGGCCCAGGAGGCCTGTAAACAGTAGCTATAAAAAGTGATTGAGTAGCTGCATAGATTTCATGACTAGAAGCTCAAAAGACGAAAACGTTGTTTTTTTTTGTAAATTGAAATTTGCTGTCGAAAATGTTAGCAACACCTCCGCCTTTGCGGGATGCACGGGGGATATGGTCACTAGTGTAACCAGGAGGTGAGGCCTCATTTAACACAGGAAATACATCAGGCTTAAGCCATGTTTCAGTCAGGCCAATCACATCAAGATTATGATCAGTGATTAGCTCATTGACTATAACTGCCTTGGAAGTGAGGGATCTAACATTAAGTAGTCCTATTTTGAGATGTGAGGTATCACGATCTCTTTCAATAATGGCAGGAATGGAGGAGGTCTTTATTCTAGTGAGATTGCTAAGGCGAACACCGCCATGTTTAGTTTTGCCCAACCTAGGTCAAGGCACAGACACGGTCTCAATGGACATGGTGTTTGCATGGTGTTTGCAACGCCAGCATGGTGTGTGCAATGCCAGGGTTGTGGGTTTGATTGCCACGGGGGGTAGTAGAAAAAATGCATGAAATGAAATGGATGAAATGTATGCATTCACTACTGTAAGTCGCTCTGGATAAGAGCGTCTGCTAAATGACTAAAATGTAAATGTAAATGACAGACCCCAGCTACTCTGATACTGTTACTGACAGACCCAGCTGCTCTGATACTGTTACTGACAGACCCAGCTACTCTGATACTGTTACTGACAGACCCAGCTACTCTGATACTGTTACTGACAGACCCAGCTACTCTGTTACTGACAGACCCAACTACTCTGATACTGTTACTGACAGACCCAGCTACTCTGATACTGTTACTGACAGACCCAGCTACTCTGATACTGTTACTGACAGACCCAGCTACTCTGATACTGTTACTGACAGACCCAGCTACTCTGATACTGCTCCTCAGACCTGAAACCCAGGCCCCCTTAACCCCTCCCCCACAGAGCAGCAGCACTAGCTGAGTAAACCATAACCACACACATAGGACTATACATGATATGCAAATGTATGGACACACTACCATATACCCACGTACATATATATAAACACATGTAAACATATACATACATTGACCACTACTAATGTTGATAAGTCTGATATTATGATGTTGGTATTACAGTACTCATATAAGAGCTAGTCACTGATTGGCTGAGAAGACACTCTCAGTACACAGGAAACCCACACTGGCGTCCTGTTGTTGTTGCCATGGTGCTGTCATTCAGCCTGAGGACGAGAGACCAAACATTGTTATTACAAGTTCGTTTGTCACATATATCTCTCCCCTTCACACATATTGACCAGAGTGTGGATGTTAATTGATTGTCCACTGTTCATTGATAAACACAGAGATCATTCATCAAAGGGTATCACAAGAACTGTTTAACACTGGGTATATTGCACATCTTCCAATGCATCTTGGGTATTGTAGTTTAACTGTATTAAAACAGAACATTTAATGTTCAGTTAAGCGTGCATGAGGTCAAACATGATGTCTACTGCCTGACTACAGGATTAAAGTTCTATAGTTCAACTGAGTCTCTCTATAAGTGTATTTTCTTTAAGGTTTAAAGGTCAACTCTATCATCAAAATGTGTGTTTGATTCTTCTTAGTGTCTACACGTCTCTTAAGGTGTTGCTATCTAAGGTGAACACCTAAAATAAGCTGAATATTTTCCATTGACGTCACGTTGGTTTGAAACCTGTTTACCTCGATGCTAGACCCTTCTCTTCCTGTCACAACATGGGTTTCAGAGAAAAGGACCACGAACTGAAAACTTTCCACTCGAATGAACCAATCGCTGCTCGTATGTCCTTTCATGGTAATGTACAACAAGGCATGAACACAGAAATACGCAGCAAATACCTTGTTACTCAAAGACCCAGCTACACTCTGACAGTACCTTCAGAACATCAGACCACCAGATGGACAGGCTGTGTGTCACTATTTTTACTGTGCCTTATAGCTGGATGATAGATGATTTCTTGATGTGGTTTTATGGTTGACCAGATTCGTTATCTTGTTGTTGTGATACTGTGATGACTGTGGTAAAGACATGACGTTTATATTTTCAGGTGGAGAAGTTTATGATGTCAAACTGACATTCTGTGAATCATCCTAACACTGTTCCTCTGCTACCTGTAGGTGCTGTTTCCTCCAGTCAGTTCATCCTAACACTGTTCCTCTGCTACCTGTAGGTGCTGTTTCCTCCAGTCAGGATGGGATCTCTGCAGCAGAGGTGGAGCTGAGAGTCAGACCAGGAGACAATGTCACTCTCTACTGTGACTGTATCATAACTACTGGAGTATACATTATGTGGTATAGGAACTGTACTCACAAGTACCTGCCTCCTGTAGTTATTTCAACTAAGTTTTTAAGTTCCATCTCTCTCCCTGGATATCATGTGGTGTGGAACCCCTCTAACAACTCCTATGATCTACTGATTGAGAACATCACTGAATCTGACCTGGGACTCTACTACTGTGGGACTGTGGAGACTAACCTGGTGGAAGAATGAAAACCATTTATACGTAAAGAGTTGTACCACTATGGAAACATCACCACTAGGATTTCATTTGGAAAGAACAGTTATTATTCTGTCTTTATCTTCCTGCTGTATCTTTGGTATTGGTTTCTTTGAATGAGAGTTATGAAAATGTATCTTATTTTGAATCAACCCTCTGAGACTTATCTCAACTCATAAAATGTCTCCTCAAATTCATTTTTAAACAACCAAGAGTCATGATTAACAACAGATTATTGAGAAGACCTTGATTGTTTCTAAGAGAGTAGTTCTGTTTTTATTTCATCTTTATTTAACCAGGTAGGCTAGTTGAGAACAAGTTCTCATTTACAACTGCGACCTGGCCAAGATAAAGCATAGCAATACGACACATACAACAACACAGAGTTACACATGGAATAAACAAAACATACAGTCAAAAATACAATAGAACAAAAGAAAACAATGTTTATGTTTAATGTTTTGTCCAGAAACCAGTCCTCCCGAGCACTCCTTTTCCCCTCCACCTCCTGAAGACTGTGATGATGCCAGAACACCTGATGTCGACTGTGGGCTGTGTTGGATGTTGCTGTTCAGTCTGTGTCCTGTGTCTGCTCTCCTCCCTCCTCTCCTCCACTTGCGTCTACTCCTTCTACAAACAACAGGTGCACTGACTCTCTCAGTCAGGAATAACTTAATAACTCATTCATGTTTTAAGTCTGGGTACCTACGTTTTTAACCTTCTTTATTTAAAGCATTTTGACCACAATATGTAAACATCTACTAACTATTAACTGAAATGTCCTAGTTTAACCTGAAACTTGGTGTTTTAATGGTGATAACTCTTCCTCTGCAGCTCCAGCTGAGACTCCACCAGGGGAAGTGACAGCAGAGAGCAGACTACAGTCAAAATGGGTGTTGTCGTTTTATTATGGGTAGCCATCTTGATTTGTAGTCCATGTATTAGATAACCCTGCCCTTTTCAAATAGTTTTTTTGATGCCGATTATAGTCATTAATAACAGTAGATTAATATATATATATATATATATAAGTTGTAAAATATTAATGTTCACATATCACTAATATTAAAATATAACATATAATCTCTCACTCTGTCTTTCTCTCGGCCTCTTTCTCTCTCTCTCTCTGTCTCTGTCTCAGTCTTGGCCTATTTCTCTGTCTGTCTATCTTTCTCTCTGACTCTCTCTATCTGTCTCTTAGGAAAAAGGACCTGTTTTATGCATTGTTGGATATCCGTCAGGAACAGAGGAGACCAAAGAAGAAGAAGAGAGTCCAGAACTCTGACTTCAGTACCTACTCAGCCATCAATACCAGCAGAGTGTGAGACCTATACCAGCCATCAATACCAGCAGAGTGTGACCTATACCAGCCATTAATACCAGCAGAGTGAGAGACCTATACCAGCCATCAATACCAGCAGAGTGTGAGACCTATACCAGTCATCAATACCAGCAGAGTGTGAGACCTATACCAGTCATCAATACCAGCAGAGTGTGAGACCTATACCAGTCATCAATACCAGCAGAGTGTGTCCTATACCAGTCATCAATACCAGCAGAGTGTGAGACCTATTCCATCCATCAATACCAGCAGAGTGAGACCTATACCAGCCATCAATACCAGCAGAGTGTTAGACCTATACCATCCATCAATACCAGCAGAGTGTTAGACCTATACCATCCATCAATACCAGCAGAGTGAGACCTATACCAGTCATCAATACCAGCAGAGTGTGAGACCTATACCAGCCGTCAATACCAGCAGAGTGTGAGACCTATACCATCCATCAATACCAGCAGAGTGTGAGACCTATACCAGTCATCAATACCAGCAGAGTGTGAGACCTATACCATCCATCAATACCAGCAGAGTGTGACCTATACCAACCATCAATACCAGCAGAGTGTGAGACCTATACCATCCATCAATACCAGCAGAGTGTGACCTATACCAGCCATCAATACCAGCAGAGTGAGACCTATACCAGCCGTCAATATCAGCAGAGGGAGACCTATACCAGCCATCAATACCAGCAGAGTGTGACCTGTACCAGCCGTCGATACCAGCAGAGTGTGAGACCTATACCATCCATCAATACCAGCAGAGAGTGAGACTTACACCATCTGTCAATACCAGCAGAGTGAGACCTATACCAGCCATCAATACCAGCAGAGTGTGAGACCTATACCAACATTGCTGGGAGGACAAGGTGTAACAACAGTAATTTTGATATTTTTTTGATTTTCTTAATTTTTAGGGTAAAATGTTGTGCTTTTTAAAAACCCTTTCATGCAAATTGTTTATGTTTTAACTTTTGTCTGTAACCTTTTCATAATAATAACAATATTGATTTAGAAAATGTTTTGAAGCTCAGGGAATAATGTTTAAAAAGCTCTTGTTTTAGTTTGTAATTCTAGGTGTTAAAGTTCATTGTTTTCCATTTGTAAGTGTATTGATATGTCTTAATGAGTCTGAATAATTATTGATTCAGTTTAATTAGATATTATTTCATTATTTATTTGTCTCCCCCTAACTTCTCTTAGAGCACGAGGTCGTCGTATTTTGTTTGACAAATGCTTCAGCAAACCAATCAGAGCTATCTGGGGGTGTGAATTAGATGTGAAGGGGTGTGACTTACAGGTGAATAAGGTGTGGCTTAGAAATAAAGAGGGTGTGGCTTTAGAGGATGACAGAGATGCATATACAGAGCATGAAGGCTAAGGGGTGTGGTTTATATGTTAAGGGGTGTGGTTTATATGTTAAGCGGTTACCCTAGGATAGGGGGCGCCACAGCGCATTTTGAAAAAAATGTGTGCCCATTTTAAACGGCCTACTACTAAAACTCAGAAGCTAGGATATGCATATAATTAATTCTTGTGGATAGAAAACACCCTAAAGTTTCTAAAACTGTTTGAATGGTGTCTGTGAGTATAACAGAACTCATATGGCAGTCAAAACCCCGAGACAGATGGAAACAGGAAGTGGAATTCTGAATTGCGAACTCAACTTCATCACGTTGCCTATTAATCACACCGTGAGCTATGGTTCATGGAGCACTTCCTATTGCTTCCACTAGATGTCCCCAGTCTTTAAAAAGTGATTTGAGACTCCTACTGTGAAAACTGAATGAATGAGATGCAGTGGAACGTGGTCACACGGAGAGGGCCATCACCATTATGACGCCGACGCCCCTGGTTATCCTCCCCTTTCGAAACGTTTTGAAACACAATGCAATCATCCTCCTTGAATCTTATTGGCTCTCTTGTTGAAAAACGCCCTGAAGATTTATGTTATACAACGTTTGACATGTTTGAACAAACCTAAATGGGAAAAAAATGCATTTTCTCGAAATGGCTGTCCCGTGGCCGACGGAGCATTTGGATCAGCTTTCAGACGCGCTAACAAGAACAAGCTCTTGGAACATAAAGGAGTAATTTTTTCGTACGAAAATACATTTGTTGTGGACCTGGGATGCCTGGAAGTGCTTTCTGATGAAGACAACCAAAGGTAAGGGATTATTGACAATAGTATACAAGACTAGATGTGATATTTGATTGTTCCAAGATGGCGCTGACCTGTAACGTTAGCCTATTTTTCAGAGTATCGCATCCCCTTTCATCGCAAAGTATGATTACCCAGTAAAGTTAATTTTAAATCTGGCATTACAGGTGCTTTCAAGAGATATTCATCTATAAATCTTAGAATGACAATATTACATTTTAAAAATGTTTTCGAATAGTAATTTAGTAAATTGTAGCTCTGTTTCATCGGATGCATTTGAGGGAAAATAGTTAGTCAAAGTTACGCACCGATGTAAATGCTGTTTTTATATATAAATATGAACTTTATCGAACAAAAGAATGCATGTATTGTGTAACATGATGTCCTAGGTGTGTTATCTGATGAAGATTGTCAAAGGTTAGTGCTGCATTTAGCTGTTTTTTGGATATTTGTGATGCATGTGGTTGGTCGGAAAATGGCTATGTGGCTACTTTTACGATATACTCCTCTAACATAATCTAATGTTTTGCTTTTGCTGTAAAGCCTTTTTTAAATCGGACAACGTGGTTCGATTCAGGAGAGGTGTATCTATAAAACGATATAATTTGAGAAAAAAAAAAGAAAAAATGTTTTATTAAATTTTGTTATGCTAATGGCGATATGATTTTTCGCTGGATGTCCGTCCCGCATACGGGACGGAGGCCGCACAGGGGTTAATATGTTAACCTCTTAGGGCTAGGGGGCAGTATTTACACCACCGGATAAAAAACGTACCCGATTTAATCTGGTTACTATTCCTACCCATTAACTAGAATATGCATATACTTATTATATATGGATAGAAAACACCCTAAAGTTTCTAAAACTGTTTGAATGGTGTCTGTGAGTATAACAGAACTCATATGGCAGGCAAAAACCTGAGAGATTCCTTTACAGGAAGTGGCCTGTCTGACCATTTATTGGCTTTCTTTGACATCTCTTTCCAAAACAAAGGATCTCTGCGGTAACGTGACACTTCCCACGGGTCCAATAGGCTCTCAGAGCCCGGGAAAAAGCTGAATGTCGTCATTCCAGCCACAGGCTGAAACACATTATCGCCTTTGTCAAGTGGCCGATCAGGGGACAGTGGGCTTAGGCGCGTGCACTGCCTGCCCCGTCTTTCTGTTTTTTCCTCTGTTTACCGAAACGCAGATTCCCGGTTGGAATATTATCGCTTTTTTACGAGATAAATTGCATAAAAATTGATTTTAAAGAGCGGTTGACATGCTTCGAAGTACGGTAATGGAATATTTAGAATTTTTTTGTCACGAATTGCGCCATGCTCGTAACCCTGATTTATCATTTCGGATAGTGTCTAGAACGCACGAACAAAACGCCGCTATTTGGATATAACGATGGATTATTTTGGACCAAAACAACATTTGTTATTGAAGTAGAAGTCCTGGGAGTGCATTCTGACGAAGAACACCAAAGGTAATAACAATTTTGTTATAGTAAATCTGATTTTGGTGAAGGCTAAACTTGCTGGGTGTCTAAATAGCTAGCCCGTGATGGCTGGGCTATGTACTTAGAATATTGCAAAATGTGCTTTCACCAAAAAGCTATTTTAAAATCGGACATATCGAGTGTATAGATGAGTTCTGTATCTATAATTCTTAAAATAATTGTTATGCTTTTTGTGAACGGAAGGGATACAATTCATCTGCTGTTAGTGTGTATGTATGTATGTGTGTATGTATGTGTGTAGTGTATCTATTGTTTGTGTGTCGATATGTCCGTAAGCGGGGAGTAAGCATAAAATGAACATCTTTTTGTATTGTACTTCAGAACGTTCTCTGAATAAACCGTACAAACCTTTTGCAGATGCTGAGTCTTTGCCTAATTATTATTAAGCTCTCTGGGCTAGGTGGCACCAAATCGTCCCACCTACGTAACAGCCAGTTGAATCCTGTGGCGCGATTTTTAAATACCTTAGAAATGCTATTACTTCAATTTCTCAAACATATGACTATTTTACAGCTATTTAAAGACAAGACTCTCGTTAATCTAACCACACTGTCCGATTTCAAAAAGGCTTTACAACGAAAGCAAAACATTAGATTATGTCAGCAGAGTACCAAGCCAGAAATAATCAGACACCCATTTTTCAAGCTAGCATATAATGTCACAAAAACCCAGAAGACAGCTAAATGCAGCACTAACCTTTGATGATCTTCATCAGATGACACACCTAGGACATTATGTTATACAATACATGCATGTTTTGTTCAATCAAGTTCATATTTATATCAAAAACCAGCTTTTTACATTAGCATGTGACGTTCAGAACTAGCTTACCCCCCGCAAACTTCCGGCGAATTCACTAACAATTTACTAAATTACTCACGATAAACGTTCACAAAAAGCATAACAATTATTTTAAGAATTATAGATACAGAACTCCTTTATGCAATCGCGGTGTCCGATTTAAAAATAGCTTTTCGGTGAAAGCACATTTTGCAATATTCTGAGTAGATAGCCCGGCCATCATGGCTAGCTATTTTGACACCCACCAAGTTTAGCACTCACCAAACTCAGATTTACTATAAGAAAAATTGGATTACCTTTGCTGTTCTTCGTCAGAATGCACTCCCAGGACTTCTACTTCAATAACAAATGTTGGTTTGGTTTCAAATAATCCATAGTTATATCCAAATAGCGGCGTTTTGTTGTGCGTTCAAGACACTATCCGAAGGGTAACGAAGGGTGACGCGCCTGGCGCGTATCGTGACAAAAAATGTCAAAATATTCCATTACCGTACTTCGAAGCATGTCAAACGCTGTTTATAATCAATTTTTATGCGATTTTTCTCGTAAAAAAGCGATAATATTCCGACCGGGAGTAGTTGTTTTCATTCAAAGACTGAAAATGTAAACATGGAGTCGTCTCGTGCACGCGCGCACCAGTGTCATTGTTCTCAGATCGACCACTTACCAAATGCGCTACTGTTTTTTAGCCATGGCCTGCAAAGTCATCATTCAACGTTCTGGCGCCTTCTGAGAGCCTATGGGAGCATTAGAAAATGTCACATTACAGCAGAGATCCCCTGTTTTGAATAGAGATGGCAAAGAAGGCCAAGAAATTGTCAGACAGGGTACTTCCTGTACAGAATCTTCTCAGGTTTTGGCCTGCCATTTGAGTTCTGTTATACTCACAGACACCATTCAAACAGTTTTAGAAACTTTGGAGTGTTTTCTATCCAAAGCTAATAATTATATGCATATTGTAGTTTCTGGGCAGGAGTAATAATCAGTTTAAATCGGGTACGTTTTTTATCAGGCCGTGAAAATACTGCCCCCTATCCATAAGAAGTTAACCACTCAAACCTGAAGCCCCCCCCTTAACCCCTCAGACCTGAAGCCAAACCCCTCGTAACCCCTCAGTCCTCCCCTCAGACCTGAAGCCCCCTCTTAACCCCTCAGTCCTCCCCTCAGACCTGACGCCAAGGCCCTCTTAACCCCTTAGACCTGAAGACCCTCTTAACCCCTCAGTCCTGCCCTCGTCCTCCCCTCAGACCTGAAACCCAGGCACCTCTTAACCCCTGAGTCCTCCCCTCCGACCTGAAGCCCCTCTTAACCCTTTTGTCCTCCCCTCGGACCTGAAGCCCAGGCCCCCCTTAAGCCCTCAGTCCTCCCCTCAGACCTGAAACCAAGGCCCTCTTATGCCCTCAGTCCTCCCCTCAGATCTGAAACCCAGGCCCCCCTTAAGCCCTCAGTCCTCCCCTCAGACCTAAACACAAGGCCCTCTTAACCCCTTATACGTCCCCACAGACTTGAGGCCGAGAGCAGACTCAAGAAGCAGAATATACCATATACCCACATACATATTTATATATATGCACACATGTAAACACATGTAAACATATATATACATTGACCCATACTAATGTTGTTAAGTCTGATATTATGATGCTGGTATTACAGATCTCATATAAGAGCTAGTCACTGATTGCCTGAGAAGACACACCTCATACAGGAAACCACACTGACTTCCTGTTGCCATGGTGCTGTCTGTCTGTCAGCCATTTGGCCTGAGGATGAGAGTACATCCAAGTTATAACAAGTTGTATATGTTTATTTCTCACATATGTTATTTACATGCCCACTATTCATTGATATCAACAGAGCAGCATCAACCAGGATAAAAAGAACTACAACAGCTTAACATGGTTATACCAACACATCACCTAGTGCATCTTGGGTATTGTAATAGCAGAGTGTTAATAGCAGAGTGCAGAGTGTTATGGTCTAATACTTAGTGTTTAGTCTCCATGTTATCAGAGTGTTATGGTCTAATACTTAGTGTTTAGTCTCCATGTTATCAGAGTGTAATGGTTTAATACTTAGTGTTTAGTCTCCATGTTATCAGAGTGTTATGGTCTAATACTTAGTGTTTAGTCTCCATGTTATCAGAGTGTTATGGTCTAATACTTAGTGTTTAGTCTCCATGTTATCAGAGTGTTATGGTCTAATACTTAGTGTTTAGTCTCCATGTTATCAGTGTTATGGTTTAATACTTAGTGTTTAGTCTCCATGTTATCAGAGTGTTATGGTCTAATACTTAGTGTTTAGTCTCCATGTTATCAGAGTGTTATGGTCTAATACTTAGTGTTTAGTCTCCATGTTATCAGAGTGTTATGGTTTAATACTTAGTGTTTAGTCTCCATGTTATCAGAGTGTTATGGTTTAATACTTAGTGTTTAGTCTCCATGTTATCAGAGTGTTATGGTCTAATACTTAGTGTTTAGTCTCCATGTTATCAGAGTATTATGGTCTAATACTTAGTGTTTAGTCTCCATGTTATCAGAGTGTTATGGTTTAATACTTAGTGTTTAGTCTCCATGTTATCAGAGTGTTATGGTCTAATACTTAGTGTTTAGTCTCCATGTTATCAGAGTGTTATGGTCTAATACTTAGTGTTTAGTCTCCATGTTATCAGAGTATTATGGTTTAATACTTAGTGTTTAGTCTCCATGTTATCAGAGTGTTATGGTTTAATACTTAGTGTTTAGTCTCCATGTTATCTGAGTGTTATGGTCTAATACTTAGTGTTTAGTCTCCATGTTATCAGTGTTATGGTTTAATACTTAGTGTTTAGTCTCCATGTTATCAGAGTATTATGGTCTAATACTTAGTGTTTAGTCTCCATGTTATCAGAGTGTTATGGTCTAATACTTAGTGTTTAGTCTCCATGTTATCAGAGTGTTATGGTCAACCACTGGACTGGGGTCAGTAGCGTCATCTGTGTGTCCCAGTTTAGAGACCTGTCTGACTGTCAGGTTACCTAAAATAATTCATAAATCAGGGGCAGGATTTGATTTATACATTTAACTGTATAAAAAAAGCAATACTCAATGTTCAAATAAGCAAACATGAGGTCAATCATGATGATCTAACTCAGTCATCAAAATCTGTGTTTGTTTCTTCATTGAGTGTTTATAGGTCTCTTAAGGTGTTGCTATTTAAGGAAAACACCTCAAAGCTGAATATTTTCCATTGACGTCACGTTGTTGTGAAACCTGTTTACCTCGATGCTAGACCTGTCACAACATGGGTTTTAGAGAAAAGGACCACGAGCTGAAAACTTTCCACTCGATCGAACCAATCGCTGCTCGCATGTCCTTTCATGGTAAAGTACATCTAGTCATGAACACGGAAATACGCAGCAAAACCTTGTTACTCAAAGACCCAGCTACTCTCTGACAGTCACCATCAGACCATCAGACCACCAGATGGACAGGCTGTGGGTCACTCTGATTGCATTCTTATGTGAGTAACTTTTTTGCTGAAGAATGCTGATTCCTTGATGTGGTTTTATGGTTGACTAGATGTGTTATTGAGATAGTATGATGACTGTGATGTTTGTTATATTTCTGCATGTAGAGAAGTTTATGATGAACCAAATGACAATGTGTACTTCATCCTAACACTGTTCCTTCCTCTGCTACCTATAGGTGCTGTTTTTTCCAGTCAGTTCATCCTAACACTGTTCCTCTGCTACCTGTAGGTGCTGTTTCCTCCACTCAGTTCATCCTAACACTGTTCCTCTGTTACTTGTAGGTGATGTTTCCTCCAGTCAGTTCATCCTCTATACTGACTGTAGAACAACAAATGCAATGTACACAGTCTGGTTCAGGAATTGGTCTCATGAGCACCATCCTCCTCTTGTTATTACATATGTTATTACATATTATGAGAACATCACTGCATCTGACCTGGGACTCTACTACTGTGGTAATGTGACCTGGGACTCTACTACTGTGGTAATCTAACCTGGGACTCTACTACTTTGGTAATCTGACCTGGGACTCTACTACTGTGGTAATCTGACCTGGGACTCTACTACTGTGGTAATCTGACCTGGGACTCTACTACTGTGGTAATCTAACCTGGGACTCTACTACTGTGGTAATCTGACCTGGGACTCTACTACTGTGGAAATCTAACCTGGGACTCTACTACTGTGGTAATCTGACCTGGGACTCTACTACTGTGGTAATCTGACCTGGGACTCTAATACTGTGGTAATCTGACCTGGGACTCTACTACTGTGGTAATCTGACCTGGGACTCTACTACTGTGGGACTATAGAGAGTAATATGGAAAAAGAAAAACGTATTGAACAGAAAAATGTCTACCACAATGGACATGTCATGAGAAGGCTTTCATTTGGTAAGACCTATGCATTATTCTTTATTTATTTAATGGCTGTATATTTGGTTTTGGTATAGCATGTCTGGTTCCTTGAATGAGAGGAGAATGAGCTCTATGATCGTAGTCCCGCATTTTTTCCTGTGTGTTTTGTTCAGATGCCGGAACATCTGACGTAGACTGTGGTCTGTGTTGGATGTTGCTGTTCAGCCTGTGTCCTGTGTCTGTTCTCCTTTCCTCCCTCCTTTCCTCCGTCTGTTTCTACTCCTTCTGCAGAACAACAGGTAAACTCATTCTCACCTTTTTAGTGAGGATTCCCTTTTTCACTTATTCATTTTTTATGTCTGGGTATTCCTAATGAGTCTTACTTATTATTATAATAATTACCTATTTTTTTAACCTTTGTGTTTTTACCACAATAAGTAAACATCTACCAACTTTTAACTGATATGTCCTAGTTTGACCTAAAACTGTTGTTTAATGGTGATAACTCTTCTTCTGCAGCTCCAACTGAGACTCAGGGGAGGTGACGGCAGAGAGCAGACTACAGTCAAAGTGGGTGTTGTAGTTTTATTTTAAGAAGTCATCTTAATTTGTAGTCCATGCGCTTGGTAACCCTGCCTTATTGAAATAGTATTTTCAATGGTAGATAGACACATAAAAAACAGAAGATAAAAAGCAACAATACATAATGTCAAATCCTAATGTGTGATGATATATCATTAAAATTAACAGATTATTAATAATCTCTCTCTCTCACACTCAGTCACTCACTCACTTCAGTACCTACACAGCCAGAAGACCTATACAAATGTAGCTGGTATGACGACAGTGTTGATATTTTTAAGTTACTTAATTTTGAAATAATTTAATACCAGTGATATTTTTTACAACTTTTGTATGTAACCTTTTAATAATAATAACAATAGTGATTTAGAAAATGTTTTAAAGCTCAGCGAATAATGGTTAAATATCTCTTGTTATTGTAACGGTTGTTGCAAGGAGAGGACCAAGGTGCAGCGTGGTAGGTGTTCATCATGTTTATTAGTTCTGAACACTGAATCAAAAACAAAGTGGAACAAAGCGCAACAAATCTGTCAGGTGAAAAACACAATACAGAAAACAACTACCCACAAAAACACTGTGGGAAAAGGCTACCTAAGTATGGCTCCCAATCAGAGACAACAATAGACAGCTGTCCCTGATTGAGAACCATACCCAGCCAAAACAAAGAAATACACAAAACATAGAAAAAGGGACATAGAATGCCCCCCCCCTAGTCACACCCTGGCCTAACCAAAATAGAGAATAAAACCCTCTCTATGGCCAGGGTGTGGCAGTTATAGTTTTAGTTTGTAATAGTAGTTATGAAAGTTTATTGTATTTCATTTGTAGGTGTATTGATATGTGTTAATGAGGCTAAATAAATATTGATTCGGTTTAATTGATTTAATTTCATAATTTCTTTGTCTTCCTTTAACTTCTCTAGGGTAGGGGGCAGTATTTTGACGTCCGGATGAAAGGCATGCCAGTAGTAAACTGCCTGCTACTCAGACTCAGAAGGTAGGATATGCATATAATAGTGGATTTGGATAGAAAACACTTTGAAGTTTCTAAAACTGTTTGAATGATGTCTGTGAGTATAACAGAACTCATATGGCAGGGAAAAACATGAGAAAAATCCAACCAGGAAGTGTGGAAATCTGAGGTTTGTAGTTTTTCAAGTGATTGCCAATACAGTATACAGTGACTTAGGGCTCATTTTGCACTTCCTACGGTTTCCACTAAATGTCAACAGTCTTTAGAACGTTGTTTCATGCTTCTACTGTGAATGGGGAGGGAATAAGAGCTCCTGGAAGTAGATGAGTGAAAAAATGACATGAGCTCAGAGGCGTGCACTCACGTGAGAGTTAGCTGTGTTCCTTTTCTTTTTTGAAGCCATTGGAATTGTCCGGTTGGAATATTACTGAAGATTTATGATTAAAACATCCTATATATTGATACTATACATCGTTTGACATGTTTCTACGAACGTAAATATAACTTTTTTTGACTTTTCGTTGTGACATTTTGCTCGCGCTTCCTGCATTTGGAGTAGTGGACTAAACGCGTGAAAAAAATGAGATATTTGAACATAAATGATGGACTTTATCGAACAATACAAACATTTATTGTGGAACTGGGATACCTGGGAGTGCATTCTGATGAAGATCATCAAAGGTAAGTGAATATTTCTAACGTAATTTTTGTCATTTCTGTTGACTCCAAAATGGCGGGTATCTGTATGGCTTGTTTTGATATCTGAGGACTGTACTCAGATTATTGCAAAATTTGCTATCGCCGTAAAGCTTTTTTGAAATCTAAGAGAGCGGTTCCATTAACACAACAAAACACAACATGTAAAACTGGTTATCACGTCACTGTAGTGGTTGAGAAATTCAGTTAACCTGTTAGGGCTAGGGGGCAGTATTTGCACGGCTGGATAAAAAAATGTACCCGATTTCATCTGGTTACTAATCCTACCCAGTAACTAGAATATGCATATACTTATTATATATGGATAGAAAACACCCTAAAGTTTCTAAAACTGTTTGAATGGTGTCTGGGAGTATAACAGAACTCATTTGGCAGGCAAAACCCTGAGACAGATTCTGACAGCTAAATGCAGCACTAACCTTTGATGATCTTCATCAGATGACACACCTAGGACATTATGTTATACAATACATGCATGTTTTGTTCAATCAAGTTCATATTTATATAAAAAAACAGCTTTTTTACATTAGCATGTGACGTTCAGAACTAGCATACCCCCCGCAAACTTCCAGTGAATTTACTAAATTACTCACGATAAACGTTCACAAAAAACATAACAATTATTTTAAGAATTATAGATACAGAACTCCTCTATGCACTCGATATGTCCGATTTTAAAATAGCTTTTCGGTGAAAGCACATTTTGCAATATTCTCAGTAGATAGCCCAGCATCACAGGGCTAGCTATTTAGAAACCCAGCAAGTTTAGCCTTCACCAAACTCCGATTTACTATTAGAAAAGTTTGAATACCTTTGGTGTTCTTCGTCAGAATGCACTCCCAGGACTTCTACTTCAATAACAAATGTTGGTTTGGTCCAAAATAATCCATAGTTATATCCAAACAGCGGCGTTTTGTTCGTGCGTTCAAGACACTATCCGAAGTGTAAATAAGGGTCACGAGCATGGCGCATTTCGTGACAAAAGATTTCTAAATATTTCATTACCGTACATCGAAGCATGTCAACCGCTGTTTAAAATCAATTTTTAGGCCATTTTTCTCGTAAAAAAGCGATAATATTCCGATCGGGAAAGCGTGTATACGTACAAAGAGAGAGAAAATAAAAGCATGGGATCCCCTCGTGCACGAGCCTGAATCTCATAGTACTGTTACTGGCCACTATCCAAACGCGCTAATGTTTTTCAGCCAGAGCCTGCAAAGCCACGATTCAGCTTTTTGCCGCCTTCTGAGATCCCATGGGAGCCGTAGTAAGTGTCACGTAACAGCAGAGATGCCCTGTAATGGATAGAGATAATCAAGAAGGGCAAAAAATGGTCAGACAGGGTACTTCCTGTACAGAATCTTCTCAGGTTTTGGCCTGCCAAATGAGTTCTGTTATACTCACAGACACCATTCAAACAGTTTTAGAAACTTTGGAGTGTTTTCTATCCAAAGCTAATAATTATATGCATATTCTAGTTTCTGGGCAGGAGTAATAATCAGATTAAATCGGGTACGTTTTTTATCCAGCCGTGAAAATACTGCCCCCTAGCCATAACAGGTTTTAATATGAGTAGCCTCATGTCCTGACTGGGGTTTCCGTTAACCGGTAATAGCTGGCTTTTGACCGATAAAACATTTGAAAAGCAAATAAATAAAATTGAATACCGGCCAATTGTCTCGGAGAAGAATAAAAAATCCCATTAAAAAATAATGCTTATTAGCCTCTTCATTGTAGCCTAGGTCTACTGGTTGTATGAATTTGGGATCTATCGTCCCACAACTGTCCCAGAGTCTGTTTGGAATAGGCTATTTATTTTCTCTGCAAGCTGACCAATAGAATAGGTCAACTTTTCTACAATGGGGGAAACTCGTCTTGTTGGCTGAGGGAAAGTAAATGTCTTCAAAGTGCGCATCAGAATTAGGGAAGAAGGACCACACATTGTTGCATCCTTGACTTGCATGTTCTGTTGATATTAATTACCATAATATAAATATGATAGTCATTCTGAGCACCGTGGGTGGACACCCTAATCAGGTTACACACCCAATGCATATGGGTCAGGTAAATTTACCAAATGTTCGGTAATTTCAAGTGTGGATGTCAAATGTCTGCAGCCTAACAGAAACCCTGCTCTTGAGCCACCGTGTGTGTTCCATGGCCGAGAAGGCAGCAGGAATGAGGAGCAGAAACAAAGCTTTGGAGGCCACCATCAGGACCCAGCTCAGACCACAGTCAGCAGACACACCACAGTCAGGACATTCACAAGAGTTGATGGTGGGGGAGTCCTCTGAACTGTAGAGAGGTGATGTTTGAGAGTCCTCTGTACAGTAGAGAGGTGATGGTGGGGGAGTCATCTGTACAGTAGAGAGGTGATGTGTGAGAGTCCTCTGTACAGTAGAGAGGTGATGGAGGGGAGTCCTCTGTACAGTAGAGAGGAACAACATCGCTACACAGCTTACTGTGTATGGTTAATATAACCTATCATCTAGTCCCCTGGATACAGTTACTACCAACTACATGTTGTTTTAATATGAAGTTTAAAAAGCTTCAGAACATGTTTACTACCAGAGGAACATGGACTTTACTGGATGTTCACACATGAAACAAGGAACACATTTTTACCAATTAAAATCCAAGTGGTGACCTCTCCATAGTGGTAGACCTGAATATCCTCTTCATCATTCGTCTCCTTAGTCCCACAGTAGTAGAGTCCCAGGTCATGCCCCTTCGTTGGGAGGATGGTCAACAGTAGTAGACCAGCTTTACTCCACACACAGAGTTGCAAACAAATCTCTCCCTCGCCTTCCATTTGGCAAATTTGAACATAATTCTATCCTCCTGATTCCTGCTTACAAGCAAAACCTAAAGCAGGAAGCACGAGTGACTCGGTCAATAAAAAGTGGTCAGATGAAGCAGATGTTATTGAGCTACAGGACTGTTTTGCACAGACTGGAATATGTTCTGGGATTCTTACGATGGCATTGAGGAGTACATCACATCAGTCACTGGCTTCATCAATAAGTGCATCGATGGTGTCATCCCCACATTGACTGTACGCACATACCCCAGCCAGAAGCCATGGATTACAGGCAACATCCGCACTGAGCTGAAGGGTAGAGCTGACACTTTCAAGGACGGGACTCTAACCCTGACGCATATAATCAAATCAAATGAAATGTATTTATATAGCCCTTCTTACATCAGCTGATATCTCAAAGTGCTGTACAGAAACATATAAGACATCCCGCTATGCCCTCCGACAAACCATAAAAGAGCCAAAGCATCAATACAGGACTAAGATTGAGTCGTACTACACTGGCACCGATGCTCGTCAGATGTGTGTGTCTCCAGGTGTATCGAGGGGTTTCCTCCTGCCAGGGTTAAGGCTGTGTGTGTGTTCGGATTACCAGGAACTCTGAGCTTGTGCTGACCAACTCGCAAGTGTCTTCACTGACATGTTCAACCTGTCCCTGACTGAGACTGTAATACCAACATATTTCAAGCAGACCACCATAGTCCCTGTGCCCAAGAACACTAAGGTAACCTGCCTAAATGACTACCGACCCATAGCACTCACGCCTGTAGCCATGAAGGTCTTTGAAAGGATGGTCATGGCTCACATCAACACCATTATCCCAGAAACCCTAGACCCATTCCAAATGGCTAAGGACCCTGGGACTAAACACTTCCCTCTGCAACTGGATGCTGAACTTCCTGATGGGCAGACCCCAGGTGGTAATGGTAGGTAAAAACACATCTGCCACGCTGATCCACAACACGGGGGCCCCTCCTGTTCTCCCTGTGCACTCGTGTCTGGCCATGCAGTCATAACTCCAACACCATCATTACGTTTGCAGATGACACAACAGTGGAAGGCCTGATAACTGACAACGATTAGACAGCCTAAAAGGAAGAGGTCAGAGACCTGGCCGTGTGGTGCCAGGATAACAACCTCTCCCTTAAACTTATCAAGCCAAAGGAGATTATTGTGGACTACAGGAAAAGGAGGACCAAGCACGCCCCCATTATTTTTGAAGTGGCCAGAGTGGAGCAGGTTGAGATCTTCAAGTTCCTTGGTGTCCACATCAACAACAAACTATCATGCTTCAAACACACCAAGACAGTCTCTGAAGAGGGAACGACAAAGCCTATCCCCCCCCAGGAGACTGAAAAGATTTGGCATGGGTCTTCAGATCATCAAAAAAGTTATACTGTTGCACCATCGAGAACATCCTGACTGGTTGCATCACATCCTGGTATGGCAACTGTTTGGCCCCCGACCGCAAGGCACGACAGAGGGCAATGCGTATGGCCCAGTACATCACTGGGGCCAAACTTCCTGCCATCCAGGACCTCTATACCAGGTGGTGTCAGATGAAGGCCCTAAAATGTTCAAAGACTCCAGACACCCTAGTCATAGATTGTTCTCTCTGCTACCACATGGCACGCGGTAACGGAGCGCCAAGTCTAGGTACGAAAGACTTCTTAACAGCTTCTACCCCCAAGCCAAAAGACTCCTGAACATCTAATCAAATGGCTGCCCATACTATTTGCATTGCCCCCCCTCCACCTCCCCCTTTTTACGCTGCTGCTTCTCTCTGTTAATAATCTATGCATAGTCCCTTTAACTCTACCTACATGTACATTATACCTCAATTACCTTGACTAACCAGTGCCCCCTCACATTGACTCTCTACCAGTACCCCATGTACAGTATATAGCCTCGCTAATGTAATTTCACTGCTGCTCTTTTACTATTTGTTATTTTCTACTTAAAGCTTATTTTTCTTAAAACTGCATTGTTGATTATGGGCTTATAAGTAAGCATTTCACTGTTATATTTGGGCATGTGACTGTTGGGTTAGGTTCCTTGTTCCTTGTCAATCATTGACTTATTGTTGTTGCCGGGGTAGGTTCCTTGTTCCTTGTCAATCATTGGCTTATTGGTGAAATCAACAGTCTGACAATATCATCATTAAGTAAATTAATCAAACCTTTATTAATGCAATTGCACACAGCTAACAGCTAACAATGGAAACACATAATGTATGTTTCAGAGTAAGTTCTGCACTCAACCTAAAGGCACAGCTGATTATATACATTTGATCACTCCCTGGTGGTATAATCACCAACGTCAGTGTATGTGTGCAGCAGTAAACTGAGGTTACCTTATAAAGTAACCTAGTACAGTAGCTTCTCTGAATTCATTAGCATTGTCCACTGTCACACAAGATCAACATGTCAAAACCAGACAGTGGTTACTTCTCTTTATCTAGTTTCAGTCTGTCTCAGATGCAGCCTGCAGCTCACTCGCACAGCAGCCAGGGCTTAACCACAAAGACTAATATATATGCTTGTACAAATTATAGTGGCAGAGTTTTAGACACATAGCAACAGTATCTATTATAAGGCCTGCAGCAAACAGGTTTGACTTTTCTGTGGTCGTTGTAGATAGCAACACCTAAATAGCAGCACCTGGTCAAGTAAACCTGCTGCAACATCATCAAACACAACATGAAGAACCAAACACTAATGTTGATGTAACTGTTGACCCTTGAAAGAGAAGACACTTCTGACAGAGTCCTATCATGAGACAGAGGCTTATTGTTGGCCTCTATAGCTGTAGCCTGCTGTATTAATGTTTGATTTATCAAATTATGAACATCCAGTAATCATAACGTTTAAATCTCAACATAATATGTATGAGCTAATTGAGGCATCCCAAAATGTAGTATTTATCCACAAAACATCTTGGCAACAAATAGGACATAGAAAAAGTGAGAAACGCCCTCAGTGTGAAATGTGAGTTCATCATCAGGAGAATAGCTGCACCATGGCAACAGAAACAGGAAGTAAGTGTTGGTTTCCAATGTGGTGAGTGTGTCTTCTCAGACAATCATGACTAGTTCTTAAATGAGTACTGTAATTCCAACACCATAATATCAGACTTATCAACATTAGTAGTGGTCAATGTATGTACATGTTTAAATGTGTTTATATGTATATATATATACAATCATGTGGACACACCCCCATATACCCAACTCACACACACACACACACACATACACACAAATATATATATGTATATACACACATACATATATGTATGTATGTGTTATACTGTTAAAGGTGTGTCCATATGATTGTATATCATGCATAGTCCTTTTTGTGTTGTTGCTACTCTGATACTGTTACTGACAGACCCAGCTACTCTGATACTGTTACTGACAGACCCAGCTACTCTGATACTGTTACTGACAGACCCAGCTACTCTGATACTGTTACTGACAGACCCAGCTACTCTGATACTGTTACTGACAGACCCAGCTACTCTGATACTGTTACTGACAGACCCAGTTACTCTGATACTGTTACTAACAGACCGAGCTACTCTGATACTGTTACTGACAGACCCAGATAATCTGATACTGTTACTGACAGACCCAGCTACTCTGATACTGTTACTGACAGACCCAGCTACTCTGATACTGTTACTGACAGACCCAGCTACTCTGATACTGTTACTGACAGACCCAGCTACTCTGATACTTTTACTGACAGACCCAGCTACTCTGATACTGTTACTAACAGACCCAGATACTCTGATACTGTTACTGACAGACCCAGATAATCTGATACTGTTACTGACAGATCCAGCTACTCTGATACTGTTACTAACAGACCCAGATAATCTGATACTGTTACTGACAGACCCTGCTACTCTGATACTGTTACTGACAGACCCAGCTACTCTGACACTGTTACTGACAGACCCAGCTACTCTGACACTGTTACTGACAGACACAGCTACTCTGACACTGTTACTGACAGACCCAGCTACTCTGACACTGTTACTGACAGACCCTGCTACTCTGACACTGTTACTGACAGACCCTGCTACTCTGATAGTGTTATTGACTGACCCAGCTACTCTGATACTGTTACTAACAGACCCAGCTACTCTGATACTGTTACTGACAGACCCAGATAATCTGATACTGTTACTGACAGACCCTGCTACTCTGATACTGTTACTGACAGACCCAGCTACTCTGATACTGTTACTGACAGACCCAGCTACTCTGACACCGTTACTGACAGACCCAGCTACTCTGATACTGTTACTGACAGAGCCAACTACTCTGATAATGTTACTGACAGACCCAGCTACTCTGACACTGTTACTGACAGACCCAGCTACACTGACACTGTTACTGACAAGCCCAGCTACTCTGATACTGTTACTGACAGACCCAGCTACTCTGATACTGTTACTGACAGACCCAGCTACTCTGATACTGTTACTGACAGACCAGGCTACTCTGATACTGTTACTGACAGACCCAGCTACTCTGATACTTTTACTGACAGACCCAGCTACTCTGATACTGTTACTAACAGACCCAGATACTCGGATACTGTTACTGACAGACCCAGCTACTCTGATACTGTTACTGACATACCCAGCTACTCTGATACTGTTACTGACAGACCCAGCTACTCTGACACTGTTACTGACAGACCCAGCTACTCTGATACTGTTACTGACAGACCCAGCTACTCTGATACTGTTACTGACAGACCCAGATACTCTGATACTGTTACTGACAGACCCAGCTACTCTGATACTGTTACTGACAGACCCAGCTACTCTGATACTGTTACTGACATACCCAGCTACTCTGATACTGTTACTGACAGACCCTGCTACTCTGATACTGCTACTGACAGACCCAGCTACTCTGATACTGTTACTGACAGACCCAGCTACTCTAATACTGTTACTGACAGACCCAGCTACTCTGATACTGTTACTGACAGACCCAGCTACTCTGACACTGTTACTGACAGACACAGCTACTCTGACACTGTTACTGACAGACCCTGCTACTCTGATACTGTTACTGACAGACCCAGCTACTCTGATACTGTTACTGACAGACCCTACTACTCTGATACTGTTACTGACAGACCCAGCTACTCTGATACTGTTACTGACAGACCCAGCTACTCTGACACTGTTACTGACAGACCCAGCTACTCTGATACTGTTACTGACAGACCCAGCTACTCTGATACTGTTACTGACAGACCCAGCTACTCTGATACTGTTACTGACAGACCCAGCTACTCTGATACTGTTACTGACAGACCCAGCTACTCTGATACTGTTACTGACAGACCCAGATACTCTGATACTGTTACTGACAGACCCAGCTACTCTGATACTGTTACTGACAGACCCAGCTACTCTGATACTGTTACTGACATACCCAGCTACTCTGATACTGTTACTGACAGACCCTGCTACTCTGATACTGTTACTAACAGACCCAGATACTCTGATACTGTTACTGACAGACCCAGCTACTCTGATACTGTTACTGACATACCCAGCTACTCTGATACTGTTACTGACAGACCCAGCTACTCTGACACTGTTACTGACAGACCCAGCTACTCTGATACTGTTACTGACAGACCCAGCTACTCTGATACTGTTACTGACAGACCCAGCTACTCTGATACTGTTACTGACAGACCCAGCTACTCTGATACTGTTACTGACAGACCCAGCTACTCTGATACTGTTACTGACATACCCAGCTACTCTGATACTGTTACTGACAGACCCTGCTACTCTGATACTGCTACTGACAGACCCAGCTACTCTGATACTGTTACTGACAGACCCAGCTACTCTAATACTGTTACTGACAGACCCAGCTACTCTGATACTGTTACTGACAGACCCAGCTACTCTGACACTGTTACTGACAGACACAGCTACTCTGACACTGTTACTGACAGACCCAGCTACTCTGACACTGTTACTGACAGACCCTGCTACTCTGATAGTGTTACTGACAGACCCATCTACTCTGATACTGTTACTGACAGACCCTGCTACTCTGATACTGTTACTGACAGACCCAGCTACTCTGATACTGTTACTGACAGACCCAGCTACTCTGACACTGTTACTGACAGACCCAGCTACTCTGATACTGTTACTGACAGACCCAGCTACTCTGATACTGTTACTGACAGACCCAGCTACTCTGATACTGTTACTGACAGACCCAGCTACTCTGATACTGTTACTGACAGACCCAGCTACTCTGATACTGTTACTGACAGACCCAGATACTCTGATACTGTTACTGACAGACCCAGCTACTCTGATACTGTTACTGACAGACCCAGCTACTCTGATACTGTTACTGACAGACCCAGATACTCTGATACTGTTACTGACAGACCCTGCTTCTCTGATACTGTTACTGACAGACCCAGCTACTCTGATACTGTTACTGACAGACCCAGCTACTCTGATACTGTTACTGACAGACCCAGCTACTCTGATAGTGTTACTGACAGACCAGGCTACTCTGATACTGTTACTGACAGACCCAGCTACTCTGATACTGTTACTGACAGACCCAGCTACTCTGATAGTGTTACTGACTGACCCAGCTACTCTGATACTTTTACTAACAGACCCAGCTACTCTGATACTGTTACTGACAGACCCAGATAATCTGACACTGTTACTGACAGACCCAGCTACTCTGATACTGTTACTGACAGACCCAGCTACTCTGATACTGTTACTGACAGACCCAGCTACTCTGATACTGTTACTGACAGACCCAGATACTCTGATACTGTTACTGACAGACTCAGCTACTCTGATACTGTTACTGACAGACCCAGCTACTCTGATACTGTTACTGACAGACCCAGCTACTCTGATACTGTTACTGACAGACCCAGCTACTCTGATAATGTAACTGACTCACCCAGCTAATCTGATACTGTTACTAACAGACCCAGCTACTCTGATACTGTTACTGACAGACCCAGCTACTCTGATACTGTTACTGACAGACCCAGCTACTCTGATAGTGTTATTGACTGACCCAGCTACTCTGATACTGTTACTAACAGACCCAGCTACTCTGATACTGTTACTGACAGACCCAGATAATCTGATACTGTTACTGACAGACCCTGCTACTCTGATACTGTTACTGACAGACCCAGCTACTCTGACACTGTTACTGACAGACCCAGCTACTCTGACACTGTTACTGACAAGCCCAGCTGCTCTGATACTGTTACTGACAGACCCAGCTACTCTGATACTGTTACTAACAGACCCAGCTACTCTGATACTGTTACTGACAGACCCAGATAATCTGACACTGTTACTGACAGACCCAGCTACTCTGATACTGTTACTGACAGACCCTGCTTCTCTGATACTGTTACTGACAGACCCAGCTACTCTGATACTGTTACTGACAGACCCAGCTACTCTGATACTGTTACTGACAGACCCAGCTACTCTGATAGTGTTACTGACAGACCAGGCTACTCTGATACTGTTACTGACAGACCCAGCTACTCTGATACTGCTACTGACAGACCCAGCTACTCTGATACTGTTACTGACAGACCCAGCTACTCTAATACTGTTACTGACAGACCCAGCTACTCTGATACTGTTACTGACAGACCCAGCTACTCTGACACTGTTACTGACAGACACAGCTACTCTGACACTGTTACTGACAGGCCCAGCTACTCTGACACTGTTACTGACAGACCCTGCTACTCTGATACTGTTACTGACAGACCCAGCTACTCTGATACTGTTACTGACAGACCCTGCTACTCTGATACTGTTACTGACAGACCCAGCTACTCTGATACTGTTACTGACAGACCCAGCTACTCTGACACTGTTACTGACAGACCCAGCTACTCTGATACTGTTACTGACAGACCCAGCTACTCTGATACTGTTACTGACAGACCCAGCTACTCTGATACTGTTACTGACAGACCCAGCTACTCTGATACTGTTACTGACAGACCCAGATACTCTGATACTGTTACTGACAGACCCAGCTACTCTGATACTGTTACTGACAGACCCAGCTACTCTGATACTGTTACTGACATACCCAGCTACTCTGATACTGTTACTGACAGACCCTGCTACTCTGATACTGCTACTGACAGACCCAGCTACTCTGATACTGTTACTGACAGACCCAGCTACTCTAATACTGTTACTGACAGACCCAGCTACTCTGATACTGTTACTGAAAGACCCAGCTACTCTGATACTGTTACTGACAGACCCTGCTTCTCTGATATGGTTAATGACAGACCCAGCTACTCTGATACTGTTACTGACAGACCCAGCTACTCTGATACTGTTACTGACAGACCCAGCTACTCTGATAGTGTTACTGACAGACCTGTCTACTCTGATACTGTTACTGACAGACCCAGCTACTCTGATACTGTTACTGACAGACCCAGCTACTCTGATAGTGTTACTGACTGACCCAGCTACTCTGATACTTTTACTAACAGACCCAGCTACTCTGATACTGTTACTGACAGACCCAGCTACTCTGATACTGTTACTGACAGACCCAGATACTCTGATACTGTTACTGACAGACTCAGCTACTCTGATACTGTTACTGACAGACCCAGCTACTCTGATACTGTTACTGACAGACCCAGCTACTCTGATACTGTTACTGACAGACCCAGCTACTCTGATAGTGTAACTGACTGACCCAGCTACTCTGATACTGTTACTAACAGACCCAGCTACTCTGATACTGTTACTGACAGACCCAGCTACTCTGATACTGTTACTGACAGACCCAGCTACTCTGATAGTGTTATTGACTGACCCAGCTACTCTGATACTGTTACTAACAGACCCAGCTACTCTGATACTGTTACTGACAGACCCAGATAATCTGATGCTGTTACTGACAGACCCTGCTACTCTGATACTGTTACTGACAGACCCAGCTACTCTGATACTGTTACTGACAGACCCAGCTACTCTGACACCGTGACTGACAGACCCAGCTACTCTGATACTGTTACTGACAGACCCAACTACTCTGATACTGTTACTGACAGACCCAGCTACTCTGACACTGTTACTGACAGACCCAGCTACTCTGACACTGTTACTGACAAGCCCAGCTGCTCTAATACTGTTACTGACAGACCCAGCTACTCTGATACTGTTACTAACAGACCCAGCTACTCTGATACTGTTACTGACAGACCCAGATAATCTGACACTGTTACTGACAGACCCAGATAATCTGACACTGTTACTGACAGACCCAGCTACTCTGATAGTGTTACTGACTGACCCAGCTACTCTGATACTGTTACTAACAGACCCAGCTACTCTGATACTGTTACTGACAGACCCAGCTACTCTGATACTGTTACTGACAGACCCAGCTACTCTGATAGTGTTATTGACTGACCCTGCTTCTCTGATACTGTTACTGACAGACCCAGCTACTCTGATACTGTTACTGACAGACCCAGCTACTCTGATACTGTTACTGACAGACCCAGCTACTCTGATAGTGTTACTGACAGACCAGGCTACTCTGATACTGTTACTGACAGACCCAGCTACTCTGATACTGCTACTGACAGACCCAGCTACTCTGATACTGTTACTGACAGACCCAGCTACTCTAATACTGTTACTGACAGACCCAGCTACTCTGATACTGTTACTGACAGACCCAGCTACTCTGACACTGTTACTGACAGACACAGCTACTCTGACACTGTTACTGACAGACCCAGCTACTCTGACACTGTTACTGACAGACCCTGCTACTCTGATACTGTTACTGACAGACCCAGCTACTCTGATACTGTTACTGACAGACCCTGCTACTCTGATACTGTTACTGACAGGCCCAGCTACTCTGATACTGTTACTGACAGACCCAGCTACTCTGACACTGTTACTGACAGACCCAGCTACTCTGATACTGTTACTGACAGACCCAGCTACTCTGATACTGTTACTGACAGACCCAGCTACTCTGATACTGTTACTGACAGACCCAGCTACTCTGATACTGTTACTGACAGACCCAGCTACTCTGATACTGTTACTGACAGACCCAGATACTCTGATACTGTTACTGACAGACCCAGCTACTCTGATACTGTTACTGACAGACCCAGCTACTCTGATACTGTTACTGACATACCCAGCTACTCTGATACTGTTACTGACAGACCCTGCTACTCTGATACTGCTACTGACAGACCCAGCTACTCTGATACTGTTACTGACAGACCCAGCTACTCTAATACTGTTACTGACAGACCCAGCTACTCTGATACTGTTACTGACAGACCCAGCTACTCTGATACTGTTACTGACAGACCCTGCTTCTCTGATACTGTTACTGACAGACCCAGCTACTCTGATAGTGTTACTGACAGACCCAGCTACTCTGATACTGTTACTGACAGACCCAGCTACTCTGATAGTGTTACTGACAGACCAGGCTACTCTGATACTGTTACTGACAGACATAGCTACTCTGATACTGTTACTGACAGACCCAGCTACTCTGATAGTGTTACTGACTGACCCAGCTACTCTGATACTTTTACTAACAGACCCAGCTACTCTGATACTGTTACTGACAGACCCAGATAATCTGACACTGTTACTGACAGACCCAGCTACTCTGATACTGTTACTGACAGACCCAGCTACTCTGATACTGTTACTGACAGACCCAGCTACTCTGATACTGTTACTGACAGACCCAGATACTCTGATACTGTTACTGACAGACTCAGCTACTCTGATACTGTTACTGACAGACCCAGCTACTCTGATACTGTTACTGACAGACCCAGCTACTCTGATACTGTTACTGACAGACCCAGCTACTCTGATAGTGTAACTGACTGACCCAGCTACTCTGATACTGTTACTAACAGACCCAGCTACTCTGATACTGTTACTGACAGACCCAGCTACTCTGATACTGTTACTGACAGACCCAGCTACTCTGATAGTGTTATTGACTGACCCAGCTACTCTGATACTGTTACTAACAGACCCAGCTACTCTGATACTGTTACTGACAGACCCAGATAATCTGATACTGTTACTGACAGACCCTGCTACTCTGATACTGTTACTGACAGACCCAGCTACTCTGATACTGTTACTGACAGACCCAGCTACTCTGACACCGTGACTGACAGACCCAGCTACTCTGATACTGTTACTGACAGACCCAACTACTCTGATACTGTTACTGACAGACCCAGCTACTCTGACACTGTTACTGACAGACCCAGCTACTCTGACACTGTTACTGACAAGCCCAGCTGCTCTGATACTGTTACTGACAGACCCAGCTACTCTGATACTGTTACTAACAGACCCAGCTACTCTGATACTGTTACTGACAGACCCAGATAATCTGACACTGTTACTGACAGACCCAGATAATCTGACACTGTTACTGACAGACCCAGCTACTCTGATAGTGTTACTGACTGACCCAGCTACTCTGATACTGTTACTAACAGACCCAGCTACTCTGATACTGTTACTGACAGACCCAGCTACTCTGATACTGTTACTGACAGACCCAGCTACTCTGATAGTGTTATTGACTGACCCAGCTACTCTGATACTGTTACTAACAGACCCAGCTACTCTGATACTGTTACTGACAGACCCAGATAATCTGATACTGTTACTGACAGACCCTGCTACTCTGATACTGTTACTGACAGACCCAGCTACTCTGATACTGTTACTGACAGACCCAGCTACTCTGACACCGTTACTGACAGACCCAGCTACTCTGATGCTGTTACTGACAGACCCAACTACTCTGATACTGTTACTGACAGACCCAGCTACTCTGACACTGTTACTGACAGACCCAGCTACTCTGACACTGTTACTGACAAGCCCAGCTGCTCTGATACTGTTACTGACAGACCCAGCTACTCTGATACTGTTACTGACAGACCCAGCTACTCTGATACTGTTACTGACAGACCCAGCTACTCTGATACTGTTACTGACAGACCCAGCTACTCTGATACTGTTACTGACAGACCCAGCTACTCTGATACTGTTACTGACATACCCAGCTACTCTGATACTGTTACTGACAGACCCTGCTACTCTGATACTGCTACTGACAGACCCAGCTACTCTGATACTGTTATTGACAGACCCAGCTACTCTAATACTGTTACTGACAGACCCAGCTACTCTGATACTGTTACTGACAGACCCAGCTACTCTGATACTGTTACTGACAGACCCTGCTTCTCTGATACTGTTACTGACAGACCCAGCTACTCTGATACTGTTACTGACAGACCCAGCTACTCTGATACTGTTACTGACAGACCCAGCTACTCTGATAGTGTTACTGACTTACCCAGCTACTCTGATACTGTTACTAACAGACCCAGCTACTCTGATACTGTTACTGACAGACCCAGCTACTCTGACACTGTTACTGACAGACCCAGATAATCTGACACTGTTACTGACAGACCCAGCTACTCTGATACTGTTACTGACAGACCCAGCTACTCTGATACTGTTACTGACAGACCCAGCTACTCTGATACAGTTACTGACAGACCCAGATACTCTGATACTGTTACTGACAGACTCAGCTACTCTGATACTGTTACTGACAGACCCAGCTACTCTGATACTGTTACTGACAGACCCAGCTACTCTGATACTGTTACTGACAGACCCAGCTACTCTGATAGTGTTACTGACTGACCCAGCTACTCTGATACTGTTACTAACAGACCCAGCTACTCTGATACTGTTACTGACAGACCCAGCTACTCTGATACTGTTACTGACAGACCCAGCTACTCTGATAGTGTTATTGACTGACCCAGCTACTCTGATACTGTTACTAACAGACCCAGCTACTCTGATACTGTTACTGACAGACCCAGAAAATCTGATACTGTTACTGACAGACCCTGCTACTCTGATACTGTTACTGACAGACCCAGCTACTCTGTTACTGTTACTGACAGACCCAGCTACTCTGACACCGTTACTGACAGACCCAGCTACTCTGATACTGTTACTGACAGACCCAACTACTCTGATACTGTTACTGACAGACCCAGCTACTCTGACACTGTTACTGACAGACCCAGCTACTCTGACACTGTTACTGACAAGCCCAGCTGCTCTGATACTGTTACTGACAGACCCAACTACTCTGATACTGTTACTGACAGACCCAGCTACTCTGATACTGTTACTGACAGACCCAGCTACTCTGATACTGTTACTGACAGACCCAGCTACTCTGATACTGTTACTGACATACCCAGCTACTCTGATACTGTTACTGACAGACCCTGCTACTCTGATACTGCTACTGACAGACCCAGCTACTCTGATACTGTTATTGACAGACCCAGCTACTCTAATACTGTTACTGACAGACCCAGCTACTCTGATACTGTTACTGACAGACCCAGCTACTCTGATACTGTTACTGACAGACGCTGCTTCTCTGATACTGTTACTGACAGACCCAGCTACTCTGATACTGTTACTGACAGACCCAGCTACTCTGATACTGTTACTGACAGACCCAGCTACTCTGATAGTGTTACTGACAGACCAGGCTACTCTGATACTGTTACTGACAGACCCAGCTACTCTGATACTGTTACTGACAGACCCAGCTACTCTGATACTGTTACTGACAGACCCAGCTACTCTGATAGTGTTACTGACTGACCCAGCTACTCTGATACTGTTACTAACAGACCCAGCTACTCTGATACTGTTACTGACAGACCCAGATAATCTGACACTGTTACTGACAGACCCAGCTACTCTGATACTGTTACTGACAGACCCAGCTACTCTGATACTGTTACTGACAGACCCAGCTACTCTGATACTGTTACTGACAGACCCAGATACTCTGATACTGTTACTGACAGTCTCAGCTACTCTGATACTGTTACTGACAGACCCAGCTAGTCTGATACTGTTACTGACAGACCCAGCTACTCTGATACTGTTACTTACAGACCCAGCTACTCTGATAGTGTTACTGACTGACCCAGCTACTCTGATACTGTTACTAACAGACCCAGCTACTCTGATACTGTTACTGACAGACCCAGCTACTCTGATACTGTTACTGACAGACCCAGCTACTCTGATAGTGTTATTGACTGACCCAGCTACTCTGATACTGTTACTAACAGACCCAGCTACTCTGATACTGTTACTGACAGTCCCAGATAATCTGATACTGTTACTGACAGACCCAGATACTCTGATACTGTTACTGACAGACTCAGATACTCTGATACTGTTACTGACAGACCCATCTACTCTGATACTGTTACTGACAGACCCAGCTACTCTGATACTGTTACTGACAGACCCAGCTACTCTGATAGTGTTACTGACTGACCCAGCTACTCTGATACTGTTACTAACAGACCCAGCTACTCTGATACTGTTACTGACAGACCCAGCTACTCTGATACTGTTACTGACAGACCCAGCTACTCTGATAGTGTTATTGACTGACCCAGCTACTCTGATACTGTTACTAACAGACCCAGCTACTCTGATACTGTTACTGACAGTCCCAGATAATCTGATACTGTTACTGACAGACCCTGCTACTCTGATACTGTTACTGACAGACCCAGCTACTCTGATACTGTTACTGACAGACCCAGCTACTCTGATACTGTTACTGACAGACCCAGCTACTCTGATACTGTTACTGACAGACCCAGCTACTCTGATACTGTTACTGACAGACCCAGATACTCTGATACTGTTACTGACAGACTCAGCTACTCTGATACTGTTACTGACAGACCCAGCTACTCTGATACTGTTACTGACAGACCCAGCTACTCTGATACTGTTACTGACAGACCCAGCTACTCTGATAGTGTTACTGACTGACCCAGCTACTCTGATACTGTTACTAACAGACCCAGCTACTCTGATACTGTTACTGACAGACCCAGCTACTCTGATACTGTTACTGACAGACCCAGCTACTCTGATAGTGTTATTGACTGACCCAGCTACTCTGATACTGTTACTAACAGACCCAGCTACTCTGATACTGTTACTGACAGACCCAGATAATCTGATACTGTTACTGACAGACCCTGCTACTCTGATACTGTTACTGACAGACCCAGCTACTCTGATACTGTTACTGACAGACCCAGCTACTCTGACACCGTTACTGACAGACCCAGCTACTCTGATGCTGTTACTGACAGACCCAACTACTCTGATACTGTTACTGACAGACCCAGCTACTCTGACACTGTTACTGACAGACCCAGCTACTCTGATACTGTTACTGACAGACCCAGCTACTCTGATACTGTTACTGACAGACCCAGCTACTCTGATAGTGTTATTGACTGACCCAGCTACTCTGATACTGTTACTAACAGACCCAGCTACTCTGATACTGTTACTGACAGACCCAGATAATCTGATACTGTTACTGACAGACCCTGCTACTCTGATACTGTTACTGACAGACCCAGCTACTCTGATACTGTTACTGACAGACCCAGCTACTCTGACACCGTTACTGACAGACCCAGCTACTCTGATGCTGTTACTGACAGACCCAACTACTCTGATACTGTTACTGACAGACCCAGCTACTCTGACACTGTTACTGACAGACCCAGCTACTCTGACACTGTTACTGACAAGCCCAGCTGCTCTGATACTGTTACTGACAGACCCAGCTACTCTGATACTGTTACTGACAGACCCAGCTACTCTGATACTGTTACTGACAGACCCAGCTACTCTGACACTGTTACTGACAGACCCAGCTACTCTGATACTGTTACTGACAGACCCAGCTACTCTGATACTGTTACTGACAGACCCAGCTACTCTGATACTGTTACTGACAGACCCTGCTACTCTGATACTGCTACTGACAGACCCAGCTACTCTGATACTGTTATTGACAGACCCAGCTACTCTAATACTGTTACTGACAGACCCAGCTACTCTGATACTGTTACTGACAGACCCAGCTACTCTGATACTGTTACTGACAGACCCTGCTTCTCTGATACTGTTACTGACAGACCCAGCTACTCTGATACTGTTACTGACAGACCCAGCTACTCTGATACTGTTACTGACAGACCCAGCTACTCTGATAGTGTTACTGACAGACCAGGCTACTCTGATACTGTTACTGACAGACCCAGCTACTCTGATACTGTTACTGACAGACCCAGCTACTCTGATAGTGTTACTGACTGACCCAGCTACTCTGATACTGTTACTAACAGACCCAGCTACTCTGATACTGTTACTGACAGACCCAGATAATCTGACACTGTTACTGACAGACCCAGCTACTCTGATACTGTTACTGACAGACCCAGCTACTCTGATACTGTTACTGACAGACCCAGCTACTCTGATACTGTTACTAACAGACCCAGCTACTCTGATACTGTTACTGACAGACCCAGATAATCTGACACTGTTACTGACAGACCCAGATAATCTGACACTGTTACTGACAGACCCAGCTACTCTGATACTGTTACTGACAGACCCAGCTACTCTGATACTGTTACTGACAGACCCAGCTACTCTGATACTGTTACTGACAGACCCAGATATTCTGATACTGTTACTGACAGACTCAGCTACTCTGATACTGTTACTGACAGACCCAGCTACTCTGATACTGTTACTGACAGACCCAGCTACTCTGATACTGTTACTGACAGACCCAACTACTCTGACACTACTCCTCAGACCTGAATCCCAGGCCCCCCTTAACCTCTCCCCTACAGAGCAGCAGCACTAGCTGAGTAAACCACAACCACACACATAGTGATATATGAACCCACACATATGTTTTCACAAATGTGAACAGATCTACACACATGTAAACACATGTAAACATATACATACATTGACCACTACTGATGTTGATAAGGCTGATATTATGATGTTGGTGTTACAGTACTCATATAAGAGCTAGTCACTGATTGGTCACAGAGGACACACTCAGTACACAGGAATACCACACTGACTTCCTGTTGTTGTTTTCATGGTGCTGTCATTCAGCCTGAGGAAGAGAGTCCAAACATTGTTATTACAAGTTCATTTGTCACATATATCTCTCCCCTTCACACATATTGACTAGAGTGTGGATGTTAACTGATTGGCCACTGTTCATTGATAAACACAGAGATCATTCATCAGATGTGATAAAAACAACTGTTTAACACTGGGTATATAGCACATCCTCCAATGCATCTTGGGTATTGAAGTTTACTATTATCACCACCATAGTTTAGTGTTCCAAATAAAATGGTCAACGATGAAAAATAACACTATCTCTATTCACTAATTAAAAGTCAGTTTTAAAACTCACTAGTTGAATGCTATATATTCATGAATGCTAATTGGCTATATATGAGACAATATACCACAGGTACAATGCAAACAACTTATTTACTGTTCTAATTATGTTGGTAACCTGTTTATAATAGCAATATGGCACCTTGGGTGGTTGTGGTATATGGCCAATATATCAAAGCTAATGGCTGTATCCAGGAATTCTGTGTTAAAGGTCTAAAGGTCTACTTTAGGTCTAACATTAGACCTACTTCCTGACTACAGGTATGAAGGTCTACTTTAGGTCTAACATTAGGACTCCTTCCTGACTACAGATATAAAGGTCTACTTTAGGTCTAACATTAGGGCTACTGCCTGATTACAGTTATAAAGGATTATAGGTCTATTAGCCTATTTTAAGACTCTGTATAAGTGTATTTTCTGGTTTAATGGTTAACTCAGTCATCAAAATGTGTGTTTGTTTCTTCGTAATGTCTACAGGTCTCTTAAGGTGTTGCTATCTAAGGTGAACACCTCAAAGAAGCTGAATAATTTCCATTAAATTCACGTTATTGTGAAACCTGTTTACCTCGATGCTAGACCCCCCCCTTCATGTCACACGAAAAGGTTTTCAGGGAAAAGGACCACAGGCTGAAAACTTTCCACTCGATCGAACCAATCGCTGCTCGTATGTCCTTTCATGGTAAAGTACATCTAATCATGAACACAGAAATACACAGCAAAGACCTTTTTACTCAAAGACCCACCTACTCTCTGACAGTCACCATCAGACCATCAGACCGCAACATGGACAGGCTGTGTGTCACCCTGATTGCATTCTTATGTGAGTAACTGTTTTACTTGGTCTTATAGCTGGATGAAAGCTGATTTCTTGATGTGGTTTTATGGTTGACCAGATTTCTTATCTTATTATTGTGATTTTGTGTGGACTGTGGTAAAGACATGACGTTTACATTTTCATGTGGAGAAGTTTATGATGTCAAAGTGACATTCTGTGATTCATCCAAACACTGTTCCTCTGCTACCTGTAGGTGCTGTTTCCTCCAGTCAGGATGGGATCTCTACAGCAGAGGTGGAGATGAGAGTCAGACCAGGAGACAACATCACTCTCTACTGTGACTGTAACTTATCTTCTGGAATATACATTATGTGGTATAGGAACTGTTCTCACAAGTACCAGCCTCCTCTTGTTATTTTAACTAAGTTTTTAAGTTCCATCTCTCTTCCTGGATATAATGTGGTGTGGAACCCCTCTAACATCTCCTATGATCTACTGATTGAGAACATCACTGAATCTGACCTGGGACTCTACTACTGTGGGACTGTGGAGTACAAGTTTCAAGAAGGAAAACGAATGAAATATAAAGAGTTGTTCCAGTATGGAAACATCACCACTAGGATTTCACTTGGTAAGAACAGTTATTATTCTGTCTTTATCTTCCTGCTGTTTCTTTGGTATTGGTTTCCTTGAATGAGAGTTACGCCAAAGTAAATGTATCTTAATTTGTATCAACCCTCTGAGACTAATCTAAACTCATAAAATGTCCCCTCAAACTGATGTTTAACCAACCAAGAGTCATGACTAACAATAGATTGTTGAGAAGGTCTTGATTGTTTCTAAGAGTGTAGTTCTGTTTCTGTTTAATGTTTTGTCCAGAAACCAGTCCTCCTGTGCCCTCCTCTTCCTCCCCTCCTCCTGTAGACTGTGGGCGAAAAAAGATTCTCAATTAATTTCTTAATGTTTTCTTGTGTTTATGTCCAGAAACCAGTCCTCCTGCCAGTCTATTGCCAGAAACCAGTCCTCCTGACTGTCTATTGCCAGAAATCAGTCCTCCTGAGCCATCCTCGTCCTCCCCTCCTCCTGTAGACTGTGGTCTGTGTTGGATGTTGGTTTTCAGTCTGTGTCCTGTGTCTGCTCTCCTCTACTTCGCCTGCGTCTACTCCTTTTACAGAACAACAGGTAAACTGACTCTCTCACTCTCTCAGTCAGGATTGACTTTTTCACTCATTCATGTTTTAAGTCCGGGTACTCCTAATCAATCTTACCTATTATTTAATTAATTACCTACGTTTTAAACCTTTGTTTTTTTTTAAATCATTTAGACCGCAATATTTAAACATCTACCAAATTTAAACTGAACTATGCTAGTTTGACCTCAACTTGGTGTTTTAATGATGCTAACTCTTCCTCTGCAGCTCCAACTGAGACTCAGGTTCCTCTGAACTGGACTTCAACCTGGGTAAGTGACAGCAGAGAGCAGACTACTGTCAAAGTCAAAGCCATCTTAATTTGAAGTCCATGTGTTTGGTAAGCCAGTATTATTGAAATTGTATTTTAAATGGCAGATATAGTCATAAAAAACAGAAGGTAAAAAGTAACAATACATAATGTATAATCCTAATGTATGATGATAAATCATTAATATTAACAGATTATTATTATCTCTCGCGCTCATACTTCAGAACATACACATCTATCAATACCAGCAGAGTGTGAGACCTATACCAGTCATCAATACCAGCAGAGTGAGACCTATACCATCCATCAATACCAGCAGAGCGTGGGACCTATACCAGCCATCAATACCAGCAGAGTGATACCATTACCATCCATCAATACCAGCAGAGTGTGAGACCTATACCAATGTAGCTGGGAGGGCATTATTTTTAAGAGTTACTTAATTTTTTTTAACCTTTTCATACAAGTGATTTTTTTAAAAACTTTTGTCTGTAACCTTTTAATAATAATAACAATAGTGATTTAGAAAATGTGGTTAAGATCAGGGAATAATGGTTAAATAGCTGTTGTTACAGTCTTAGTTTGTAATTCTAGGTGTTAAAGTTCATTGTTTTCCATTTGTAAGTGTATTGATATGTGTTAATGTAGCTGAATAAATATTGATTCAGTTTAATTACATTTTATTTGATTATTTATTTGTCTCCCCTTAACTTCTCTTAGAGCGTGAGGTCATTATATTTGGTTTGACAAATGCTCCAGCAAACCAATCAGAGCTATTTGAGGGTGTGGCTTAGATGTGAAGGGTTGAGACTTTGGTGAAGAAGATGTGGCTTAGAAATAAAGAGGGTGTGGCTTTAGAGGATGACTGAGATGCATATAAAGAGCATGGAGGTTAAGGGGTGTGACGTATATGTTAAGGGTGTGATTTATATGTTAAGGGGTGTGATTTATATGTTAAGGGGTGTGATTTATATGTTAAGAGGTGTGATTTAAATGTTAAGGGGTGTGGTTTATATGTTAAGGTGTTATTTAAATGTTAAGGGGTGTGGTTTATATGTTAAGGGGGTGAATTTATATGTTAAGAGGTGTGATTTGAATGTTACGGTGTGTGATTTATATGTTAATGTGTGTGGTTTATATGTTAAGGTGTGATTTAAATGTTAAGGGGTGTGGTTTATATGTTAAGGTGTGTGGTTTATATGTTAAGGTGTGATTTAAATGTTAAGGGTGATGATTTATATGTTAAGGGAGGGGATTTAAATGTTAAGAGGTGTGATTTAAATGTTAAGGGGTGTGGTTTATATGTTAAGGTGTGTGGTTTATATGTTAACCTCTATGGGCTAGGCGGGACGAATTCGTCCCACCTACGTAACAGCCACTTGAGGCCTGTGGCGCGATTTTCAAAACCTTAAAAATCCTATTACTTAAATTTCTCAAACATATGACTATTTTACAGCTATTTAAAGACAAGACTCTCGTTAATCTAACCACACTGTCCGATTTCAAAAAGGCTTTACAACGAAAGCAAAACATTAGATTATGTCAGCAGAGTACCAAGAAAGAAATAATCAGACACCCATTTTTCAAGCTAGCATATAATGTCACAAAAACCCAGAAGACAGCTAAATGCAGCACTAACCTTTGATGATCTTCATCAGATGACAACCCTAGGACATTATGGTATACAATACATGCATGTTTTGTTCAATCAAGTTCATATTTATATCAAAAACCAGCTTTTTACATTAGCATGTGACGTTCAGAACTAGCATACCCCCCGCAAACTTCCGGGGAATTCGCTAACATTTTACTAAATTACTCACGATAAACGTTCACAAAAAGCATAACAATTATTTTAAGAATTATAGATACAGAACTCCGCTATGCACTCGATATGTCCGATTTTAAAATAGCTTTTTGGTGAAAGCACATTTTGCAATATTCTAAGTACATAGCCCAGGCATCACGGGCTAGCTATTTAGACACCCGGCAAGTTTAGCACTCACCAATATCAGCTTTACTATTATAAAAGTTTGATTACCTTTTGTTGTCTTCGTCAGAATGCACACCCAGGACTGCTACTTCAATAACAAATGTTGGTTTGGTCCAAAATAATCCATCGTTATATCCGAATAGCGGCGTTTTGTTCGTGCGTCCCAGACACTATCTGAAATGGTAAATCAGGGTCGCGCGCATGGCGCAATTCGTGACAAAAAAAATCTAAATATTCCATTACCGTACTTCGAAGCATGTCAACCGCTGTTTAAAATCCATTTTTATGCCATTTTTCTCGTAAAAAAGCGATAATATTCCGACCGGGAATCTCCTTTTCGGCAAACAGAGGAAAAAATCCCAAAGACGGGGGCGGTCGGGTCACGCGCATAAGCCCAGTGTCCCTTGATCGGCCACTTGAGAAAGGCGATAATGTGTTTCAGCCTGGGGCTGGAATGACGACATTCTGTTTTTTCCCGGACATCGAGTGCATAGAGGAGGTCTGTATCTATAATTCTTAAAATAATTGTTATGCTTTTTGTGAACGTTTATCGTGAGTAATTTAGTAAAATGTTAGCGAATTCCCCCGCAAGCGTCCCACCTAGCCCATAGAGGTTAAGGGGTGTAATTTATATGTTAAGAGGTGTGATTTAAATGTTAAGAGGTGTGGTTTTAGTGGAATACAGAGTTGTTGAGTAGAACCAGAGTAGTTTCTATGGTTTCATAAACATGAAGCCCAGGGCTCTTTAACCCTGTTCCTGGAAAACTACCATCCTGTAGGTTTTCACTCCAACCCTAATCTAGCACAATAATATTTAGCTCGTTGATAAACTGATTCGGGTTAGTTACAACTGGGGTTGGATATCCCTGACCCTGTATATGGTTGAACATTTGAAGTTTTAAATGAAGCTCCGTGAAGCTTTCAGTGAAAGCACATTATCAATAGAGTTACATAGTGAAACCAGGTTAATTATACTACATTATCAATGGAGTTACATAGTGAAATCAGGTGAATTATACCACATCATTAGAGTAACATAGTGAAATCAGGTTAATTATACCACATTATCAATAGAGTTACATAATGTAATCAGGTTAATTATACTACATTATCGATAGAGTTACACAGTAACATCAGGTTAATTGTATCACATTATCAATGGAGTTACATAGTGAAATCACGTTAATTATACCACATTATCAATAGAGTTACATAGTGAAATCAGGTTAATTATACCACATTATCAACAGAGTTACATAGTGAAATCAGGTTAATTATACCACAAAACAGTAGTCTCTGAAAAAGCATGATTTAATTCCAGAAGATAACCATTACATGTATTTTCACCAAATACTAATCATACATGAAAAGTACATAATTTCATCTGAATGAAGAGCAGATACAACAGAAAGTGCATGTTCAATCTATTAAAAGTGGAAAATAAATGTAAAAACTTTGAATGTAACCAAATTAAAGCCTTTTGGTGACACTTCCTTAGTGGTTGGAATTTTCTGATCAATATCTGCATTTTTCCCAGATCAGATTACCACAGTAGAACAGTCCCAGATCAGATCATCACACTAGTACAGTCCCATGTCAGATTACCACAGTAGTAGAGTCCCAGGTCAGATTACCACAGTAGACAAGTCCCAGTTTTAGATTAGCAAAGTAGTACAGTCCCAGGTCAGATTACTACAGTAATACAGTCCAAGGTCAGATTACCACAGTAGTTGAGTCCCAGGTCAGATTACTACAGTAGTACAGTCCCAGTTTTAGATTACTATAGTAGTACAGTCCCAGGTTAGATTACCACAAAAAAAAAGTCCAAGGTCAGATTACCACAGTAACACAGTCCCAGGTCAGATAACCACAGTAGTACAGTCCCGGGTCAGATTACCACAGTAGAACAGTCACAGGTCAGATTACCACAGTACTAGAGTCCCAGGTCAGATTACCACAGTTGTAGAGTCCCAGGTCAGATTACCACAGTAGGACAGTCACCAGTCTGGTTTCCAAAGTACTACAGTCCCAGGTGAGATTACCACAGTAGTAGAGTCCCAGTTCAGGTTACCACAGTAGTTCAGTCCCAGGTCAGATTACTACAGTAGTACAGTCCCAAGTTAGATTACAACAGTAGTAAAGTCCCAGGGAAGATTACTACAGTATTAGAGTCCCAGGACAGATTACCAGAGTAGTACGGTCCCAGGTAATATTACCACAGTAACACAGTCCCAGGTCAGATTACTACAGTATTAGAGTCTCAGGTCAGATTACCACAATTGTACAGTCCCAGGTCAGATTACCACAGTAGTGGAGTCCCAGGTTCAGATAACCACAGAAGTGGAGTCCCAGGTCAGATTACCACAGTAGTAGAGTCCCAGGTCAGATTACCACAGTAGTAGAGTCCCAGATCAGATTACTACAGTATTAGAGTATAAAGTCAGATTACCACAGTAGAACAGGCCCAGGTCAGATTACCACAGTAGTACAGTTACAGTTCAGATTAACACAGTAGTACAGTCCCAGGTCAGATTACCACAGTAGTAGAGTCCCAGGTCAGATTACCACAGTAGTAGAGACCCAGGTCAGATTACCACAGTAGTAGAGTCCCAGGTCAGATTACCACAGTAGTACTGTCCCAAGTTAGATTACCACAGTAGTACAGTACCAGGTCAGATTACTACAGTATTAGAGTCCCAGGTCAGATTACCAAAGTAGTACAGTCCCAGGTCAGATAACCACAGAAGTAGAGTCCCAGGTCAGATTACCACAGTAGTAGAATCCCAGGTCAGATTACCATAGTAGTAGAGTCCCAGTTCAGATTAACACAGTAGTAGAGTCCCAGGTCAGATTATCACAGTAGTGGAGTCCCAGGTCAGATTACCAGAGTAGTAGAGTCCCAGATCAGATTACCACAGTAGTAGAGTCCTAGGTCAGATTACCAAAGTAGTACAGTCACAAGTTAGAATTCCACAGTAGTTCAGTCCCAGGTCAGAATACTACAGTATTAGAGTCCCAGGTCAGATTACCACAGTAGAACAGGCCCAGGTCAGATTACCACAGTAGTACAGTCACAGTTCAGATTAAAACAGTAGTACAGTCCCAGGTCAGATAACCACAGAAGTAGAGTCCCAGGTCAGATTACCACAGTAGTAGAGTCCCAGGTCAGATTACCACAGTAGTAGAGTACCAGTTCAGATTACCACAGTAGTAGGGTCCCAGGTCAGATTACCACAGAAGTACAGTCCCAGGTCAGATTACCACAGTAGAACAGGCCCAGGTCAGATTACCACAGTAGTACAGTCCCAGGTCAGATTACCAAAGTAGTAGAGTCCCAGGTCAGATTACCACAGAAGTAGAGTCCCAAGTAAGATTTCCGCAGTAGTAGAGTACCAGTTCAGATTACAACAGTATTAGAGTCCCCAGGTCAGATAACCACAGAAGTGCAGGCCAAGGTCAGATTACCACAGTAGTAGAGTCCCAGGTCAGATTAACACAGAAGAAGAGTCCCAGTTCAGATTACCACAGTAGTAGAGTCCCAGGTCAGATTAACACAGTAGTAGAGCCCCAGGTCAGATTACCACAGTAGTAGAGTCCCAGGTCAGATTACCACAGCAGTACAGTCCCAAGTTAAATTACCACAGTAGTACAGTCCCAGGTCAGATTACTACAGTATTAGAGTCTCAGGTCAGATTACCACAATTGTACAGTCCCAGGTCAGATTACCACAGTAGTGGAGTCCCAGGTTCAGATAACCACAGAAGTAGAGTCCCAGGTCAGATTACCACAGTAGTAGAGTCCCAGGTCAGATTACCACAGTAGTAGAGTCCCAGATCAGATTATTACAGTATTAGAGTATAAAGTCAGATTACCACAGTAGAACAGGCCCAGGTCAGATTAACACAGTAGTACAGTTACAGTTCAGATTAACACAGTAGTACAGTCCCAGGTCAGATTACCACAGTAGTAGAGTCCCAGGTCAGATTACCACAGTATTAGAGTCCCAAGGTCAGATAATCAAAGAAGTGCAGGCCAAGGTCAGATTACCACAGTAGTAGAGTCCCAGGTCAGATAACCACTGAAGTAGAGTCCCAGGTCAGATTACCACAGTAGTAGAGTCCCAGTTCAGATTAACACAGTAGTAGAGACCAAGGTCAGATTACCACAGTAGTAGAGTCCCAGGTCAGATTACCACAGTAGTACAGTCCCGAGTTAGATTACCACAGTAGTACAGTCCCAGGTAAGATTACTACAGTATTAGAGTCCCAGGTCAGATTACCAAAGTAGTACAGTCCCAGGTCAGATTACCAAAGTAGTGGAGTCCCAGGTCAGATAACCACAGAAGTAGAGTCCCAGGTCAGATTACCACAGTAGTAGAGTCCCAGGTCAGATTACCACAGTAGTAGAGTCCCAGGTCAGATTACCACAGTAGTAGAGTCCCAGATCAGATTACCAGAGTAGTAGAGTCCCAGATCAGATTACCACAGTAGTAGAGTCCCAGGTCAGATTACCAAAGTAGTACAGTCCCAAATTAGAATACCACAGTAGTTCAGTCCCAGGTCAGATAACCACAGTAGAACAGGCCCAAGTCAGATTACCACAGTAGTACAGTCCCAGGTCAGATTACCAAAGTAGTAGAGTCCCAGGTCAGATTACCACAGAAGTAGAGTCCCAAGTAAGATTTCCGCAGTAGTAGAGTACCAGTTCAGATTACAACAGTATTAGAGTCCCCAGGTCAGATAACCACAGAAGTGCAGGCCAAGGTCAGATTACCACAGTAGTAGAGTCCCAGGTCAGATTAACACAGAAGAAGAGTCCCAGTTCAGATTACCACAGTAGTAGATTCCCAGTTCAGATTAACACAGTAGTAGAGCCCCAGGTCAGATTACCACAGTAGTAGAGTCCCAGGTCAGATTACCACAGTAGTAGAGTCCCAGTTCAGATTAACACAGTAGTAGAGACCCAGGTCAGATTACCACAGTAGTAGAGTCCCAGGTCAGATTACCACAGTAGTACAGTCCCGAGTTAGATTACCACAGTAGTACAGTCCCAGGTCAGATTACTACAGTATTAGAGTCCCAGGTCAGATTACCAAAGTAGTACAGTCCCAGGTCAGATTACCACAGTAGTGGAGTCCCAGGTCAGATAACCACAGAAGTAGAGTCCCAGGTCAGATTACCACAGTAGTAGAGTCCCAGGTCAGATTACCACAGTAGTAGAGTCCCAGATCAGATTACCACAGTAGTAGAGTCCCAGGTCAGATTACCAAAGTAGTACAGTCCCAAATTAGATTACCACAGCAGTACAGTCCCAGGTCAGATTACTACAGTGTTAGAGTCCCAGGTCAGATTACTAAAGTAGTAAAGTCCCAGGTCAGATTACCACAGTAGTGGAGTCCCAGGTCAGATAACCACAGAAGTAGAGTCCCAGGTCAGATTACCACAGTAGTAGAGTCCCAGGTCAGATTACCACAGCAGTACAGTCCCAAGTTAAATTACCACAGTAGTACAGTCCCAGGTCAGATTACTACAGTATTAGAGTCTCAGGTCAGATTACCACAATTGTACAGTCCCAGGTCAGATTACCACAGTAGTGGAGTCCCAGGTTCAGATAACCACAGAAGTAGAGTCCCAGGTCAGATTACCACAGTAGTAGAGTCCCAGGTCAGATTACCACAGTAGTAGAGTCCCAGATCAGATTATTACAATATTAGAGTATAAAGTCAGATTACCACAGTAGAACAGGCCCAGGTCAGATTAACACAGTAGTACAGTTACAGTTCAGATTAACACAGTAGTACAGTCCCAGGTCAGATTACCACAGTAGTAGAGTCCCAGGTCAGATTACCACAGTATTAGAGTCCCAAGGTCAGATAATCAAAGAAGTGCAGGCCAAGGTCAGATTACCACAGTAGTAGAGTCCCAGGTCAGATAACCACTGAAGTAGAGTCCCAGGTCAGATTACCACAGTAGTAGAGTCCCAGTTCAGATTAACACAGTAGTAGAGACCAAGGTCAGATTACCACAGTAGTAGAGTCCCAGGTCAGATTACCACAGTAGTACAGTCCCGAGTTAGATTACCATAGTAGTACAGTCCCAGGTCAGATTACTACAGTATTAGAGTCCCAGGTCAGATTACCAAAGTAGTACAGTCCCAGGTCAGATTACCAAAGTAGTGGAGTCCCAGATCAGATTACCACAGTAGTAGAGTCCCAGGTCAGATTACCAAAGTAGTACAGTCCCAAATTAGAATACCACAGTAGTTCAGTCCCAGGTCAGATAACCACAGTAGAACAGGCCCAGGTCAGATTACCACAGTAGTACAGTCCCAGGTCAGATTACCAAAGTAGTAGAGTCCCAGGTCAGATTACCACAGAAGTAGAGTCCCAAGTAAGATTTCCGCAGTAGTAGAGTACCAGTTCAGATTACAACAGTATTAGAGTCCCCAGGTCAGATAACCACAGAAGTGCAGGCCAAGGTCAGATTACCACAGTAGTAGAGTCCCAGGTCAGATTAACACAGAAGAAGAGTCCCAGTTCAGATTACCACAGTAGTAGAGTCCCAGTTCAGATTAACACAGTAGTAGAGCCCCAGGTCAGATTACCACAGTAGTAGAGTCCCAGGTCAGATTACCACAGTAGTAGAGTCCCAGTTCAGATTAACACAGTAGTAGAGACCCAGGTCAGATTACCACAGTAGTAGAGTCCCAGGTCAGATTACCACAGTAGTACAGTCCAGAGTTAGATTACCACAGTAGTACAGTCCCAGGTCAGATTACTACAGTATTAGAGTCCCAGGTCAGATTACCAAAGTAGTACAGTCCCAGGTCAGATTACCACAGTAGTGGAGTCCCAGGTCAGATAACCACAGAAGTAGAGTCCCAGGTCAGATTACCACAGTAGTAGAGTCCCAGGTCAGATTACCACAGTAGTAGAGTCCCAGATCAGATTACCACAGTAGTAGAGTCCCAGGTCAGATTACCAAAGTAGTACAGTCCCAAATTAGATTACCACAGCAGTACAGTCCCAGGTCAGATTACTACAGTGTTAGAGTCCCAGGTCAGATTACTAAAGTAGTAAAGTCCCAGGTCAGATTACCACAGTAGTGGAGTCCCAGGTCAGATAACCACAGAAGTAGAGTCCCAGGTCAGATTACCACAGTAGTAGAGTCCCAGGTCAGATTACCACAGTAGTAGAGTCCCAGATCAGATTACCAGAGTAGTAGAGTCCCAGGTCAGATTACCACAGTAGTAGAGTCCCAGGTCAGATTACCACAGTAGTAGAGTCCCAGATCAGATTACTACAGTATTAGAGTATAAAGTCAGATTACCACAGTAGAACAGGCCCAGGTCAGATTAACACAGTAGTACAGTTACAGGTCAGATTAACACAGTAGTACAGTCCCATGTCAGATTACCACAGTAGTAGAGTACCAGTTCAGATTACCACAGTAGTAGGGTCCCAGGTCAGATTACCACAGAAGTACAGTCCAAGGTCAGATTACCACAGTAGAACAGGCCCAGGTCAGATTACCACAGTAGTACAGTCCCAGGTCAGATTACCAAAGTAGTAGAGTCCCAGGTCAGATTACCACAGAAGTAGAGTCCCAAGTAAGATTTCCGCAGTAGTAGAGTACCAGTTCAGATTACAACAGTATTAGAGTCCCCAGGTCAGATAACCACAGAAGTGCAGGCCAAGGTCAGATTACAACAGTAGTAGAGTCCCAGGTCAGATTACCACAGAAGAAGAGTCCCAGTTCAGATTACCACAGTAGTAGAGTCCCAGTTCAGATTAACACAGTAGTAGATCCCCAGGTCAGATTACCACAGTAGTACAGTCCCAAGTTAAATTACCACAGTAGTACAGTCCCAGGTCAGATTACTACAGTATTAGAGTCTCAGGTCAGATTACCACAATTGTACAGTCCCAGGTCGGATTACCACAGTAGTGGAGTCCCAGGTTCAGATAACCACAGAAGTAGAGTCCCAGGTCAGATTACCACAGTAGTAGAGTCCCAGGTCAGATTACCACAGTAGTAGAGTCCCAGTTCAGATTAACACAGTAGTAGAGCCCCAGGTCAGATTACCACAGTAGTACAGTCCCAAGTTAAATTACCACAGTAGTACAGTCCCAGGTCAGATTACTACAGTATTAGAGTCTCAGGTCAGATTACCACAATTGTACAGTCCCAGGTCGGATTACCACAGTAGTGGAGTCCCAGGTTCAGATAACCACAGAAGTAGAGTCCCAGGTCAGATTACCACAGTAGTAGAGTCCCAGGTCAGATTACCACAGTAGTAGAGTCCCAGATCAGATTACTACAGTATTAGAGTATAAAGTCAGATTACCACAGTAGAACAGGCCCAGGTCAGATTAACACAGTACTACAGTTACAGTTCAAATTAACACAGTAGTACAGTCCCAGGTCAGATTAACACAGTAGTAGAGTCCCAGGTCAGATTACCACAGTATTAGAGTCCCAAGGTCAGATAACCAAAGAAGTGCAGGCCAAGGTCAGATTACCACAGTAGTAGAGTCCCAGGTCAGATAACCACTGAAGTAGAGTCCCAGGTCAGATTACCACAGTAGTAGAGACCCAGGTCAGATTACCACAGTAGTAGAGTCCCAGGTCAGATTACCACAGTAGTAGAGACCCAGGTCAGATTACCACAGTAGTAGAGTCCCAGGTCAGATTACCACAGTAGTAGAGTCCCAGGTCAGATTACCACAGTAGTAGAGTCCCAGGTCAGATTATCATTTTAGTTTATTCCCAGGTCAGATTACCACAGTTGTAAAGTCCCAGGTCAGATTTCCACAGTTTTAGAGTCCCAGGTCCGATTACCACAGTAGTACAGTCCCAGGTCAGATTACCAGAGAAGTACAGTCCCGGGTCAAATTAACACAGTAGTACAGTCCCAGGTCAGATTACTACAGTGTTAGAATCCCAGGTCTGATTACCACAGTAATACAGTCCCAGGTCAGATGACCACTTTAGTAGAGTCCCAGGTCACATTACGACGGTAGTAGTGTCCCTGTTCCGATTACCACAGTAGTATATTCCCAGGTCAGATTACCACAGTAGTAGAGCATCAGGTCAGAATACCACAGTAGTACAGTCCCAGGTTAGATTACCACAGTAGTACAGTCCCAGGTCAGATTACTACAGTGTTAGAGTCCCAGGTCAGATTACTAAAGTAGTACAGTCCCAGGTCAGATTACCACAGTAGTGGAGTCCCAGGTCAGATAACCACAGAAGTAGAGTCAAAGGTCAGATTACCACAGTAGTAGAGTCCCAGGTCAGATTACCACAGTAGTAGAGTCCCAGATCAGATTACCAGAGTAGTAGAGTCCCAGATCAGATTACCACAGTAGTAGAGTCCCAGGTCAGATTACCAAAGTAGTACAGTCCCAAATTAGAATACCACAGTAGTTCAGTCCCAGGTCAGATAACCACAGTAGAACAGGCCCAGGTCAGATTACCACAGTAGTACATTCACAGTTCAGATTAACACAGTAGTACAGTCCCAGGTCAGACTATCAAAGTAGTAGAGTTCCCAGGTCAGATTACCACAGTAGTGGAGTCCCAGGTCAGATTACCACTGTAGTAAAGTCCCAGGTCAGATTACCACAGAAGTACAGTCCAAGGTCAGATTACCACAGTAGAACAGGCCCAGGTCAGATTACCACAGTAGTACAGTCCCAGGTCAGATTAGCAAAGTAGTAGAGTCCCAGGTCAGATTACCACAGAAGTAGAGTCCCAAGTAAGATTTCCGCAGTAGTAGAGTACCAGTTCAGATTACAACAGTATTAGAGTCCCCAGGTCAGATAACCACAGAAGTGCAGGCCAAGGTCAGATTACCACAGTAGTAGAGTCCCAGGTCAGATTAACACAGTAGTAGAGTCCCAGGTCAGATAACCACTGAAGTAGAGTCCCAGGTCAGATTACCACAGTAGTAGAGTCCCAGTTCAGATTAACACAGTAGTAGAGACCCAGGTCAGATTACCACAGTAGTAGAGTCCCAGGTCAGATTACCACAGTAGTACAGTCCCGAGTTAGATTACCACAGTAGTACAGTCCCAGGTCAGATTACTACAGTATTAGAGTCCCAGGTCAGATTACCAAAGTAGTACAGTCCCAGGTCAGATTACCACAGTAGTGGAGTCGCAGGTCAGATAACCACAGAAGTAGAGTCCCAGGTCAGATTACCACAGTAGTAAAGTCCCAGATCAGATTACCACAGTAGTAGAGTCCCAGGTCAGATTATCATTTTAGTTTATTCCCAGGTCTGATTACCACAGTAGTAAAGTCCCAGGTCAGATTTCCACAGTTTTAGAGTCCCAGGTCCGATTACCACAGTAGTACAGTCCCAGGTCAGATTACCAGAGTAGTACAGTCCCGGGTCAGATTAACACAGTAGTACAGACCCAGGTCAGATTACTACAGTGTTAGAATCCCAGGTCTGATTACCACAGTAATACAGTCCCAGGTCAGATTACCACTTTAGTAGAGTCCCAGGTCACATTACGACGGTAGTAGTGTCCCTGTTCCGATTACCACAGTAGTATATTCCCAGGTCAGATATACCACAGTAGTAGAGTCTCAGGTCAGAATACCACAGTAGGACAGTCCCAGGTTAGATTACTACAGTGTTAGAGTCAAAGGTCAGATTACTAAAGTAGTACAGTCCCAGGTCAGATTACCACAGTAGTGGAGTCCCAGGTCAGATACCCACAGAAGTAGAGTCAAAGGTCAGATTACCACAGTAGTAGAGTCCCAGGTCAGATTACCACAGTAGTAGAGTCCCAGATCAGATTACCAGAGTAGTAGAGTCCCAGATCAGATTACCACAGTAGTAGAGTCCCAGATCAGATTACTACAGTATTAGAGTATAAAGTCAGATTACCACAGTAGAACAGGCCCAGGTCAGATTAACACAGTAGTACAGTTACAGTTCAGATTAACACAGTAGTACAGTCCCAGGTCAGATTACCACAGTAGTAGAGTCCCAGGTCAGATTACCACAGTATTAGAGTCCCAAGGTCAGATAACCAAAGAAGTGTAGGCCAAGGTCAGATTACCACAGTAGTAGAGTCCCAGGTCAGATAACCACTGAAGTAGAGTCCCAGGTCAGATTACCACAGTAGTAGAGTCCCAGTTCAGATTAGCACAGTAGTAGAGACCCAGGTCAGATTACCACAGTAGTAGAGACCCAGGTCAGATTACCACAGTAGTACAGTCACAGTTCAGATTAACACAGTAGTACAGTCCCAGGTCAGACTATCAAAGTAGTAGAGTCCCAGGTCAGATTACCACAGAAGTAGAGTCCCAGGTCAGATTGGTCAGTATTGAAGTCCTAGTCAGATTAACACAGTATTAGAGTTCCCAGGTCAGATTACCACAGTAGTGGAGTCCCAGGTCAGATTACCACAGTAGTAAAGTCCCAGGTCAGATTACCACAGAAGTACAGTCCAAGGTCAGATTACCACAGTAGAACAGGCCCAGGTCAGATTACCACAGTAGTACAGTCCCAGGTCAGATTACCAAAGTAGTAGAGTCCCAGGTCAGATTACCACAGAAGTAGAGTCCCAAGTAAGATTTCCGCAGTAGTAGAGTACCAGTTCAGATTACAACAGTATTAGAGTCCCCAGGTCAGATAACCACAGAAGTGCAGGCCAAGGTCAGATTACCACAGTAGTAGAGTCCCAGGTCAGATTAACACAGAAGAAGAGTCCCAGTTCAGATTACCACAGTAGTAGAGTCCCAGTTCAGATTAACACAGTAGTAGAGCCCCAGGTCAGATTACCACAGTAGTAGAGTCCCAGGTCAGATTACCACAGTAGTACAGTCCCAAGTTAAATTACCACAGTAGTACAGTCCCAGGTCAGATTACTACAGTATTAGAGTCTCAGGTCAGATTACCACAATTGTACAGTCCCAGGTCGTATTACCACAGTAGTGGAGTCCCAGGTTCAGATAACCACAGAAGTAGAGTTCCCAGGTCAGATTACCACAGTAGTGGAGTCCCAGGTCAGATTACCACAGTAGTAAAGTCCCAGGTCAGATTACCACAGTAGTACAGTCCCGGGTCAGATTATCACAGTAGTAAAGTCCTAGGTCAGATAAGCACAGCAGTAGAGTCACAGGTCAGATTATCATTTTAGTTCATTCCCAGGTCAGATTACCACAGTAGTAAAGTCCCAGGTCAGATTTCCACAGTTTTAGAGTCCCAGGTCCGATTACCACAGTAGTACAGTCCCAGGTCAGATTACCAGAGTAGTACAGTCCCGGGTCAGATTAACACAGTAGTACAGTCCCAGGTCTGATTACCACAGTAATACAGTCCCAGGTCAGATTACCACTTTAGTAGAGTCCCAGGTCACATTACGACGGTAGTAGTGTCCCTGTTCCGATTACCACAGTAGTATATTCCCAGGTCAGATTACCACAGTAGTAGAGTCTCAGGTCAGAATACCACAGTAGTACAGTCCCAGGTTAGATTACCACAGTAGTACAGTCCCAGTTCAGATTACTACAGTGTTAGAGTCCCAGGTCAGATTACCACAGTAGTAGAGTCCCAGGTGTGATTACCACAGTAGCATAGCCCCAGGTCAAATTACCATAGTAGTAGTCCCAGGTCAGATTACCACAGTAGTACAGTCCCAGGTCAGATTACCACAGCAGTCGAGTCCCAGGTCAGATTACCACAGCAGTAGAGTCCCAGGTCAGATTGTCATTGTAGTAGATTCCCAGGTCAGATTTCCACAGTAGTACAGTACCAGGTCAGTTTAACACAGTATTAGAGTCCCAGGTCAAATTACCACAGTGGTAGAGTCCCAGGTCAGATTACCACAGTAGTACAGTCCCAGGTCAGATTACCATAGCAGTAGAGTCCCAGGTCAGATTACCACAGCAGTAGAGTCCCAAATCAGATTACCACAGTTGTTGGAGGTTCCCTGGGGAGATTACCAAAGTAGTACAGTCCCAGGTCAGATTACTACCGTATTAGAATCCCAGGTGTGATTACCACATTAATACAGTACCAGGTCAGATTACCACTTTAGTAGAGTCCCAGGTCACATTACTACAGTAGTGGAGTCCCAGGTCAGATTATTATCGTAGCAGATTCCCAGGTCAGATTACCACAGTAGTACAGTCCGAGGTCAGATTAACACAGTTGTACAGTTCCAGGTCATATTACTACAGTATTAAAATCCCATGTCAGATTACCACAGTATTACAGTCCCAGGTCAGATTACTACAGTAATACAGTCCAAGGGTCAGATTACCACAGTAGTAAAGTCCCAGGTCAGATAAGCACAGCAGTAGAGTCCCAGGTCAGATTATAATTTCAGTCGATTCCCAGGTCAGATTACCACAGTAGTAGAGTCCCAGGTCAGATTACCACAGTAATATAGTCTCAGGTCAGAATACCACAGTAGTAGAGTCCCTTTTCAGATTACCACAGTAGTAGTGTCCCAGGTCAGATTACCACAGTAATACAGTCCCAGGTTAGATTACCACAGTAGTAGAGTCTCAGGTGAAAATACCACAGCAGTAGAGTCCCAGGTCAGATTACCACAGTAGTAGAGTCCCAGGTCAGATTACCACAGAAGTAGAGTCCCAGTTCAGATTACCACAGTAGTAGAGTCCCATGTCAGATTATGTCCTGGAAAATAGTCTTAAAATATAACACTTTTACAAGAACTTGTAAATTCAATATAGACTTTAATACAGAGTAGCAAAGCCGAGCTGGTCCGCGGTAACAACTGACTTCCCCAAGCTCGGCTCTGCTTTTTATACATACATTTCATATGGTACATCCTTTATTTAAATGAAGTCATTTCTCTTAGGTTTTCTGGCACCATTATCTTTCAACCCTATGCATAACGCCCAATTTTTAGGATAACGCCCACATCTGCTTTCGATTTATATTATAATGGTGGCTGAAACCTCCTTATGTTGATACAAAAAATACTGCATGTCTTGCATGCTCATCCTTTTCTCTGTGCCCCTTTGTCTGACTATCTTGAATGTATTTTGGGCCCTTTCTGCATAACTCAAGTACAGTTGTCAGGTCGCTATGCCTTCCACTGTGGCCTGTTGCTCTATCAGAACCAGATGTCATCTTCTCCTCCTATAGCCAATGTATTTATGTTCTTTCTCCTTCAGCACAGCTGCTTATCTCCCACATAAATCCCTCCTCTGGGACTAATTAGTCCCACACCAAAATAATATCTAAATACAAGCGACAAGGATGGAAGCAGAATGAATCACACACAGAATAATGAACATTAGAACTATATGTGAAATAAGATATAGACATAAACTGGACCAAACATCTCCAATCCAATAACATATACAGGAGTAAAAGACCCAGTCAAACTTAGAAATTAAAATTAAAACACACATAATAAACCAATATATTATGATGAAGCAATGAGCATGTAGTACATAGCCTTGCCTGAGGTCATCTCAGTTATGTAGAATATAGAGAGAATAATTACATTAATGGGAATTGGGACAGAATAACAAGCCTTAAGTCGTAAAATAAAAGTAACAAGACAACTTTCCAAATTGAGACACTCTAACACGATCCTCCCTCGCGGACACCTCTCTAACAGAAAATTGGCATCATTACCCATCTCTGCTAGAAGATTAAGGACATGGTCTGTAGAAACTCGTAACCGGAATACCCTCTGTTACCTAGCGTATAATAAATTATCCTCATTTAGGAAGGCAAAACTAGCTTGAATTAAAAGAATAGTCATACATTTAAATATGTATAAAAACCCAAACACACATAAAACACAACAAAAACTTTAGGCTTATTCAAGGATATACTAGATTTCATATCATGGGAGCACATTCCTCATTTTCACAGATAGGACAATCCCCTTGATGGCACATAGCACAGTACAGGGGATCAGCATGATGGTAATGCCCTTCGCTACAATCTTTGGAGCACCACTTGCAACGATTAAACTGAGGGCATTTTGTGTGTACATGAACAAGCACATATTAATCCGAGCCAGGTGCTTTGGCATACACAGGAAGACCACAAGGAAGCCAATCATGGCACTCATAACCTCCTCCACGTATCACTCCATGAAGACAGTTAGGATTACCAAAAGGGCAATCAAGGGGTCCTCCAACAGCATTGCAAGGTTTTCCATTCCTATTCGTATAATGTCCAGGGTTACCAGGAACTGGATTGATTATAATAGGTGGATCTAGTATGCGATCTTTAAACTGATTACCCGATAACCTTACTCTCGAACCCTTCATATATCTTGGGTTGGCTCTACGCACTGACATCTGTTTAACAGTGGTCTTGACCAAAAAGGATCTTATCATTGGCAGAACACAACAAAATACAATGCCCAATGCCACTAGATCTCCACCCAACATGATAGCCAGTCTAGTAAACATAGCACCCCATTTTCCCAAAGCTAGGTCCAACCAATCCAAGACATGAGAATCAAATCCAGCATTAGCCTTTACTTCTGCTCTTAACCCTTTAAATTTAGTCATAGCCACGGAAAATAATCCATTAGGTGCAGTGTTATTGGGAATGAAAGTACAGCAAGCATCTCCATACATTACACAAACTCCCCCCTTCTCTGCGAAGAGCCAGTTGAGAGTCTGTCTATTCTGCCATGTCATTTTGCTAGTGGCCCTTACTTGTTCTCCCAAGGCTGTTAAAGCCGAGTCAGTGTAATTAAGAAATCTTTGTTGATTGTAGTATATATAATTAATCCACTCTAAGTTCTTGTTGGGTGTTATCCATAAAAATATAGATTCAAATCCAGATTTAATCTCATCTCTGGCCTTAAATTCATTGGGCACACCTCTAGGTTGTCCAATTGCATCAAGGTACACTCTAGGATCTTATTCATACTTGTCACGTCCTGACCAGCAGAGGGTGTATTGTGTTAGTCTTGGTCAGGATGTGGCAGGTGGTTTGTGTTTGTTAAATGTTGTGTGGGTGATTGGGACTTCCAATTGAAGGCAGGTGTGTTGAGTTGCCTTTGATTGGAAATCCTATATAGGTGTGTGTGTTTTTCTTTGGGGTTGTGGGTGGTTGTTTGTGTGCACTGCGTTGGTTTGAGCCTGCCACACTGTTACCATTGTAAGTACTGTTTATTGTTTTCTTGTTCAAGTGGATGCTTTACATGTTTCCTTTAATAAACATGAGTGTCCACAATCCTGCTGCGCCTTGGTCCTCTACATGACAACTTGTGTGACAATACTCCCTTTTAACTCTAGTTTTAACATGTTCCTCCTGAGGTGCTTTGATGATGGTAACCTGTTGGACTGCTCTGACTAAAGCACACAACCCAGTCCATCCTTCAGGAAGAACATTCAGAAGTCTGTTCTCTCCACACATCCAAAAGCTATCAGTAATACCTCTATCTTGGTTCATAGTAAGAGATAGTGTAACCTGAGTAATGTGACCACACAGACCCCTTCTATTTATAATTAAACCTTTCTCACTAAATTTGCGAACCCCTGCAACTTCTAACACCCAGATAGTATCACATTTAACAGTTGTGTTTCCTACATTAATTCCATCCGTACCATGGCTATAGAAACATTCGTATATTCCCTTAACAGTACTTTTGTCTATTTGGGGTCCATCCAATTCAGTTCTAATGTTATAAGTTGCACATTCTTTATCAGCCAACACAGTCTCATTTAACATAATCTTACCCCTGGTACTACCCAATGCAATTCTACATTCTATGTTGCATAAAGGCATATGGTACTTTTTCTGAACACAATTAGCATTTTTCCAATTAGCACAGTCGTCAAATGGTTCAGGTACTATCAAAAGATCAGACAAAGGTGACTTGCTGCATAAAATACAATTGTCCATTCTATGTTGGTCTGCCGTATACCTAGCCCATTTATACCAGTCATTCTTTACCACTTCTTCCATTGTTTTGTCCTTGAATGGTTCTGGGTCTAACATACTTGTTATTGCATCAGTGTTTTCGTTTTGAGATAGGCTGTTAGTGTTTGTCAACAAGTTCCAAATGTCCATAAAAAAACCTGATTCTGATGCTTCTGGTTTCTTTGTGGGTATAGTGGATTTCTCACCCAGAGTAGTAGTTGGTACTCTAGTAGTAGCTACTGTGGTGTTAACAGCAGCTGCCACAGTTGTCGTGGTTCTAGTCGTTGCAAGCACCTCCTGTTTGGGTGCCGGTGTAGATTCGATTTTAATGATGGTTGAACTGCTCCCTTCAGTCAGTCTTGTCTGTGTTATTTCAACTATAAATTATTCTCCTTCAATGGGTTCAATCTTATTCATGGTGAGCACCCATTCATCTTCTTCTTTGGTTATTGTTAGGTCACATCCTTTCGGGTCCCAGATCACTTCTCCCTTCATCTGATGATGTGTCCATCCACAGAATGCAATCTCAGGTAGGGGTTTAATCCTATAGACTGCAACTGATCTCTGTTCTTCTGTTTCTGTTAAGATTTGAGGTGGGACTAGAATGCTAACCTTGTTTGTTCTTCCAGATTGTTCAGCAGGTGCTTCTCTTTTCTGCCTGCCTCTATCATGCTGTTTGATTGCACGTGAGTCTGTTGTGTCTTCACCAATGTTCACTGATTCATGTGCTGTGTCAGTGTCAATGTTCTTCCCTTTTCTTACTGCCAAATGTTTATCGAGGGGACCAGGCAAGAGCCGAAAAGTCAATTGAGGGGAAATCCCCTTGTCCTTCGGCCCTCGGAGCGTTTCCTTCTTCTCCTCTTTGAGAGATTTCTCCTCCCGCTGCTGGAGTGGCTTCTCCTCCTCCTGCCTGGGTAGCTTCTCCTTCAGTGGCTCCTGTTGGGGTGGCTTCTCCTACAGTGGCTCCCCCTTCTTCTGTTTGGGGAGCTCCCTCCTCTGACCCATTTGGACTCCTGTCTGGAAAGGCATCAATTCCAGGGAAGAGATGTTCCCATTCTCTAGGGTGTACTTCTGGGTCCCATTGTATAGGGCTTCCGCCAGGGATATCTGCCACAGTAGGTATATCACCAGGAGTATCAGGCATGTCGTTTTCCCCCCACCCTGGAGTCTCTGGTCCCACAGGATTGAATAGTGGTGGTTCGCCGGTTTCTTCTCCCGCCCTGTCTCTCCTTTTGCTTCTTCTGAGAGCAGTTGGCGGTGTATTAGTCGTGTCTTGGCTTCCACTTGGCCTATTAGCTTCCTGGCCTCCTTCCGGAGCCTTGATCTCTTCCGCTGCTCCCGCTCCGTTTGGGCCCCTGTCTGGTGTATCAGCATCCTCTGGGTCCTCATCTCTGTATGGTTGTATCCTTCTTTCTGTTGGGACTCTGGTGCAGTGGTTTAGATGATACCACGTCTTGCTGCCTTTCACCTGGACGGCTGTTGTCGTTGCGTTGGCCACCTCGTAGGGTCCTTCTCTCCTCGGCTGATCCTACTTCCTCTGGAACACCGAATGTAGACCAGGTCCTCTGGTATCACCTGGCGAGGCCCCTCTGGTCTCGGCTAAGGTACTTTCTTTTTCTCCTGTGAATATATAGCTTCGTGTATCTCAGATAGGTGTTTCACATATGATTTTAATTATTTTTCTAGTATATCTAGAAAGGGACCTTTGTATAGTCCTCCTAGTGTTGGCACAGGCATGGGTCGACCCGTAAGCATTTCATGCGGTGACAAATGCGTGTTTCTGTTAGTTTCCATGCGACAACTCATTAGTGCAAGTGGCAAAGCATCTATCCAATTAAGCCCTGTGGATAGGCAAATCTTTATTTTATTTTTCAGCGAGCCGTTAGCTCTCTCTACGATACCTTGCGATTGGGGATGATACACACATCCTAGTCATTGTTTCATCCTTAACTGTTGTATTATGATTTTTACCACTTTTTGTATAAACGTTGAGCCATTGTCCGAGCTGATTTCTGATGGGATACCAAACCTAGGTATTATTTATTTTGATAAGAATTTTATCACGGTGCCTGCTCCTTGATCAGCCGATGGTATTGCTTGTATCCATCTGCTAAACCTATCTACGATGACCAGCATGTATCTTTTACCATGTACAGGTTTTATCATATCTACGTAATCCATCACAATGTGTCGGGATGGACCTTCTGGAACCGGTATGTGACCTATGGGCGTGGTTATACCTTTACGTATGTTGTTTTTCGCACATATTTCACATTTTGACAAGATCTCATCTACTGTTGCCTGTAGATAAGGTGACCAAAAACCTTGTTTTTTGATTTGTCTCACTACCTCCCCCTTGCACAATGATCTAGATCATGTGCTTCATTAATAAGCAAGGCCAATAAGGTAGTGGTGGCAAGTATGGCACCATCATGTGTTCTCCATACCCCATGTCTATCGACAGAGGCTCCCCTCTGTACCCAGGTATTTTTCTCAGTAATTGTGGCATGAGCCTGAATTTGATTCAACTCAGCTGGAGTTGTGAATGGTGCAATTCCAATTACATCCAGCAAATGTACAGTTAAAATAGGGACAATACATCTAGATGCCTTTTTGGCAGCTTCATCAGCTGCATTATTACCCCTAATAACAAAGTTGTTACCTTTTTTGTGTGCTTGACATTTTATTATGGCCAATTTCCTAGGATACATTAACCTGTTGGGGATAGGGGGCAGTATTTGCACGGCCGGATAAAAAAACGTACCCGATTTCATCTGGTTACTACTCCTGCCCAGTAACTAGAATATGCATATAATTGTTTGATTTGGATAGAAAACACCCTAAAGTTTCTAAAACTGGTTGAATGGTGTTTGTGAGTATAACAGAACTCATTTGGCAGGCCAAAACCTGAGAAGATTCCAAACAGGAGCACTCTCTCTGACTATTTCTTGGCCTTCTTGATCATCTCGAACCAAAACAGGGGATCTCTGGCATACCGTGACATTTTCTAACGCTCCCATAGGCTCTCAGAAGGGGCCAGAACGATGAATGGTGACTTTGCAGGCCATGGCTGAAAAACATTAGCGCATTTGGATAGTGGTCGATCTGAGGACAATGAGACTGGAGGCGTGTGCACGAGTCGACACCATGTTTACTTTCTCTCTCTTTGAACGAAAACAACGTCGGAATATTATCGCTTTTTTATGAGAAAAATCGCATAAAAATTGATTTTAACCTCTATGGGCTAGGTGGGACGCTTGCGTAACAGCCACTGCCAGCCTGTGGCGCGATTTTCAAAACCTTAAAAATCCTATTACTTCAATTTCTCAAACATATGACTATTTTACCGCCATTTAAAGACAAGACTCTCGTTAATCTAACCACACTGTCCGATTTCAAAAAGGCTTTACAACGAAAGCAAAACATTAGATTATGTCAGCAGAGTACCAAGCCAGAAATAATCAGACACCCATTTTTCAAGCCAGCATATAATGTCACCAAAACCCAGAAGACAGCTAAATGCAGCACTCACCTTTGATGAATGATCTTCATCAGATGACAACCCTAGGACATTATGTTATACAATACATGCATGTTTTGTTCAATCAAGTTCATATTTATATCAAAAACCAGCTTTTTACATTAGCATGTGACGTTCAGAAGTAGCATAACCCCCGCAAACTTCCGGGGAATTCGCTAACATTTTACTAAATTACTCACGATAAACGTTCACAAAAAGCATAACAATTATTTTAAGAATTATAGATACAGACCTCCTCTATGCACTCGATATGTGCGATTTTAAAATAGCTTTTTGGTGAAAGCACATTTTGCAATATTCTAAGTACATAGCCCGGGCATCACGGGCTCGCTATTTAGACACCCGGCAAGTTTAGCACTCACCATAATCATATTTACTATTATAAAAGTTTGATTACCTTTTGGTGTCTTCGTCAGAATGCACACCCAGGACTGCTACTTCAATAACAAATGTTGGTTTGGTCCAAAATAATCCATCGTTATATCCGAATAGCGGCGTTTTGTTCGTGCGTTCCAGACACTATCCGAAATAGTAAAGAAGTGTCGCGCGCATGGCGCAATTCGTGACAATAAAATTCTAAATATTCCATTACCGTACTTCGAAGCACGTTAGAGCAGAGATCCTTAGTAAATGATAGAGATGGAAAAGAAGTTCAACAAATGGTCAGACAGGCCACTTCCTGTAAAGGAATCTCTCAGGTTTTGACCTGCCATTTGAGTTCTGTTATACTCACAGACACCATTCAAACAGTTTTAGAAAATTTAGGGTGTTTTCTATCCATATGTAATAAGTATATGCATATTCTAGTTACTGGGTAGGAGTGGTAACCAGATTAAATAGGTATGTTTTTTATCCAGCCGTGTCAATGCTGCCCCCTAGCCCTAACCGGTTAAAAGATTTAGATGCACTATTGTAAAGTGGTTGTTCCACTGGATATTATAAGGTGAATGCACCAATTTGTAAGTCGCTCTGGATAAGAGCGTCTGCTAAATGACTTAAATGTTAAATGTTAAATCTGTCTGTATATCTAAAAAAAAATGTACATGTATTTTATCTGGACATGGGGTTCACAACTCTGTATATAGTCTGTCTGTATATCTAAAATATTTTTTACATGTATTTTATCTAGACATGGGGTTCCCAACTGTGTATATAATCTGTCTGTATATCTAAAATATTTTTTACATGTATTTTATCTAGACATGGGTTTCACAACTCTGTATATAATCTGTGTCTGTGTCTTCACAGTCCTTCTGATTCTGACTGGGAGCCCCCACTGCCAAGGTGCCCATCCCCCACAGGAGCTGAATCAGCTAGCCGGACCCCTGCTGTCTCCGGCTCCACACCTACCCCCACCCGGCTAGGTGTGAAGTCTGTGACAAAGAAACGGAGATGGGGCAAAGCTAAACCAGCAATCAGAGAGGAGGAGGGTCGTTGGCACTCTGTGACGGTGGAGGATGTGGGCCCACCACCTCCAATATTCAGACCTAAAAGGCCACCAGGACCTCAGCTGGACATGACCTCCAACTACAGCCCCATGCAACTTTTTCAACTGTTTTTTACATCTTCAGTGATTGATTCCCTTGTCTTGAACACTAATAAATATGGTGCTAAGAAGCAGGCAGGCAAAAAAGAGGCATGGAAGCCTATTTCCATGTCAGATATTTTTTGTTATTTGTCAATGGTCATATACATGGGTCTAGTGAAGCTGAAAACCCTGAAACAGTATTGGAAAACTGCACCCCTCTATCAACTGCCTTTCCCCTCCACTGTCATGTCGTGCAAAAGGTTTCTGACAATCTCATGGGCGCTTCATATCAGTGACCCAGAAGTTGACGGGGACAACAAGAAGCGAGGCACAGCAGGGTATGATAGGCTCTGCAAAATTAAACCTCTCTACCGCAGTATGGTTGAGGCCTGCAAGACCTATTTTCAGCCCGCCCAGAACCTTTCCATTGATGAGAGGATGGTAGCCTCAAAGGCCAGAATCAGACTAAAACAGTACATGCGTAACAAGCCAACCAAGTGGGGTTACAAACTGTTTGTTTTGGCTGATTCTGCGTGTGCATACACATGCAATTTTTTTGTTAATGAGGGGAAGAGCTGTTTTGCGACCGGTAAGGGACTCAGCTATGATTCTGTCATGGCATTATTGGATTTTCAACTGCTGGGGAAGGGCTACAAACTGTTTGTGGACAATTTCTACACAAGCCCTACCCTGTTCACAGACCTGAGGAAGCTGGAGGTGTGGGCTTGTGGCACCATTCGGCCCAACAGAGTGGGCTTTCCAAAAACCAAGGAGAACGACATGCCTAAGCGGCTGAGCGGGGTACCATGCGATGGATTCGCCAAGATGGCCTGCTCTTTGTGAAGTGGATGGATACCAGAGAGGTGGTCATGTGCTCCAGTATCCACAAGTCCTTCAGTGGAGATCACGTCGTCAGGCGTGTGAAGGGCGCTACTGGAGCATGGACAGCCAAAAATGTCCCCTTTCCTGCAGCTATCAAGGACTATAACAAGAGCATGGGGGCTGTAGACCTGTCAGATGCACTGATAGGCTACTATAATGTGCTCCACAAGACCATGAAATGGTACAATACTTTTTTTTATCATTTCATTGACATTGCTGTTGTGAATTCATTCATCACACAGAAGGAAATGGCCAAGAGCTGTGGAAAGCCCCCCATCTCACAGCTAGCCTTCCGAGAGCTGCTCATCCAGGAGCTTGCTGGCTACAGCAAGTCCACTGCAGCTCCTTCTGTCCCCTCTACCTCTGTCCCCTCTACCTCTTCTGCTCCTTCAACCAGTGGTGTTCACCTGCCTAAATTCATCTCTGCAGGCATGAATGTGCCTCAGGGCAAAAAGGGCACAGTGGGGAGGCGACGATGTGCCCTTTGTCACAGGAAAAGCCCCATCACCTGCACCACCTGTTCAGTAACCCTCTGCTTTACAGCAGAAAGAGACTGCTATGGGCCATGGCACAAGCAGCACAATTTTGTGTAGAGGACTGAGGGTCCTCACAATATTGAATGTATGTAAATAGTTACCCTTGTTATTAAAATGTTTCAACATTTTATATTTGTATTTTTTTTGTACTTTTTTTGAGGGGTGTGTTAGAATATAATTTTTGTATTTTGTATTTAGTTTTTTACATCAAAATGTATCACTGTACCAATTTGGCCACTTGGGTACATTTGGGTACATTTGTGTGGGACACCTGGGTGACTTCATACTCAATGTCATGTAGCTCGCTCATTCAAATCAAATCAAATCAAATCAAATTTATTTTTATATAGCCCTTCGTACATCAGCTGATATTCTCAAAGTGCTGTACAGAAACCCAGCCTAAAACCCCAAACAGCAAGCAAAGCATGTGAAAGAAGCACGGTGGCTAGGAAAAACTCCCTAGGAAAAACTCCCTAGAAAGGCCAAAAACCTAGGAAGAAACCTAGAGAGGAACCAGGCTATGAGGGGTGGCCAGTCCTCTTCTGGCTGTGCAGGGTGGATATTATAACAGAACATGGTCAAAATGTTAAAATGTTAAAATGTTCATAAATGACCAGCATGGTCAAATAATAATAATCATAGTAGTTGTCGAGGGTGCAACAAGCACGTCCGGTGAACAGGTCAGGGTTCCATAGCCGCAGGCAGAACAGTTGAAACTGGAGCAGCAGCACGGCCAGGTGGACTGGGGACAGCAAGGAGTCATCATACCAGGTAGTCCTGAGGCATGGTCCTAGGGCTCAGGTCCTCCGAGAGAAAGACAGAAAGAGAGAAAGAGAGAATTAGAGAGAGCATATTTAAATACACACAGGACACCGGATAAGACAAGAGAAATACTCCAGATGTAACAGACTGACCCTAGCCCCCCGACACATAAACTACTGCAGCATAAATACTGGAGGCTGAGACAGGAGGGATCAGAAGACACTGTGGCCCCATCCGATGATACCCCCGGACAGGGCCAAACAGGCAGGATATAACCCCACCCACTTTGCCAAAGCACAGCCCCCACACCACTAGAGGGATGTCTCCAACCACCAACTTACCGTCCTAAGACAAGGCCGAGTATAGCCCACAACGATCTCCGCCACGGCACAACCCAAGGGGGGGGCGCCAACCCAGACAGGAAGACCACGTCAGTGACTCAACCCACTCAAGTGACGCACCCCTCCCATGGACGGCATGGAAGAACACCAGTAGGCCAGTGACTCAGCCTCTGTAAAAGGGTTAGAGGCAGAGAATCCCAGTGGAAAGAGGGGAACCGGCAAGGCAGAGACAGCAAGGGCGGTTCGTTGCTCCAGCCTTTCCGTTCACCTTCACACTCCTGGGCCAGACTATACTTAATCATAGGACCTACTGAAGAGATAAGTCTTCAGTAAAGACTTAAAGGTTGAGACTGAGTCTGCGTCTCTCACATTGGTAGGCAGACCATTCCATAAAAATGGAGCTCTATAGGAGAAAGCCCTACCTCCAGCCGTTTGCTTAGAAATTCTAGGGACAATTAGGAGGCCTGCGTCTTGTGACCGTAGCGTACGTGTAGGTATGTACGGCAGGACCAAATCGGAAAGATAGGTAGGAGCAAGCCCATGTAATGCTTTGTAGGTTAGCAGTAAAACCTTGAAATTAGCCCTTGCCTTAACCTCTATGGGACCGGCGGGACGAATTCGTCCCACCTACGTAACATCCACTGCCAGCCTGTGGCGCGATTTTCAAAATCTTCAAAATCCTATTACTTCAATTTCTCAAACATATGACTATTTTACAGCCATTTAAAGATAAGACTCTCGTTAATCTAACCACACTGTCCGATTTCAAAAAGGCTTTACAACGAAAGCAAAACATTAGATTATGTCAGCAGAGTACCAAGCCAGAAATAATCAGACACCCATTTTTCAAGCCAGCATATAATGTCACCAAAACCCAGAAGACAGCTAAATGCAGCACTCACCTTTGATGATCTTCATCAGATGACAACCCTAGGACATTATGTTATACAATACATGCATGTTTTGTTCAATCAAGTTCATATTTATATCAAAAACCAGCTTTTTACATTAGCATGTGACGTTCAGAACTAGCATACCCCCCGCAAACTTACGGGGAATTCGCTAACATTTTACTAAATTACTCACGATAAACGTTCACAAAAAGCATAACAATTATTTTAAGAATTATAGATACAGACCTCCTCTATGCACTCGATATGTCCGATTTTAAAATAGCTTTTTGGTGAAAGCACATTTTGCAATATTCTAAGTACATAGCCCAGGCATCACGGGCTCGCTATTTAGACACCCGGCAAGTTTAGCACTCACCATAATCATATTTACTATTATAAAAATGTCATTACCTTTTGTTGTCTTCGTCAGAATGCACACCCAGGACGTCTACTTCAATAACAAATGTTGGTTTGGTCCAAAATAATCCATCGTTATATCCGAATAGCGGCGTTTTGTTCGTGCGTTCCAGACACTATCCGAAATAGTAAAGAAGTGTCGCGCGCTTGGCGCAATTCCTGACAATAAAATTCAAAGTATTCCATTGCCGTACGTCGAAGCATGTCAACCGCTGTTTAAAATCAATTTTTACGTCATTTTTCTCGTAGAAAAGCGATAAAATTCCGACAGGGAGTCTCCTTTTCGGCAAACAGAGGAAAAAATCCCAAAGGCGGGGGCGGTCGGGGTCACGCGCATAAGCTAGTGTCTCTTGATGGGCCACTTGAGAAAGGCGATAATGTGTTTCAGCCTGGGGCTGGAATGACGACATTCTCTTTTTTCCCGGGCTATGAGAGCCTATGGACGACGTGGGAAGTGTCACGTTAGAGCAGAGATCCTTAGTAAATGATAGAGATGGCAAAGAAGTTCCAGAAATGGTCAGACAGGCCACTTCCTGTAAAGGAATCTCTCAGGTTTTGACCTGCCATTTGAGTTCTGTTATACTCACAGACACCATTCAAACAGTTTTAGAAAATTTAGGGTGTTTTCTATCCATATGTAATAAGTATATGCATATTCTAGTTACTGAGTAGGAGTGGTAACCAGATTAAATCGGGTATGTTTTTTATCCAGCCGTGTCAATGCTGCCCCCTAGCCCTAACAGGTTAACAGGAAGCCAGTGTAGGGAGGCTAACACTGGAGTAATATGATCAAATTTTTTGGTTCTAGTCAGGATTCTAGCAGCCGTATTTAGCACTAACTGAAGTTTATTTAGTGCTTTATCCGGGTAGCCGGAAAGTAGAGCATTGCAGTAGTCCAGCCTAGAAGTAACAAAAGCATGGATTAATTTTTCTGCGTCATTTTTGGACAGAAAATTTCTGATTTTTGCAATGTTACGTAGATGGAAAAAAGCTGTCCTTGAAACAGTCTTGATATGTTCTTCAAAAGAGAGATCAGGGTCCAGAGTAACGCCGAGGTCCTTCACAGTTTTATTTGAGACGACTGTACAACCATCCAGATTAATTGTCAGATTCAACAGAAGATCTCTTTGTTTCTTGGGACCTAGAACAAGCATCTCTGTTTTGTCCGAGTTTAAAAGTAGAAAGTTTGCAGCCATCCACTTCTTTATGTCTGAAACACAGGCTTCTAGCGAGGGCAATTTTGGGGCTTCACCATGTTTCATTGAAATGTACAGCTGTGTGTCGTCCGCATAGCAGTGAAATTTAACATTATGTTTTCGAATGACATCCCCAAGAGGTAAAATATATAGTGAAAACAATAGTGGTCCTAAAACGGAACCTTGAGGAACACCGAAATTTACAATTGATTTGTCAGAGGACAAACCATTCACAGAGACAAACTGATATCTTTCCGACAGATAAGTTCTAAACCAGGCCAGAACTTGTCCATGTAGACCAATTTGGGTTTCCAATCTCTCCAAAAGAATGTGGTGATCGATGGTATCAAAAGCGGCACTAAGATCTAGGAGCACGAGGACAGATGCAGAGCCTCGGTCTGACGTCATTAAAAGGTCATTTACCACCTTCACAAGTGCAGTCTCAGTGCTATGATGGGGTCTAAAACCAGACTGAAGCGTTTCGTATACATTGTTTGTCTTCAGGAAGGCAGTCAGTTGCTGTGCAACAGCTTTTTCTAAAATTTTGGAGAGGAATGGAAGATTCGATATAGGCCGATAGTTTTTTATAATTTCTGGATCAAGATTCGGCTTTTTCAAAAGAGGCTTTATTACTGCCACTTTTAGTGAGCTTGGTACACATCCGGTGGATAGAGAGCCGTTTATTATGTTCAACATAGGAGGGCCAAGCACAGGAAGCAGCTCTTTCAGTAGTTTAGTTGGAATAGGGTCCAGTATGCAGCTTGAGGGTTTGGAGGCCATGATTATTTTCATCATTGCGTCAAGAGATATAGTACTAAAACACTTTAGTATCTCCCTTGATCCTAGGTCCTGGCAGAGTTGTGCAGACTCAGGACAATGGAGCTTTGGAGGAATACCCAGATTTAAAGAGGAGTCTGTAATTTGCTTTCTAATGATCATGATCTTTTCCTCAAAGAAGTTCATAAATTTATTACTGCTGAAGTGAAAGCCATCCTCCATTTGCGAAGGCTGCTTTTTAGTTAGCTTTGCGACAGTATCAAAAAGAAATTTCGGATTGTTCTTATTTTCCTCAATTAAGTTGGAAAAATAGGATGATCGAGCAGCAGTAAGGGCTCTTCGATACTGCACGGTACTGTCTTTCCAAGCTAGTCGGAAGACTTCCAGTTTGGTGTGGCGCCATTTCCGTTCCAATTTTCTGGAAGCTTGCTTCAGAGCTCGTGTATTTTCTGTATACCAGGGAGCTAGTTTCTTATGACAGATGTTTTTAGTTTTTAGGGGTGCAACTGCATCTAGGGTATTGCGCAAGGTTAAATTGAGTTCCTCGGTTAGGTGGTTAACTGATTTTTGTCCTCTGACGTCCTTGGGTAGGCAGAGGCAGTCTGGAAGGGCATCAAGGAATCTTTGGGTTGTCTGAGAATTTATAGCACGACTTTTAATGCTCCTTGGTTGGGGTCTGAGCAGATTATTTGTTGCAATTGCAAACGTAATAAAATGGTGGTCCGATAGTCCAGGATTATGAGGAAAAACATTTAGATCCACAACATTTATTCCATGGGACAAAACTAGGTCCAGAGTATGACTGTGGCAGTGAGTAGGTCCAGAGACATGTTGGACAAAACCCACTGAGTCGATGATGGCTCCGAAAGCCTTTTGGAGTGGGTCTGTGGACTTTTCCATGTGAATGTTAAAGTCACCAAAAATTAGAATATTATCTGCTATGACTACAAGATCCGATAGGAATTCAGGGAACTCAGTGAGGAACACTGCATATGGCCCAGGAGGCCTATAAACAGTAGCTATAAAAAGTGAGTGAGTAGGCTGCATAGATTTCATGACTAGAAGCTCAAAAGACGAAAACGTCATTGTTGTTTTTTTTTTTGTAAATTGAAATTTGCTATCGTAAATGTTAGCAACACCTCCGCCTTTGCCGGATGCACGGGGGGTATGGTCACTAATGTAACCTGGGGGTGAGGCCTCATTTAACACAGTAAATTCATCAGGCTTAAGCCATGTTTCAGTCAGGCCAATCACATCAAGATTATTATCAGTGATTAGTTCATTGACTATAACTGCCTTGGAAGTGAGGGATCTAACATTAAGTAACCCAATTTTGAGATGTGAGGTATCACAATCTCTTTCAATAATGGCAGGAATGGAGGAGGTCTTTATACTAGTGAGATTGCTAGAGCGAACACCGCCATTTTTAATTTTGCCCAACCTAGATCGAGGCACAGACACGGTCTCAATGGGGAAAGCTGAGCTGACTACGCTGACTGTGCTAGTGGCAGACTCCACTAAGCTGGCAGGCTGGCTAACAGCCTGCTGCCTGGCCTGCACCCTATTTCATTGTGGAGCTAGAGGAGTTAGAGCCCTGTCTATGTTCGTAGATAAGATGAGAGCACCCCTCCAGCTAGGATGGAGTCCGTCACTCCTCAACAGGCCAGGCTTGGTCCTGTTTGTGGGTGAGTCCCAGAAAGAGGGCCAATTATCTACAAATTCTATCTTTTGGGAGGGGCAGAAAACAGTTTTCAACCAGCGATTGAGTTGTGAGACTCTGCTGTAGAGCTCATCACTCCCCCTAACTGGGAGGGGGCCAGAGACAATTAATCGATGCCGACACATCTTTCTAGCTGATTTACACGCTGAAGCTATGTTGCGCTTGGTGACCTCTGACTGTTTCATCCTAACATCGTTGGTGCCGACGTGGATAACAATATCTCTATACTCTCTACACTCGCCAGTTTTAGCTTTAGCCAGCACCGTCTTTAGATTAGCCTTAACGTCGGTAGCCCTGCCCCCTGGTAAACAGTGTATGATCGCTGGATGATTAGTTTTAAGTCTAATACTGCGGGTAATGGAGTCGCCAATGACTAGGGTTTTCAATTTGTCAGAGCTAATGGTGGGAGCCGTCGGCGTCTCAGACCCCACAACGGGAGGAGTAGAGACCAGAGAAGTCTCGGCCTCCGACTCCGACTCGCTTAATGGGGAGAACCGGTTGAAAGTTTCTGTCGGCTGAATAAGCGACACCGGTTGAGCATTCCTACAGCGTTTCCCTCCAGAAGCCATGAGAAAGATGTCCGGCTGCGGGGACCGTGCGAGGGGGTTTATACTAACGTTACTATCTGTACTTACTGGTGGCACAGACGCTGTTTCATCCTTTCCTACACTGAAATTACCCTTGCCTAACGATCGCGTCTGAAGCTGGGCTTGCAGCACAGCTATCCTTGCCGTAAGGCGATCGTTCTCCTGTATATTATAAGTACAACGACTGCAATTAGAAGGCATCATGTTAATGTTACTTAGCTTCGGCTGTTTGAAGTCCTGACGAACCATGTCCAGATAAAACCTCCGGGGTGAAAAAGTTGAATGAAAAAAGTTGAGTGAGGGAAAAAGTAAAAATATACGGTAATGAAAAAGTAAAAAACCATCAGGTATCAAAGTAAGATCGGCAACAAAAACGCACAGCAGCGTAAACAAGTCTGCAAGTTGTGACCGGAAACAGGAAAACCTGAAGATATGTTTCTGAAACTTTAATCAGATACTGTTGCCCTCTTACATTCTGCATAGAAATTATCCCCAGCATCCTATCTGAATGTTTGGCTGTTCCTTTTCAGTTGAAAGATGGTGCAACAACAATAGAAACCAGAAAACGTATTTTTGTTTCCTTGTATTTTCTTCTACCAGATCTATTGTGTTATATTCTCCTACATTCAATTCACATTTCCACAAACTTCAGAGTGTTTCCTTTCAAATGAAACCAAGAAAATGCATATCCTTGCTACTGGGCCTGAGCTACAGACAGTTAGATTTGGGTATGTCTTCAGGCGGAAATTAAGAGAAGTGGGGGGGTAGCCCTAACAGGTTTTAACCTCTTGGGGATCAAGGGTAACCTAATCCCTGTGACGGGATTGCTAGCAAGGCGGGAAATTCAAAACATCAAAAATCTGATAATTTCAATTTCTCAAACAATCAACTATTTTACACCATTTAAAAGATAAACATCTCCTTAACCTCTTACATCTAGACGTTCCGCTAGCGAAACACCTGCTCCAATATCCAATGATGGGCGTGGCGCGAAATACAAAGTCAACGAAAATCCCAAAACTTCAATTTTTCAAACATATTTTACACCATTTTAAAGACAAGACTCTCCTTTATCTAACCACACTGTCCGATTTCAAAAAGGCTTTACAGCGAAAGCAAAACATTAGATTATGTCAGCAGAGTTCCCAGCCAGAAATAATCAGACACCCATTTTTCAAGCTAGCATATAATGTCACAAAAAACAAAACCACAGCTAAATGCAGCACTAACCTTTGATCTTCATCAGATGACACTCCTATGACATTATGTTATACAATACATGCATGTTTTGTTCAATCAAGTTCATATATCAAAAAACAGCTTTTTACATTAGCATGTGACGTTCAGAACTAGCATACCCACCGAAAACGTCCGGTGAATTTACTAAATTACTCACGATAAACGTTCACAAAAAACATAATAATTATTTTAAGAATTATAGATACAGAACTCCTTTATGCAATCGCTATGTCCGATTTTAAAATAGCTTTTCGGTGAAAGCACATTTTGCAATATTCTGAGTAGATAGCTCGCCATCACGGGCTAGCTATTTTGACACCCACCAAGTTTTGCCCTCACCAAACTCAGATTTACTATAAGAAAAATTGGATTACCTTTGCTGTTCTTCGTCAGAATGCACTCCCAGGACTTCTACTTCAAAAACAAATGTTGGTTTGGTTCCAAATAATCCATAGTTATATCCAAATAGCGGCATTTTGTTGTGCGTTCAAGACACTATCCGAAGGGTGACACGCCCGACGCGTTTCGTGACAAAAAAATTCAAAATATTCCATTACCGTACTTCGAAGCATGTCAAACGCTGTTTAAAATCAATTTTTATGCCATTTTTCTCGTAAAAAAGCGATAATATTCTGACCGGGAGTCGTTGTTTTTGTTCAAAGACTGAAAATAAAAACATGGAGTCTTCTCGTGCACGCGCCCCCAGTCTCATTGTTCTCAGATCGACCACTATCCAAATGAGCTTCTGTTTTTCAGCCATGGGCTGCAAAGGCGTCATTCCCCTTTCTGCCGCATTCTGAGAGCCTATGGGAGCCGTAGGAAGCGTCAGGTTACAGCAGAGATCCTCAGTTTTCCATAAAGAGAGTGTAGAAGGCCAAGAAATGGTCAGTGAGGGCACTTCCTGTAAGGAATCTTCTCTGGTTTTGGCCTGCCAAATAAGTTCTGATATACTCACAGACACCATTCAAACAGTTTTAGAAACTTTGGAGTGTTTTCTATCCAAAGCTAATAATTATATGCATATTCTAGTTTCTGGGCAGGAGTAATAATCAGATTAAATCGGGTACGTTTTTTATCCGGCCGTGAAAATACTGCCCCCTATCCATAACAGGTTAATCAAACCACATTGTCCGATTTTCAAAGAGGCTTTACGGCGAAAGCATAAAGTTAGATTATGTTAGGAGAGTACATAGCCAAAAAAGTACACACATCCATTTTCAATTCAAGGACAGGCGTCACCAAAAGAAGAAAGTGCATAATTTTAGCTGGTTAACCTATTATGAGTAGGGGGCAGTATTTTCACGGCCGGATAAAAAACGTACCCGATTTAATCTGATTAAAAGCTAGCCGCTATGTTGGAATCATCTAAAACCATCAATAACATTAGCAATATTCCCTTACCTTTAATCTTCATCAGAAGGCACTTCCAGGCATCTCAGGTCCACAACAAATGTTGTTGTTTTTTCGAAGAAGTTCATAATTTATGTCTAAAGAACTCCATGCTGTTCCGTGTTGTTAGCGCGTTCGTAGGCTACTCAAAATGGGAGGGAAAAGTTAAAAAAAATCTATTTACGTTCGTTCAAACATGTCAAACGTTGTTTAGCATCAATATTTTGGTCCATTTTTAACGTGAAACATCAGTAATATTTCAACTCGACCTCTCCTGTGTCTTGAAACAAGTTTTGAAAAATGTCTCGCCTCACATGAAGGCGCATGTGCGCACAATAATGAAGAGACGTCCTCCCAGGGACGTCAACTTCCTTTCCTTCTCATCCGGTCTCTGTTCATCATAGACTCTTCAAACAACTTTATAAAGATCGTTGACATCTAGTGGAAGCCATAGGAAGTGCAAAATGATTCCTTTGTCACTGTGTGATTTATTACCAATTACTTGAAAATAGTTAAGCAACAAAATGTTCAATTCTTGCTTTTATGTTTTCTCAGGTTTTTGCCTGCCATATGAGTTTTGTTATACTTAGAGACACCATTCAAACAGTTTTAGAAACTTTAGGGTGTTTTCAATCCAAATCTACTAATACTATGCAGATTCTAATTTCTGGGCCGGAGTAGTAACCTGTTTAATTTGGGTACGTTTTTCATCTGGCCGTGAAAATACTGCCCCCTAGCCCCTAGAGGATAACGTGATTGCTGATGCGCTCTCTCGTGCGCCCTGTTCCTGAATATCTATGTGACTGACCGTTGTTGGGTGTTGTCATGTTCTGTCTTTCCTGTGTGTTCCCTCCTGGTCTCATTTTCTTCTTTCCTCTTAAAAGTTGCTTCCTGTGAAAAGGTTGCTGAGGTCTGGGGAGGAGGAGGAAGTTGATTGGGGCAGGTGGAACTGTGAACACGTAACCCCTTGTCAATTTGGGACGCAGAGGCTGGTACGTTGTTCTGGGGTCCTTGTTGGTCCCCGGTTTTATAGGGGGGGTGTGACGACCCTCCCACTCTGTCTGCCGTATTCTCTCTTTTTGTTCTTGTTTCCTTGTTGGGATGCGGGAGCTGGGAGGGTCGTCAGCTACATGGGAAACACCTGGGTCCGGGTGTGTCCCAGGATAAAGGCACCTCTTCCACATTCATGGAGGAGACTCTCTCCATGCAGCCACCTTGTTGTTTTTGGTTGTGAAAGTTGTGGTTTTTTGCTTGTTTGCTTTGGCACCTTTCAACACTTTGCATTATGACATTCAGGTATGCAAAGCACTCACTTACATTACTGATTACTGATTACAAACACCATTGTTAATTACTTAGTTACTTTATTTAATAAATATATATTTTGATACTCCTTGTCTCCACATTGTCTCCCTTTTGTTGCGAACTCTGAGCCGGTTCGTAACAATAATAACCAGATTCTTTCCTCGACCCTTCACTAAGAGCCCTGCCATAGCTCCTTGCAGGCTCATTTCTCAGGCTCTCATTCATACTACGGGCCAAGGTCTCATCCTGTCATTCTTGCCTTCTCATGATCTCTTTGTGTATTGATTTTGACTGTTCTAGATCCTCATCTATTCTTTGTGCCACTATTTGTCCTTCTCTCTCTATTTGTATCCTACAGGATCTATCATTCTCTTCCTCTTCTTCCTCTGCCTCGCTAGGACTATTACCTGATGCCCATTCTGCTTTTGTGTTTCGGCTTTTCCTGGAGTTCCCCTCTGTTTGGTCTTTCGCTCTTCTTGTTTGTAGTTCTGATGTCTCCCTTTCTCCTATTGCTGTTTACATTAATGTCAGGGTTTTCCTCAGGCCACTATAGCAATTGAAACCTTCTTCTTTTGTTCTTATATGCTTCATAGTTCTTTTCTTGCCTTGTTCTGTTGAATGTGAAGGTGCACACATTGCTCTAGGTGTGGTGATCCCTTCCCCTTCTTCCGTCACTTCCACTTCCCCTTTTGTTTCCATGTGTCCAGTTATCATGGGAAACTGTCCATTGGAATACGGCGGGGGGCTGGTCCCCCACTCCGTTTTCTATTTGCTTGTTTTATCATTATTCTTTATGTAACGCCCTGGCCATAGAGAGGGTTTTTTTGTTCTTTATTTTGGTTAGGCCAGGGTGTTACATTGGGTGGGCGTTCTATGTTCGTTTTCTAGGTTTTTTGTATTTCTTTGTTTTGGTCCGTGTGTGGCTCCCAATCAGGCACAGCTGAAGTTCGTTGTTGCTGATTGGGAGTCACACATAAGGAGCATGTTTTTCCTTTGGGTTTTGTGGGTAATTGTTTCAGTTAGTGTTTTGCACCTGACAGGACTGTTTGGCTGTCGGTTTTTTCTTATTTTTGTATAGTGTTCTTTCTGCTATTAAATATTCAATGATGAACACTAACTCCGCTGCACCTTGGTCTACTCTCTCTCACGACAGCCGTTACAGAATTACCCACCAAAAACGGACCAAGCAGCGGAGGACGGAGAGGAACCAGGAGAAGGACTTATGGACTTTGGAGAAGATGGAGAGGAACGTTCAGGATTCCTGGAGATGGGAGGAATTAATGGACGGAAAGGGACCATGGGCTCAAGCTGAGGAGTATCGCCGCCCGCAGTGGGAGATCGAGGCCGCGATAGCTGAGAGGCGCTGGTATGAGGAGAGAGAGCGCAACAGGCACGAGAGGCAGGGGCACACGAGGAGTGTGACGGAACCAGGAAGGAATTCTGGGCCAACTCTGGTCAGGCACCGTGTTATGCGGTAAAGCGCACGGTGTCCCCAGTACGCGTTCAAAGCCCGGTGCGCTACATACCAGCCCCCCGCAAGTGCCATGCGAGGGCAGGCATCGAGCCAGGACGGATGGTGCCAGCTCAGCGCGTCTGGTCTCCAGTGCGCCTCTTCGGTCCAGGTTATCCTGCGCCGGCGCTGCGCACTGTGTCTCCAGAGCGCTGGGAGGGCCCAGTTCGCCCAATGCCTGCGCTCTGCCCGTGCCGGGCCAAAGTGGGCATTCAGCCTGAGGTATGGGTAAAGAGCATAAAGTCTAGAACTCCAGTGCTCCCCCACAGCCCGGTTTATCCTGTGACTCCTCCTCGGACCTGTGCCACTTCCCAGGACTAGGCCTCCAGTGGGTCTCCCCATCCTGGTTAAGCCTGTGCCTCCTCCTCGGACCAGGCCTCCAGTGGGTCTCCCTATCCTGGTCCGTCCTGTGCCACCTCCTAGGACTAGGCCTCTAGTGGGTCTCGCCAGTCCGGAGCCGCCAGAGCCGTCCGCCAGTCCGGAGCCGCTAGAGCCGCCAGTCCGGAGCCGCCAGAGCCGCCAGTCCGGAGCCGCCAGAGCCGCCCGCCAGTCCGGAGCCGCCAGAGCCGCCGCCAGTCCGGAGCCGCCCGCCACAGCCGCCCGCCAGTCCGGAGCCACCCGCCAGAGCCGCCCGCCAGTCCCGAGCCGCCCGCCAGAGCCGCCCGCCAGTCCGGAGCCGCCCGCCAGAGCCGCCCGCCAGTCCGGAGCCGCCAGAGCCGCCCGCCAGTCCGGAGAAGTCAGAGCCGCCTGGTGAGTCCTGTGCCTGCACCTAGGGCCAGGCCTTTTACATGTCTCCTCAGCCTGGTGAATCCTGGGTCAGTGCCGCCGGAGCCGCCAGGGACGCCCTCCAGCCGGGTGCAGCTAGGGACGCCCGCCAGCCGGGCGCAGCCATCACCGCCCGCCAGCTGAGCACAACCAGAGTCACCCGCCAGCCGGGCGCAACCATCACCGCCCGCCATCTGGGCGCAATTAGGGTCGCCCGCCAGCAGGGCGCAGCCATCGCCGCCCGCCAGCCGGGCGCAGTCAGGGTCGCTCACCAGACCTTCGGCGCGGCCAGGTGAGCCACCTAAGAGGGCGATGCCGAGGGTGGAGCAGACGCCACGTCCCGCACCTGAGCCGCCGCCGTAAGAAGTCCCACCCGGACCCTCCCCTTCAGTGTCAGGTTTTGCGGCCGGAGTACGTACCTTGGGGGGGTACTGTAACGCCCTGGCAATAGAGAGGGGTTTTTTGTTCTTTATTTTGGTTAGGCCAGGGTGTTACATTGGGTGGGCGTTCTATGTTCATTTTCTAGGTTTTTTGTATTTCTTTGTTTTGGGCCGTGTGTGGCTCCCAATCAGGCACAGCTGAAGTTCGTTGTTGCTGATTGGGAGTCACACATAAGGAGCATGTTTTTCCTTTGGGTTTTGTGGGTAATTGTTTCAGTTAGTGTTTTGCACCTGACAGGACTGTTTGGCTGTCGGTTTTTTCTTATTTTTGTATAGTGTTCTTTCTGCTATTAAATATTCAATGATGAACACTAACTCCGCTGCACCTTGGTCTACTCTGTCTCACGACAGCCGTTACACTTTAGTACTTCTCTTGGTGTCTTCATGCTTTGTAACAAACCCACTCCTTCTTTGAACATTCTCAGTATTTCATTCTCTCTTTCTCGTTTATTTTTCCTTTTTTGTTTCTTGTCCTTGGGTTTATAGTTCTTTATCAGAGTTTCCATTTCCTCACACACAGACATCCAATGTTCCCAACGCAGGCCATTTGGTGTTTAATTTTCTTGTGCATATTTCCCATTTCATAGAGGTTTCTATTAATACTTAGTGTTTAGTCTCCATGTTATCAGTGTTATGGTCTAATGCTTAGTGTTTAGTCTCCATGTTATCAGAGTGTTATGGTCAACCAATAGACTAGGGTCAGTAAGGCCTACTGCCTGACTACAGGTATAAAGGTCTACTTTAGGTCTAACAATAGGCCTACTGCCTGACTACAGGTATAAAGGCCTACTTTAGGTCTAACAATAGGCCTACTGCCTGACTACAGGTATAAAGGCCTACTTTAGGTCTAACAATAGGCCTACTGCCTGACTACAGGTATAAAGGTCTACTTTAGGTCTAACAATAGGCCTACTGCCTGACTACAGGTATAAAGGTCTACTTTAGGTCTAACATTAGCTATACTTCCTGACTACAGGTATAAAGGCCTACTTTAGGTCTAACAATAGGCCTACTGCCTGACTACAGGTATAAAGGTCTACTTTAGGTCTAACATTAGCTATACTTCCTGACTACAGGTATAAAGGCCTACTTTAGGTCTAACATTAGCTATACTTCCTGACTACAGGTATAAAGGTCTACTTTAGGTCTAACATTAGCTATACTTCCTGACTACAGGTATAAAGGTCTACTTTAGGTCTAACATTAGCTATACTTCCTGACTACAGGTATAAAGGCCTACTTTAGGTCTAACATTAGCTATACTTCCTGACTACAGGTATAAAGGCCTACTATAGGTCTAACATTAGCTATACTTCCTGACTACAGGTATAAAGGCCTAAAGTTCTTCTTTAAGCGTCTGTATAAGTGTATTTTCTGGTTTAAAGGTCAACTCAGTCATCAAAATGTGAGTTTGTTTCTTCATAGAGTGTCTGTAGGTCTCTTAAGGTGTTGCTATCTAAGGTGAACACCCCAAAGCAGAATATTTTCCATTGATGTTACGTTGGTGTGAAATCTGTTTACCTCGATGCTAGACCCTCCTCTTCCTGTCACAACATGGGTTTCAGAGAAAAGGACCACAAGCTGAAAACTTTCCTCTCGATCGAACCAATCGCTACTCCTATGTCCTTTCATGGTAAAGTGTATCAAGTCATGAACATGGAAATAATCAGCAAAGACCTTGTTACTCAAAGACCCAGCTACTCTCTGACAGTCACCATTAGACCATCAGACCACCAGATGGACAGGCTGTATGTTTCTCTCATCACTCTCTTGTGTGAGTACCTTTGTTTAACTGGGTCTAATAGCTGCCTGATATCTGATTTATTTATGTGGTTTTATGGTTGACTAGATTTGTTATTGAGATAATGTGATGACTGTGATGTTTGTTATACTTCTGCATGTAGAGAAGTTTATGATGAACCAAATTACAATGTGTAGTTCAACACTGTTTCTTCCTCTGCTATCTGTAGGTACTGTTTCCTCCAGTCAGTTCATCCTAACGCTGTTCCTCTGCTATCTGTAGGTGCTGTTTCCTCCAGTCAGTTCATCCTAACACTGTTCCTCTGCTACCTGTAGGTGCTGTTTCCTCCAGTCAGTTCATCCTAACACTGTTCCTCTGCTATCTGTAGGTGCTGGTTCCTCCAGTCAGTTCATCCTAACGCTGTTCCTCTGCTATCTGTAGGTGCTGTTTCCTCCAGTCAGTTCATCCTAACACTGTTCCTCTGCTATCTGTAGGTACTGTTTCCTCCAGTCAGTTCATCCTAACGCTGTTCCTCTGCTATCTGTAGGTGCTGTTTCCTCCAGTCAGTTCATCCTAACACTGTTCCTCTGCTACCTGTAGGTGCTGTTTCCTCCAGTCAGGATGGGATCTCTGCAGCAGAGGTGGAGCTGAGAGTCAGACCAGGAGACAACATCACTCTCTACTGTGACTGTAACATAACTACTGGAGTATACATTATGTGGTATAGGAACTGTACTCACAAGTAACAGCCTCCTCAATTTTTTTCAATTAGGGTTTCAAGTTACAACCCTTTCCATGGATATCATGTGGTGTGGAACCCCTCTAACAACTCCTATGATCTACTGATTGAGAACATCACTGAATCTGACCTGGGAGTCTACTACTGTGGGACTGTGGACACTAACGTGGTGAAAGAAGGAAAACTAATTAAACAGAAAGAGTTGTACCACTATGGAAACATCACCACTAGGATTTCACTTGGTAAGAACAGTTATTATTCTGTCTTCATCTTCTGTCTATATCTTCGGTATTATTAATATTGTGTTAGTATTGGTGTATCTGGTTCCCTTGAATGAGAGGAGGTTAAGTTGTTCGGAATTCCAAAGAAAATGCAACTTACTTTGAATCAACCCTCTGAGACTAATCTAAACTCATCAAATGTCTCCTCAAATTCATGTTTAAACAACCAAGAGTCATTATTAACAATAGATTATTGAGAAGGTCTTGATTGTTTCTAAGAGTGTAATTCTGTTTCTGTTTAATGTTTTGTCCAGACACCAGTCCTCCCTCCTCCTCCTCCTCCCCTCCTCCTGTAGACTGTGGTCTGTGTTGGATGTTGCTGTTCAGTCTGTGTCCTGTATCTGCTCTCCTCTACTCCGCCTGTGTTTACTCCTTCTACAGAACAACAGGTAAACTTCTCTCTCAGTCAGGATTCACTTCTTCACTCATTCATGTTTTAAGTCTGGGTACTACTAATCAATCTCACCTACTATTTAAACAATAGTGTTTGAATGTTAAATGACGAGACAGTGGCATTGATGCGAGTAACCAGTCTTGTTCAGTATATTGCAATACATCCGGGTATTTTTATCACACCGGTAGAAACACTGGAGTTGCAGTAATTAACATTTACCAACAGATGGAATCACTGCCATCTTACACCCATAACAATTACCTGACTTTTTAATCGTAGTTTTTTTTTTAAGCATTTTGACCACAATAAGTAAACATCTAATAACTTAACTGAAATGTCCTAGTTCTACCTAAAACTCAGTGTTTTAATGAAGTTAACTCTTCCTCTGCAGCTCCAACTGAGACTCAGGTTCCTCTGAACAGGACTACCACCAGGGGAAATGACAGCAGAGAGCAGACTACAGTCAAAGTGGGTGTTGTAGCCATATTTTGGGTTGCCATCTTGATTTGTAGTCCATGTGTTTGGTAACCCAGCCCTTTTCAAAGAGTATTCTAATGCCATTTACAGTCATTAATAACAGTATATATATATATATATATATATATATATATATTATCAACAAATATTGTATAATATTAATGTTCATTTGTTCATATGTCAATAAAATATAATTTATATAACTCTCTCTCTCTCTCAGGAGGAAGGAGACCTGTGTCACGCCTCGTTGGATATCCGTCAGGAACAGAGGAGACCAAGGAAGAAGGAGTCCAGAACTCTGACTTCAGTACCTACTCAGCCATCAATACCAGCAGAGTGTGAGACCGATACCATCCATCAATACCAGCAGAGTTTGAGACCGATACCATCCATCAATACCAGCAGAGTGTGAGACCTATACCATCCATCAATACCAGCATAGAGTAAGTTCTATACCAACATTGCTTGAGGACAAGGTGTGACAAGAATAATTTTGATATTTTCAAGATTTTTATCGAGGAATATTTTTGTACTTTTTAAAATGATTTATGATTTAACTTTTGTCTGTAACCTTTTCATAATAATAACAATAGTTATTTAGATAATGATGTTAAGATAATGATGTTAAGATAATGATGCTAAGATCAGGGAATAATGGTTAAATTGCTCTTGTTACAGTCTTAGTTTGTAATTGTAGGTGTGAAACTATATTGTTTTCCATTTGTAAGTGTATTGATATAGCTGAATAAATATTGATTCAGTTTAATTAGATTTGATTTGATTTAATTATTTTTATGTTTCCCTTAAACTTCTCTTAGACCACGAGGTCATTGTATTTTGTTTGACAAATGCTCCAGCAAACCAATCAGAGCTATCTGAGGATGAAAGAAATCTGTATACAGAGCATGGAGGCTAAGGGGTGTGGTTTAAATGTTAAGGGGTGTGGTTTAAATGTTAAGGGGTGTGGTTTATATGATAAGGGGTGTGATTTATATCACCTCCCTTAACATATAAAGAACCACAATAGTTTCTGTAGTTTCATACAAACACCCAGGAATCTTTAACCCTGTTACTGGAAGCTACCATCCAGTTGGTTTTCACTCCAACCCTCATCTAGCACAATAGAAAATGATTCTAATAATCAGCTGGTTGATAAACTGAATCAGGTTAGTTACAACTGGGGTTGGAGTGAAAACCTACTGGAGGGTAGCTCTCAATGACCAGGGTTGGAGGGCCCTGACTCAGACTATGGTTGAACATTTTAAATGTTTTCATTGTTTCTCAGCAAAGCTTTCAGTGAAACAACATTCTAAACATAGTTACGTAGAGGTGATGGTGTGGGAGTCCTCTGTACAGTAGAGAGGTGATGGTGTGGGAGTCCTCTGTACAGTAGAGAGGTGATGGTGTTGGAGTCCTCTGTACAGTAGAGAGGTGATGGTGGGGGAGTACTCTGTACAGTAGAGAGGTGATGGTGGGGGAGTCATCTGTACAGTAGAGAGGTGATGGTGGGGGAGTCCTCTGTACAGTAGAGAGGTGATGGTGGGGGAGTCCTCTGTACAGTATAGAGGTGATGGTGGGGGAGTCCTCTGTACAGTAGAGAGGTGATGGTGGGGGAGTCCTCTGTACAGTAGAGAGGTGATGGTGGGGGAGTCCTCTGTACAGTAGAGAGGTGATGGGGTGGGAGTCCTCTGTACAGTAGGGAGGTGATGGGGTGGGAGTCCTCTGTACAGTAGAGAGGTGATGGTGGGGGAGTCCTCTGTACAGTAGAGAGGTGATGGTGGGGGAGTCCTCTGTACAGTAGAGAGGTGATGGTGGGGGAGTCTTCTGTACAGTAGAGAGGTGATGGTGGGGGAGTCCTCTGTACAGTAGAGAGGTGATGGTGGGGGAGTCCTCTGTACCGTAGAGAGGTGATGGTGTGGGAGTCCTCTGTACAGCAGAGAGGTGATGGTGGGGGAGTCCTCTGTACAGTAGAGAGGAACAACATCACTACACAGCTTACTGTGTATGGTTAATGTAACCTATCATGTAGTCCCCTGGATACAGTTACTACCAACTACGTGTTGTTTTAATATGAACTTTAAAAAGCTTCAGAATATGTCCACTACCAGAGGAACATGGACTTTAGTGGATGTTCACACAAGGAACACATTTTTACCAATTAAAATCCAAGTGGTGACCTTTCCATAGTGGTAGACCTGAATCTCCTCTTCATCATTCATCTCCTTAGTCCCACAGTAGTAGAGTCCCAGGTCATGCCCCTTCGTTGGGAGGATGGTCAACAGTAGTAGACCAGCTTTACTCCACACACAGAGTTGCAAACAAATCTCTCCCTTGCCTTCCATTTGGCAAATTTGAACATAATTCTATCCTCTTGATTACCGCTTACAAGCAAAAACTAAAGCAGGAAGCACGAGTGACTCGGTCAATAAAAAGTGATCAGATGAATCAGATGCTATTAAGCTACAGGACTGTTTTGCACAGACTGGAATATGTTCCAGGATTCTTATGATGGCATTGAGTAGTACATCACATCAGTCACTGGCCTCATCAATAAGTGCATCGATGGTGTCGTCCCCACATTGACTGTACGCACATAGCCCAGCCAGAAGCCATGGATTACAGGCAACATCCACACTGAGCTGAAGGGTAGAGTTGATGCTTTCAAGGACGGGACTCTAACCCTGACGCATATAATCAAATCAAATCAAATGTATTTGTATAGCCCTTCTTACATCAGCTGATTTCTCAAAGTGCTGTACAGAAACATATAAGACATCCCGCTATGCCCTCCGACAAACCATAAAACAGTCAAAGCATCAATACAGGACTAAGATCGAATCGTACTACACTAGCACCGATGCTCGTCGGATGTGACAAGACTTGCAAACTATTACAGACTACAAAAGGAAGCAAAGCTCTGAGCTGCCCAGTGACAGAAGCTTTCAAGACAAGCTAAATTACTTTTATGCTTGCTTCGAGGCAAGCAACACAGAAACATGCATGAGAGCATCAGCTGTTCCGGACGACTGTGTTCACGCTCTCTGTAGCCGATGTGAGTAAGACCTTTAAACAGGTCAACATTCAAAAGGCTGCAGGGCCAGATGGATTACCAGGAACTCGGAGCATCCGCTGACCAACTGGCAAGTGTCTTCACTGACATGTTCAACCTGTCCCTGACTGAGACTGTAATACCAACATATTTCAAGCAGACCACCATAGCCCCTGTGCCCAAGAACACTAAGGTAACCTGCCTAAATGATTACCGACCCATATCACTCACGCCTGTAGCCATGAATGGCTTTGAAAGGGTGGTCATGGCTCACATCAACACCATTTTCCCAGAAACCCTAGACCCATTCCAATTTGCATTCAACCCCATCGTGCCCTCAAAGCTCATCACTAAGCTAAGGACCCTGGGACTAAAAACTTCCCTCTGCAACTGGATCCTGGACTTCCTGATGGGCCCACCCCAGGTGGTAATGGTAGGTAAAAACACATCTGCCACGCTGATCATCAACACAGGGGGCCAGGCACAACTCCAACACCATCATTAAGTTTGCAGATGACACAACAGTAAAAGGCCAGATCACTGACAACGATTAGACAGCCTAAAAGGAAGAGGTCAGAGACCTGGCTGTGTGGTGCCAGGATAACAACCTCTCCCTTAACCTCTTGGGGCTAGGTGGGACGCTAGCGTGCCACCCGTGGTGCACTCCATCAACAGCAGGTGCATTTCAAGAGCGGCAAATTTGAATCCAAATAAATGTCAAAATTCAAATTTTTCAAAAATACAACTATGTTACACCATTTGAAAGATAAACATCTCCTTAATCTAACCACGTTTTACGATTTCAAAAAGGTTTTACGGCGAAAGCATAAATTTAGAGTATGTTAGGACAGTACATTTACAAGAGTTGTGTGTAATGTTTTGTCAAGTCAAAGACAGGGTCACCAAAACCATAAAACCAGCTAAAATGATGCACTAACCTTTTACAATCTCCATCAGATGACACTCCTAGGACATTATGTTAGACAATGCATGCATTTTTAGTTCTATCAAGTTCATTTTTATATCCAAAAACAGCGTTTTACTATGGCATTGATGTTGAGGAAATCGTTTCCCTCCAATAACCGGCAGTCAAGTCAGCGTCAGAAATTAAATAATTAAAATTAGAAAACATTAGTAAAATATTATATTTTCATTTAAAGAATTATAGATTTACATCTCTTGAACGCAATCAACTTGCCAGATTTAAAAATAACCTTACTGGGAAATCACACTTTGCAATAATCTGAGCACTGCGCCCAGAAAAATACGCGTTGCGATACAGACTAGACGCCATGTTGGGGAGATCTAAAATCGAAAATACTATGTAAATAATCCATTACCTTTGATTCTCTTCATCAGATGTCACTTCCAGGTATCACAGGTCCATAACGAATGTAGTTTTGTTCAAAAAAGCTCATCATTTATGTCCAAAAATCTCCGTCTCGTTAGCACATGATGTAAGCCAGCCGGACTTCTCGTCATGAACGAGGGGAAAAAATATATTTCCGTTCGTTCAAACATGTCAAACGTTGTATAGCATAAATCATTAGGGCCTTTTTTAACCAGAACATGAATAATATTCAAGGTGGACGAATGCATACTCTTTTATAACGTATTGGAACGAGGGTACCCAACATGAACTAGCGCGCCAGGTGTCTAATGGGACATCACCGTTCCATGGCTCTTGTTCGGTCAGATCTCCCTCCAGAAGACTCAAAACACTTTGTAAAGGCTGGTGACATCTAGTGGAAGCAATAGGAAGTGCCAAAATATTCCTAAACCCCTGTGTTTTTCAATGGGATAGGTTTAAAGTCAATACAACACATCAGGTATCCACTTCCTGTCAGAAAATGTCTCAGGGTTTTGCCTGCCAAATGAGTTCTGTTATACTCACAGACACCATTCAAACAGTTTTGGAAACTTTAGAGTGTTTTCTATCCATATATAATAAGTATATGCATATTCTAGTTACTGGGTAGGATTAGTAACCAGATTAAATCGGGTACATTTTTTTTATCCAGACGTGCAAATACTGCCCCCTAGACCCAACAGGTTAACCTGTTAGGGCTAGGGGGCAGTATTGAAACGGCTGGATAAAAAACATACCCGATTTAATCTGGTTACCACTCCTACCCAGTAACTAGAATATGCATATACTTATTACATATGGATAGAAAACACCCTAAATTTTCTAAAACTGTTTGAATGGTGTCTGTGAGTATAACAGAACTCAAATGGCAGGTCAAAACCTGAGAGATTCCTTTACAGGAAGTGGGCTGTCTGACCATTTCTTGAACTTCTTTTCCATCTCTATCATTTACTAAGGATCTCTGCTCTAACGTGACACTTCCCACGTCGTCCATAGGCGCTCAGAGCCCGGGAAAAAACAGAATGTCGTCATTCCAGCCCCAGGCTGAAACACATTATCGCCTTTCTCAAGTGGCCGATCAAGGGACACTGGCCTTATGCGCGTGACCCCGACCGCCCCCGCCTTTGGGATTTTTTCCTCTGTTTGCCGAAAAGGAGATTCCCTGTCGGAATATTATCGCTTTTCTACGAGAAAAGTGTCGTAAAAATTGATTTTAAACAGCGGTTGACATGCTTCGAAGTACGGTAATGGAATATTTAGAATTTTATTGTCACGAATTGCGCCATGCGCGCGACACTTCTTTACTATTTCGGATAGTGTCTGGAACGCACGAACAAAACGCCGCTATTCGGATATAACGATGGATTATTTTGGACCAAACCAACATTTGTTATTGAAGTAGCAGTCCTGGGAGTGCATTCTGACGAAGACAACAAAAGGTAATCAAACTTTTATAATAGTAAATCTGATTTTGGTGAAGGCTAAACTTGCCGGGTGTCTAAATAGCTAGCCCGTGATGGCTGGGCTATGTACTTAGAATATTGCAAAATGTGCTTTCACCAAAAAGCTATTTTAAAATCGGACATATCGAGTGCATAGAGGAGTTCTGTATCTATAATTCTTAAAATAATTGTTATGCTTTTTGTGAACGTTTATCGTGAGTAATTTAGTAAATTGTTAGCAAATTCCCCAGAAGTTAGCTAGTTCTGAACGTCACATGCTAATGTAAAAAGCTGTTTTTTGATATAAATATGAACTTGATTGAACAAAACATGCATGTATTGTATAACATAATGTCCTAGGTGTGTCATCTGATGAAGATCATCAAAGGTTAGTGCTGCATTTAGCTGTCTTTTGGGTTTTTGTGACATTATATGCTAGCTTGAAAAATGGGTGTCTGATTATTTCTGGCTTGGTACTCTGCTGACATAATCTAATGTTTTGCTTTCGCTGTAAAGCCTTTTTGAAATCGGACAGTGTGGTTAGATAAAGGAGAGTCTTGTCTTTAAAATGCTGTGAAATAGTCATATGTTTGAAAAATTGAAGTTTTTGTATTTTTGAGGAATTTGTAATTCGCGCCACGTTTTAATAAAAACCTCTATGAAATGGGAAAAATGCACAAGAAAATTTAACACCAAATGGCCTGCGGTGGGAACATTGGATGTCTCTGTGTGTGAGGAAATGGAAACTCTGATAAAGAACTATAAACCCTAGGACAAGAAACAAAAAAGGAAAAATAAACGAGAAAGAGAAAATGAAATACTGAGAATGTTCAAAGGAGTGGGTTTGTTACAAAGCATGAAGACAGCAAGAGAAGTACTAAGGTGTAACGGCTGTCGTGAGAGAGAGTAGACCAAGGTGCAGCGGAGTTAGTGTTCATCATTGAATATTTAATAGCAGAAAGAACACTATACAAAAATAAGAAAAAACCGACAGCCAAACAGTCCTGTCAGGTGCAAAACACTAACAGAATCAATTACCCACAAAACCCTAAGGAAAAACATGCTCCTTATGTGTGACTCCCAATCAGCAACAACGAACTTCAGCTGTGCCTGATTGGGAGCCACACACGGCCCAAAACAAAGAAATACAAAAAACCTAGAAAACGAACATAGAACGCCCACCCAATGTAACACCCTGGCCTAACCAAAATAAAGAACAAAAAACCCCTCTCTATGGCCAGGGCGTTACAGTACCCCCCCAAGGTACGGACTCCGGCCGCAAAACCTGACACTGAAGGGGAGGGTCCGGGTGGGACTTCTTACGGCGGCGGCTCAGGTGCGGGACGTGGTCTCTGCTCCACCCTCGGAGTCGCCCTCTTAGGTGGCGCACCTGGCCGCGCCGAAGGTCTGGTGGGCGACCCTGACTGCGCCCGGCTGGCGGGCGGTGATAGCTGCGCCCGGCTGGCGGGCGGTGATGGCTCCTTATGTGTGACTCCCAATCAGCAACAACGAAATTCAGCTGTGCCTGATTGGGAGCCACACACGGCCCAAAACAAAGAAATACAAAAAACCTAGAAAACGAACATAGAACGCCCACCCAATGTAACACCCTGGCCTAACCAAAATAAAGAACAAAAAACCCCTCTATGGCCAGGGCGTTACATAAAGAATAATGATAAAACAAGCAAATAGAAAACGGAGTGGGGGACCAGCCCCCCGCCGTATTCCAATGGACAGTTTCCCATGATAACTGGACACATGGAAATAAAAGGGGAAGTGGAAGTGACGGAAGAAGGGGAAGGGATCACCACACCTAGAGCAATGTATGCACCTTCACATTCAACAGAACAAGGCAAGAAAAGAACTATGAAGCATATAAGAACAAAAGAAGAAGGTTTCAATTGCTATATTGGCCTGAGGAAAACCCTAACATTAATGTAAACAGCAATAGGAGAAAGGGAGACATCAGAACTACAAACAAGAACAGCGAAAGACCAAACAGAGGGGAACTCCAGGAAAAGCCGAAACACACTAGCAGAATGGGCATCAGGTAATAGTCCTAGCGAGGCAGAAGAAGAAGAGGAAGAGAATGATATATCCTGCAGGATACAAATAGAGAGAGAAGGACAAATAGTGGCACAAAGAATAGAAGAGGAACTAGAACAGTCAAAATCAATACACAAAGAGATCATAAGAAGGCAAGAAAGACAGGATGAGGCCTTGGCCCGTAGTATGAATGAGAGCCTGAGAAATGAGCCTGCAAGGAGCTCATTTCTGGCAGGGCTCTTAGTGAAGGGTCGAGGAAAGAATCTGGTTATTATTGTTATGAACCGGCTCAGAGTTCGCAACAAAAGGGAGACAACGTGGAGACAAGGAGTATCAATATATATATTTATTAAATGAAGTAACTAAGTAATTAACAATTGTGTGTGTAATCAGTAGTGTAAGTGAGTGCTTTGCATACCTGAATGTCATAATGCAAAGTGTTGAAAGGTGCCAAAGCAAACAACCAAAAAACCACAACTATCACAACCAAAAACAACAAGGTGGCTGCATGGAGAGAGTCTCCTCCATGAATGTGGAAGAGGTGCCTTTATCCTGGGACACACCCGGACCCAGGTGTTTCCCATGTAGCTGACGACCCTCCCAGCTCCCGCATCCCAACAAGGAAACAAGAACAAAAAGAGAGAATACGGCAGACAGAGTGGGAGGGTCGTCACACCCCCCCATAAAACCGGGGACCAACAAGGACCCCAGAACAACGTACCAGCCTCTGCGTCCCAAATTGACAAGGGGTTACATGTTCACAGTTCCACCTGCCCCAACCAACTTCCTCCTCATCCCCAGACCTCAGCAACCTTTTCACAGGAAGCAACTTTTAAGAGGAAAGAAGAAAATGAGACCAGGAGGGAACACACAGGAAAGACAGAACATGACAACACCCAACAACGGTCAGTCACATAGATATTCAGGAACAGGGCGCACGAGCGAGCGCATCAGCAATCACGTTATCCTCTAGGGGCTAGGGGGCAGTATTTTCACGGCCGGATGAAAAACGTACCCAATTTAAACAGGTTACTACTCCGGCCCAGAAAATAGAATATGCATATGTATTAGTAGATTTGGATGGAAAACACTCTGACGTTTCTAGAACTGTTTGAATGGTGTCTCTAAGTATAACAGAACTCACATGGCAGGCAAAAACCAGAGAAAACATAAAAGCAGGAAATGAAAATTTTGTGGCTGTACTATTTTCAAGTCATTGGTAATAAATCACACAGTGACAAAGGAATCATTTTGCACTTCCTATGGCTTCCACTAGATGTCAACGATCTTGGTGCATTTGTTTGCTCTCCTGGCTGGACTGCCTGGCCTGGTGTGGGGCTGCGGCTGCGGCTGCCTGGACATATTGTCAACACAAATACCGCTTTTTAAAAAAATTGAAAAAAGGTCTGCTCTAGGTGGCATATTCACGATACCGCCCCAATTAAACGGGGGTCTGCTTGGGTGAATAGATAGGACGCAGGAAAACGTTGACCCGATTAGGCGAGGTTCAACTGCAAAACAAAATCCTACAGATAAAATGCTCCGTCTAGCTAACGGGGTCGGCAGATCAGTAGGTCACACCGCGTTGCTGCTCTGAGGAACAGAGTATAGCAGGGAGGGGGTGAGTGGGATATGAAGGAAAACTGACCCGTTTAGGCAGAATTTCCATCATACTGTAAAATCCTGTAGAATATTGTCTCTTGTATTGAGGAAGTGAAACAGGTCAGGCTAAAAAATATAGGTCGTTTTAGGCAAAACGTAGTATGAGTGAACAAATGTGAATAAAACACTTGTGTGAGTGCAAATAAACGTCTGAATGAATGGAAGTTTCTCTGTGTTCAGAAAGTATATCAGAGCAGGCCAGGGTTGCGGAGTAAGAAGGAAGAATAGTGTGTGTGTGTGTTTGTGTGTGTCATTTGGGCCAGAGGAGGGACTGTGCAGCCCCTCTGTGGCAGTGAACCAAATTAAGATAAGGAGAGTGCATCTGACTCTCACTGGGAAAAGGGAACAAAATAAATAGATAACAGACAAAAGAAGCTATGGAAAGATAAAACACTGACATAATAATGTGTTAACCTGTTAGGGCTAGGGGGCAGTATTGACACGGCCGGATAAAAAACGTACCCGATTTAATCTGGTTACTACTCCTGCCCAGTAACTAGAATATGCATATAATTATTGGCTTTGGATAGAAAACACCCTAAAGTTTCTAAAACTGTTTGAATGGTGTCTGTGAGTATAACAGAACTCATATGGCAGGCCAAAACCTGAGAAGATTCCATGCAGGAAGTGGCCTGTCTGACAAGTTGTGTTTCATCTTGGCTCTTTTTATTGAAGACTGAGGATCTTTGCTCTAACGTGACACTTCCTACGGCTCCCATTGGCTCTCAGAGCCCGGGAAAAAGCTGAACGATATCGAGGCAGCCTCTGGCTGAAACACATTATCGCGTTTGGCAGGTGGCCGATCAGAGTACTATGGGCTTAGGCGCGTGCCCGAGTCGACCCCATGCTTTATTTTCTTTCGTCTGTTTACCTAAACGCAGATTCCCGGTCAGAATATTGTCGCTTTTTTACGAGAAAAATGGCATAAAAATTGATTTTAAACAGCGGTTGACATGCTTCGAAGTACGGTAATGGAATATTTAGAATTTTTTTGTCACGAAATGCGCCATGCTCGTCACCCTTATTTACCCTTTCGGATAGTGTCTTGAACGCACGAACAAAACGCCGCTATTTGGATATAACAATGGATTATTTGGGACCAAACCAACATTTGTTATTGAAGTAGAAGTCCTGGGAGTGCATTCTGATGAAGAACAGCAAAGGTAATAACATTTTTGTTATAGTAAATCTGACTTTGGTGAGTGCTAAACTTGCTGGGTGTCTAAATAGCCAGCCTTGTGATGCCGGGCTATCTACTGAGAATATTGCAAAATGTGCTTTCACCGAAAAGCTATTTTAAAATCGGACATATCGAGTGCATAGAGGAGTTCTGTATATATAATTCTTAAAATAATTGTTATGTTTTTTGTGAACGTTTATCGTGAGTAATTTAGTAAATTCACCGGCAGTGTTCGGTGGGAATGCTAGTCACATGCTAGTCACATGCTAATGTAAAAAGCTGGTTTTTGATATAAATATGAACTTGATTGAACAAAACATGCATGTATTGTATAACATAATGTCCTAGGTGTGTCATCTGATGAAGATCATCAAAGGTTAGTGCTGCATTTAGCTGTGGTTTGGGTTTATGTGACATTATATGCTAGCTTGAAAAATGGGTGTCTGATTATGTCAGCAGAGTACCCAGCCAGAAATAATCTAATGTTTTGCTTTCGTTGTAAAGCCTTTTTGAAATCGGACAGTGTGGTTAGATTAATGAGAGTCTTGACTATAAATGGTGTAAAATAGACATATGTTTGAAAAATTGAAGTTTTTGTCATTTTTGAGGTACTTGAATAACGCGCCACGGGATTACACTGGCTGTTGAGTAGGTTAAAGTGACCATTGCGGAATATATAGAACTTGTTGAATAAAGTATTAAACAAGGCACATATAGTATATACTGATGTGTGAAGTAGAGAGACAAAACATACAGATAGGCATAAGATATACTATATGGTTAAAATAAACTCAGGCTATTAGAATAAGTAACAACAAATACATGGTATAGGTCTGTAGTACTTACTAGAGATATTACTACACTATAAAGGACAGTAGGGGGAAGCAGTGGGCAACTATACACTTTGAAGCTGCTGAACCCTTTGGAGATTACAGTCTGAGGGAGGACAGAAGTATCAGGTAATAAGCATTAGAAGAGAGTAGGCTTGAAGAAAATCTGGTAAAATAGGAACTTGGACTGAGAATAGATAGAGTGAAACAGGAGCAAAGCAATGAGTAGCAATCAGATAGGATATAGTGAGTGAATAAATATAAACAAAAAGGATAGACATTATAAAGAATTAAATCAAAAGGAAAACAAGATAGCAAGGAGGATTTAATAAATTAAAGCTAAACTGTAGACAGTCAATAAAATGAACAAAACACCAGTAGAAATATTAGGGATTAGACACCCCCTAAGTGTAATGGCTGTCAGGAGAGAGAGTAGACCAAGGCGCAGCGGAGTTAGTGTTCATCATGATTGTATTTAATTAACATAAGAACACTATACAAAAACAAGATAACCGACAGCAAAACAGTCCTGTTCGGAAATAATCTAAACAGAAACAATTACCCACAAAACCCCAACGGAAAAACAGGCACTTGTGTGACTCCCAATCAGCAACAACACTCTACAGCTGTGCCTGATTGGAAGCCACACGGCCAAAATCAATGAAACAAACCAACATAGAAAAATGCACATAGAACACCCACCCAATGTAACACCCTGGCCAAACCAAAATAAAGAACAAAAACCCCTCTCTATGGCCAGGGCGTTACACTAAGTAAAGAGGAGTTAATAAAAAGCTCTATAAAAAATGGGAAAAATGCACAAGAAAATTAAACACCAAATGGCCTGCGGTGGGAACATTGGATGTCTCTGTGTGTGAGGAAATGGAAACTCTGATAAAGAACTATAAACCCAAGGACAAGAAACAAAAAAGGAAAAATAAACGAGAAAGAGAAAATGAAATACAGAGAATGTTCAAAGAAGGAGTGGGTTTGTTACAAAGCATGAAGACAGCAAGAGAAGTACTAAAGTGTAAAGGCTGTAGTGAGAGAGAGTAGACCAAGGTGCTCTGACTGCTCCGGGCTGGCGGGCGGCTCTGGCGGCTCCGGACTGGCGGGCGGCTCTGGTGGCTCCGGACTGGCGGGCGGCTCTGGCGGCTCCAGTCTGGCGAGACCAACTGGAGGCCTAGTCCTAGGAGGCGGCACAGGACGGACCAGGATGGGGAGAGCCACTGGAGGCCTGGTCCGAGGAGGAGGCACAGGCTTAACCAGGATGGGGAGACCAACTGGAGGCCTAGTCTTGGGAGGCGGCACAGGACGGACCAGGATGGGGAGACCCACTGGAGGCCTGGTCCGAAGAGGAGGCACAGGCTTAACTTCTTTGGGCTAGGGGGCAGTATTTTCACATCCGGATAAAAAAAGTACCCGATTTAATCTGGTTACGACTCCTGCCCAGTAACTAGAATATGCATATAATTATTGGCTTTGGATAGAAAACACCCTAAAGTTTCTAAAACTGTTTGAATGGTGTCTGTGAGTATAACAGAACTCCTATGGCAGGCAAAAACCTGAGAAGGTTTCATGCAGGAAGTGGCCTGTCTGACAAGGTGTTGTTGTTCTTGCTTCTGTGTATTGAAGAGTCAGGATCTTAGCTGTAACGTGACATTTCCTAGGGCTCCAATAGGCTCTCAGAGCCCGGGAAAAACCTGAACGATGACGAGGCAGCCTCAGGCTGAAACACATTATCGCCTTTTCCAAGTGGCCCATCAGAGGACAATGGAATTAGGCGCGTGCCCGATTCGACCCCGTGCAGTATTTTCCTTCGGCTGTTTAGCTAATTGCAGATTCCCGGTCGGAATATTATCGCTTTTTTACGAGAATAATGGCATAAAAATTGATTTTAAACAGCGGTTGACATGCTTCGAAGTACGGTAATGGAATATTTAGAATTTTTTTGTCACGAAATGCGCCATGCGCACGACCGTTATTTACCATTTCGGATAGTGTTTGGGACGCACGAACAAAACGCCGCTATTCGAATATAACGATGGATTATTTTGGACCAAACCAACATTTGTTATTGAAGTAGCAGTCCTAGGAGTGCATTCTGATGAAGAACAGGAAAGGTAAGACCATTTTTGTTATAGTAAATGGGATTTTGGTGAAGGCTAAACTTGCCGGGTGTCTAAATAGCTAGCCCTGTGATGCCGGCTATCTACTCAGAATATTGCAAAATGTGCTTCATCCGAAAAGCTATTTTCAAATCGGACATATCGAGTGCATAGAGGAGTTCTGTATCTATAATTCTTAAAATAATTGTTATGCTTTTTGTGAACGTTTATCGTGAGTAATTTAGTAAATTGTTAGTAAATTCCCCGGAAGTTTGCTTTTTCTGAACGTCACATGCTAATGTAAAAAGCTGGTTTTTGATATAAATATGAACTTGATTGAACAAAAAATGCATGTTTTGTATAACTTCTTGGGGCTATGTGGGACTCTAGCGTGCCACCCGTGGTGCACCCTATCAACAGCAGGTGCATTTCAAGAGCGGCAAATTTGAAACCAAATAAATGTCAAAATTCAAATTTTTCAAACATACAACTATCTTACACCCTTTGAAAGATAAACATCTCCTTAATCTAACCACGTTGTCCGATTTCAAAAAGGTTTTACGGCGAAAGCATAAAGTTAGATTATGTTAGGAGAGTACATTGACAATAGCTGTGTGTAATGTTTTGTCAATTCAAAGACAGGCGTCACCAAAACCATAAAACCAGCTAAAATGATGCACTAACCTTTAACAATCTCCATCAGATGACACTCCTAGGACATTATGTTAGACAATAAATGCATTTTTAGTTCTATCAAGTTCATATTTATATCCAAAAACAGCGGTTTACTATGGCGTTGATGTTCAGGAAATCGTTTCCCTCCAATAACCGGCAGTCAAGTCAGCACCACAAATTAAATAATTAAAATTAGAAAACATTGGTAAAATATTATATTGTCATTTAAAGAATTATAGATTTACATCTCTTGAACGCAATCAACTTGCCAGATTTAAAAATAACCTTACTGGGAAATCACACTTTGCAATAATCTGAGCACTGCGCCCAGAAAAATACGCTTTGCTATACAGACAAACGGCCATGTTGGAGAGATCTAAAATCGAAAATACTATGTAAATAATCCATTACCTTTGATTCTCTTCATCTTCATCATGTCACTTCCAGGAATCCCAAGTCCATAACGAATTTAGTTTTGTTCAAAAAAGCTCATCATTTATGTCCAAAAAGCTCCGTGTTGTTAGCACATGATCTAAGCCAGCCGGACTTCTCGTCATGAACGAGGGGAAAAAATATATTTACGTTCGTTCAAACATGTCAAACGTTGTATAGCATAAATCATTAGTGCCTTTTTTAACCAGAACATGAATAATATTCAAGGTGGACGAATGCATTCTCTTTTATAACGTATTGGAACGAGGGTACCCAACATGAACTCGCGCGCCAGAGTAATCGGCCATCACCGTTCCAAGGCTCTTGTTCGGTCAGATCTCACAGTAAAAGACTCAAAACACTTTGTAAAGGCTGGTGACATCTAGTGGAAGCAATAGGAAGTGCCAAAACATTAATCAACCCCTGTGTGTTTCAATGGCATAGGCTTAAAGGTAATTCAACACATCAGGTATCCACTTCCTGTCAGAAAATGTCTCAGGGTTTTGCCTGCCAAATGAGTTCTGTTATACTCACAGACACCATTCAAACAGTTTTAGAAACTTTAGGGTGTTTCCTATCCATATATAATAAGTATATGCATATTCTAGTTACTGGGTAGGATTAGTAACCAGATTAAATCGGGTACGTTATTTTATCCAGACGTGAAAATACTGCCCCTAGCCCCAACAGGATAACATAATGTCCTAGGTGTGTCATCTGATGAAGATCATCAAAGGTTAGTGCTGCATTTAGCTGTCTTCTGGGTTTTTGTGACATTATATGCTAGCTTGAAAAATGAGTCTCTGATTATTTCTGGCTGGGTACTCTGCTGACATAATCGAATGTTTTGCTTTCGTTGTAAAGCCTTTCTGAAATCGGACAGTGTGGTTAGATTAACAAGAGTCTTGTCTTTAAATAGCTGTAAAATAGTCATATGTTTGAGAAATTGAAGTAATAGCATTTCAAAGGTTTTGAAAATCGCGCCACAGGATTCAACTGGCTGTTACGTAGGTGGGACGAATTCGTCCCGCCGGTCCCATAGAGGTTAACCAGGATGGGGAGACCCACTGGAGGCCTAGTCCTGGGAGGTGGCACAGGATGGACCAGGCTGGAGAGATCCACTGGAGGCCTGGTCCGAGGAGGAGGCACAGGATAAACCGGGCTGTGGGGGAGCACTGGAGTTCTAGACTTTATGCTCTTTACCCATACTCCAGGCTGAATGCCCACTTTGGCCCGGCACGGGCGGAGCGCAGACATTGGGCGAACTGGGCCCTCCCAGCGCTCTGGAGACACAGTGCGCAGCGCCGGCGCAGGATAACCTCGACCGAGGAGGCGCACTGGAGACCAGACGCGCTGAGCTGGCACCATCCGTCCTGGCTCGATGCCTGCCCTTGCATGGCACTTGCGGGGGGCTGGTATGTAGCGCACCGGGCTTTGAACGCATACTGGGGACACAGTGCGCTTTACCGCATAACACGGTGCCTGACCAGTACTGCGCTGCCTGCCGTAAGCACGGGGAGTTGGCCCAGAATTCCTTCCTGGTTCCGCCACACTCCCCGTGTGCCCCCCTCCAATTTTTTGTGGGGTTGCCTCTCGTGCCTGTTGCGCTCTCTCTCCTCATACCAGCGCCTCTCAGCTATCGCTGCCTCGATCTCCCACTGCGGGCGCGGATACTCCCCAGCTTGAGCCCATGGTCCCTTTCCGTCCATTAATTCCTCCCATCTCCAGGAATCCTGAATGTTCCTCTCCATCTTCTCCAAAGTCCATGAGTCCATCTCCTGGTTCCTCTCCTTCCTCCGCTGCTTGGTCCGTTTTTGGTGGGTAATTCTGTAACGGCTGTCGTGGGAGAGAGTAGACCAAGGTGCAGCGGAGTTAGTGTTCATCATTGAATATTTAATAGCAGAAAGAACACTATACAAAAATAAGAAAAAAAAGACAGCCAAACGGTCCTGTCAGGTGCAAAACACTAACAGAAACAATTACCCACAAAACCCAAAGGAAAAACATGCTCCTTATGTGTGACTCCCAATCAGCAACAACGAACTTCAGCTGTGCCTGATTGGGAGCCACACACGGCCCAAAACAAAGAAATACAAAAAACCTAGAAAACGAACATAGAACGCCCACCCAATGTAACACCCTGGCCTAACCAAAATAAAGAACAGAAAACCCCTCTTTATGGCCAGGGCGTTACATAAAGAAGAATGATAAAACAAGCAAAGAGAAAACGGAGTGGGGGACCAGCCCCCCGCCGTATTCCAATGGACAGTTTCCCATGAAATAAAAGGGGAAGTGGAAGTGACGGAAGAAGGGGAAGGGATCACCACACCTAGAGCAATGTGTGCACCTTCACATTCAACAGAACAAGGCAAGAAAAAACTATGAAGCATATAAGAACAAAAGAAGAAGGTTTCAATTGCTATAGTGGCCTGAGGAAAGCCCTAACATTAATGTAAACAGCAATAGGAGAAAGGGAGACATCAGAACTACAAACAAGAACAGCGAAAGACCAAATAGAGGGGAACTCCAGGAAAAGCCAAAACACACTAGCAGAATGGGCATCAGGTAATAGTCCTAGCGAGGCAGAAGAAGAAGAAGAAGAGGAAGAGAATGATAGATCCTGTAGGATACAAATAGAGAGAGAAGGACAAATAGTGGCACAAAGAATAGAAGAGGAACTAGAACAGTCAAAATCAATACACAAAGAGATCATAAGAAGGCAAGAAAGACAGGATAAGGCCTTGGCCTGTAGTATGAATGAGAGCCTGAGAAATGAGCCTGCAAGGAGCTATGGCAGGGCTCTTAGTGAAGGGTCAAGGAAAGAATCTGGTTATTATTGTTACGAACCGGCTCAGAGTTCGCAACAAAAGGGAGACAACGTGGAGACAAGGAGTATCAAAATATATATTTATTAAAGAAAGTAACTAAGTAATTAACAATTGTGTGTGTAATCAGTAGTGTAAGTGAGTGCTTTGCATACCTGAATGTCATAATGCAAAGTGTTGAAAGGTGCCAAAGCAAACAACCAAAAAACCACAACTATCACAACCAAAAACAACAAGGTGGCTGCATGGAGAGAGTCTCCTCCATGAATGTGGAAGAGGTGCCTTTATCCTGGGACACACCCGGACCCAGGTGTTTCCCATGTAGCTGACGACCCTCCCAGCTCCCGCATCCCAACAAGGAAACAAGAACAAAAAGAGAGAATACGGCAGACAGAGTGGGAGGGTCGTCACACCCCCCCCCATAAAACCGGGGACCAACAAGGACCCCAGAACAACGTACTAGCCTCTGCGTCCCAAATTGACAAGGGCTTACATGTTCACAGTTCCACCTGCCCCAACCAACTTCCTCCTCCTCCCCAGACCTCAGCAACCTTTTCACAGGAAGCAACTTTTAAGAGGAAAGAAGAAAATGAGACCAGGAGGGAACACACAGGAAAGACAGAACATGACAACACCAAACAACGGTCAGTCACGTAAATATTCAGGAACAGGGCGCACGAGAGAGCGCATCAGCAATCACGTTATCAGTTCCCCGGATGTGCCGCACATCGAGATGGAAGGATTGTAAAAATAAACACCATCTCATTATCCTCTGATTAGGACACATCATGGACCTGAAAAAGGTGAGAGGGTTATGGTCGGTGTAGACCACAATAGGTACTACTCCCGACCCAACAAACACTTCAAAGTGTTGTAGCGCCCAAATGAGTGCTAGCGCTTCTTTTTCAATGACCGAATAGTTCAACTGATAACGGTTAAACTTTTTGGAAAAGAAACTAACAGGCCTCTCAACCCCAGACTTATCTGCTTGCAGCAAAACTGCCCCTGCCCCCACATGACTAGCATCCACCTGCAAGGTAAATGACAAATCCACGCGAGGGGCAGCCAGCACCGGAGTTGAGGTAAGCAACCTCTTTGCATCTTCAAAAGCCTGTTGACAACGAGAAGACCATACGTAAACAGCCTTAGCTTTCAGCAATTCTGTCAAGGGAGCGACCACAGTAGAAAAGTTCTTACAAAAGTCACGGTAGTAACCAATCATTCCCAAGAAACGCATAAGTTCCTTTTTTGTAGTTGGTGGTGGAAAAGCATCAATAGCTACCACTTTAGCCCGAACAGGACGCAATTCACCCTGCCCAACCACCTTTCCAAGGTATGTAACAGTCGCCTGAGCAAACTCACATTTAGCCAAATTGATCGTGAGGCGATCTGCAACCAGACGTTCGAACAAGGCTTGAATACGGGACAGATGTTCCTCCCAGGTATCTGCATACATCACTACATCGTCCAGATAAACAGCGCACCCGGCCAGACCTGCGACAACCCTGTTCATAAGTCGCTGAAAAGTGGCAGGTGCATTACACAGGCCGAAACTCATAACCGAATATGAGTACAGACCAGAGGGTGTAATAAAGGCAGAGATTTCACGTGCCCTACTTGTTAGTGGCACCTGCCAATAGCCCTTTAACAGGTCAAATTTGCTCACAAACTTAGCTGCTCCAACTTGATCTACGCAGTCCTCCATCCGAGGAAGAGGAAATGAATCTGGCTTAGTGACAGCGTTTACCTTACGGTAGTCCGTACAAAATCTGTTTGTTCCCTCCGGTTTACTGACCAAGATACAGGGAGAAGCCCAACTGGAGAAAGACGGCTCTGCTATCTTACTCTCCAGCATGTACCTGACCTCAGCATCCAGACAACGCAGTTTCTCTACAGAAACTCTATAGAACCGCTGACGAATGGGGTCAGCATCTCCAATGTCAATATCATGCTCTATCTAGTTTGTACGTGTTGGTGTATCAGAAAACAACACTGGAAATTTCCGAATCAGACCAACCATCTCTTTTCGCCCATCAACAGGTAGATGAGTAAGAAGGTCGTCCAAAATATCCAGTGTCTGAATTTTTCAATCTACCTTGCAGTATGCAATCGTCGGGACCAGGAACATCTTTCTCATCATGCACAGACCTAGCATGAGAAGAACCAAAGGATATAACGGTATCAGCCAAAAGAACAGGTTTACCGTTCTCTGTAGACTCCCACTGTTCAGTCTCCGTTGAACGTGCATAATAGGGTTTTAGCCTCTCTAGGGTGGGTGGGACGAAATCGTCCCACCTACTCAACAGCCAGTGGAATCCCGTGGCGCGTTATTCAAATACCTTAGAAATGCTATTACTTCAATTTCTCAAACATATGACTACTTTACACAATTTTAAAGACAAGACTCTCATTAATCTAACCACACTGTCCGATTTCAAAAAGGCTTTACAACGAAAGCAAAACATTAGATTATGTCAGCAGAGTACCCAGCCAGAAATAATCAGACACCCATTTTTCAAGCTAGCATATAATGTCACATAAACCCAAACCACAGCTAAATGCAGCACTAACCTTTGATGATCTTCGTCAGATGACAATCCTAGGACATTATGTTATACAATACAGGCATGTTTTGTTCAATCAAGTTCATATTTATATCAAAAACCAGCTTTTTACATTAGCATGTGACTAGCATGTAACTAGCATTCCCACCGAACACTTCCGGTGAATATACTAAATTACTCACGATAAACGTTCACAAAAAATATAACAATTATTTTAAGAATTATAGATACAGAACTCCTTTATGCAATCGCTATGTCCGATTTTAAAATAGCTTTTCGGTGAAAGCACATTTTGCAATATTCTGATTAGATAGCCCGGCCACCACAGGCTAGCTATTTTGACACCCACCAAGTGTGGTACTCACCAAACTCAGAATTACTATTAGAAAAATTGGATTACCTTTGCTGTTCTTCGTCAGAATGCACTTTCAGGACTTCTACTTCAATAACAAATGTTGGTTTGGTTCCAAATAATCCGTTCATGCGTTCAAGACACTATCGGAAGGGTAACGAAGGGTGACGCGCCCGGCGTGTTTCGTGACAAAAAAATTCAAAATATTCCATTACCGTACTTCGAAGCATGTCAAACGCTGTTTAACCTCTCTGGGCTAGGCGGGACGAATTCGTCCCACCTACGCAACAGCCAGTCTAATCCAGTGGTGCGATTTTCAAATACCTTAAAAATCCTATTACTTCAATTTCTCAAACATATGACTATTTTATAGCTATTTAAAGACAAGACTCTCGTTAATCTAACCACACTGTCCGATTTCAAAAAGGCTTTACAACGAAAGCAAAACATTAGATTATGTCAGCAGAGTACCAAGCCAGAAATAATCAGACACCCATTTTTCAAGCTAGCATATAATGTCACAAAAACCCAGAAGACAGCTAAATGCAGCACTAACCTTTGATGATCTTCATCAGATGACAACCCTAGGACATTATGACTGAAATATTGTAGTAACCTGACCTGGGACTGTACTAATTTGGAATTTAGACCGGTGACTGTTCTAATGTGGTAATCTTACCCGGTACTGTACTACTATGGTTATCTGACCTGGGACGGTTCCACTGTGGTAATCTGACCTGGGACTCTACTGCTGTGGTAATCTGACCAGGGACTGTACTACTGTGGTAATCTGACCTGGGACTGGTCTACTGTGGTAATCTGACCTGGGACTCTACTACTGTGGTAATCTAACTTGGGTCTGTACTACTGTAGTAATCTGCCTGGGAATGTACTACTGTGGTAACCTGACCTGGGACTCTACTACTGTGGTAATCTCACCTGGGACTCTAATAATGTAGTAACCTGACCTGGGAGTGTAGTACTTTGGAAACCAGACTGGTGACTGTCCTATTGTGGTAATCTGACCTGGGACTCTGCAACTGTGGTAATCTGACCTGGGACTCTAGTACTGTGGTAATCTGACCTATGACTGTTCTACTGTGGTAATCTGACCCGGGACTGTACTACTGTGGTTATCTGACCTGGGGCTGTGTTACTGTGGTAATCTGACCTTGGACTTTTTTATTGTGGTAATCTAACCTGGGACTGTACTACTGTCGTAATCTAACTTGGGTCTGTACTACTGTAGTAATCTGCCTGGGAATGTACTACTGTGGTAACCTGACCTGGGACTCTACTACTGTGGTAATCTCACCTGGGACTCTAATACTGTAGTAACCTGACCTGGGAGTGTAGTACTTTGGAAACCAGACTGGTGACTGTCCTACTGTGGTAATCTGGCCTGGCACTCTAGTACTGTGGTAATCTGACCTGTGACTGTTCTACTGTAGTAATCTGACCCGGGACTGTACTACTGTGGTTATCTGACCTGGGACTGTGTTACTGTGGTAATGTGACCTTGGACTTTTTTATTGTGGTAATCTAACCTGGGACTGTACTACTGTAGTAATCTAAACCTGGGACTGTACTACTGTAGTAATCTGACCTGGGACTCTACTACTGTGGTAATCTGACCTTGGACTGTATTACTGTGGTAATCTGACCTGGGACTGTACTACTGTGCTAATCTAAAACTGGGACTTGTCTACTGTGGTAATCTGACCTGGGACTGTACTACTGTGGTAATCTGACATGGGACTGTACTAGTGTGATGATCTGATCTGGGACTGTTCTACTGTGGTAATCTGATCTGGGAAAAATGCAGATATTAATCAGAAAATGCCAACCACTAAGGAAGTGTCACCAAAAGGTTAATTTGGTAACATTCAAAGTTTTTACATTTATTTTCTACTTTTAATAGATTGAACATGCACTTTCTGTTATATCTGCTCTTCATTCAGATGAAATTATCTACTTTTCATGTATGATTAGTATTTGGTGAAAATACATCTAATGGTTAACTTCTGGAATTAAATCATGCTTTTTCAGAGACTACTGTTTTGTTGTATAATCAACCTGATTTCACTATGTAACTCTATCTATAATGTAGTATAATTAACCTGATTACATTATGTAACTCTATTGATAATGTGGTATAATTAACCTGATTTCACTATGTTACTCTAATGATGTGGTATAATTCACCTGATTTCACTATGTAACTCCATTGATAATGTAGTATAATTAATCTGGTTTCACTATGTAACTCTATCGATAATGTGCTTTCACTGAAAGCTTCACGGAGCTTCATTTAAAACTTAAAATGTTCAACCATATACAGGGTCAGGGATATCCAACCCCAGTTGTAACTAACCCGAATCAGTTTATCAACGAGCTAATTATTATTTGTGCTAGATTAGGGTTGGAGTGAAAAACTACCATCCTGTAGGTTTCCAGGAACAGTGTTAAAGAGACCTGGGCTTCATGTTTATGAAACCATAGAAACTACTCTGGTTCTACTCAACAACTCTGTATTCCACTAAAACCACACCTCTTAACATTTAAATCACACCTCTTATCATATAAACCACACCTCTTAACATTTAAACCACACCCCTTAACATTTAAATCACACCTTAACATATAAATTACACCCCTTAACATATAAACCACACCCCTTAACATTTAAACCACACCCCTTAACATTTAAACCACACCCCTTAACATTTAAATCACACCTCTTAACATATAAATTACACCCCTTAACATATAAACCACACACCTTAACATATAAACCACACCCCTTAACATTTAAATCACACCTCTTAACATATAAATCACACCCCTTAACATATACATTTCCTCCTTAACATAGAAATCACACTCCTTAACATATAAATCACATCTCTTAACATATAAATCACACCTCTTAACATATAAACCACCCCACTTAACATTTAATTCACACCTTAACATATAAACCACACACCTTAACATATAAACCACACCCCTTAACATTTAAATCACACCTCTTAACATATAAATTACACCCCTTAACATATAAACCACACCCCTTAACATTTAAATAACACCTTAACATATAAACCACACCCCTTAACATTTAAATCACACCTCTTAACATATAAATCACACCCCTTAACATATAAATCACACCCCTTAACATATAAATCACACCCCTTAACATATAAATCACACCCTTAACATATACGTCACATCCCTTAACCTCCATGCTCTTTATATGCATCTCAGTCATCCTCTAAAGCCACACCCTCTTTATTTCTAAGCCACACCTTCTTCACCAAAGTCTCAACCCTTCACATCTACCCACACCCTCAAATTGCTCTGATTGGTTTGCTGGAGCATTTGTCAAACCAAATATAATGACCTCACGCTCTTAGAGAAGTTAAGGGGAGACAAATAAATAATCAAATAAAATGTAATTAAACTGAATCAATATTTATTCAGCTACATTAACACATATCAATACACTTACAAATGGAAAACAATGAACTTTAACACCTAGAATTACAAACTAAGACTGTAACAACAGCTATTTAACCATTATTCCCTGATCTTAACCACATTTTCTAAATCACTATTGTTATTATTATTAAAAGGTTACAGACAAAAGTTTAAAAATAAATCACTTGTATGAAAAGGTTAAAAAAAATTAAGTAACTCTTAAAAATAATGCCCTCCCAGCTACATTGGTATAGGTCTCACACTCTGCTGGTATTGATGGATGGTAATGGTATCAGTCTGCTGGTATTGATGGCTGGTATAGGTCTCACTCTGCTGGTATTGATGACTGGTATAGGTCTCACACTGTTGGTATTGATAGATGTGTATGTTCTGAAGTATGAGCGCGAGAGATAATAATAATCTGTTAATATTAATGATTTATCATCATACATTAGGATTATACATTATGTATTGTTACTTTTTACCTTCTGTTTTTTATGACTATATCTGCCATTTAAAATACAATTTCAATAATACTGGGTTACCAAACACATGGACTTCAAATTAAGATGGCTTCCCAAAATAAAACTACAATACCCACTTTGACAGTAGTCTGCTCTCTGCTGTCACTTACCCTGGTTGAAGTCCTGTTCAGAGGAACCTGAGTCTCAGTTGGAGCTGCAGAGGAAGAGTTAGCATCATTAAAACACCAAGTTGAGGTCAAACTAGGATAGTTCAGTTTAAAGTTGGTAGATGTTTAAATATTGCGGTCTAAATGATTAAAAAAAAACAAAGGCTTAAAACGTAGGTAATTATTTAAATAATAGGTAAGATTGATTAGGAGTACCCAGACTTAAAACATGAATGAGTGAAAAAGTCAATCCTGACAGAGAGTGAGAGAGTCAGTGTACCTGTTGTTCTATAGAAGGAGTAGACGCAGGCAGAGAAGAGGAGAGCAGACACAGGACACAGACTGAACAGCAACATCCAACACAGACCACAGTCTACAGGAGGAGGGGAGGATGAGGATGGCTCAGGAGGACTGGTTTCTGGACATAGACTGGCAGGAGGACAGGTTTCTGGACATAAACACAAGAAAACATTAAGAAATTCATTGAGAATCTTTTTTCGCCCACAGTCTACAGGAGGAGGGGAGGAGGAAGAGGACTCAGGAGGACTGGTTTCTGGACAAAACATTAAACAGAAACAGAACTACACTCTTAGAAACAATCAAGACCTTCTCAATAATCTATTGTTAGTCATGACTCTTGGTTGGTTAAACATCAGTTTGAGGGGACATTTTATGAGTTTAGATTAGTCTCAGAGGGTTGATACAAAATAAGATACATTTACTTTGGCGTAACTCTCATTCAAGGAAACCAATACCAAAGATACAGCAGGAAGATAAAGACAGAATAATAACTGTTCTTACCAAGTGAAATCCTAGTGGTGATGTTTCCACAGTGGACCAACTCTTTATATTTCATTCGTTTTCCTTCTTGAAACTTGTACTTCACAGTCCCACAGTAGTAGAGTGCCAGGTCAGATTCAGTGATGTTCTCAATCAGTAGATCATAGGAGATGTTAGAGGGGTTCCATAACACATTAAATCCAGGGAGAGAGATGGAACTTAAAAACTTAGTTAAAATAACAAGAGGAGGCTGGTACTTGTGAGAACAGTTCCTATACCACATTATGTATATTCCAGAAGTTATGTTACAGTCACAGTAGAGAGTGATGTTGTCTCCTGGTCTGACTTTCATCTCCACCTCTGCTGCAGAGATCCCATCCTGACTGGAGGAAACAGCACCTACAGGTAGCAGAGGAACAGTGTTTGGATGAATCACAGAATGTCACTTTGACATCATAAACTTCTCCACATGAAAATGTAAATGTCATGTCTTTACCACAGTCCACACAAAATCACAATAATAAGATAAGACATCTGGTCAACCATAAAACCACATCAAGAAATCAGCTTTCATCCAGCTATAAGACCAAGTAAAACAGTTACTCACATAAGAATGCAATCAGGGTGACACACAGCCTGTCCATGTTGCGGTCTGATGGTCTGATGGTGACTGTCAGAGAGTAGCTGGGTTTTTGAGTAAAAAGGTCTTTGCTGTGTATTTCTGTGTTCATGATTAGATGTACTATACCATGAAAGGACATACGAGCAGCGATTGGTTCGATCGAGTGGAAGGTTTTCAGCCTGTGGTCCTTTTCCCTGAAAACCTTTTCGTGTGACATTAAGGGGAGGGTCTAGCATAGAGGTAAACAGGTTTCACAATAATGTGAAGTTAATGGAAATTATTCAGCTTCTTTGAGGTGTTCACCTTAGATAGCAACACCTTAAGAGACCTATAGACATTACGAAGAAACAACCACACATTTTGATGACTGAGTTAACCTTTAAACCAGAAAATACACTTATACAGAGGCTAAAAATAGGCTAATAGACCTATAATCCTTTATAACTGTAATCAGGCAGTAGCCCTAATGTTAGACCTAAAGTAGACCTTTATATCTGTAGTCAGGAAGTAGTCCTAATGTTAGACCTAAAGTAGACCTTCATACCTGTAGTCAGGAAGTAGGTCTAATGTTAGACCTAAAGTAGACCTTTATACCTGTAGTCAGGAAGTAGGTCTAATGTTAGACCTAAAGTAGACCTTTAGACCTTTAACACAGAGTTCCTGGATACAGCCATTAGCTGTGATATATTGGCCATATACCACAACCACCCAAGGTGCCATATTGCTGTTATAAACAGGTTACCAACATAATTAGAACAGTAAATAAGTTGTTTGCATTGTACCTGTGGTATATTGTCTCATATATATAGCCAATTAGCATTCATGAATATATAGCATTCAACTAGCAAGTTTTAAAACTGACTTTTAATTAGTGAATAGAGATAGTGTTATTTTTCATTGTTGACCATTTTATTTGGAACACTAAACTATGGTGGTGATAATAGTAAACTTCAATACCCAAGATGCATTGGAGGATGTGCTATATACCCAGTGTTAAACAGTTGTTTTTATCCCATCTGATGAATGATCTCTGTGTTTATCAATGAACAGTGGCCAATCAGTTAACATCCACACTCTAGTCAATATGTGTGAAGGGGAGAGATATATGTGACAAATGAACTTGTAATAACAATGTTTGGACTCTCTTCCTCAGGCTGAATGACAGCACCATGACAACAACAACAGGAAGTCAGTGTGGTATTCCTGTGTACTGAGTGTGTCCTCTTGGCCAATCAGTGACTAGCTCTTATATGAGTACTGTAACACCAACATCATAATATCAGACTTATCAACGTCAGTAGTGGTCGATGTATGTATATGTTTACATGTGTTTACATGTGTGTAGATCTGTTCACATTTGTGAAAACATATGTGTGGGTTCATATATCACTATGTGTGTGGTTGTGGTTTACTCAGCTAGTGCTGCTGCTCTGTATGGGAGGGGTTAAGGGGGGCCTGGGTTTCAGGTCTGAGGAGCAGTGTCAGAGTAGCTGGGTCTGTCAGTAACAGTATCAGAGTAGCTGGGTCTGTCAGTAACAGTATCAGAGTAGCTGGGTCTGTCAGTAACAGTATCAGAGTAGCTGGGTCTGTCAGTAACAGTATCAGAGTAGCTGGGTCTGTCAGTAACAGTATCAGAGTAGCTGGGTCTGTCAGTAACAGTATCGGAGTAGCTGGGTCTGTCAGTAACAGTATCAGAGTAGCTGGGTCTGTCAGTAACAGTATCAGAGTAGCTGGGTCTGTCAGTAACAGTATCAGAGTAGCTGGGTCTGTCAGTAACAGTGTCAGAGAAGCTGGGTCTGTCAGTAACAGTATCAGAGTAGCTGGGTCTGTCAGTAACAGTATCAGAGTAGCTGGGTCTGTCAGTAACAGTATCAGAGTAGCTGGGTCTGTCAGTAACAGTATCATAGTAGCTGGGTCTGTCAGTAACAGTATCAGAGTTGCTGGGTCTGTCAGTAACAGTATCAGAGTAGCTGGGTCTGTCAGTAACAGTATCAGAGTAGCTGGGTCTGTCAGTAACAGTATCAGAGTAGCTGGGTCTGTCAGTAACAGTGTCAGAGTAGCTGGGTCTGTCAGTAACAGTATCAGAGTAGCTGGGTCTGTCAGTAACAGTATCAGAGTAGCTAGGTCTGTCATTAACAGTGTCAGAGTAGCTGGGTCTGTCAGTAACAGTATCAGAGTAGCTGGGTCTGTCAGTAACAGTATCAGAGTAGCAACAACACAAAAAGGACTATGCATGATATACAATCATATGGACACACCTTTAACAGTATCACACATACATACATATATGTATGTGTTGTCGTGTCTTTGGCTATGCCGAATTAAGTGATATGACATGCTAACTTATAAAATGATTTCTCTGTAATTAATATTACCTGATTAAGCGAATCATGTAAATGTAATTAACTAGAAAGTCGGGGCACCACGGAAGAACGTTTATAGAGCCGTTATCTTCCGAATAAACTCTTAAAATACTTTGTAATATTTTACATCGATAACAGTCAATATTAACCCTTGTCTTATTTTCAGTCTCATAATGAAAGTTGTAAATTCTTGGCTATCTTCACGAACCCTGGCTAACAAGTTGAATCAGCAATACAAAATTGGGTTAAATTATTTATTTACTAAATACCTAAACTAATCACACAGAATTACATATACACAGAATCAAATGATGTCATACAGAAAACGTCCTGGTGGACGGAACCTGGTTACACAGAGGAAAGGGGGTTGGGCTTGAATGAAAGAGCGGGAAGATTTAGGAACACAGATACAGCAGCTATGCTATCGTAAATATATTATCTTATGCATTCTAAATTACCGCCCATTTGGAAAAGGAAAATGCAATAAATATTTACTCTGAGCTGCGCTTTGGTAGATTGGTCGTAGATGCTGGCCGGGTTGGCCAACAGATCTTCCTATACTCGGAAGAATGTCTCTGGTGGTAAATTGGATACGTGGTGGTATCTTCGTCCGTCTGTTAGACTGGATCGGTCATCCGTCTTTTCCTAGCCCACGTCTACAGCGGCCGCTGCTAACTCAACGGCTAGGAAGTAGCACTTCTGTAGTGAATAAGCTCAAAGTTCATACCAGTTCATACCATAGCTCACGCCGAGGTTGGCTTAGTTCTGTCCTTGACATGTGTGTCCTTCTAACGTAGAGGCTGCAGACCTCCCGTACTGGAACAACCTGGTTATCTTTTCGTCAGAGGCTTATATAGTGGAGAGGGGGAGGGAGGTGTTTCATCGTTTATAACCCCTGTCTCTTCACAGGGTTGGGCCACTGATCAAGCAGGGCACTTTCCTTATGAAAACCCAATTCTCTCATTTGGAAGCTAAAATTACATTTAATCTCCTAACAAACAATTTCAATATCAAACATTTCAATTGCATAACAATTCCATGTGACTCTGATAACTAGAGGGTGGATACTTTCCCAGGTACAGTTTATGTCGTCCTGTCATCAGTCATAATGTCTCAGATGACAACTGAAATGAAATCCATACTCATTACGTTCTAAAGCATATTTCCAACTGGTTTTATTACCAAAATATGGTTCCTTTTCCCCATTTGTTTGATGTTCCCAGACTCTCTATATTTAACACAGGCTATTCAAGTCCTTCAGTAGGGTCAGAGAGGGGAAGGGAGAAAGGTATTTATGGGGGGGGGGGGGTCATAAACCTTACCCACAGGCCAACGTCATGACAGTGTGTATATACATATATATATTTGTGTGGGTATGTGTGTGTGAGTTGGGTATATGGGGGTGTGTCCATATGATTGTATATCATGCATAGTCCTTATATATATATATACATATAAACACATGTAAACATGTACATACATTGACCACTACTAATGTTGATCAGTCTGATATTATGATGTTGGAATTCCAGTACTCATTTAAGAACTAGTCATGATTGTCTGAGAAGACACACTCACCACATTGGAAACCCACACTTACTTCCTGTTTCTGTTGCCATGGTGCAGCTATTCTCCTGATGATGAACTCACATTTCACACTGAGGGCGTTTCTCACTTTTTCTATGTCCTATTTGTTGCCAAGATGTTTTGTGGATAAATACTACATTTTGGGATGCCTCAATTAGCTCATACATATTATGTTGAGATTTAAATGTTATGATTACTGGATGTTCATAATTTGATAAATCAAACATTAATACTGGCAGGCTACAGCTATAGAGGCCAACAATAAGCCTCTGTCTCATGATAGGTCCGTCCTGGGCTCGCACATGATAGGTCTCTGTCACATGATAGGTCTCTGTCACATGATAGGTCTCTGTCACATGATAGGTCTCTGTCACATGATAGGTCTCTGTCTCATGATAGGTCTCTGTCAGAAGTGTCTTCTCATTCAAGGGTCAACAGTTACATCATCATTAGTGTTTGGTTCTTCATGTTGTGTTTGATGATGTTGCAGCAGGTTGACTTGACTAGGTGTTGCTATCTACAACGACCACAGAAAAGAAGCTGAATATTTTCCAAACCGGTTTACCTCGATGCTAGACAATCCTCCTTCATGTCACACAACATGGGTTTCAGAGAAAAGGACCACGAGCTGAAAACGTTCCACTCGATCAAACCAATCGCTGCTTGTATGTCCTTTCATGGTAAAGTACATCTAGTCGTTAACACGGAAATACAGAGACCCTCCCCATTATGTATTAAAGGGACTTTAAGATTCATATGTTTTGCTGCAGGCCTTATAATAGATACTGTTGCTATGTGTCTAAAACTCTGCCACTATATGTTGAACAAGCATGTATATTAGTCTTTGTGGTTAAGCCCTGGCTGTTGTGAGAGTGTGCTTGCAGGCTGGGTCTGAGTCAGACTGAAACTAGATAAAGAGAAGTAACCACTGTCTGGTTTTGACATGTTGATCTTGTGTGACAGTGGACAATGCTAATGAATTCAGAGAAGCTACTGTACTAGGTTACTTTATAAGGTAACCTCAGTTTACTGCTGCACACATACACTGACGTTGGTGATTATACCACCAGGGAGTGATCACATGTATATAATCAGCTGTCCCTTTAGGTGGGGTGCAGAACTTACTCTGAAACATACATGATGTGTTTCCATTGATAGCTGTTAGCTGTCTGCAAATGCATTAATGAAGGTTTGATTAATTTACTTAAAGATGATATTGTCAGACTGCTGATTTCACCAATAAGCCAATGATTGACAAGGAACAAGGAACCTACCCCGGCAACAACAATAAGTCAATGATTGACAAGGAACAAGGAACCTAACCCAACAGTCACATGCCCAAATATAACAGTGAAATGCTTACTTATAAACCCATAATCAACAATGCAGTTTTAAGAAAAATAAGCTTTAAGTAGAAAATAACAAATAATTAAAGAGCAGCAGTGAAATTACATTAGCGAGGCTATATACTGTACATGGGGTACCGGTAGAGAGTCAATGTGAGGGGGCACTGGTTAGTCAAGGTAATTGAGGTATAATGTACATGTAGGTAGAGTTAAAGGGACTATGCATAGATTATTTACAGAGAGAAGCAGCAGCGTAAAAAGGGGGAGGGGGAGGGGGGCAATGCAAATAGTATGGGCAGCCATTTGATTAGATGTTCAGGAGTCTTTTGGCTTGGGGGTAGAAGCTGTTAAGAAGCCTTTCGGACCTAGACTTGGCGCTCCGTTACCGCGTGCCATGTGGTAGCAGAGAGAACAGTCTATGACTAGGGTGGGTGGAGTCTTTGAACATTTTAGGGCCTTCATCTGACACCACCTGGTTTAGAGGTCCTGGATGGCAGGATGTTTGGCCCCAGTGATGTACTGGGCCATACGCCTTGCCCTCTGTAGTGCCTTGCGGTCGGGGGCCAAACAGTTGCCATACCAGGATGTGATGCAACCAGTCAGGATGTTCTCGATGGTGCAGCAGTATAACTTTTTTGACGATCTGAAGACCCATGCCAAATCTTTTCAGTCTCCTGGGGGGGAATAGGCTTTGTCGTTCCCTCTTCAGAGACTGTCTTGGTCTGTCAGGCCTACCACTGTTGTGTCATCTGCAAACTTAATGATGGTGTTGGAGTTATGACTGCATGGCCAGGGACGAGTGCACAGGGAGAACAGGAGGGCCCCCCGTGTTGTGGATCAGCGTGGCAGATGTGTTTTTACCTACCATTACCACCTGAGGTCGGCCCATCAGGAAGTTCAGGATCCAGTTGCAGAGGGAAGTTTTTAGTCCCAGGGTCCTTAGCTTAGTGATGAGCTTTGAGGGCACTATGGGGTTGAATGCAATTTGGAATGGGTCTAGGGTTTCTGGAATAATGATGTTGATGTGAGCCATGACCATCCATTCAAAGACCTTCATGGCTATAGGTGTGAGTGCTATGGGTCGGTAGTCATTTAGGCAGGTTACCTTAGTGTTCTTGGGCACAGGGACTATGGTGGTCTGCTTGAAATATGTTGGTATTACAGTCTCAGTCAGGGACAGGTTGAACATGTCAGTGAAGACACTTGCGAGTTGGTCAGCACAAGCTCAGAGTTCCTGGTAATCAGTCTGGCCCTGCGGCCTTTTGAAGGTTGACCTGTTTAAAGGTCTTACTCACTTCGGCTACAGAGAGCGTGAACACAGTCGTCCGGAACAGCTGATGCTCTCATGCATGTTTCGGTGTTGCTTGCCTCGAAGCAAGCGTAAAAGTAATTTAGCTTGTCTGGAAAGCTTCTGTCACTGGGCAGCTCAAAGCTTTGCTTCCTTTTGTAGTCTGTAATAGTTTGCAAGTCTTGTCACATCCGACGAGCATCGGCGCCAGTGTAGTATGACTCAATCTTAGTCCTGTATTGATGCTTTGGCTGTTTTATGGTTTGTCGGAGGGCATAGCGGGATGTCTTATATGTTTCTGTACAGCACTTTGAGATATCAGCTGATGTAAGAAGGGCTATATAAATACATTTAATTTGATTTGATTATATGCGTCAGGATTAGAGTCCCGTCCTTGAAAGCGTCAGCTCTACCCTTCAGCTCAGTGCGGATGTTGCCTGTAATCCATGGCTACTGGCTGGGGTATGTGCGTACAGTCAATGTGGGGATGACACCATCGATGCACTTATTGATGAAGCCAGTGACTGATGTGATGTACTCCTCAATGCCATCGTAAGAATCCCAGAACATAATCCAGTCTGTGCAAAACAGTCCTGTAGCTTAATAACATCTGCTTCATCTGATCACTTTTTATTGACCGAGTCACTCGTGTTTCCTGCTTTAGTTTTTGCTTGTAAGCAGGAATCAGGAGGATAGAATTATGTTCAAATTTGCCAAATGGAAGGCGAGGGAGATATTTGTTTGCAACTCTTTGTGTGGAGTAAAGGTGGTCTACTACTGTTGACCATCCTCCCAACGAAGGGGCATGACCTGGGACTCTACTACTGTGGGACTAAGGTCACCACTTGGATTTTAATTGGTAAAAATGTGTTCCTTGTTTCATGTGTGAACATCCAGTAAAGTCCATGTTCCTCTGGTGGTGAACATGTTCTGAAGCTTTTTAAAGATCATATTAAAACAACACGTAGTTGGTAGTAACTGTATCCAGGGGACTAGATGATAGGTTATATTAACCTGTTAGGGCTAGGGGGCAGTATTGACACGGCCTGATAAAAAACGTACCCGATTTAATCTGGTTACTACTCCTGCCCAGTAACTAGAATATGCATATAATTATTGGCTTTGGATAGAAAACACCCTAAAGTTTCTAAAACTGTTTGAATGATGTCTGTGAGTATAACAGAACTCAAATGGCAGGCCAAAACCTGAGAAGATTCCATGCAGGAAGTGGCCTGTCTGAGAAGTTGTGTTTCATCTTGGCTCTTTTTATTGAAGACTGAGGATCTTTGCTCTAACGTGACACTTCCTACGGCTCCCATAGGCTCTCAGAGCCCGGGAAAAAGCTGAACGATATCGAGGCAGCCTCTGGCAGAAACACATTATCGCTTTTGGCAAGTGGCCGATCAGAGTACTATGCGCTTAGGCGTGTGCCCGAGTCGACCGAATGCTTTATTTTCTTTCGTCTGTTTACCTAAACGCAGATTCCCGGTCGGAATATTATCACTTTTTTATGAGAAAAATGGCATAAAAATTGATTTTAAACAGCGGTTGACATGCTTCGAAGTACGGTAATGGAATATTTAGAATTTTTTTGTCACGAATTGCACCTTGCTCGTCACCCTTATTTACCCTTTCGGATAGTGTCTTGAACGCACAAACAAAACGCCGCTATTCGGATATAACGATGGATTATTTTGGACCAAACCAACATTTGTTATTGAAGTAGCAGTCCTGGGAGTGCATTCTGACGAAGACAACAAAAGGTAATCAAACTATTATAATAGTAAATCTGATATTGGTGAGTGCTAAACTTGCCGGGTGTCTAAATAGCTAGCCCATAGTGGTGGCTGGGCTATGTACTTAGAATATTGCAAAATGTGCTTTCACCAAAAAGCTATTTTAAAATCGGACATATCGAGTGCATAGAGGAGTTCTGTATCTATAATTCTTAAAATAATTGTTATGCTTTTTGTGAATGTTTATCGTGAGTAATTTAGTAAATTGTTAGCAAATTCCCCGGAAGTTTGCGGGGGGTATGCTAGTTCTGAACGTCACATGCTAATGTAAAAAGCTGTTTTTTGATATAAATATGAACTTGATTGAACAAAACATGCATGTATTGTATAACATAATGTCCTAGGGTTGTCATCTGATGAAGATCATCAAAGGTTAGTGCTGCATTTAGCTGTCTTCTGGGTCTTTGTGACATTATATGCTAGCTTGAAAAATGGGTGTCTGATTATTTCTGGCTTGGTACTCTGCTGACATAATCTAATGTTTTGCTTTCGCTGTAAAGCCTTTTTGAAATCGGACAGTGTGGTTAGATAAAGGAGAGTCTTGTCTTTAAAATGCTGTGAAATAGTCATATGTTTGAAAAATTGAAGTTTTTGTATTTTTGAGGAATTTGTAATTCGCGCCACGCCTATCATTGGATATTGGAGCAGGTGTTCCGCTAGCGGAATGTCTAGATGTAAGAGGTTAAAATAATTGTTATGCTTTTTGTGAACGTTTATCGTGAGTAATTTAGTAAATTCACCGGCAGTGTTCGGTGGGAATGCTAGTCACATGCTAGTCACATGCTAATGCAAAAAGCTGGTTTTTGATATAAATATGAACTTGATTGAACAAAACATGCATGTATTGTATAACATAATGTCCTAGGGTTGTCATCTGATGAATATCATCAAAGGTTAGTGCTATATTTAGCTGTGGTTTGGGTTTATGTGACATTATATGCTAGCTTGAAAAATGGTTGTCTGATTATTTCTGGCTGGGTACTCTGCTGACATAATCTAATGTTTTGCTTTCGTTGTAAAGCCTTTTTGAAATCGGACAGTGTGGTTAGATTAACGAGAGTCTTATCTTTAAAATGGTGTAAAATAGTCATATTTTTTAAAAATTGAAGTAATAGCATATCTAAGGATTTGAATAACGTGCCACAGGATTCAACTGGCTGTTGAGTAGGTCCCACCTAGCCCATAGAGGTTAAACAGTTATCACTAGCCGGCCTCCACTCAGTACCATGTCCTGCACCTTAGACACTGTTACTAGCCATCCGGTACTCTACCCTGCACCTTAGACACTGTTACTAGTCGGCTACCACCTGGTACTCTACCGTGCATCTTAGACACTGTTTCTAGTCGGCTACCACCGAGTACTCTACCCTGCACCTTAGAGACTGTCACTAGCCACTCAGTACTATACCCCACACCTTAGACATTTTTACTACCCTGCACCTTAGTGACTGCTGCCCTATGTACATAGTCATGGAATACTAGTCAATAATGTTTCCATCCTGTTTTACCCACTTCATATGTACATATATACTGTATTCTAGTCATATCATCAGATATTGCTGCACTGTTGGAACTATAAACAAGCATTTCAGCTGCACGTGATAACATCTGTAAAACTGTGTATGCAACCGAATTTTTTTTATTTGCTTTGATTTGGTATAATTAATCTGATTTCACTATGTAACTATTGATATTGTGGTATAATTAACCTGATTTCACTATGTAACTCTATTGATAATGTGGTATAATTAACCTGATTTCACTATGTAACTCTATTGATAATGTGGTATAATTAACCTGATTTCACTATGTAACTCTATTGATAATATATTTTTTCTGAAAGCTTTACTGAGAAACATTGAAAACATTTAAAATGTTCAACCATAGGCTGCGTCAGGGCCCTCCAACCCTGTTCATTGAAAGCTACCCTCCAGTAGGTTTTCACTCCAACCCCCAGTTGTAACTAACCTGATTCTTCTTATCAACAAGCTGATTATTATTGTGCTAAATTAGGGTTGTAGTGTAAACCTACAGGATGGTAGCTTTCCAGGAACAGGGTTAAAGAGCCCTGGGCTTCATGTTTATGAAACCATAGAAACTGCTGTGTTTCTACTCAACAACTCTGTCTTCCTCTAAAACCACACCCCATTCACTTCTAAAACCACACCCCTTCCTTTAAAAGCAATTTAAAACCCATACATTTTAATCACACCCCTTAACATATATAACATATAAATCACACCCCTTAACATTTAAATCACACACCTTAACATATAAATCACACACCTTAACATATAAATCACACACCTTAACATTTAAATCACACCCCTTAACATATAAATCACACCCCTTAACATATAAATCACACCCCTTAACATATAAATCACACCCCTTAACATATAAATCACACCCCTTAGCCTCCAAGCTTTGGTTATGCATATCTGTCATCTACACCCTCTAAAACTTTAAGCCACACCCTGAAATACATCTGAATGACTTGCCAGAGAATTTGTCAAACCAAATACCATGACCTCGTGCTCTAAGAAAAGTTAAACTTAGAGACTGTAACCTCTCTGGGGTATGTGGGACGCTAGCATCCCACCCGCGGGACACACTATTCAACAGCCAGTGAAATAGCAGGGCGGCAAATTCAAAACAACAAAAATCTCATAATTCACATTTCTCAAACATACAACTATTATATCCCATTTTATAGATACACTTCTCGTTAATCCAACCACATTGTCCGATTTCAAAAAGGCTTTACGGCGAAAGCATAACATTAGATTATGTTAGGACAGCGCCGAGACAAGAAAAACCACACAGCCATTTTCCAAGCAAGGAGAGGCGTCACATAAACCAGAAATACAGCTAAAATTAATCACTAACCTTTGATGATCTTCATCAGATGGCACTCCTAGGACTTCATGTTACACAATACATGTATGTTTTGCTCGATAAAGTTCATATTTATATCCAAAAACTGCATTTTACATTGGCATGTAATGTTCAGAAATGTTTTGCCTCCCAAAACCTCCGGTGAATGAGCACATCAATTTACAGAAATACCCATCATAAACGTTGATAAAATATTCTACAGTTATTCAAAGAATTACAGATACACTTGTCCTTAATGGAACCGCTCTCTCAGATTTCAAAAAAGCTTTACGGCGATAGCAAATTTTGCAATAATCTGAGTACAGTACTCAGATATCAAAACAAGCCAAACAGATACCCGCCATTTTGGAGTCAACAGAAATGACAAAAATTACATTAGAAATATTCACTTACCTTTGATGATCTTCATCAGAATGCACTCCCAGGAATCCCAGTTCCACAATAAATGTTTGTATTGTTCAATAAAGTCCATCATTTATGTTCAAATATCTCCTTTTTTTCACGCGTTTAGTCCACTACGCAAAATGTCACGACGAAAAGTAAAAAAAAGTTATATTTACGTTGGTAGAAACATGTCAAACGATGTATAGCATCAATATTTAGGATGTTTTAACCTGTTATGGATAGGGGGCAGTATTTTCACGGCCGGATTAAAAACGTACCCGATTTAATCTGATTATTACTCCTGCCCAGAAACTAGAATATGCATATAATTATTAGCTTTGGATAGAAAACACTCCAAAGTTTCTAAAACTGTTTGAATGGTGTCTGTGAGTATAACAGAACTCAAATGGCAGGCCAAAACCTGAGATGATTCTGTACCGGAAGTACCCTGTCTGACAATTTCTTCGCCTTCTTTGCCATCTCTATCCAAAACAGGGGATCTCTGCTGTAACGTGACATTTTCTAATGCTCCCATAGGCTCTCAGAAGGCGCCAGAACGTTGAATGATGACTTTGCAGGCCATGGCTGAAAAACAGTAGCGCATTTGGTAAGTGGTCGATCTGAGAACAATGACACTGGTGCGCGCATGCATGAGACGACTCCATGTTTTAATTTTCAGTATTTGAACGAAAACAACGACTCCCGGTCGGAATATTATCGCTTTTTTTCAAGAAAAATCGCATAAAAATTGATTTTAAACAGCGTTTGACATGCTTCGAAGTACGGTAATGGAATATTTTGACCTTTTTTGTCACGATACGATCTGGGCGCATCACCCTTCGTTATCCTTCGGATAATGTCTTGAACGCACAACAAAACGCCGCTATTTGGATATAACTATGGATTATTTGGAACCAAACCAACATTTGTTATTGAAGTAGAAGTCCTGGGAGTGCATTCTGACGAAGAACAGCAAAGGTAATCCAATTTTTCTTATAGTAAATCTGAGTTTGGTGAGTGCTAAACTTGGTGGGTGTCAAAATAGCTAGCCATGATGGCCAGGCTATCTACTCAGAATATTGCAAAATGTGCGTTCACCAAAAAGCTATTTTAAAATCGGACACCTCGATTGCACAAAGGAGTTCTGTATCTATAATTCTTAATATAATTGTTATGTTTTTTGTGAACGTTTATCGTGAGTAATTTTGTAAATTCACCGGAGGTTTGCGGGGGGTATGCTAGTTCTGAACGTCACATGCTAATGTAAAAAGCTGGTTTTTGATATAAATATGAACTTGATTGAACAAAACATGCATGAATTGTATAACATAATGTCCTAGGTGTGTCATCTGATGAAGATCATCAAAGGTTATTGCTGCATTTAGCTGTCTTCTGGGTTTTTGTGACATTATATGCTAGCTTGAAAAATGGGTGTCTGATTATTTCTGGCTGGGTACTCTGCTGACATAATCTAATGTATTGCTTTCGTTGTAAAGCCTTTTTCAAATCGGACAGTGTGGTTAGATAAAGGAGAGTCTTGTCTTTAAAATGGTGTAAAATAGTCATATGTTTGAAAAATGGACGTTTTCGGATTTTCGAGGAGTTTGTATTTCGCGCCACGCCTTATCATTGGATATTGGAGTGGTGTTCCGCTAGCGGAACATCTAGATGTAAGAGGTTTTAACATATAGATCACACCACTTAACATATTAACCACACCCCTTAACATATAAACCACACCCCTTAACATATAAACCACACCCCTTAACATATAAACCACACCCCTTAACATATAAACCACACCCCTTAGCCTTCATGCTCTGTATATGCATCTCTGTCATCCTCTAAAGCCACACCCTCTTTATTTCTAAGCCACACCTTATTCCCCTGTAAGTCACACCCCTTCACATCTAATTCACACCCCCAGATAGCTCTGATTGGTTTGCTGAAGCATTTGTCAAACAAAATACGACGACCTCGTGATCTAAGAGATGTTAGGGGGAGACAAATAAATGATGAAATAACATCTAATTAAACTGAATCAATAATTATTCAGACTCATTAATACATATCAATACACTTACAAATGGAAAACAATGAACTTTAACACCTAGAATTACAAACTAAAACTATAACAAGAGCTTTTTAAACATTATTCGCTGAGCTTCAAAACATTTTCTAAATCAATATTGTTATTATTATGAAAAGGTTACAGACAAAAGTTAAAACATAAACAATTTGCATGAAAGGGTTTTTAAAAAGCACAACATTTTCCCCTAAAAATTAAGTAAATCTAAAAAATATCAAAATTACTGTTGTTACACCTTGTCCTCCCAGCAATGTTGGTATAGGTCTCACACTCTGCTGGTATTGATGGCTGGTATAGGTCTCACACTCTGCTGGTATTGATGGCTGGTAAAGGTCTCACACTCTGCTGGTATTGATGGCTGGTATAGGTCACACTCTGCTGGTATTGATGGATGGTATAGGTCTCACACTCTGCTGGTATTGACAGATGGTGTAAGTCTCATTCTCTGCTGGTATTGATGGATGGTATAGGTCTCACACTCTGCTGGTATTGACAGATGGTGTAAGTCTCATTCTCTGCAGGTATTGATGGATGGTATAGGTCTCACACTCTGCTGGTATTGACAGCTGGTACAGGTCACACTCTGCTGGTATTGATGGCTGGTATAGGTCTCCCTCTGCTGATATTGATGGATGGTATAGGTCACACTCTGCTGGTATTGATGGATGGTATAGGTCTCACACTCTGCTGGTATTGATGGCTGGTATAGGTCACACTCTGCTGGTATTGATGGATGGTATAGGTCACACTCTGCTGGTATTGATGGCTGGTATCGGTCTCACACTCTGCTGGTATTGATGGCTGGTATAGGTCACACTCTGCTGGTATTGATGGCTGGTATAGGTCACACTCTGCTGGTATTGATGGATGGTATAGGTCACACTCTGCTGGTATTGATGACTGGTATAGGTCTCACTCTGCTGGTATTGATGGATGGTATAGGTCTCACACTCTGCTGGTATTGACAGATGGTGTAAGTCTCATTCTCTGCAGGTATTGATGGATGGTATAGGTCTCACACTCTGCTGGTATTGACAGCTGGTACAGGTCACACTCTGCTGGTATTGATGGCTGGTATAGGTCTCCCTCTGCTGATATTGATGGATGGTATAGGTCTCACACTCTGCTGGTATTGATGGATGGTATAGGTCTCACTCTGCTGGTATTGATGGATGGTATAGGTCTCACTCTGCTGGTATTAATGGCTGGTATAGGTCTCACTCTGCTGGTATTGATGACTGGTATAGGTCTCACACTCTGCTGGTATTGATGGCTGAGTAGGTACTGAAGTCAGAGTTCTGGACTCTCTTCTTCTTCTTTGGTCTCCTCTGTTCCTGACGGATATCCAACAATGCATAAAACAGGTCCTTCTTCCTGAGAGACAGATAGAGAGAGAGACAGACAGACAGAGAAATAGGCCAAGACTGAGACAGAGACAGAGAGAAAGAGGCCGAGAGAAAGACAGAGTGAGAGATTCTATGTTATATTTTAATATTAGTGATATGTGAACATTAATATTTTACAACTTATATATATATATATATATATATATATCTACTGTTATTAATGACTATAATCGGCATCAAAAAAACTATTTGAAAAGGGCAGGGTTACCTAATACATGGACTACAAATCAAGATGGCTACCCATAATAAAACTACAACACCCATTTTGACTGTAGTCTGCTCTCTGCTGTCACTTCCCCTGGTGGAGTCTCAGCTGGAGCTGCAGAGGAAGAGTTATCACCATTAAAACACCAAGTTTCAGGTTAAACTAGGACATTTCAGTTAATAGTTAGTAGATGTTTACATATTGTGGTCAAAATGCTTTAAAAAAAGAAGGTTAAAAACATAGGTACCCAGACTTAAAACATGAATGAGTTATTAAGTTATTCCTGACTGAGAGAGTCAGTGCACCTGTTGTTTGTAGAAGGAGTAGACGCAAGTGGAGGAGAGGAGGGAGGAGAGCAGACACAGGACACAGACTGAACAGCAACATCCAACACAGCCCACAGTCGACATCAGGTGTTCTGACATCATCACAGTCTTCAGGAAGTGGAGGGGAAGAGGAGTGCTCGGGAGGACTGGTTTCTGGACAAAACATTAAACATAAACATTGTTTTCTTTTGTTCTATTGTATTTTTGACTGAATGTTTTGTTTATTCCATGTGTAACTCTGTGTTGTTGTATGTGTCGTATTGCTATGCTTTATCTTGGCCAGGTCGCAGTTGTAAATGAGAACTTGCTCTCAACTAGCCTACCTGGTTAAATAAAGATGAAATAAAAACAGAACTACTCTCTTAGAAACAATCAAGGTCTTCTCAATAATCTGTTGTCAATCATGACTCTTGGTTGTTTAAACATGAATTTAAGGAGACATTTTATGAGTTTAGATAAGTCTCAGAGGGTTGATACAAAATAAGATTCATTGGCATAACTCTCATTTCAAAGAAACCAATACCAAAGATACAGCAGGAAGATAAAGACAGAATAATAACTGTTCTTACCAAATGAAATCCTAGTGGTGATGTTTCCGTAGTGGTACAACTCTTTACGTATAAATGGTTTTCCTTCTCCAACCAGGTTCGTCTCCACAGTCCCACAGTAGTAGAGTCCCAGATCAGATTCAGTGATGTTCTCAATCAGTAGATCATAGGAGTTGTTAGAGGGGTTCCACACCACATGACATCCAGGTAGAGAGATGGAACTTAAAAACTTAGTTGAAATAACTAGAGGAGGCTGGTACTTCTGAGAACAGTTCCTATACCACATAATGTATACTCCAGTAGTTATGATACAGTCACAGTAGAGAGTGACATTGTCTCCTGGTCTGACTCTCAGCTCCACCTCTGCTGCAGAGATCCCATCATGACTGGAGGAAACAACACCTACAGGTAGCAGAGGAACAGTGTTAGGATGAACTGACTGGAGGAAACAGCACCTACAGGTAGCAGAGGAACAGTGTTAGGATGAAATGACTGGAGGAAACAGCACCTACAGGTAGCAGAGGAACAGTGTTTGGATGATTCACAGAATGTCAGTTTTACATCATAAACTTCTCCACCTGAAAATATAAACGTCATTTCTTTACCACAGTCATCACAGTATCACAACAACAAGATAACAAATCTGGTCAACCATAAAACCACATCAAGAAATCATCTATCATCCAGCTATAAGGAACAGTAAAAAAAGTGACACAGAGCCTGTCCGTCTGATGGTCTGATGGTGACTGTCAGAGTGTAGCTGGGTCTTTGAGTAACAAGGTCTTTGCTGCGTATTTCTGTGTTCATGCCTTGTTGTACATTACCATGAAAGGACATACGAGCAGCGATTGGTTCATTCGAGTGGAAAGTTTTCAGCTCGTGGTCCTTTTCTCTGAAACCCATCTTGTGACAGGAAGAGGAGGGTCTAGCATCGAGGTAAACAGGTTTCAAACCAACGTGACGTCAATGGAAAATATTCAGCTTATTTTAGGTGTTCACCTTAGATAGCAACACCTTAAGAGACGTGTAGACACTAAGAAGAATCAAACACACATTTTGATGATAGAGTTGACCTTTAAACCTTAAAGAAAATACACTTATAGAGAGGCTCAGTTGAACTATAGACCTTTAATCCTGTAGTCAGGCAGTAGAAATCATGTTTGACCTCATGCACGCTTAACTGAACATTGAATGTTCTGTTTTAATACAGTTAAACTACAATACCCAAGATGCATTGGAAGATGTGCAATATACCCAGTGTTAAACAGTTCTTGTGATACCCTTTGATGAATGATCTCTGTGTTTATCAATGAACAGTGGACAATCAATTAACATCCGCACTAATGTTGATAAGTCTGATATTATGATGTTGGAATTCCAGTACTCATTAAGAACTAGTCATGATTGTCTGAGAAGACACACTCACCACATTGGAAACCCACACTTACTTCCTGTTTCTGTTGCCATGGTGCAGCTATTCTCCTGATGATGAACTCACATTTCACACTGAGGGCGTTTCTCACTTTTTCTATGTCCTATTTGTTGCCAAGATGTTTTGTGGATAAATACTACATTTTGGGATGCCTCAATTAGCTCATACATATTATGTTGAGATTTAAATGTTATGATTACTGGATGTTCATAATTTGATAAATCAAACATTAATACTGGCAGGCTACAGCTATAGAGGCCAACAATAAGCCTCTGTCTCATGATAGGTCTCTGTCACATGATAGGTCTCTGTCACATGATAGCTCTCTGTCTCATGATAGGTCTCTGTCACATGATAGGTCTCTGTCACATGATAGGTCTCTGTCTCATGATAGGTCTCTGTCACATGATAGGTCTCTGTCTCATGATAGGTCTCTGTCAGAAGTGTCTTCTCTTTCAAGGGTCAACAGTTACATCAACATTAGTGTTTGGTTCTTCATGTTGTGTTTGATGATGTTGCAGCAGGTTGACTTGACCAGCTGCTGCTATTTAGGTGTTGCTATCTATAACGACCACATCAAAGAAGCTGAATATTTTCCAAACCTGTTTACCTCGATGCTAGACAATCCTCCTTCATGTCACACAACATGGGTTTCAGAGAAAAGGACCACGAGCTGAAAACTTTCCACTCAATCGAACCAATCGCTGCTTGTATGTCCTTTCATGGTAAAGTACATCTAGTCGTTAACACGGAAATACAGATACCCTCCCCATTATGTATTAAAGGGACTTTAAGATTCATATGTTTTGCTGCAGGCCTTATAATAGATACTGTTGCTATGTGTCTAAAACTCTGCCACTATAATTTGTACAAGCATATATATTAGTCTTTGTGGTTAAGCCCTGGCTGCTGTGAGAGTGACCTGCAGGCTGGGTCTGAGTCAGACTGAAACTAGATAAAGAGAAGTAACCACTGTCTGGTTTTGACATGTTGATCTTGTGTGACAGTGGACAATGCTAATGAATTCAGAGAAGCTACTGTACTAGGTTACTTTATAAGGTAACCTCAGTTTACTGCTGCACACATACACTGACGTTGGTGATTATACCACCAGGGAGTGATCAAATGTATATAATCAGCTGTGCCTTTAGGTGGGGTGCAGAACTTACTCTGAAACATACATTATGTGTTTCCATTGTTAGCTGTTAGCTGTGTGCAATTGCATTAATAAAGGTTTGATTAATTTACTTAAAGATGATATTGTCAGACTGCTGATTTCACCAATAAGCCAATGATTGACAAGGAACATGGAACTTACCCCGGCAACAACAATAAGCCAATGATTGACAAGGAACAAGGAACCTACCTCAACAGTTACATGCCCAAATATAAGAGTGAAATGCTTACTTATAAGCCCATAATCAACAATGCAGTTTTAAGAAAAATAAGCTTTAAGTAGAAAATAACAAATAATTAAAGAGCAGCAGTGAAATTACATTAGCGAGGCTATATACACGGGGTACCGGTAGAGAGTCAATGTGAGGGGGCACTGGTTAGTTGAGGTAATTGAGGTGTAATGTACATGTAGGTAGAGTTAAAGTGAAAATGCATGGATTATAATCAGAGAAAAGCAGCAGCGTAAAAGGGGGAAGGGGGAGGGGGGGGGGGCGATGCAAATAGTATGGGCAACCATTTGATTAGATGTTCAGGAGTCTTTTGGCTTGGGGGTAGAAGCTGTTAAGAAGCCTTTCGGACCTAGACTTGGCGCTCCGTTACCGCTTGCCATGTGGTAGCAGAGAGAACAGTCTATGACTATGGTGGCTGGAGTCTTTGAACATTTTAGGGCCTTCCTCTGACACCACCTGGTATAGAGGTCCTGGATGGCAGGAAGTTTGGCCCCAGTGATGTACTGGGCCATACGCATTGCCCTCTGTAGTGCCTTGCGGTCCGGGGCCAAGCAGTTGCCATACGAGGAGGTGATGCAACCAGTCAGGATGCTCTCGATGGTGCAGCAGTATAACTTTTTGAGGATCTGAAGACCCATGCCAAATCTTTTCAGTCTCCTGAGAGGGAATAGGCTTTGTCGTTCCCTCTTCAGAGACTGTCTTGGTTTGTTTGAAGCATGATAGTTTGTTGTTGATGTGGACACTAAGGAACTTGAAACTCTCAACCTGCTCCACTACGGCCACTTCAAAGATAATGGGGGCGTGCTTGGTCCTCCTTTTCCTGTAGTCCACAATAATCTTCTTTGGCTTGATAACTTTAAGGGAGAGGTTGTTATCCTGGCACCACACGGCCAGGTATCTGACCTCTTCCTTTTAGGCTGTCTAATCGTTGTCAGTTATCAGGCCTTCCACTGTTGTGTCATCTGCAAACTTAATGATGGTGTTGGAGTTGTGCCTGGCCCCCGTGTTGGGGATCAGCGTGGCAGATGTGTTTTTACCTACCATTACCACCTGGGGTGGGCCCATCAGGAAGTCTAGGATCCAGTTGCAGAGGGAGGTGTTTAGTCCCAGGGTCCTTAGCTTAGTGATGAGCATTGAGGGCACTATGGGGTTGAATGCAAATTGGAATGGGTCTAGGGTTTCTGGGATAATGGTGTTGATGTGAGCCATGACCACCCTTGCAAAGCACTTCATGGCTACAGACATGAGTGCTATTGGTCGGTAGTCATTTAGGCAGGTTACCTTAGTGTTCTTGGGCAAAGGGACTATGGTGGTCTGCTTGAAATATGTTGGTATTACAGTCTCAGTCAGGGACAGGTTGAACGTGTCAGTGAAGACACTTGCCAGTTGGTCAGCGCATGCTCCGAGTTCCTGGTAATCCGTCTGGCAATGCAGCCTTTTGAATGTTGACCTGTTTAAAGGTCTTACTCACATCGGCTACAGAGAGCGTGAACACAGTCGTCCGGAACAGCTGATGCTCTCATGCATGTTTCGGTGTTGCTTGCCCCGAAGCAAGCATAAAAGTAATTTAGCTTGACTGGAAAGCTTCTGTCACTGTGCAGCTCAGAGATTTGCTTCCTTTTGTAGTCTGTAATAGTTTGCAAGTCTTGTCACATCCGACGAGCATCGGTGCCAGTGTAGTACGATTCAATCTTTGTCCTGTATTGATGCTTTGGCTGTTTTATGGTTTGTCGGAGGGCATAGCGGGATGTCTTATATGTTTCTGTACAGCACTTTGAGATATCAGCTGATGTAAGAAGTGCTATATAAATACATTTGATTAGATTTGATTATATGCGTCAGGGTTAGAGTCCCGTCCTTGAAAGCATCAGCTCTACCCTTCAGCTCAGTGCGGATGTTGCCTGTAATCCATGGCTTCTGGCTGGGGTATGTGCGTACAGTCAATGTGGGGAAGACACCATCGATTCACTTATTGATGAAGCCAGTGACTGATGTGATGTACTCCTCAATGCCATCGTAATAATCCTTTAACATATTCCAGTCTGTGCAAAACAGTCCTGTAGCTTATTAATAATAAAATCTGATTCATCTGATCACTTTTTATTGACCGAGTCACTCGTGCTTCCTGCTTTAGTTTTTGCTTGTAAGCAGGAATCAGGAGGATAGAATTATGTTCAAATTTGCCAAATGGAAGGCGAGGGAGATATTTGTTTGCAACTCTGTGTGTGGAGTAAAGCTGGTCTACTACTGTTGACCATCCTCCCAACGAAGGGGCATGACCTGGGACTCTACTACTGTGGGACTAAGGAGATTAATGATGAAGAGGAGATTCAGGACTACATCTATGGAAAGGTCACCACTTGGATTTTAATTGGTAAAAATGTGTTCCTTGTGTGAACATCCAGTAATGTCCATGTTCTATGGTAGTGAACATGTTCTGAAGCTTTTTAAAGTTCATATTAAAACAACACGTAGTTGGTAGTAACTGTATCCAGTGGACTACATGATAGGTTACATTAACCATACACAGTAAGCTGTGTAGTGATGTTGTTCCTCTCTACTGTACAGAGGACTCCCGCACCATCACCTCTCTACTGTACAGAGGACTCCCACACCATCACCTCTCTACTGTACAGAGGACTCCCACACCATCACCTCTCTACTGTACAGAGGACTCCCACACCATCACCTCTCTACTGTACAGAGGACTCCCCCACCATCACCTCTCTACTGTACAGAGGACTCCCACACCATCACCTCTCTACTGTACAGAGGCCTCCAACACCATCACCTCTCTACTCTACAGAGGACTCTTCCACATCACCTCTCTACTGTACAGAGGACTCCCCCACCATCACCTCTCTACTGTACAGAGGACTCCAACACCATCACCTCTCTACTGTACAGAAGACTCCCACACCCTCACCTCTCTACTGTACAGAGGACTCCAACACCATTACCTCTCTACTCTACAGAGGACTCTTCCACCATCACCTCTCTACTGTACAGAGGACTCCCCCACCATCACCTCTCTACTGTACAGAGGACTCCAACACCATCACCTCTCTACTGTTCAGAGGACTCCCACACCATCAACTCTCTACTGTACAGAGGACTTCCACACCATCACCTCTCTACTGTACAGAGGACTCCCACACCATCACCTCTCTACTGTACAGATAACTCCCACACCATCACCTCTCTACTGTACAGAGGACTCCCCCACCATCACCTCTCTACTGTACAGAAGACTCCCACACCCTCACCTCTCTACTGTACAGAGGACTCCAACACCATTACCTCTCTACTCTACAGAGGACTCTTCCACCATCACCTCTCTACTGTACAGAGGACTCCCCCACCATCACCTCTCTACTGTACAGAGGACTCCAACACCATCACCTCTCTACTGTTCAGAGGACTCCCACACCATCAACTCTCTACTGTACAGAGGACTTCCACACCATCACCTCTCTACTGTACAGAGGACTCCCACACCATCACCTCTCTACTGTACAGATAACTCCCACACCATCACCTCTCTACTGTACAGAGGACTCCCCCACCATCACCTCTCTACTGTACAGAAGACTCCAACACCATCACCTCTTGTGACTTTCCTGACTGTGGTGTGTCTGCTGACTGTGGTCTGATCTGGGTCCTGGTGGTGGCCTCCAAAGCTCTGTTTCTGCTCCTCATTCCTACTGCCTTCCTGACTGTGGTCTGATCTGGGTCCTGGTGGTGGCCTCCAAAGCTCTGTTTCTGCTGCTCATTCCTGCTGCCTTCTGGGCCATGGAACACACATGGTGGGTCAAGACCAGGGTTTCTGTTAAGCACCAGATATTTGACATCCGCATGTTAATTTACCGGACATTTGGTAAATTTACCCGACCCATATACAATGGGTGTGTAACCTGATTAGGGTGTCCACCCACAGTGCTCAGAATGACAAATCATATTTGGATTATGGTAGTTAATATCAACAGAACATGCAAGTCAAGGATGCAACAATGTGTGGTCCTTCTTATCTAATTCTGATTGGCTCTTTGAAGACATTTACTTTTCCACAGCCAACAAGACAAGTGTCCCCCATAGTAGAAAAGTTTACCTATTCTATTGGTCAGCTTGTAGAGAAAATAAATATCCTATTCCAAACAGACTCTGAGAAAGTTGTGGGACGATAGATTCCAAATTCATACAACCAGTAGACCTAGGCTACAATGAAGAGGCTAATTAATTAACATTATTTCTCAATGGGATTTTTCTTCTTCTCCCAGACAATAGGCCGGCCAAAAGCCGGCTATTACCGGTTAACAGAAACCCCAGTCAGGACATACGGCTTCTCAGATGAACTTAATTTCTCAACAACTACAGTGATGTGATAACCTGTTTTACATGTTGTGTTTTGTTGAAACCAGGACTTCATAAGGAGAGGAGGGAAGTTCAGAAAAGAAGCAGAGACCAGTCATTCTCCATGTCTGTAGTCAATTGAACTTCTCTGTCAGAGACCAGTCATTCTCCATGTCTGTAGTGAATTGAACTTCTCTATCAGAGACCAGTCATTCTCCATGTGTTACGGATACAGGTATCCTGAGTGTGTCCTGTATGTGTATTTCTTTGCTCTCCTCCTCACAGGTGACAATCATCACTCCCCAATCAGTCATCAATCAGTCCCCAATCAGAAGACACCTGTTCCTTTTCCCTCAACTAATCACAGCCCCTTTCCCTTGGTTTAAAAACCCAGTCAGTTGTTTACTCCCCAAATCAATCTTTGTGTTCATTCTCTCAATCTCTCTGTGTCCCTAGCGCTACATCTCTGTATTGATCTCTTTTGTTTTGCAACTACATGTCACTTTGTCCATCCCACCTGTAAGTATTATTTTGTTAAAGTGTTGACTGTTTGTTTGGTGGGGAAAAGGGGGTACTAAAACAAGTCGCCCATGGGCATACATTACCCGTAGGAATCCTTTGTCTAAGTACCCTAGTTAGAACTGGGCGGACCACCCACTGTATTTTTGGTTAGTTAGCTAACTGTTCTTGAAAGAGGCTAGTCTAGTTTAGGGGCATTTTTGATTATTGTTTCTTTGCTTGGGTCCAACTCAGCCCCTTTTCTCACACCCCTTTACCGTGTGTTTAAAATAAACCTTTTGAGTTTGACGGTAGATTTCAGTTGTCTGTGGTTTTTGGTTCTCACTGTTCTTTATCACTATTATAATTTGCATGATTTATGTTACGGGTCTCGTATCCATCCCCCCTAGATTGCTGGGCCAAAGGGATTCGTAACGCCATGTCTGTAGTGAATTGAACTTTTTTTTTTTTTTTTTGTGCGTAGAGATCAAATCAAATGTTATTGGTCACATGGTGTTTAGCAGATGTTATTGGTCACATGGTGTTTAGCAGATGTTATTGCGAGTGTAGCGAAATGCTTGCTCTTCTAGCTCCGACAGTGCAGTAATATCTAACAAGTAATATCTAGCAATTTCAGAACATACCCAATACACACACTTCTATGGAATGGAGTTAAAAATATATACATGTGGACTTTTACATTTCATTTTACATTACATTTTAGTCATTTAGCAGACGCTCTTATCCAGAGCGACTTACAGTAGAATGCATACATTTCATTTCATGCTGGCGTTGCAAACACCATGCTCTACCAACTGAGCCACAGGGAAGGCCTTTTCACTTTCTCAACTTTTTTGTTTTCTTTTACAATGTAATTTGTATTTACCATTTCAAAATGTCTACATTTTATTGGTATGCATTTACTGTTTGTATTGAGTTAATGTCTGATTTATAGTTGGTGAATATACCTGTAATAAATATCTTTTGGAATAAAATTGTTTTTCAGAGATTAATGTTCTGTGGTTTAACCTGATTTCACTATGTAACTCTGTTTAGAATGTTTCTCTGAAATCTTTTACTGGGAAACATTGAAAACGTTTAAAATGTTCAACCATAGTCTGGGTCAGGGCCCTCCAACCCTGGTCATTGAGAGCTACCCTCCAGTAGGTTTTCACTCCAACCCCAGTTGTAACTAACCTGATTCAGTTTATCAACCAGCTGATTATTAGAATAATTTTCTATTGTGCTAGATGAGGGTTGTAGTGAGAACCTACAGGATGGTAGCTTCCAGTAACAGGGTTAAAGATTCCTGGGTGTTTGTATGAAACAAAGAACCACAATAGTTTCTGTAAAGGGAGGTGATAAACCACACCCCTTAGCCTCCATGCTCTGTATATGCATTTGTCATCCTCTTAAGCCACACCCTCAGATAGCTCTGATTATTTGGTTTGACAAACGCTCCAGCAAACCAATGACCTCGTGGTCTAAGAAGTTTAGGGGGAAAAAATAAAAAAAATTAAATCAAATCTAATTAAACTGAATCAATATTTATTCAGCTACATTAACACATCAATACACTTAAATGGAAAACAATGACGTTTCACACCTACAATTACAAACTTAGACTAACGAGCAATAACCATTATTCCCTGATCTTAACATCTAAATCACTATTGTTATTATGAAAAGGTTAGACAAAAGTTAAATCATAAATCATTTGTATGAAAAGGTTTAAAAAGTACAAAAATATTCCTTAAGTTAATCTTAAATATCAAAATTATTGTCACACCTTGTCCTCAAGCAATGTTGGTATAGATCTCAGTATGCTGGTATTGATTGATGGTATAGGTCTCTCACTCTGCTGGTATTGATGGATGGTATAGGTCTCACACTCTGCTGGTATTGATGGATGGTACAGGTCTCACACACTGCTGGTATTGCTGGATGGTACAGGTCTCACACTTTGCTGGTATTGCTGGATGGTACAGGTCTCACACTCTGCTGGTATTGATGGATGGTATAGGTCTCACACACTGCTGGTATTGATGGCTGGTATAGGTCTCACTCTGCTGGTATTGATGGCTGAGTAGGTATGGAAGTCAGAGTTCTGGACTCCTTCCTTGGTCTCCTCTGTTCCTGACGGATATCCAATGAGGTGTGACACAGGTCTCCTTCCTCCTGAGAGAGAGAGACACAGACAGCGAGAGAGAGAGAGCTAATATAAATTATATTTTATTGACATATGAACAAATGAACATTAATATTATACAATATTTTTTGATATATATATCTACTGTTATTAATGACTGAAAAGGGCTGGGTTACCAAACACATGGACTACAAATCAAGATGGCAACCCAAAATAAAACTACAATACTCACTGACTGTAGTCTGCTCTCTGCTGTCACTTCCCCTGGTTGTAGTCCTGTTCAGAGAAACCTGAGTCTCAGTTGGAGCTGCAGAGGAAGAGTTAACTCCATTAAAACAGAGTTTTAGGTCGAACTAGGACATTTCAGTTAAGTTATTAGATGTTTACTTATTGTGGTCAAAATGCCTTAAAAAAAAACGACGATTAAAAAGTCAGGTAATTGTTATGGGTGTAAGATTGCACAGTGATGCCATCTGTTGGTAAATGTTAATTACTGCAACTCCAGTGTTTTTACCGGTGTGCTTGAGATACCCGGATGTATTGCAATATACTGAACAAGACTGGTTACTCGCATCAATGCCTCTGTCTCGTCATTTAACATTCAAACAGTAATTGTTTAAATAGTAGGTGAGATTGATTAGTAGAACCCAGACTTAAAACATGAATGAGTGAAAAAGTGAATCCTGACAAAGAGTAAGTTTACCTGTTGTTCTGTAGAAGGAGTAGACAGGTGGAGGAGAGGAGAGAGGAGAGTGGAGAGGAGAGCAGACACAGGACACAGACTGAACAGCAACATCCAACACAGACCACAGTCTACAGGAGGAGGAGGACTGGTATCTGGACAAAACATTAAACAGAAACAGAATTACACTCTTAGAAACAATCAAGACCTTCTCAATCTATTGTTAATAATGACTCTTGGTATTTTAAACATGAATTTGAGGAGACATTTGATGAGTTCAGATTAGTCTCAGAGGGTTGATTCAAAATAAGTTGCATTTTCTTTGGAATTCCGAACAATTTAAACTCCTCTCATTCAAGGAAACCAGACACACCAATGCTAATACAATATTAATAATACCAAAGATACAGCCAGAAGATGAAGACAGAATTATAACTGTTCTTACCAAGTGAAATCCTAGTGGTGATGTTTCCATAGTGGTACAACTCTTTCACTTTGATACCTCCTTTACCTCCATCATCCACTACCTTGTTCTCCATAGTCCCACATTAGTAGAGTCCCAAGTCAGATTCAGTGATGTTCTCAATCAGTAGATCATAGGAGTTGTTAGAGGGTTCACACCACATATCCAGGGAGAGAGATGGAACTTAAACACTTAGTTGAAATAACTAGAGGAGGCTGGTACTTGTGAGAACAGTTCCTATACCACATAATGTATACTTCAGTAGTTATGTTACAGTCACAGTAGAGAGTGATGTTGTCTCCTGGTCTGACTCTCAGCTCCACCTCTGCTGTAGAGATCCCATCCTGACTGGAGGAAACAGCACCTACAGGTAGCAGAGGAACAGTGTTAGGATGAACTGACTGGAATAATCACAGAATGTCATTTTGACATCATAAACTTCTCCACATGAAAATATAAACGTCATGTCTTTACCACAGTCATCACAATATCACAATAATTAGATAACAAATCTAGTCAACCATAAAACCACATCAAGAAATCATCTATCATCCAGCTATAAGGCCCAGTAAAAGAGTTACTCACATAAGGATCCAATCAGAGAGACACACAGCCCGTCCATCTGGTGGTCTGATGGTCTGATGGTGACTGTCAGAGAGTAGCTGGGTCTTTGAGTATAAAGGTCTTTGCTGCTTATTTCCGTGTTAACGACTAGATGTACTTTACCATGAAAGGACATACGAGCAGCGATTGGTTCGATCGAATGGAAAGTTTTCAGCTCGTGGTCCTTTTCTCTGAAACCCATGTTGTGACAGGGAGAGGAGGGTCTAGCATCGAGGTAAACAGGTTTCACACCAACGTGACGTCAATGGAACATTTTCAGCTTTGAGGTGTTCACCTTAGATAGCAACACCTTAAGAGACCTATAGACACTCTATGAAGAAACAAACACACATTTAGATGACTGAGTTGACCTTTAAACCTTCAAGAAAATACACTTATACAGAGGCTTAAAATAGAACCATAGACCTTTATACCTGTAGTCAGGAAGTATAGCTAATGTTAGACCTAAAGTAGTCCTTTATACCTGTAGTCAGGCAGTATGTCTAATATTAGATCTAAAGTAGACCTTTATACCTGTAGTCAGGCAGTAGGCATAATGTTATACATAAAGTAGGGCTTTATACCTGTATTGTGACAGTAGGCCTAATGTTAGACCTAAAGTACACCTTTATACCTGTAGTCAGGCAGGAGGCAGTAGGCATAATGTTAGACCTAAAGTAGGCCTTTATACCTGTATTAAGGCAGAAGGTCTAATGTCATACATCAAGTAGCCCTTTTTACCTGTATTCAGGAAGTAGGCCTAATGTTAGACCTAAAGTAGACCTTTATTACAATAGTTAGGCAGTAGGTATTTTCTTATACATCAAGTAGGCCTTTAAACCAGTAGCCAGGCAGTAGGCCTAATGTTACACCTACAGAAGGCCTTTAAACCTGTAGTCAGTCAGTAGGCATAATGCTAGACCTAAAGTAGGCCTTTATACCTGTAGTCAGTCAGTAGGCATAATGTTAGACCTAAAGTAGGCCTTTATACCTGTAGTCTACTTCCTGACCTAATGTTAGTGCTCCTGTTTGACCTCCTGTTTGACCTCCTGTTTGACCTCCTGTTTGACCTCCTGTTTGACCTCCTGTTTGACCTCCTGTTTGACCTCCTGTTTGACTTATTTCAGGTAACCTGACAGTCAGACAGGTCTCTTTAAACTGGGACACACAGATGACCCTACTGACCCCAGTCCAGTGGTTGACCATAACACTCTGATAACATGTAGACTAAACACTAAGTATTAGACCATAACACTCTGATAACATGGAGACTAAACACTAAGTATTAGACCATAACACTCTGATAACATGGAGACTAAACACTAAGTATTAGACCATAACACTCTGATAACATGGAGACTAAACACTAAGTATTAGACCATAACACTCTGATAACATGGAGACTAAACACTAAGTATTAAACCATAACACTCTGATAACATGGAGACTAAACACTAAGTATTAAACCATAACACTCTGATAACATGGAGACTAAACACTAAGTATTAGACCATAACACTCTGATAACATGGAGACTAAACACTAAGTATTAGACCATAACACTCTGATAACATGGAGACTAAACACTAAATATTAGACCATAACACTCTGATAACATGGAGACTAAACACTAAGTATTAGACCATAACACTCTGATAACATGGAGACTAAACACTAAGTATTAGACCATAACACTCTGATAACATGGAGACTAAACACTAAGTATTAGACCATAACACTCTGATAACATGGAGACTAAACACTAAGTATTAGACCATAACACTCTGATAACATGGAGACTAAACACTAAGTATTAGACCATAACACTCTGATAACATGGAGACTAAACACTAAGTATTAGACCATAACACTCTGATAACATGGAGACTAAACACTAAGTATTAGACCATAACACTCTGATAACATGGAGACTAAACACTAAGTATTAAACCATAACACTCTGATAACATGGAGACTAAACACTAAGTATTAGACCATAACACTCTGATAACATGGAGACTAAACACTAAGTATTAGACCATAACACTCTGATAACATGGAGACTAAACACTAAGTATTAGACCATAACACTCTGATAACATGGAGACTACAACTGTCAAGTCCTCCTCTTGTTTACCATCCAAAGGACACAGGGACAACTAGTTTGCCTTCAGTTGATTGGTCTGTCCAGTAATTTAGCCAGTAAATTAGCCAGTAAATTAGGTTGTAAACCTTTAAAGACAGAACAAAAAGTTACCATCTTAATTAAACATTTAAATTAGTTTAAACATTTAAATAACATTCTAAATAACTAAGATGAATTAACCATTTAACCTCTTACATCTAGACGTTCCGCTAGCGGAACACCTGCTCCAATATCCAATGATAGGCGTGGCGCGAATGACAAATTCCTCAAAAATACAAAAACTTCAATTTTTCAAACATATGACTATTTCACAGCATTTTAAAGACAAGACTCTCCTTTATCTAACCACACTGTCCGATTTCAAAAAGGCTTTACAGCGAAAGCAAAACATTAGATTATGTCAGCAGAGTACCAAGCCAGAAATAATCAGACACCCATTTTTCAAGCTAGCATATAATGTCACAAAAACCCAGAAGACAGCTAAATGCAGCACTAACCTTTGATGATCTTCATCAGATGACACACCTAGGACATTATGTTATACCATACATGCATGTTTTGTTCAATCAAGTTCATATTTGTATAAAAAAACAGCTTTTTACATTAGCATGTGACGTTCAGAACTAGCATACCCCCCGCAAACTTCCGGGGAATTTACTAACAATTTACTAAATCACTCACGATAAACGTTCACAAAAAGCATAACAATTATTTTAAGAATTATAGATACAGAACTCCTCTATGCACTCGATATGTCCGATTTTAAAATAGCTTTTTGGTGAAAGCACATTTTGCAATATTCTAAGTACATAGCCCAGGCATCACGGGCTAGCTATTTAGACACCTGGCAAGTTTAGCACTCACCAATATCAGATTTACTATTATAAAAGTTTGATTACCTTTTGTTGTCTTCGTCAGAATGCACTCCCAGGACTGCTACTTCAATAACAATTGTTGGTTTGGTCCAAATAATCCATCGTTATATCCGAATAGCGGCGTTTTGTTCGTGCGTCCCAGACACTATCCGAATGGTAAAGAAGGGTCGTGCGCATGGCGCAATTCGTGACAAAAAAAATCTAAATATTCCATTACCGTACTTCGAAGCATGTCAACCGCTGTTTAAAATCCATTTTTATGCCATTTTTCTCGTAAAAAAAGCGATAATATTCCGACCAGGAATGTCCATTTAGCTAAACAGAGGAAAGAAAACAAAGCTTTCGGTCGACGCGGGCACGAGCCTGAGTCTCACAGTACTGTAACCAGCCACTACCCAAACGCGCTACTTTTTTTCAGCCAGAGCCTGCAAAGCCACGATTCAGCATTTTGCCACCTTCTGAGAGCCTATGGCAGCCGTAGGAAGTGTCACGGGACAGCTAAGATCCTCACTCTTCAATAAACAGAGACAAGAAGAACGACACCTTGTCAGACAGGCCACTTCCTGCATGAAATCTTCTCAGGTGTTTTGCCTGCCATATGAGTTCTGTTATACTCACAGACACCATTCAAACAGTTTTAGAAACTTTAGGGTGTTTTCTATCCAAAGCCAATAATTATATGCATATTCTAGTTACTGGGCAGGAGTAGTAACCTGATTAAATCGGGTACGTTTTTTATCCAGCCGTGAAAATACTGCCCCCTAGCCATAACAGGTTAATTGGAAGAACCTAGAAAGGTATGTTCGACAATTTAACTTATTAAATTGAATGAGACGATAATCCATACAATCTCCATTGATTCGATATCATAAGTGTAAACCGTAGGTCAAATGTTGGGACCCTTCACCACTAGGGTACGCTCCTCCCTGGGGCTGAGCGTCAGTAAAGGGGTTTTACTGACTGTGCTTTGCTAAAGCAGATTTTACTGATTAATCTATTTATGATATATCAGACCTGTATAGGCTATCTGGGAATTAACTTTCAATTAACCTGAGAGCATTGCTTCATCTAAGTTAAGTTTGGAAAAAGTTAATCATGTCTCATTGTAGACGCCCAATCAATTTTGGATATTATTTGAAAGATCCACTTGAAAAGGTAAATCTGGCAATTTCACTTGTTAGTTAAATTGAATGAGACGTCATATCCAGTCTATTGAGATTGTCTGGGTATGTTACCGTGCTCCACGTTTGAATTTCCCCTAGAGATGTACTGGCAATTCTTCTCCACCAGGGTGCAGAATGCTGAAATTAAACGGAAGTACAAAGGTCGGACTTCCGTCGCGCTAGCGGAGGAATTTTAAACGTGTTACGGGGAGGGTAAAATGTTCCCTCTCTGTTAGCTTGCCCGTAATGCTAAGCTATTGCTACTTGGTTCAGGAGTATCACTTCCAAGCACCAAAATAGGATCCTTTCACTATGGAAAGGGTGGGTTTTCTAGTGACGTCTCACCTTAACCCCATTCAGCATATTCTGCTAGCGTTTATGCTGACCGGAGCGACACGGTACTTAAATACAGATACGCATACGGTCTGCCCACACTGTCTTAGTGCGGTAGGCAAATTATTCGGCTCGGTTACCGGACAGTTAACTTCTAATTTCTAACCTTACTCTAGAAGTTAATTTTGACCGACAGAAATAGTACCGTTTGGCCTAACGGACTAAAACTGGAATTTATCCCTCACTGCTATCGACATAAGACCGGGGCCACTCTAAATAGCTTCTCTCAATGGAAAATACACAATCACTTTGTTTAGATAGCAGGCTGTTTGTACAATTCTGTTTGCACAATTGATATATAGAATTTCACAGCAAAGTCCAATTCTATCTTAGATTCCTCACAGGGGGCACCATATATGTCGTGTCTTTGGGGTACCATTAAACTGAAGACATGTTTATCAATTTACTCCCTGTAATTATTATCACGCGATTAAACTGATTAATCGTTTAATTGTAATTAACTAGGAGATCGGGGCACCAAGGAGAATATTCAGATTACAAAGTTATAATTTTCCTAATATAACTTTCGTATATTATAATATAGGCCGATTATCTTCCGGTTTAAATGGTGTATTTTACCTCTAGTCCAGTCTCATTCCAAACGTCGTAAATTGTTGTATCTGCACGAACCCAGTCTTTACTAAAATCATCCATACATCAATTGTCTTAACCTGTTAGGGCTAGGGGGCAGTATTGACATGGCTGGATAAAAAACGTACCCGATTTAATCTGGTTACCACTCCTACCCAGTAACTAGAATATGCATATACTTATTACATATGGATAGAAAACACCCTAAAGTTTCTAAAACTGTTTGAATGGTGTCTGTGAGTATAACAGAACTCAAATGGCAGGTCAAAACCTGAGAGATTCCTTTACAGGAAGTGGCCTGTCTGACCATTTCTGGAACTTCTTTGCCATCTCTATCTTTTACAAAGGATCTCTGCTCTAACGTGACACTTCCTACGTCGTCAATAGGCGCTCAGAGCCCGGGAAAAACCTGAATGTCGTCATCCCAGCCACAGGCTGAAACACATTATCGCCTTTCTCAAGTGGCCGATCAAGGGACTCTGGGCTTAGGCGCGTGACCCTGGCCGCCCCCGTCTTTGTGATATTTCCTCTGTTTGCCGAAAAGGAGATTCCCGGTCGGAATATTATCGCTTTTCTACGAGAAAAATGGCATAAAAATTTATTTTAAACAGCGGTTGACATGCTTCGAAGTAAGGTAATGGAATATTTAGAATTTTTTTGTCACGAATTGCGCCATGCGTGCGACCCTTCTTTACCATTTCGGATAGTGTCTGGAACGCACGAACAAATGCCGCTATTCGGATATAACGATGGATTATTTTGGACCAAACCAACATTTGTTATTGAAGTAGCAGTCCTGGGAGTGCATTCTGACGAAGACAACAAAAGGTAATCAAACTTTTATAATAGTAAATCTGATATTGGTGAGTGCTAAACTTGCCGGGTGTCTAAATAGCTAGCCCGTGATGCCTGGGCTATGTACTTAGAATATTGCAAAATGTGCTTTCACCAAAAAGCTATTTTAAAATCGGACATATCGAGTGCATAGAGGAGGTCTGTATCTATAATTCTTAAAATAATTGTTATGCTTTTTGTGAACGTTTATCGTGAGTAATTTAGTAAAATGTTAGCGAATTCCCCGGAAGTTTGCTAGTTCTGAACGTCACATGCTAATGTAAAAAGCTGTTTTTTGATATAAATATGAACTTGATTGAACAAAACATGCATGTATTGTATAACATAATGTCCTAGGGTTGTCATCTGATGAAGATCATCAAAGGTTAGTGTTGCATTTAGCTGTCTTCTGGGTTTTTGTGACATTATATGCTAGCTTGAAAAATGGGTGTCTGATTATTTCTGGCTTGGTACTCTGCTGACATAATCTAATGTTTTGCTTTCGTTGTAAAGCCTTTTTGAAATCGGACAGTGTGGTTAGATTAATGAGAGTCTTGTCTTTAAATAGCTGTAAAATAGTCATATGTTTGAGAAATTGAAGTAATAGGATTTTTAAGGTTTTGAAAATCATGCCACAGGCTTCAAGTGGCTGTTACGTAGGTGGGACAAATTCGTCCCGCCTAGCCCATAGAGGTTAAAATCATTTATTGACTACACTAAGTAATTAACCTGTTAGGGCTAGGGGGCAGCATTGACACGGCTGGATAAAAAACATACCCGATTTAATCTGGTTACCACTCCTACTCAGTAACTAGAATATGCATATACTTATTACATATGGATAGAAAACACCCTAAATTTTCTAAAACTGTTTGAATGGTGTCTGTGAGTATAACAGAACTCAAATGGCAGGTCAAAACCTGAGAGATTCCTTTACAGGAAGTGGCCTGTCTGACCATTTCTGGAACTTCTTTGCCATCTCTATCATTTACTAAGGATCTCTGCTCTAACGTGACACTTCCCACGTCGTCCATAGGCTCTCATAGCCCGGGAAAAAAGAGAATGTCGTCATTCCAGCCTCAGGCTGAAACACATTATCGCCTTTCTCAAGTGGCCGATCAAGAGACACTAGCTTATGCGCGTGACCCCGACCGCCCCCGCCTTTGGGATTTTTTCCTCTGTTTGCCGAAAAGGAGATTCCCTGTCGGAATATTATCGCTTTTCTACGAGAAAAATGACGTAAAAATTGATTTTAAACAGCGGTTGACATGCTTCCACGTACGGCAATGGAATACTTTGAATTTTATTGTCAGGAATTGCGCCAAGCGCGCGACACTTCTTTACTATTTCGGATAGTGTCTGGAACGCACGAACAAAACGCCGCTATTCGGATATAACGATGGATTATTTTGGACCAAACCAACATTTGTTATTGAAGTAGACGTCCTGGGTGTGCATTCTGACGAAGACAACAAAAGGTAATGACATTTTTATAATAGTAAATATGATTATGGTGAGTGCTAAACTTGCCGGGTGTCTAAATAGCGAGCCCGTGATGCCTGGGCTATGTACTTAGAATATTGCAAAATGTGCTTTCACCAAAAAGCTATTTTAAAATCGGACATATCGAGTGCATAGAGGAGGTCTGTATCTATAATTCTTAAAATAATTGTTATGCTTTTTGTGAACGTTTATCGTGAGTAATTTAGTAAAATGTTAGCGAATTCCCCGTAAGTTTGCGGGGGGTATGCTAGTTCTGAACGTCACATGCTAATGTAAAAAGCTGGTTTTTGATATAAATATGAACTTGATTGAACAAAACATGCATGTATTGTATAACATAATGTCCTAGGGTTGTCATCTGATGAAGATCATCAAAGGTGAGTGCTGCATTTAGCTGTCTTCTGGGTTTTGGTGACATTATATGCTGGCTTGAAAAATGGGTGTCTGATTATTTCTGGCTTGGTACTCTGCTGACATAATCTAATGTTTTGCTTTCGTTGTAAAGCCTTTTTGAAATCGGACAGTGTGGTTAGATTAACGAGAGTCTTATCTTTAAATGGCTGTAAAATAGTCATATGTTTGAGAAATTGAAGTAATTAGGATTTTGAAGATTTTGAAAATCGCGCCACAGGCTGGCAGTGGATGTTACGTAGGTGGGACGAATTCGTCCCGCCGGTCCCATAGAGGTTAACAGAAAACATACAAACAGTAATTATCGTCACAAAGGATTGGTATAGTAATGTGCCCTAATGGCTAACAGGCATGGCTGGTCTGTTAGACAATGGGTCATAAACGGTCAGCTGAGAAGGTACACAGAGTTCATTAATATTAACAATTGACAATTGAAAGCTCGCTCATTCGGGAACAATTGCAATCAATATATATTTACGCTCCTGTGTCGTCGGGATCCTTGTTTGAGCGTCGTTCTGATGGAGAGTTCTCTCTCTCTCTCTCTCGGTTAGAATGGATATTTCAAAGCGACATTCATTAATGTCGTTATAGAATGGATGTTTCGTTGCTCTTCGCGTTCGATGATATAATTTACTTAGCTGCAGACTAATAATTAATATCAAAGACTTGTTCTTATTCTGTCGGTCTCGATAGTCTAAAAGTTAACCACGTGGTGTAGTTCACTTTCAGTAGAGGAATTGGATGGTAAAACCTATTGGCCATGGAGTGGAGGCCTGGTCTCGAGAAATGTAGCTCAGGGTATATTTTTATAGTGACCCTTGAACAGGCTTGTCAAATGATGCCTGGTCCCGTCTGTGTCCCTTGGGGGCGTGCCGATGGCTGAGTGAAGCTTGGTACAGAAATCCAATTCTATCACATTAACATAAGTACATAGCATCTCAATGTATTACAAATAGATTTATCCTTATTAATACATTTTATACAACCATTATGATGCAAGTCTCAAGCTGAGGCTATTATATAAACAGTTTTATGGTAATATGGCTATATTGTCTCTTCTGAGTATCACAAAATTGTACCAAGCGGACCAGTTCGTAGCTGGATTCTTCACCAATCTTCCATACCTTCTCCAGAACACAAATGTCGCTTGGCTCCCCAATTCTGTGAGTTGGAAGAATTTCCTGTGTCTCTCTATGGGCCATGTGGCCAGACTCTCGTTAATCTAACCACACTGTCCGATTTCAAAAAGGCTTTACAACAAAAACAAAACATTAGATTATGTCAGCAGAGTACCCAGCCAGAAATAATCAGACACCCATTTTTCAAGCTAGCATATAATGTCACATAAACCCAGAAGACAGCTAAATGCAGCACTAACCTTTGATGATCTTCATCAGATGACACACCTAGGACATTATGTTATACAATACATGCATGTTTTGTTCAATCAAGTTCATATTTATATCAAAAACCAGCTTTTTACATTAGCATGTGACGTTCAGAACTAGCATACCCCCCGCAAACTTCCGGGGAATTTACTAACAATTTACTAAATTACTCACGATAAACGTTTACAAAAAGCATAACAATTATTTTAAGAATTATAGATACAGAACTCCTCTGTGCAATCGAGGTGTCCGATTTTAAAATAGCTTTTCGGTGAAAGCACATTTTGCAATATTCTCAGTAGATAGCCCAGCCATCACGGCTAGCCATTTAGACACTGACCAAGTTTAGCCCTGACCAAAGTCGGATTTACTATTACAAAAGTTTGATTACCTTTGTTGTCTTTGTCAGAATGCACTCCCAGGACTGCTACTTCAATAACAAATGTTGGTTTGGTCCAAAATAATCCATCGTTATATCCAAATAGCGACGTTTTGTTCGTGCGTTCCAGACAGTATCCGAAATGGTAAATCAGGGTTACGAGCATGGCGCAATTCGTGACAATTAAAATTCTAAATATTCCATTACCGTACTTCGAAGCATGTCAACCGCTGTTTAAAATCCATTTTTATGCAATTTTTCTTGTAAAAAAGCGATAATATTCCGACCGGGAATCTCCGTTTAGGTAAATAGAGGAAAGAAAACAAAGCTTTCGGTCGACGCGGGCACGAGCCTGAGTCTCACAGTACTGTAACCAGCCACTACCCAAACGCGCTACTTTTTTTCAGCCAGAGCCTGCAAAGCCATGATTCAGCTTTTTGCCGCCTTCTGAGAGCCTATGGCAGCCGTAGGAAGTGTCACGTAACAGCAGAGTTCCTTTGTAATGGATAGAGATGGCAAAGAAGGCCAAGAAATGGTCAGACAGGGTACTTCCTGTACAGAATCTTCTCAGGTTTTGACCTGCCATTTGAGTTCTGTTATACTCACAGACACCATTCAAACAGTTTTAGAAACTTTGGAGTGTTTTCTATCCAAAGCCAATAATTATATGCATATTCTAGTTACTGGGCAGGAGTAGTAACCAGATTAAATCGGGTACGTTTTTTATCCAGCCGTGTCAATACTGCCCCCTAGCTCTAACAGGTTAAAGTGACTAGCCATCAGGATAGATAATAACAAGGTATTGGAGGTGGATATGTACATGAAGGCAGGGTAAAGTGACTAGGCATCAGGATAGATAATAACAAGGTATTGGAGGTAGATATGTATATGAAGGCAAGGTAAAGTGACTAGACATCAGGATAGATAATAATAAGGTATTTGAGGTAGATATGTACATGAAGGCAGGGTAAAGTGACTAGACATCAGGAGAGATAATAATAAAGTATTTGAGGTAGATATGTACATGAAGGCAGGGTAAAGTGACTAGACATCAGGAGAGATAATAATACAGTATTAGAGGTCGATATGTACATACAGAACAGAGCAGAACAGTGTAAAAGTGTGTTTTTGTGTGTTTGTATTTTTATGTGTGCGTGTGTTTATACTGTATGTAGTGTATGAATGTGTGTGGGTTTTGTGCGAGAGTGTCAATGTATTGTGTGTGGGTGTGAGTGAGTGTGTATATAGTATTTATATATAACCTTGTGAATGTATGTAGGGTCAGTGTGTTAGTCCAGGTACCATTATATAACTATTTATCAGTCTTATGGCTCAGCCGTGAAGTGGTAGTCCACACAAGATCACAGAACGGGACCGCCGAGTGATGAAGCGTGTAGCTGCTGCCTTTGGAAGCAATGTCAGCACAAGAACTGTTCATCGGGAGCTTCGTGAAATATAAAACGGTGTTGACAGACCTGGCAGCTCTGATTCTAGTTCCTAAGCAACTTTCAGTATTTAAATGTTTTGTCTTTTATTTCTTACATTATTAGCTCAGAATGTTTCCTGTGTTATTACATACAGCCGGAAATAACTTCTGGATATCAGAGTGGCGGTAACTGAGCAGCATTATGACCAGGGATACGATTTTCCCGAATTGGATCCTTTGTTCGTACCCCCCTGGCAATTGAATTTATCCCAGAGGCTGCTCCAAGACACCTTCGGTGGAGAAGAGGTAATTGGAGTGGACTTCTAGTTCGACTCAAGAGGCGTTGTCACGACTTCCGCCAAAGTCAGTCCCTCCTTGTTCGGGTGGCGTTCGGCGGTCAGCGTCACCGGTCTTCTAGCCATCGCCGCTCCACCTTTCATTTTCCATTTGTTTTGTCTTGTTTTCCCGCACACCTGGTTCACATTCCCTCATCAGGCTAAATGTATATTACCCTCTGTTTCCCCCATGTCTGTGTGTGGAATTGTTCTTTGTGTAGGGTGTTACGCTACAGGCTGGCTTGCGCTAGGTTTGGTTCAAACCTAGATGTGTTTGTTTTGTTTAATCCAGTTCATGTTACCATGGTAGTGCTTTGTGCTGCCTCGCCTGTGCCATTGGGCCAGGGTGTATATTTAAGTTCTCCTGTTATCACCCATCTCTGCTCTCCTGCGCCTGACTTCCCGGCAACCAGTCACTCACCCCGTTACAGGCGTGCACACCATCCACCGCTTCCGAGTATATTACTCGCTAATGTTCAGTTGTTGGACAATAAAGTAGACAAGCTTAGGGCGAGGATCTCCTTCCAGAGAGACATCAGGGAATGTAACATACCGTGTTTCACGGAATCATGGTTCTCTCCTGATATACTGTCCCCGTCCATACAGCCAGCTGGGTTCTCAGTACATTGCGCAGACAGGAATAAAGAACTTTCTCCAGGAAGAAGAAAGGCGCTGCTGTATGTTTCATGATGTTATGGTGTATGTTTCATGATGTCATGATGTTATGATGTTATGGTTACGCACGGTGTGATTGTGATAACATACAGAAGCTCAAGTCCTTTTGTTCACATGACCTAGAATACCTCACAATTAATCAAAACCTCCCAAGAGAATACTGGGATATAGTCACAGCTGTGTATATTCTCCCTCAAGCAGAAACCATGACGGCCATCAAGGAACTACACTGGACTTTGTGCAAACTGGAAACCACATATCCTAAGGGCACATTTATTGTAGCTGGGGATTTTAACAAAGCAAATTCGAGGAAAATGTTACCGAAGTTCTATCAACACATTGACTGTAGTACTTGCGCTGCTAAAGCGCTCGACCACTTTTACTCCCCCTTAACCTGTTTGGGATAGGGGGCAGTTTTTGCAAGGCCGGATAAAAAACGTACCCGATTTAATCTGGTTACTCCTCCTGCCCAGTAACTAGAATATGCATACAATTGTTTGATTTTGATAGAAAACACCCTAAAGTTTCTAAAACTGTTTGAATGGTGTCTGTGAGTATAACATAACTCATATGGCAGGCCAAAACCTGAGAAGATTCCAAACAGGAAGCGCCCTCTCTGACCATTTCTTGGCCTTCTTGATCATCTCTATCCAAAACAAAGGATCTCTGCTGTAACGTGACATTTTCTACGGCTCCCATAGGCTCTCAGAAGGTGCCAGAACGTTGAATGATGACTCTCCAGTCTCTGGCTGAAAAACAGTAGCGCATTTGGTAAGTGGTCGATCTGAGAACAATGAGACGGGTGCGCGCGTGCACAAGAAGAGTCCATTTTACTTTCTCTGTCTTTGAACGAAAACAACGACTCCCGGTCGGAATATTATCACTTTTTTTACGAGAAAAATCGCCTAAAAATGTATTTTAAACAGCGTTTGACATGCTTCGAAGTACGGTAATGGAATATTTTGAAATGTTTTGTCACGAAACGCGCCGGGCGCGTCACCCTTCTTTACCCTTCGGATAGTGTCTTGAACGCACGAACAAAGCGCCGCTATTAGGATATAACTATGGATTATTTGGAACCAAACCAACATTTGTTGTTTAAGTAGAAGTCCTGGGAGTGCATTCTGACGAAGAACAGCAAAGGTAATCCAATTTTTCATATAGTAAATCTGAGTTTGGTGAGTACCAAACTTGGTGGGTGTCAAAATAGCTAGCCTGTGATGGCCGGGCGATCTACTCAGAATATTGCAAAATGTGCTTTCACCGAAAAGCTATTTAAAAAAATTGGACACCGCGATTCCATAAAGGAGTTCTGTATCTATAATTCTTAAAATAATTGTTATATTTTTTGTGAACGTTTATCGTGAGTAATTTAGTCAATTCACCGGAAGTGTTCGGTGGGAATGCTAGTCACATGCTAGTCACATGCTAATGTAAAAAGCTGGTTTTTGATATTAATATGAACTTGATTGAACAAAACATGCATGTATTGTATAACATAATGTCCTAGGAGTGTCATCTGATGAAGATCATCAAAGGTTAGTGCTGCATTTAGCTGTGGTTTTGGTTTTTGTGACATTATATGCTAGCTTGAAAAATGGGTGTCTGATTATTTCTGGATGGGTACTCTGCTGACATAATCTAATGTTTTGTTTTCGTTTTAAAGCCTTTTTGAAATCGGACAGTGTGGTTAGATTAACGAGAGTCTTGTCTTTAAAATGGTGTAAAATAATCATTTGTTTGAAAAATGGAAGTAATAGCATTTCTAAGGTATTTGAATATCGCGCCACGGGATTCCACTGGCTGTTGACTAGGTCCCACCTAGCCCAGAGAGGTTAACCTCTCTGGGCTAGGCGGGACGAATTCGTCCCACCTACGCAACAGCCAGTTGAATCCCGTGGGGCGATTTTCAAATACCTTAGAAATGCTATTACTTCAATTTCTCAAACATATGACTATTTTACAGCATTTTAAAGACCAGACTCTCGTTAATCTAACCACACTGTCCGATTTCAAAAAGGCTTTACAACGAAAACAAAACATTAGATTATGTCAGCAGAGTACCCAGCCAGAAATAATCAGACACCCATTTTTCAAGCTAGCATATAATGTCACATAAACCCAGAAGACAGCTAAATGCAGCACTAACCTTTGATGATCTTCATCAGATGACACACCTAGGACATTATGTTATACAATACATGCATGTTTTGTTCAATCAAGTTCATATTTATATCAAAAACCAGCTTTTTACATTAGCATGTGACGTTCAGAACTAGCATATCCCCCGCAAACTTCCGGGGAATTTACTAACAATTTACTAAATTACTCACGATAAACGTTCACAAAAAACATAACAATTATTTTAAGAATTATAGATACAGAACTCCTCTATGCACTCGATATGTCCGATTTTAAAATAGCTTTTCGGTGAAAGCACATTTTGCAATATTCTGAGTACATAGCCCAGCCATCACGGCTAGTCATTTAGACACCCACCAAGTTTAGCCCTGACCAAAGTCAGATTTACTATTACAAAAGTTTGATTACCTTTGTTGTCTTCGTCAGAATGCACTCCCAGGACTGCTACTTCAATAACAAATGTTGGTTTGGTCCAAAATAATTAATCGTTATATCAAAATAGCGACGTTTTGTTTGTGAAATGGTAGTCTGAGTCTCACAGTACTGTAACCAGCCACTACCCAAACGCACTACTTTTTTTCAGCCAGAGGCTGCAAAGCCACGATTCAGCTTTTTGCCGCCTTCTGAGAGCCCATTGCAGCCATAGGAAGTCTCACGTAACAGCAGAGATCCTTTGTAATGGATAGAGATGGCAAAGAAGGCCAAGAAATGGTCAGACAGGGTACTTCCTGTTCAGAATCTTCTCAGGTTTTGACCTGCCATTTGAGTTCTGTTATACTCACAGACACCATTCAAACAGTTTAAGAAACTTTGGAGTGTTTTCTATCCAAAGCTAATACTTATATGGATATTCTAGTTTCTGGGCAGGAGTAATAATCAGATTAAATCGGGCACGTTTTTTATCCAGCCATGTCAATACTGCCCCCTAGCCCTAACAGGTTAACCTCTTACATCTAGCCGTTCCGCTAGCTGAACACCTGCTCCAATATCCAATGATAGGCGTGGCGCGAAATACAAAGTCCTCGAAAATCCGAAAACTTCAATTTTTCAAACATATGACTATTTTACACCATTTTAAAGACAAAACTATCCTTTGCAGGCCATGACTTTGCAGCCATGGCCTGCAAAGTCATCATTCAACGTTCTGGCGCCTTCTGAGAGCCTATGGGAGCGTTAGAAAATGTCACGTTACAGCAGAGATCCCCTGTTTTGGATAGAGATGATCAAGAAGGCCAAGAAATGGTCAGAGAGGGCGCTTCCTGTTTGGAATCTTCTCAGGTTTTGGCCTGCCAAATGAGTTCTGTTATAGTCACAGACACAATTCAAACAGTTTTAGAAACTTTGGAGTGTTTTCTATCCAAAGCTAATAATTATATGGATATTCTAGTTTCTGGGCAGGAGTAATAATCAGATTGAATCGGGTACGTTTTTTATCCGGCCGTGACAATACTGCCCCCTATCCTATGACACAGAGGTGAAACATACACAACTCAAAATGAATCTCCCACAAACCCAGGTGGAAAAAAAGCCTACTTAACCTGTTAGGGATAGGGGGCAGTATTTACACGGCCGGATAAAAAAACATACAGGATTTAATCTGGTTATTACTACTGCCCAGAAACTAGAATATGCATATAATTATTGGCTTTGGATAGAAAACACCCTAACGTTTCTAAAACTGTTTGAATGGTGTCTGTGAGTATAACAGAACTTATATGGCAGGCAAAAACCTGAGATGATTCCCATCAGAAGGTGGCCTGTCTAACAATTTCTTGGGCTTCTTGACTCTCTTTATTGAAAACTGAGGATCTTTGCTGTAACGTGACACTTCCTACGGCTCCCATAGGCTCTCAGAACCCGGGAAAAAGCTGAATGATGTCTTTGGAGCCCCTGGCTGAAAAACATTAGCGCATTTGGATGGTGGTCGATCAGAGTACAATGAGACTGAGGCACGTGCACGAGGCAACACCATGTTTTTATTATCTCTGTCTTTGAACTAAAACAGGGTTTCCCGGTCGGAATATTATTGCTTTTTTACGAGAAAAATGGCATAAAAATTGATTTTAAACAGCGGTTGACATGCTTCGAAGTACGGTAATGGAATATTTAGAAATGTTTTGTCATGAAATGCGTCGGGCGCATCACCCTTCTTTACCCTTTCGGATAGTGTCTTGAACGCACGAACAAAACAGACGATATTTGAACATAACTATGGATTATTTTGAACCAAACCAACATTTGTTATTGAAGTAGAAGTCCTGGGAGTGCATTCTGACGAAGAACAGCAAAGGTAATAACATTTTTCTTATAGTAAATCTGACTTTGGTGAGGGCTAAACTTGGTGGGTGTCTAAATAGCTAGCCCGTGATGAAGATCATCAAAGGTTAGTGCTGCATTTAGCTGTGGTTTGGGTTTATGTGACATTATATGCTAGCTTGAAAAATGGGTGTCTGATTATGTCTGGCTGGGTACTCTGCTGACATAATCTAATGTTTTGCTTTCGTTGTAAAGCCTTTTTGAAATCGGACAGTGTGGTTAGTTTAACGAGTCTTGTTTTTAAAATGCTGTAAAATAGTAATATGTTTGAGAAATTGAAGTAATAGCATTTCTAAGGTATTTGAATAACGCGCCACGGGATTCAACTGGCTGTTGAGTAGGTGGGACGATTTCATCCCACATACGCTAGAGAGGTTAAGTATGATCTCCAATTAGAGACAATGAGGACCAGCTGCCTCTAATTGGAGATCATCCCAAACAAAACCAACATAGAAATACAAAACTAGAACATGAAATAGAAATACAAAACATAGAAAAACACCCCCTGTCACGCCCTGACCTACTCTACAATAGAAAATAACATTTTACTACGGTCAGGACGTGACAGTACCCCCCCCCCCCCACGGTGCGGACTCCGACCGCACCTAAACAAAACACCAAACCGCCCCCCCCAAAAAACAAAAAAAAAGAAATGGGAGGGTAGGGTGGGAAACTATTGTCTATGGCGGCTCTGGTGCAGTACACATATCCTTCTTATCCCGCGGATCCTCCAAAAGAGGCGGCGGCTCTGGGACGGGGCGTAATCCCTGCTCCGCCCGCTGATCCCTCTGCTTCTGTGCCACTGGACCGTGGATCATCGCCGGAGGTTCTGGGCTGCGGATCATCGCCGGAGGTTCTGGGATGCAGGCCACCGCCAAAGACTCGAGGCTGCAGGCCGTCTCAGGAGGTTCCGGACTGCAGGCCGTCTCAGGAGGTTCCGGACTGCAGGCCGTCTCAGGAGGTTGTGGACTGCAGGCCATCTCAGGAGGTTCCGGGTTGTAGGACGTCTCAGGAGGTTCCGGTTTGTAGGCCGTCTCAGGCGGTTCCGGACTGGGGACCGTCGCTACAGGCTCCATGCCATGGATCACCACTGGAGGCTTTGTGTCATGGATAATCCTTGGAGGCTCCGGGCCATGGATTATCACTGGAGGCTTTGTGCCATGGATCATCTCTACAGGCTCCGGGCCATGGATCATCCCTACAGGCTTCTTGCCATGGATTATCCATACAGGCTCCGGGCCATGGATTATCACTGGAGGCTTCGTACATGGAGCCGGAACAGGTCTTACCGGACTAGGGAACGTCGCTGGAGGCTCCGGACTGGGGAACTTCGCTGAGAGCTCTGGACTAGGGAACATTGCTGGAGGCCGGGTTCGCAGAGCAGGCACAGGGTAAACTGGGCCGTGGAGGGGCACTGGAGGTCTGGAGCTTATGGCTAGCACAACCCGTCCTGGCTGGATGCTCAACCTAGAACGGCAAATGCGGGGCGCAGGCACAGATCGCACCGGGCTGTGAATGCGCACTGGCGACACAGTGCGCATCACCGCATAACATGGTGCTTGCTTCTTCACTCGCTCCCCATGGTAAGCACGGGGAGTTGGCTCAGGTCTCCACCCTGACTCTGCCAATCTCCCCGTGTGCCTCTCGAGCTTCCGTCGTTGCCGTGCTAGTTCCTCATAACGTTGCCGTTCCTCCCTCGCTGTCTCCCCCTGCTTCCATGGCAGGGTCTTGTCCCCTGTCATTACCTCCGCCCATGTCCAGGACGTCCTCCATTCTTTCCTCTCCCGGGCCCAGGATCCCTGCTCCTCCTGGGCACGCTGCTTGGTCCTTTGGTGGTGGGAGATTCTGTCACGGTTGTCGAAAGGAGAAGCGGACCAAAGTGCAGCGTGTATGTCGTTCCACATTTTATTTACTCTGTGAACTATGCAATACATAAATAAACTGAATGTCAAAAACAACGCAGAGGTGAAACATACACTACTCAAAATTAATCTCCCACAAACCCAGGTGGAAAAACCCCTACTTAGGTATGATCTGCAATTAGAGACAACGAGGACCAGCTGCCTCTAATTGGAGATCATCCCAAACAAAAGCAACATAGAAATACAAAACTAGAACATGAACACAGAAATACAAAACATAGAAAAACACCCCCTGTCACACCCTGACCTACTCTACCATAGAAAATAACATCTTACTATGGTCAGGACGTGACACTGATCCAAGATATGTTGCTAAGAAGTTTATCTCACATCAAAAACCTATTGAACTAATGACATAGAAGTCATATAGCCTAACTTCTAGTATAGAAAGTACTTCAAACTAGAACCCAACACTGTCCATCTGGGGACAGACACTAACATCAGTTAAGGTGTGATGGTGTCATGCATCTGAATGTTGTATAATCAGTGTGTCAATGATTGATTCTATATGTCTCTATGTAAATGAATGTGATTATATATAATATATTATTTTGGTCTAATGTTAGAGTAGGAGAAGGGGGAGGGGGGTTGTAGAAGCTAGAGGTCTATGACTTGAGTCAAGATCAACAAGCCTGATGCTATATGTCAGGGAGAGAGAGAGAGAGAGAGAGAGAGAGAGAGATGGGTAGGGCAGAGGAGAGAGAGAGAGAGAGAGAGAGAGAGAGATGGGTAGGGCAGAGGAGAGAGTAGTAGAGAAAGAGGGGAGGGGAGAGAGAGGTTTGTGGAGAGAGAAAGAGTGAGGGGGATGTACGTCAACAGAATATATTTTCAAGACTGACTTCTCACCAGTGATCATAACCAGTAATCTTTTGCACTCTTCCACTTTTGGATTGACCTCTGACCTATGGAACTGAATGATTGAAAAAAAAAAACAGACGACAGCTAATGTGTTAAATTAGGTATACTGTAAACTCATCTGCAAAGAGAGGTTCATATGGAAGGGGAATGTATGTACACATGGGTGTTGTTGCATCATACCAACGATAAGCCTGTCTTCCCCTTTACATCATGAAAGGTCATATTGATTTTCATTTCTCGTCTCAATTCAATTCAAAGCAGCTTTATTTGCATGGGAAATAGTGCATTCAGAAATTATTCAGACCCCTTGACTTTTTTCACATTGTGTTATGTTACAGCCTTATTTTAAAATGTATTCAATTGTTTTTTTTATCATCAATTTACACACAATACAACATAATGACATCACAATACCCCATAATGACATCACAATACCCAATAATTACAAAGCAAAAACTTTTTTTTTCTGCCCCTCTCTTCTTCTCCCCCTGTCCTCTTCTCCCCCCCTCTCCTCTTCTCCTCCCTCTCTTCTTCTCTCCTGTTCTCCCCCTCTCCTCTTCTTCTCTCCTCTTCTCCTCCCTCTCCTCTTCGTCTCTCCTCTTCTCCCCCCTCTCCTCTTCTCCCCATCTCCTTTTCTCCCCCCTCTCTTCTTTTCCCCCCTCTCCCCTTCTCACTCCTCTCCTCTTCTCCCTCCTCTCCTCTTCTCCCCCATCTCTTCTTCTCTCATCTTCTGTCTCTCTAGTTTCTACACCACATCCCCCCTTCTCTTGCTCTAACATGAGACCTCACCAGTACTCATTTTGGGTGCTGGTACTGTTTATATTTAGGTGCTGGAACATTCAGCCAATATTCTATAAGAGGTGAACTAAAGCAGTAGAAAGTTAGAGGTGATATTATAGCACACACTATGTGTAACTTTTCTGCTCTGTCAGCAGTTTCCTGTGGAGATTTTCTAATGTCAGTGTTTCCTGTAGGTAGGTGGGTTTAACCACTGATCTGATCCGCTTAACAGTTTGTCATATCAAACCAAGTTTATTCACCCACTGGGTCACACAGCTTCATAAGACAAAGACCTGTTTACACCAACCCATATTTATAACATGCTGAGTATCCTCCTTACACATCTGGACAGCCAATACATCTCTGTTGCTAGACTGGACTTTAGTTACAGCTGTTCTTTTCTCTCTTCATCTGACCTGACCTCTGACCTCTGACCTGACCTCTGACCTGACCTCTGACCTGACTTCGGCCCATAAATTCCTCAATAATCCACAGTTATCCACCCTTATCAGTGACTTCAACCATGTGATTGCCTTTTCCCTTACTTAGTTCCTTTTCAGGGCCCTGGCACTTATACAACCTCCATTGATCCCAGCGTGTACATTTTCTCATCCATGTAACCATTAACTTCTAGTGAAATATTTCAAACTGGAACCCAACACTGTCCATCTGGGGACAGACACTAATGTCAGTTAAGGTGTGATGGTGTCATGCATCTGACTGTTGTATATTCAGTGTCAATGACTGATTGTATATGTCTCTATGTAAATGAATTAAAGTATATATTTAATTGATAATGCCCTCAGGTGTTATTTTTTTAACCTTTTGTTTAACTAGGCAAGTCAGTTAAGAACAAATTCTTATTTTCAATGATGGCCTAGGAACAGTGGGTTAAATGCCTTGTTCAGGGGCAGAACGACAGATTTTTACTTTGTCAGCTCAGGGATTCAAACTTGCAACCTTTTGGTTACAAGTCCAACACTCTAACCACTAGACTACGCTGCCGCCCCGTTATTCGTCGAGGGCAGGCAAACCGGGTCAATATATCCTCCAGTCACCGGCTTCGAGGGCATTATCACTTTTATATAACGGGTTAACAACATATTCAATTAATGATTAACAATATTATTTTGATGAATTTATTCATACTATTTAATCTTTCCACAAGATATAGTCCCGACACAAATCTAGGGTTGCTACCCAAGCTGGCTGGTCGTTCGTTCTATTGGTTCGGTTGCTGCCAGAGACGCGACCCAGTCGTTCAGTCTTTTTGTTCTGTATCTATGGACGCGACCCAGTCGTTCAGTCTTTTTGTTCTGTATCTATGGATGCGACCCAGTCGTTCAGTCTTTTTGTTCTGTATCTATGGACGCGACCCAGTCGTTCAGTCTTTTTGTTCTGTATCTATGGACGCGACCCAGTCGTTCAGTCTTTTTGTTCTGTATCTATGGACGCGACCCAGTCGTTCAGTCTTTTTGTTCTGTATCTATGGACACGACCCAGTCGTTCAGTCTTTTTGTTCTGTATCTATGGACACGACCCAGTCGTTCAGTCTTTTTGTTCTGTATCTATGGACGCGACCCAGTCGTTCGTTCTAAATGTTCCATTGCCATACTGGCTGGCAAAGTTCTTATCCCTTCCTCGCTAACTAGCCAACTATGGCTAACTTATAGTCACATCAAACAGTGCAGCCAGAATAACAACAGTAGCTGCATTTGCATTTGTTTAAGCAGTTTTCTAATGACATTTATTGGTCACATCCATAACAATGAGATAATGAGGCACGATTTCACTTGGGATAGAAAATGTTCTCACTCGTCAGGACACTGTTTTTCAGAGGAGCTAGCCAACGACACAGCTAACACAGTCACTTCAAACTGAAGCTGGAAACACTGCAAACTAGCTGCACTTTGTTTGGTTTTACCTGTTTTCAAATGATCTTTCTTTGTATATATCCATAAACATGATGCTGATTCATGATTTAAGCTGAGAATCGCTGCCTGCGTGTCTGTCTCGTCCCGACTCCCGACATGTTCAATACTATGGGACAGCTGGAGATTTGAATTTGAATATTGAAACAATGTTGTAAATGCTGGAGAGACAGACAGCAGGTTTATACAAATCTCTAATGTTGAAAACTAAATGTTAGTCTTAAAAAATGTGAGATAATATCTAGATGCTTTTTATAGTAGAGATAAAGTTTATAAGTTGCTTGGCTGGGCTGATGAGACAGTGGATTGTACAATCAGATGGAACAGAGTAAATAAGCATTTAAACGACATAGATTTAGCCGGTGGTAACTTGTGGAATAGACAATGGCTTGAATGCGGATTCAACCAATCAGCATTCAGGATTAGATCCACCCATTGTATAATATGTTTTATATTGGTCTTATGTTACAGATGGAGAAGGGAGGGGTGTAGATGATAGAGGTCTGTTACCTGAGTCAAGATCAACAGGCCTGATGCTATATGTCAAGAAGAGAGAGAGAGAGATAAGGGAAGGGGAGGAGAGAAAGGGAGATGTCATCAGAGATAGGGCTGACAGACTAACATGCAGTCAACTGAATATCTTTTCATTACTGACTTCTCACCAGTGATGCCATCATAACCAGTAACCTTTTCCACTCTTGGTCCGGCTCAGCTTGACCCTGACCTCTGAAATTAATGATTTAAAAAACTGACAAAAGCAAATGTATTAAATTAGATTTAAACTCCTCTTACACATTGCATGGAAGGGGAATGTACACTTCATGACAAAAAGTATGTAGACACCTGCTCATCTAACATCTCATTCCAAAATCATGGGCATTAATATGGAGTTGGTCCCTCCTTTGCTGCTATAACAGCCTCCACTCTTCTGGGAAGGCTTTCCACTAGATGTTGGAACATTGCTGCAGGGACTTGCTTCCATTCAGCAACAAGAGCATTAGTGAGGTTGGGCACTGATGTTGTGCGATTAGACCTGACTCATCGGCGTTTGAGCTCAGGACTATGTGCAGGCCAGACAAGGTCTCGTGTTTTCATCACTCCAGAGAACATGTTTTCATCGCTCCAGAGAACATGTTTTAATCGCTCCAGAGAACGTGTTTTCATCGCTCCAGACAACGTGTTTTCATCACTCCAGACAACGTGTTTTCATCGCTCCAGAGAACGTGTTTTCATCGCTCCAGACAACGTGTTTTCATCGCTCCAGACAACGTGTTTTCATCGCTCCAGACAACGTGTTTTCATCGCTCCAGACAACGTGTTTTCATTGCTCCAGAGAACGTGTTTTCATCGCTCCAGACAACGTGTTTTCATCGCTCCAGACAATGTGTTTTCAGAACATGTTTTCATCGCTCCAGAGAACGTGTTTTCTCCAGAGTCCAATGGAGGCGAGCTTTACATCTCTCCAGATGACCCTTAGCGTTGTGCATGGTGAACTTAGGCTTGTGTGTGGCTGCTTGGCTATAGAAACCCATTTCATGAAGCTCTCAACGAACAGTTCACGTGCTGACGTTGCTTCCAGAGGCCATTTGGAAATTGGTAGTGAGACGATTTTTATGCTCTATGTTGCTCCTAGACGTCTCCTCTTCACAATAACAGCACTTACAGTTGACCTGGGCAGCTCTAGCAGGGCAGACATTTGACCATCTGACTTGGAAATGTGGCATCCTATCAGTGTGCCACGTTGAAAGTCACTGAACTCTTCATTAAGGCCATTCTACTGCCAATGTTTGTCTATGGAGATTGCATGGCTGAGTGCTTGATTTATACATCTGTCAGGAAGGGGTGTGGCTGAAATAGAATCCAATAATTTGAAGGGGTGTCCACATACTTTTGTATATATAGTGTATGTACACATGGGTGTTGTTGCACCATACCAACGATAAGCCTATCTTCCCCATCACATCTTGAAAGGTCATGTTGATGTTCATTTAACCTCTGTCTCTCTCTTCCTCTGACTCCTCCCTTTCTCCTTTGTTTCTCTCTATCTCTCTGTCTCTTTCTCTCTCTTTCTCCTCTGTCTCTCTCTTTCTCCTCAGATCTCCAGGCTCAAATCGTCAGTCCACCAGGTAGGTAGAGTATAACTCTACAGTGATTATAGCAGTTCAATATTAGTCAACTTTATTATCCCACATGAAGAAATTCATGTGTCCATACAAACCATTCTAAACCCCAATAACAAGTAGTGTTTTATGGAACTACTAATACTTGTCAACCACAAAGCACTACTGCTGTTAGAATAACAGAATCACTGTCATCATCTGTCCTCACCACTGTGTTTTCCTCTCTGCTGTTTACAGCTGAATACTCAGTCAGACTGGTGAATGGGACCACTTCCTGTTCTGGGACAGTGGAAGTATTTTATAAAGGAAAGTGGTTGGGTCTATGTCCTGGGTGGTGGAGCATGAGAGAGACTAAGGTTGTGTGTAGAGAGCTGGACTGTGGGAATCCTGTAGCTGAATCTAGACCTCTGGTTAAAGAGGGAAGAGGAGGAGTCAGACTAGAGAGTAGTTGTAATGGACATGAGTCTACTTTAAGACAGTGTGTCACCAAAACCTACACATGTGAAGGTGGATATTATCATCACGTGATCTGTTCAGGTAAGAGACTGGTCATATTGAGAGATTTATTTATACATTATACAATATTACCATGTATCATGTTTTATGTGTTTTTATTTCATTTAAATAGAGGGAGAGATGTCAGATGTATTTAAACATTATATTTGTGTTTGTCATCTTGGTTTATGGGAGATGTTCATGGGCAGATCATTGTAGTTCAGATGGTACTGAAGTGAAGCTGCCTGATGGATGTCCAGCTGTTTATTTTCTATAAAGTGAAGTGAACTTATTCCTGTCTCCTGCCTGCATTATTCCCAACCCTATCCTGAGTGACTAAGAACACATTTCTACCTCTTACAGTATCAAACATAGCAAACTACAATCTTTTATCCAACATATTTGTGTTTAGTCCTTGACAGTGTCATCAACAAAACTGATTGAATGTTCAACCAAGTCTTTTTCTCCAGAGTCTGTGCGGCTTGTGGATGGAGCTGGTCTCTGCTCTGGGAGAGTGGAGGTGAAGTCCAATCAGTCCTGGGCCTCAGTGTGTGAAGCTGACTTTGACCGGCAGGATGCAGAGGTAGTCTGTGGGGAGATTGGCTGTGGGGCTCCTGCAGCTCTACAGGGGGGGCTCTATGGAGAAGGTGAGGGTCAGACCTGGGATAAAGAGTTCCAGTGTAAAGGCAAAGAGTCCCTTCTCCTGGACTGTGACACCTCAGACAGAGAAAACAACACCTGTCTACCTGGTAATGCTGTTGGACTCACCTGCTCAGGTAAGAAACATTTTTTTTTTTTTTTTTTTTTAATTCACCTTTATTTAACCAGGTAGGCTAGTTGAGAACAAGTTCTCATTTACCACTGCGACCTGGCCAAGATAAAGCAAAGCAGTGCAACATAAACAACAACACAGAGTTACACATGGAATAAACAAACATACAGTCAATTTTATTTTATTAATTTCACCTTTATTTAACCAGGTAGTCTAGTTGAGAACAAGTTCTCATTTGCAACTGCGACCTGGCCAAAATAAAGCGTAGCAATTTGACACATACAACAACACAGAGTTACACATGGAATAAACAAAACATACAGTCAATAATACAGTAGAACAATAGAGAAATAAAAGTCTATATACAGTGTGTGAAAATGAGGTAAGATAAGGGAGGTAGGCAATAAATAGGCCATAGTGGCGAAATAATTACAATTTAGTAATTAAACACTGGAGTGATAGATGTGCAGAAGATGAATGTGCAAGTAGAGATATTGGGGTGCAAAGGAGCAAAAAAATAAATAACAGTATGGGGATGAGGTAGTTGTATGGGCTATTTACAGATGGGCTATGTACAGGTGCATGGATCTGTGAGCTGCTCTGACAGCTGGTGCTTAAAGTTAGTGAAGGACATATGGGTCTCCAGCTTCAATGATTTTTGCAATTCGTTCCAGTCATTGGCAGCAGAGAACTGGAAGGAAAGGCGGCCAAACGAGGAATTGGCTTTGGGGGTGACCAGTGAAATATACCTGCTGGAGCGCGTGCAACGGGTGGGTGCTGCTATGGTGACCAGTGAGCTGAGATAAGGCGGAGCTTTACCTAGAAAAGACTTATAGATGACCTGGAGCCAGTGGGTTTGGCGACGAATGTGAAGCGAGGGTCAGCCAACGAGAGCGTACAGCTCGCAGTGGTGGGTAGTATATGGGGCTTTGGTGACAAAATGGATGGCACTGTGATAGACAGCATCCAATTTGCTGAGTAGAGTGTTGAAGGCTATTTTGTAAATGACATCGCCGAAGTCAAGGATTGGCAGGATAGTCCATTTTATGAGGGTCTGTTTGGCAACATGAGTGAAGGATGCTTTGTTGCGAAATAGGAAGCCTATTCTAGATTTGATTTTGGATTGGAGATGTTTGATATGAGTCTGGAAGGAGAGTTTACAGTCTAACCAGACACCTAGGTATTTGTAGTTGGCCACATATTCTAAGTCAGAACCGTCCAGAGTAGTGATGCTGGACGGGCGGGCAGGTGCGGACAGCGATCGGTTGAAGAGCATGCATTTAGTTTTACTTGCGTTTCAGAGCATTTGGAGGCCACGAAAGGAGAGTTGTATGGCATTGAAGCTCGTCTGAAGGTTTGTTATCACAGTGTCAAAAGAAGGGCCAGAAGTATACAGAATGGTCTCGTCTGCGTAGTTTGTCACTCAAATAACATTGTTTCTGACCTGGAGTGAAGAATATGAGAGACAATATAGGTGTGTTTTAGTGAGAAAATAGTAAGATTACTGTCTCTCTCTTTTCTTTTCTCAGAGCCTGATGATGTGAGGCTGGTGGGAGGAGGCAGTCGCTGTGCTGGTGGAGTGGAGCAGTACGACCAGGGAGAGTGGAGGACTGTGGGAGATGATTACTGGGGGGATGTAGCTGTAGTAGAGTGTAGACAGCTGGGTTGTGACTCCACTGTTTCAGTTCTACCTGGAAACACCACTAGAGGGTTTGGAGCTTCCTGTTCTGGGTCTGAGCCTTCACTGAGGGGGTGTTGGAGAGGATATGATCTCCTTCCTGGACTCACAGTGATCTGCTCAGGTAACAACAAGATATTATAATATTATTCAACTGATTTCCTTCATTCATACAACTTCCTCTGCACCTCCCATGATGACTGTTTAGCTTGTCAGTCTGCTTTACTAAATAGATCACTCAGTCAAGTAGGAATCAAATACAACTTAAATATCCCAGAATGCTTTTGTATTTGAGAGTTATCTCAGTGAACGTCTCTACTCTCTACCACTGTCACATGTCATGTTATTGTCATACCTAAATGAGGAAAGTAGTTGAGGAGCTACGTTTTCTTTTTCTCTCCTCTTGTTCCAGATGTCCTGCTTAAGCCTGATATCAACATATGTTGTCTCAGTGACTGTAGGCCCACTACTCATGTTGCCCTGTGAGGGAGGGTGGCCAGCACTGTTACATGCTGATGTTATTGTCATATCTATAGGAAACTAGTTGAAGAGGTTTTTCTTGTTCTCTTTTATTGTTACAGATCTCCTGGTCCAGCCTGATATCTCCCTGACTGACTCAATGGGAGGGGTCTCCAGGGGCCACCAGGGGTTCGAGATGTTCAGGGGCTACAACTTCACCATCACCTGCTCCACTCAGCCACAGTACCCAGGAGGCTCCTTCCTCCTCATGTTCACCGGCTCCAACAGAACCCAGACCCAGCCAGCTGTCAATCACTCTGCTGCCTTCCTCTTCCCTGCTGCAGATGACTCCCACCAAGGGAACTACAGCTGTGTTTATGACAATTATGTTGTCTCTCATAACTTCTCCTCTGAGAGTGAGCTCCTCTCCCTCACCGTCACAGGTAACTGAACACGAACCAGACTTAAAACTTTGTCATTGACAGATTTTCCACAGATCTATCTGATGAGGATCAGTCCCCTCATCAAAGGTGTTTCTGTTTGCAGCCTCTCCTCTGCCAGCCTTCATCATCAGACACGTTGTAGTGCTGCTGATCCTACTGACAGCCATCACCACCTCCTACCTGTACTACAAGGTAAAGACATTTACTCAGACGTTACAAGTCATTTGAAGTAAATGTTTGTCTTTGATCAGACTGATATTTCCATTCGTATTGGGGAAGATTAGTTTGTTAGACTTTCTTTGTTTAATGACTGACTGTATCTGTTGGTATGGTACAGAATTGGTCTGTATATCTTGGTATGGTAGAGAATTGGTTTGTATCTGTTGGTATGGTAGAGAGTTGGTCTGTATCTGATGGTATGGTAGATAATTGGTCTGTATCTGTTGGTATGGTAGAGAATTGGTCTGTATCTGATGGTATGGTAGATAATTGGTCTGTATCTGATGGTATGGTAGAGAATTGGTCTGTATCTGTTGGTATGGTAGATAATTGGTCTGTATCTGTTGGTGTGGTCTGTATCTGTTGGTATGGTAGAGAATTGGTCTGTATCTGTTGGTGTGGTCTGTATCTGTTGGTATGGTAGAGAATTGGTCTGTATCTGATGGTGTGGTAGAGAATTGGTCTGTATCTGATGGTGTGGTAGAGAATTGGTCTGTATCTGATGGTGTGGTAGAGAATTGGTCTGTGTCTTTTGGTATGGTCTGTATCTGTTGTTATGGTAGAGAATTGGTCTGTATCTGATGGTATGGCAGAGAATTGGTCTGTATCTATTGGTGTGGTACATAATTGGTCTGTATCTATTGGTATGGTCTGTATCTGTTGGTATGGTAGATAATTGGTCTGTATCTGATGGTATGGTGGACAATTGGTCTGTATCTGTTCGTATGGTAGAGAATTGGTCTGTATCATTCACTTTATTTTATGTGATCATCAAGTTTTGTATCTTTTAGAGAGAGAGAGAGAGAGAGAGAGAGAGAGAGAGAGAGAGATATTACCAGTAAATGTCTGACTGTTGGTGCTGTGTCTCCCTAGCCCACCAGGAGGCAGAAGAGAGTGAACAGGGTGAGCAGCATGGATCTTTATGTCAATGCCATGGAGATGGTCTCTCTGAGCTCCAGAGCTGAAGCTGGACCGGGAGAGGCGAGAGCAGCCCAGGGGACGGAGTAGGAGTAGAATGAAGCTGACCCTACATGCTGATCTTAGGTCAGTTTTGTGTTTTAAATGGATGGTCAGCAGTGGACTGGTGTTTAAAATGTGGTGACAAACCTGAAGTGGTTCTAATTTTAATAACAAGTTCAGAATTAGTTTATCTTTCTAGAACCTTGGAAGAAATTTAAAAGGAGTGACTGCAACATGGTAACTTGGGGTTTTGATTATTTTAAGAGGGTTGCTCAAATATGTTTGTTTTGTGTTCCAGAATTTATAGATTTTTGTCTTTATCTTATTTAGTATCTCTTAGATTCTTCATCTTATTTAGTGTCTCTTAGATTCTTTATCTTATTTAGTGTCTCTTAGATTCCTTATTTAGTGTCTCTTAGATTCTTTATCTTATTTAGTGTCTCTTAGATTCTTTATCTTATTTAGTGTCTCTTAGATTCTTTATCTTATTTAGTGTCTCTTAGATTCTTTATCTTGAAGTGTTTCCATTATTAGTCCATGTATTATTATAATCATCTGTTCATTCTTTGCATTTTGAAAAACATTTTAATAAAGGGGTCATCTTTTCCTCAAGTCATTTTGGTTTGTTGTTGTTGTTGTTTACCTCTCATGATGTTATTGATTATGAATGTTATGATATTGATTATGATATCGATTATTCTTATGATGTTGTTATTAGTATAGAGTTAATTATATTATTGATTATACATGTTATGATATTGATTATTGATTTTGAAAGTAATGATATTGATTATGATGTAGATTATTGTTATGTTGTTAGTAGTATATAGATAATGATGTTATTGATTATAAATGTTATGATATTGATTATTGATTATGAAGTAGATTATTGTTATGTTGTTGCTCTCTAAACTGCCATGTAATCACTGAATGCTTTTAATAAACTCACAGGCTGTCAGTCTTGTGTGATTTCCCCTGCAGTTTTTTATTTCCCAGTGGTCAAGGGGTTATTGATCATTAATGATTCCATCAGTGACACCAGACATCAGCCCAGAGGTCCAGCTCAGCACCTTGACCCTCCCCCAGACAGACAGACAGACAGACAGACAGACAGACAGACAGACAGACAGACAGACAGACAGACAGACAGACAGACAGACAGACAGACAGACAGACAGACAGACAGACAGACAGACAGACAGACAGACAGACAGACAGACAGACAGACAGACAGACAGACAGACAGAACTACTAGTCACCCCTCCACTCTCTCCCTGAGTCCAGGCCCCAGACAGACAGAACAGCAACACCATCAGAACTATAGCAGTCTTCATTCTGAAATGACTCTGGTCTTCTTCAGAAGTAGTGCAGTAGTCTACAGGGTTCAGAACCCACCTTTTTAAACACTTCTTATCACTGACATCATGAGGTTTCACATGTGTTTGGTTACATAGTGACCAATGTTCTTCTTAGTGATAAAACAGCAAACGTAAAGAGTGTTTCCTTATCAGACCCACATATATAATAAATATACTTTAACCTCTATGGGCTAGCCCGTGGTGCACTCCATCAACAGCAGGTGCATTTCAAGAGCGGCAAATTTGAATCCAAATAAATGTCAAAATTCAAATTTTTCAAACATACAACTATTTTACACCCTTTGAAAGATAAACATCTCCTTAATCTAACCACGTTTTACGATTTCAAAAAGGTTTTACGGCGAAAGCATAAATTTAGAGTATGTTAGGACAGTACATTTACAAGAGTTGTGTGTAATGTTTTGTCAATTCAAAGACAGGGTCACCAAAACCATAAAACCAGCTAAAATGATGCACTAACCTTTTACAATCTCCATCAGATGACACTCCTAGGACATTATGTTAGACAATGCATGCATTTTTAGTTCTATCAAGTTCATATTTATATCCAAAAACAGATTTTTACTATGGCATTGATGTTGAGGAAATCGTTTCCCTCCAATAACCGGCAGTCAAGTCAGCACCACAAATTAAATAATTAAAATTAGAAAACATTGGTAAAATATTATATTGTCATTTAAAGAATTATAGATTTACATCTCTTGAACGCAATCAACTTGCCAGATTTAAAAATAACCTTACTGGGAAATCACACTTTGCAATAATCTGAGCACTGCGCCCAGAAAAATACGCGTTGCGATACAGACTAGCCGTCATGTTGGGGAGATCTAAAATCGAAAATACTATGTAAATAATCCATTACATTTGATTCTCTTCATCAGATGTCACTTCCACGTATCACAGGTCCATAACGAATGTAGTTTTGTTCAAAAAAGCTCATCATTTATGTCCAAAAATCTCCGTCTTGTTAGCACATGATCTAAGCCCGCCGGACTTCACTTCATGAACGAGGGGAAAAAATATATTTACGTTCGTTCAAACATGTCAAACGTTGTATAGCATAAATCATTAGGGCCTTTTTTAACCAGAACATGAATAATATTCAAGGTGGACGAATGCATTCTCTTTTATAACGTATTGGAACGAGGGTACCCAACATGAACTCGCGCGCCAGGTGTCTAATGGGCCATCATCGTTCCATGGCTCTTGTTCGGTCAGATCTCCCTCCAGAAGACTCAAAACACTTTGTAAAGGCTGGTGACATCTATTGGAAGCAATAGGAAGTGCCAAAATATTCCTCAGCCCCTGTGTTTTTCAATGGCATAGGTTTAAAGGTAATACAACACATCAGGTATCCACTTCCTGTCAGAAAATGTCTCAGGGTTTTGCCTGCCAAATGAGTTCTGTTATACTCACAGACACCATTCAAACAGTTTTAGAAACTTTAGAGTGTTTTCTATCCATATATAATAAGTATATGCATATTCTAGTTACTGGGTAGGATTAGTAACCAGATTAAATCGGGTAAATTTTTTTATCCAGCCGTGCAAATACTGCCCCCTAGCCCTAACAGGATAATATACTATATTCATATGCTTTTAGTACTCACACATTAATCATATCATGTATGCAGTTCATGTGTTGTTTTGAGCCAGCAGTAAAAACACACTGACAGGACAGTTCCTCTTATGACCACTAGGTGGTAATCTGGTGTCACAGACTCAGGACTGTAGACTAGAAAGAAGCATTGTCCTAATTATCTCTCCTTTATGCTAAAGTGTGCACTTGTTCCCTTCACTGAAATGACTGGTATACTAAATATAGTGGAAACGCCCACTTGATAACAGAAGGTTGAGTCCTCTGAGTGGAACGGTGGGAGACAAACAGTACCTCCTCTCCCCTTTCTCCCATCCTCCTCTTCTCTCTCTCCTTTTCTCTCCCCTCTCCCTCCTCTCCTCTCCTCTCCTCTCCTCTCCTCTCCTCTTCATTTTTGTATCACTGACTGCTCACCAGTGATGTCATCATAACCAGTAACCTTTTCCTCTCTTGTCCCAGCCCAGCCTGACCCTGACATATAGCATCAGACCTGTTGAGTTGACTTGGGTAACAGACCTCTAGCTTCTATACCACATCCCCCCTTCTCCTGCTCAGTACTCATTTTGGGTGCTGGTACTGTTTATATTTAGGTGCTGGAACATTAAGCCAATATTCTATAAGAGGTGAACTCAAGCAGTAGAAAGTTAGAGGTGATATTATAACACACACTATGTGAAACCTTGCTGCTCTGTCAGCAGTTTCCTGTGGAGTTTTTCTAATGTCAGTGTTTCCTGTAGCTAGGTGGGTTTAACCACTGATCTTGTCTGCTTAAAAGTGTGTCACATTATAGAAGTCATATAGCCTAGCAGTATTTCTCAGGAGGGGGAGGGAGAGAGAGAGAGCTTACTTACTGACAGACTTAGTTGGGAGAAGGACACAAGGGAGGAGGAAGAGAGATGAGAGAGAGAAACTCAGCAACAAAAGAAATGTCCCTTTTTCAGGACCCTGTCTTTCAAAGATAATTTATAAAAATCCAAATAACTTCACAGATCTTCATTGTAAAGGGTTTAAACACTGTTTCCCATGCTTGTTCAATGAACCATAAACAATGAATGAACATGCACCTGTGGAACGGTCATTAAGACACTAACAGCTTACAGACGCTAGCCAACTAAGGTCAGAATTCTGTATCTTCATATCACAATAACAGCTTTCTACTGCAACTGGAGGTGTTCTGAATATCACTACACAGGACAACAACTCCCATTGTTAGAGACATAGACATGAGCATCTTGTCACTATATACAGATCTCTGGAGGTGTTCTGAATATCACTACACAGGACAACAACTCCCATTGTTAGAGACATAGACATGAGCATCTTGTCACTATATACAGATCTCTGGAGGGTGGATACACTTTTACACCTGCTGCTTTAGGAAAGATACACACAGGCTATAAATCAGACATTATCTCACTTTGAACTATAAATCAGACCTGATCATTATATCCATAAAAAATAGAAAATGCATAACAATAAGATGTTGGATACATTTTCAAATGGTAAAGAAAATGACATTGTAAAAGAAGCGACAAAAAAGTTCAGATAAAAGTAGAAACTTTGTGTTAAAAAATCTCTATGCACAAAAAAAGAAAGGCAAAATAACAAATGGCAACAGTTTGATGCTGATCTAATTGGACACGAAGAAGAGAAGTTCATTACAGACAAGGAGAATGACTGGTCTCTGATAGAGAAGTTCAATTCACTACAGACAAGGAGAATGACTGGTCTCTGATAGAGAAGTTCAATTCACTACAGACAAGGAGAATGAGTGGTCTCTGATAGAGAAGTTCAATTCACTACAGACATGGAGAATGACTGGTCTCTGATAGAGAAGTTCAATTCACTACAGACATGGAGAATGACTGGTCTCTGATAGAGGAGTTCAATTCACTACAGACAAGGAGAATGACTGGCCTCTGCTTCTTTTCCGGACTTCCCTTTCTCCTTATGAACTCCTGGTTTTAATTCAACAACACAACACACAACATGTTAAAACCTCACTAGGGTAGGGGGCAGTATTTTGACGTCCAGATGAAAAGCATGCCCAAAGTAAACTGCCTGCTACTCAGGCCCAGAAGCTAGGATATGCATATGTTAAAATAATGTCTGTGAGTATAACAGAACTGATATGGCAGGTGAAAACTTGAGAAAAATCCATCCAGGAAGTGGGATTTTTTTCATGTTCGTAGTTTTCTATTCAATGCCATTACAGTATCCATTGACTTAGGACTCAAATTGCACTTCCTATGGCTTCCACTAGATGTCAACAGTCTTTAGAAATTGTTTCAGGCTTGTACTCTAAAAAATGAGGGAGTAAGACCACTTTGAATGAGTGGACACTGCAGTGTCCCAGAGGTTTTTCATGCGCAAGACTGAGGGCACTCCTTTCTTGTTTTCCTTTTATATTGACGAAGCTGTTGTCCGGTTGAAATGTTATTGATTATTATGACTAAAAACAACCTGAGGATTGATTATAAACATCGTTTTACATGTTTCTACGAACTTTACTGCTACTTTTCGGATTTTTCGTCTGTCTGTTGTGACTGCCATTGAGCCTGTTGATTACTGAACAAAACGTGCGAACAAAACAGAGGTTTTTGGATATAAAGATATAAAGAGGAACTTTATCGAACAAAACAAAGATTTATTGAGTAAATGGGAGTCTTGTGAGTGCAACCATATGAAGATCATCAAAGGTAAGTGCTTAATTTTATCACTATTTCTGACTTGTGTAACTCCTCTACTAGGCTGTTAACTGTTTGTAATAATTTGTATGCAGGGTGCTGTTCTCAGATAATCACATGGTTTGCTTTCACCGTAAAGCCTTTTTCAAATCTGACACCGTGGTTGGATTAACAAGAAGTTAATCTTTAAACAGATGTATAACACTTGTATGATTTATGAATTTTTATAATGAGTATTTCTGTTTTTGAATTTGGTGCTCTGCAATTTCACTGGAGGTTGGCCAGGTGGGACGGTAGCGTCCCGCACCCCCTAGAAAGGTTAAACTGATGCCACATCACTTCACTGGATAAAAAGTTAAGTTAACACAAACTGATATGAGTATCACCATGTCCTGACCCACCATGTGTTTTCCCGACCCAGAAGGCAGCAGGAGCGAGGAGCAGAAACAGACCTCCCCTCAGACCTGAAACCCAGGCCCCCCATAACCCCTCCCCTACAGAGCAGCAGCACTAGCTGAGTAAACCACAACAACACACATATACATGACATACATGACACAATCATATGGACACACTCCCATATACCCACATCATTTATATGTAAACATTTAATTTTATTTATTTTTCATATAACCATTATTTAACTAGGCAAGGAAATTAGGAACAATATACATACATTGACCACTACTAATGTTGTTAAGTCTGATATTATGATGTTGGCATTACAGTACTCATATAAGAGCTAGTCACTGATTGGCTGAGAGGACACACTCTGTACACAGGAAAACCACACTTTCTGTTGTTGTTGCCATGGTGCTGTCATTCAGCCTGAGGAAGAGAGTCCAAATGTTATTATTGTTGTATAGGTCTCACACTGCTGATATTGATGGATGGTATAGGTCTCACACTGCTGATATTGATGGATGGTATAGGTCTCACTCTGCTGGTATTGATGGATGGTATAGGTCTCACTCTGCTGGTATTGATGGATGGTATAGGTCTCACTCTGCTGGTATAGGTCTCACTTTGCTGGTATTGATAGCTGGTATAGGTCTCACTCTCTGCTGGTATTGATGGATGGTATAGGTCTCACTCTGCTGGTATTGATGGCTGGTATAGGTCTCACTCTGCTGGTATTGATGGATGGTATAGGTCTCACTCTGCTGGTATAGGTCTCACACTCTGCTGGTATTGATGACTGGTATAGGTCTCACTCTGCTGATATTGATGGATGGTATAGGTCTCACACTGCTGATATTGATGGATGGTATAGGTCTCACTCTGCTGGTATTGATGGCTGGTATAGGTCTCACTCTGCTGGTATAGGTCTCACTTTGCTGGTATTGATAGCTGGTATAGGTCTCACTCTCTGCTGGTATTGATGGATGGTATAGGTCTCACTCTGCTGGTATTGATGGCTGGTATAGGTCTCACTCTGCTGGTATAGGTCTCACTCTGCTGGTATTGATGGATGGTATAGGTCTCACTCTGCTGGTATTGATGGATGGTATAGGTCTCACTCTGCTGGTATTGATAGCTGGTATAGGTCTCACTCTCTGCTGGTATTGATGGATGGTATAGGTCTCACTCTGCTGGTATTGATGGCTGGTATAGGTCTCACTCTGCTGGTATAGGTCTCACTCTGCTGATATTGATGGATGGTATAGGTCTCACACTGCTGATATTGATGGATGGTATAGGTCTCACTCTGCTGGTATTGATGGATGGTATAGGTCTCACTCTGCTGGTATTGATGGATGGTATAGGTCTCACACTCTGCTGGTATTGATGGATGGTATAGGTCTCACTCTGTTGGAATTGATGGATGGTATAGGTCTCACATTCTAATGGTATTGATGGATGGTATAGGTCTCACACTCTGCTGGTATTGATGGATGGTATAGGTCTCTTCTTCTTCTTCTTTGGTCTCCTCTGTCCCTGACGGATATCCAACGAGGCGTAAAACAGGTCTCCTTCCTCCTGAGAGAGAGAGAGAGAGAGAGAGAGAGAGAGAGAGAGAGAGAGAGAGAAACACAGAGATTTTACAATTAATCTGATTAATATTACTGATATATAGTCGTACATTGTGATTATTTCTTGAAATTCATCATATCATTATGTTTTACTGCTTATTCCTTTAGTTTTTAAATAAAAATGGACTACAAATCAAGTTGGCCATCAGTCAAAGAACTACAAATCTCAATTTGACTATGGCTTCTCCCTTCTCTCACTTCCCCTGGTCGTGGTCTTGTTCAGAGGAACCTGCGTCTCAGTTGCAGCTGTAGAGGAAGAGTTATCACCATTAAAACACCAAATAAAGAACACATCTGATATTGATTTGTCAATTTAACATGTTCTACATTAGTTTACCAGAGTATTAGAAAGAAGGTTTTACTGGTTGATTGATTGATTGAGTTGATAGTAAAACAAATTAAGTGAGAGTGAGTGTATACGGACTTTCTAAGTAAAATAATACATGTAGAATATTTCTAATGTAGTCAATAACTGTAGATTAGGCTATAGGATGTTCCTTACTTTAATAGTTAGTTATTCAATTAAAATCCATCACATCAACAAACTGAATGAGTGAGTTAATGTTATAAAGAGTGAAAGAGCACATACTGCTGTTAATAATCAAGTGAGTTTACCTGTTGTTCTGCAGAAGGAGTAGACACAGGTGGAGGAGAGGAGAGCAGACACAGGACACAGATTGAACAGCAACATCCAACACAGCCCACAGTCTACAGGAGGAGGGGAGGAGGAGGGGGACTCAGGAGGACTGGTGTCTGGACAAAACATTAAACACAAACAGAAGTACACTCTTAGATGATCTACTGCAGATTGAATGTTTACAGATGAACTGGAGGCTGTGTTTTATGACCTTAGATGATCTACTGCTGATTGAATGTTTACAGATGAACTGGAGGCTGTGTTTTATGACCTTAGATCAGCCTCTGGTGATTGATTCAAAATAAGATGCAGTTTCTTTGGTGTTCCTTACAATCTTTTTAACTGTTAACAATACTGTTTCTAGTAATCAATCTTGCTTCAGACCTAATCACAGTACTATTACGGCCACTGTACGTGTTGTAAATGATATTACTAATGCCCTGGTTAATAGAAAGTACTGTGCCGCCTTGTTCATAGATTTATCTAAAGCTTTTGACACTGTAGACCATGCAATACTTTTGGGGAAGCTGTCGTCAATAGGACTGGGATTGGATGCCTGTCGTTGGTTTCATGACTATCTAAAGGATAGAAGTCAGGCTGTTAGATTCAACTACATCCAGTCAGAGCCATTGGAGTTGGTTAAAGGGGTCCCACAAGGTTCAATACTTGGTCCATTACTGTTCACTCTCTACATAAACAATATCGGTGATGAGATAAGAAGGGTTAAATTCATTTATATGCTGATGACACTGTCATGTGCTCTATCGCTTCAACGGCTGACCAAGCATTATCACTATTGGAGACAGATTTTAAGATACTACAAGGGTCTTTTATACAGCTGGAACTTGTTTTAAATGCAAAGGAAACACATTTTATGATTTTTAATAGGTTCAAAAAGTTGATTTAAAATACACTTGTACTTTCAAGCTTAGATGGTTCTCAAATTAATCAGGTCTCTGCATATAAATAGTGAGGGATATGGTTGGATGATAAACTGTCTTTTAAAATGCATATTGACGAAGATGGTAAACGGCTAAAAGTCAAGCTAGGCTTCCTCTATAGAAACAGGTGTGCAACTTTTATGTCTGTTACAGATTATGGGGATATTATCTACATGCTACGGCATCAACACTTAAATCGCTGGATGCTACTTATCATTGCACACTTAGGTTTATTACAGGTGCTAGCTACAGAACTCACCACTGTGTTTTATATCAACATGTGGGTTGGACTTCGCTGTCCGTGAGACCAGAACAACATGCTTTCGTGTTTGTCTATAAAGCACCTCTGAATAAACTACCTTCTTATTTATCATCACTCATCAATATTAGAATTAGAATTCCTAAAACCAGGCCTCAAGCATGGATTACACTTGAGGCCCATGTGATTTCCACAGAGTTGGGTATGGCTGCCTTTTCCTGTTACGCTCCTTGCCTATGGAATAGCCTGCAGACTAAACTTAAACTTGAGACTCTTGTCCCCCTTGCCCATTTTAAATATTTATTGGAGGATTTTTATTTTTGTATTGCTTGTAACTGTTTCGGGTAATGCAAGTTCTTGTGCTGTTAGGGGAATAACCTATGTGTAAAGGTAACAATATGTTGCTGTACCATCTGTGATGGTTTTGTTTGTCTTGTGTAGTTTCTTAATCATTGTCCCTAAACTGTATGTGTAAACATGTATACGCAGTGCCCAGCTGTAAAATAGTCTCAGTCTGTGTTCCTTGTTGAAATAAAGGTAAAATAACTCAACCTCCTCTCATTCATGGAAACCAGACACACCAATACTAATACAATATTAATAATACTAAAGATACAGCCAGAAGATAAAGACAGAATAATAACTGTTCTCACCAAGTGAAATCCTAGTGGTGATGTTTCCATAGTGGTACAACTCTTTCTGTTTAATACCTACTTTACCTCCATCATCCACTACCTTGTTCTCCATAGTCCCACATTAGTAGAGTCCTAAGTCAGATTCAGTGATGTTCTCAATCAGTAGATCATAGGAGTTGTTAGAGGGGTTCCACACCACATTATATCCAGGAAAAGGTTTGGGATCATTGTTACGCCAGTAACAGTATCAGAGTAGCTGGGTCTGTCATTAACAGTATCAGAGGAGCTAGGTCTGTCAGTAACAGTATCAGAGTAGCTGGGTCTGTCAGTAACAGTATCAGAGTAGCTGGGTCTGTCAGTAACAGTATCAGAGTAGCTGGGTCTGTCAGTAACAGTATCAGAGTAACTAGGTCTCTGATCCAGATATCAGTTAGTATAACAGGTAAACACAACCATAAAGGATACAATCACAACTACTGCCCTGCCCTCTCATGTTAACAGTTCACACCTCTTGACTTGAACTAGTCCATCTCAAGGTTTGATGGGTAATGTTAGACTCCAGATGTGGAACACAGCCAGACTGAGATGGACCCACACCACATGAGGAAGTCACACCTCATGACTTGAGTCATAGAAGTGTTGATACCGCTGAATGAATTTGTTATTTCGGTCAAAGGAACATCATAAAGTATCTATCTAGTATCTGGTCCCTCATACAGACTGTTAATACTACACTTTATACCATGCATACTGGAGAAATATTACATATTATTAAGTAATAATAATGTCACATAGTATTTTGCACACACACACTTATAAACGCACGTTCACGAATGCTCACACACACACACACACACACACACACACACACACACACACACACACACACACACACACACACACACACACACACACACACACACACACACACACACACACACACACACACACACGCACGCGCGCACACACACACGTGCAGTTCCACAGTGGCTGGCCAAGCAGTTGACACATCACGTGTCAAGTAGATGGAAACATTGTGGTTTCTACAGACCTGAAAACTACCCCTCAGATCTGAAGTGATGTGAACTGCTGTACTCTCTCTCACTCTCTCTATCTTCCCCCCTCTCTCAGTACCAGGCCCAGCAACTGTCTGAAACACAGGCCCCCTTAACCCCTCAGACCTCCCCTCAGACCTGAAACCCAGGCCCCCCTTAACCCCTCAGTCCTCCCCTCAGACCTGAAATCCAGGCCCTCTTTAAACCCTCAGACCTGATACCCAGGCCCCCTTAACCCCTCAGTCCCCCCCTCAGACCTGAAATCCAGGCCCTCTTTAGCCCCTCAGACCTCCCTCAGACCTGATACCCAGGCCCCCTTAACCCCTCAGTCCTCCCCTCAGATCTGAAACCCAGGCCCCCCTTAACCCCTCCCCTACAGAGCAGCAGCACTAGCTGAGTAAACCACAACCACACACATATATATGATATATATGATATACAATCACTATAAATGATATACAATCATATGGACAAACACTCCCATATACCCACATAATTTATATATAAATACATGTAAACACATGTAAAGGTATACATACATTGACCACTACTAATGTTGATAATTCTGATATTATGATGTTGGTATTACAGTACTCATATAAGAGCTAGTCACTGATTGGCTGAGAAGACACTCTCAGTACACAGGAAACCCACACTTCCTGTTGCTGTTGCCATGGTGCTGTCTGTCTGTTTGTCTGTCTTTCTGTCTACCGTTTGGCCTGAGGAAGAGAGGACATCCAAGTTATAAGTAGTTGTTCACCCATGGTGCAGCTGTTCTCCTGATGATGAACTCACATTTTACAATGAGTGCATTTCTCTCTCTGTCTATGTCCTATTTGTTTTCCCACTAATCCTGAATGAAAAGAGATTAAGAACTAGAATAGGCATAGCTGTACCATTACATCCGCTCCAGAGCATCATGGTTATTGTAGTAACTGATTGTAGTTTCTGGCCGACTTCAATTCAGGCTGTCTAAGATTGGAGAGGCTAAGATGTTTTGTGGATAAATACTACATTTTGTGACGCCTCAATTAGCTCATACAGATCATGGTGAGATTTAAATGTTATGATTACTGGATGTTCATCATTTCATCAATCAAACATTAATACTGGCAGGATACAGGTATAGAGGCCAACCTTCAGCCTCTGTCTCATGATAGGTCTCTGTCACATGATAGGTCTCTGTCTCATGATAGGTCTCTGTCACATGATAGGTCTCTGTCTCATGATAGGTCTCTGTCACATGATAGGTCTCTGTCTCATGATAGGTCTCTGTCTCATGATAGGTCTCTGTCTCATGATAGGTCTCTGTCTCATGATAGGTCTCTGTCACATGATAGGTCTCTGTCACATGATAGGTCTCTGTCACATGATAGGTCTCTGTCACATGATAGGTCTCTGTCTCATTATAGGTCTCTGTCACATGACAGGTCTCTGTCACATGATAGGTCTCTGTCACATGACAGGTCTCTGTCTCATGACAGGTCTCTGTCTCATGATAGGTCTCTGTCACATGATAGGTCTCTGTCTCATGATAGGTCTCTGTCTCATGATAGGTCTCTGTCTCATGATAGGTCTCTGTCACATGATAGGTCTCTGTCACATGATAGGTCTCTGTCTCATGATAGGTCTCTGTCACATGACAGGTCTCTGTCACATGATAGGTCTTTGTCTCATGATAGGTCTCTGTCACATGATAGGTCTCTGTCTCATGATAGGTCTCTGTCTCATGATAGGTCTCTGTCACATGATAGGTCTCTGTCTCATGATAGGTCTCTGTCTCATGATAGGTCTCTGTCTCATGATAGGTCTCTGTCACATGATAGGTCTCTGTCACATGATAGGTCTCTGTCTCATGATAGGTCTCTGTCACATGACAGGTCTGTGTCACATGATAGGTCTCTGTCACATGATAGGTCTCTGTCACATGACAGGTCTCTGTCTCATGATAGGTCTCTGTCTCATGATAGGTCTCTGTCACATGATAGGTCTCTGTCACATGATAGGTCTCTGTCACATGATAGGCCTCTGTCTCAAGAGTCTTTTCCTTCAAGGGTCAACATTGACACCAGAATGAGTGTTTGGTTGATCATGTTGCAGCAGGTTGACTTGACCAGGTGCTGCTAGTTAGGTGTTGCTATCTACAGTACAGAGACGACCTCAAAGCTGAATATTTTCCAGTGACATCACGTTGGTTTGAAACCTGTTTACCTCGATGCTAGACAATCCCCTTCATGTCACAACATGGGTTTCAGATAGAAGGTGAAAACAAGCTGAAAACGTTCCTCTCCATCGAACCAATCGCTGCTCGTATGTCCTTTCATGGTAAAGTACATCTATTCATGAACATGGAAATACACAGCAAAGACCTTGTTACTCAAAGACCCAGCTACTCTCTGACAGTCACCATCAGACCATCAGACCACCAGATGGACAGGCTGTGTGTTTCTCTGATTGCATTCTTGTGTGAGTAACTTTTTTACTGGGCCTTATAGCTGGATGATAGATGATTTCTTTATGTGGTTTTATGGTTGACTAGATTTGTTATTGCGACAGTGTTGTTTGCTGTATTTTAAATGCAGAGAAGTTCATGATGAACCAAATGGCAATGTGTAGTTCATCCTAACACTGTTCCTCTGCTACCTGTAGGTGCTGTTTCCTCCAGTCAGTTCATCCTAACACTGTTCCTCTGTTACCTGTAGGTGCTGTTTCCTCCAGTCAGTTCATCCTAACACTGTTCCTCTGCTACCTGTAGGTGCTGTTTCCTCCTGTCAGTTCATCCTAACACTGTTCCTCTGCTACCTGTAGGTGCAGTTTCCTCCAGTCAGTTCATCCTAACACTGTTCCTCTGTTACCTGTAGGTGCTGTTTCCTCCAGTCAGGATGGGATCTCTGCAGCAGAGGTGGAGCTGAGAGTCAGACCAGGAGACAACGTTGTTCTTCACTGTGATGTCAAACACCATGATAAAACACATTGGCATAGAAACAGCTCCATTGAGAATGTGGGTAATTTCAGTGTTTCAAACCAGGAAATAATGGACAATCCTGTCCCTCGCTTCTATTTCCTGTGGCGTTCTCAAAAGTTCTGGGATCTGCTGATTGAGAATGTGACTGAATCTGACCTGGGACTCTACTACTGTGGGAGCTGGAAGAAGAAGTTGTTGAACTTTGAAGGGGTTAGCGATACAGTAGAAACGTTCATATCTAACAATGGAAAAGTCAACACCAGACTTTCATTTGGTAAGAACATACTGCGATAAAACATATATTTACAGAAGTTTCTCAATCAAGTTCTTAATGTTTTCTTGTGTTTATGTCCAGAAACCAGTCCTCCTGACTGTCTGTTGCCAGAAACCAGTCCTCCAGAGCCCTCCTCCTCCCCTCCTCCTGTAGACTGTGGGCTGTGTTGGATGTTGCTGTTAAGTCTGTGTCCTGTGTCTGCTCTCCTCTCCTCTCTCCTCTCCTCCACCTGTGTCTACTCCTTCTGCAGAACAACAGGTGAACTGACTTCATTATTAATAGCATTATGTGCTCTTTCATTCTTTTATAGTATGAAGTCACTAATTCATTCATATTGTATTTTTGTATTAAGGTAAAGAACTTTCTTACCCTAACCTTTTTGTTTTTGACTACAATATTAATAACACAAAAAAAAACATATTTAACTGATTTGGCAAAACTCTTCTCCACAGCTACAACTGAGACTCAGGTTCCTCTGAACAGGACTACCACCAGGGGGGGTGACAGCAGAGAGAAGGTACTGTCACTTTACAGTAAGAGTGGGTGTTGTAGTTCTATAACAAGTGGCCATCTTTATTTGTAGTACACATTTCTTGTATCCCAGTCTTATTCCATTTTTTTACATTGTAAATTCATTAGCAACAATACATTATTTATGATGATAATATTATAAAGTTAACAGATCATTTATAAAATACATCTCTATTCTCTCTCTCTGTGAGACCTATACCATCTAACAGTGAGACCTATACCATCAATACCATCAGAGTGTGAGACCTATACCATCCATCAATACCAGTGGAGTGAGACCAATACCATCCATCAATACCCAGGCCCCCCATAACCCCTCCCCTACAGAGCAGCAGCACTAGCTGAGTAAACCACAACAACACACATATACATGACATACATGACACAATCATATGGACACACTCCCATATACCCACATCATTTATATGTAAACATTTAATTTTATTTATTTTTCATATAACCATTATTTAACTAGGCAAGTAAATTAGGAACAATATACATACATTGACCACTACTAATGTTGTTAAGTCTGATATTATGATGTTGGCATTACAGTACTCATATAAGAGCTAGTCACTGATTGGCTGAGAGGACACACTCTGTACACAGGAAAACCACACTTTCTGTTGTTGTTGCCATGGTGCTGTCATTCAGCCTGAGGAAGAGAGTCCAAATGTTATTATTGTTGTATAGGTCTCACACTGCTGATATTGATGGATGGTATAGGTCTCACACTGCTGATATTGATGGATGGTATAGGTCTCACTCTGCTGATATTGATGGATGGTATAGGTCTCACTCTGCTGGTATTGATGGATGGTATAGGTCTCACACTGCTGATATTGATGGATGGTATAGGTCTCACTCTGCTGGTATTGATGACTGGTATAGGTCTCACTCTGCTGGTATTGATGGATGGTATAGGTCTCACTCTGCTGGTATAGGTCTCACACTCTGCTGGTATTGATGGATGGTATAGGTCTCACACTGCTGATATTGATGGATGGTATAGGTCTCACTCTGCTGGTATTGATGGCTGGTATAGGTCTCACTCTGCTGGTATAGGTCTCACTTTGCTGGTATTGATAGCTGGTATAGGTCTCACTCTCTGCTGGTATTGATGGATGGTATAGGTCTCACTCTGCTGGTATTGATGGCTGGTATAGGTCTCACTCTGCTGGTATAGGTCTCACTCTGCTGGTATTGATGGATGGTATAGGTCTCACTCTGCTGGTATTGATGGATGGTATAGGTCTCACTCTGCTGGTATTGATAGCTGGTATAGGTCTCACTCTCTGCTGGTATTGATGGATGGTATAGGTCTCACTCTGCTGGTATTGATGGCTGGTATAGGTCTCACTCTGCTGGTATAGGTCTCACTCTGCTGATATTGATGGATGGTATAGGTCTCACACTGCTGATATTGATGGATGGTATAGGTCTCACTCTGCTGGTATTGATGGATGGTATAGGTCTCACTCTGCTGGTATTGATGGATGGTATAGGTCTCACACTCTGCTGGTATTGATGGATGGTATAGGTCTCACTCTGTTGGAATTGATGGATGGTATAGGTCTCACATTCTAATGGTATTGATGGATGGTATAGGTCTCACACTCTGCTGGTATTGATGGATGGTATAGGTCTCTTCTTCTTCTTCTTTGGTCTCCTCTGTCCCTGACGGATATCCAACGAGGCGTAAAACAGGTCTCCTTCCTCCTGAGAGAGAGAGAGAGAGAGAGAGAGAGAGAGAGAGAGAGAGAGAGAGAAACACAGAGATTTTACAATTAATCTGATTAATATTACTGATATATAGTCGTACATTGTGATTATTTCTTGAAATTCATCATATCATTATGTTTTACTGCTTATTCCTTTAGTTTTTAAATAAAAATGGACTACAAATCAAGTTGGCCATCAGTCAAAGAACTACAAATCTCAATTTGACTATGGCTTCTCCCTTCTCTCACTTCCCCTGGTCGTGGTCTTGTTCAGAGGAACCTGCGTCTCAGTTGCAGCTGTAGAGGAAGAGTTATCACCATTAAAACACCAAATAAAGAACACATCTGATATTGATTTGTCAATTTAACATGTTCTACATTAGTTTACCAGAGTATTAGAAAGAAGGTTTTACTGGTTGATTGATTGATTGAGTTGATAGTAAAACAAATTAAGTGAGAGTGAGTGTATACGGACTTTCTAAGTAAAATAATACATGTAGAATATTTCTAATGTAGTCAATAACTGTAGATTAGGCTATAGGATGTTCCTTACTTTAATAGTTAGTTATTCAATTAAAATCCATCACATCAACAAACTGAATGAGTGAGTTAATGTTATAAAGAGTGAAAGAGCACATACTGCTGTTAATAATCAAGTGAGTTTACCTGTTGTTCTGCAGAAGGAGTAGACACAGGTGGAGGAGAGGAGAGCAGACACAGGACACAGATTGAACAGCAACATCCAACACAGCCCACAGTCTACAGGAGGAGGGGAGGAGGAGGGGGACTCAGGAGGACTGGTGTCTGGACAAAACATTAAACACAAACAGAAGTACACTCTTAGATGATCTACTGCAGATTGAATGTTTACAGATGAACTGGAGGCTGTGTTTTATGACCTTAGATGATCTACTGCTGATTGAATGTTTACAGATGAACTGGAGGCTGTGTTTTATGACCTTAGATCAGCCTCTGGTGATTGATTCAAAATAAGATGCAGTTTCTTTGGTGTTCCTTACAATCTTTTTAACTGTTAACAATACTGTTTCTAGTAATCAATCTTGCTTCAGACCTAATCACAGTACTATTACGGCCACTGTACGTGTTGTAAATGATATTACTAATGCCCTGGTTAATAGAAAGTACTGTGCCGCCTTGTTCATAGATTTATCTAAAGCTTTTGACACTGTAGACCATGCAATACTTTTGGGGAAGCTGTCGTCAATAGGACTGGGATTGGATGCCTGTCGTTGGTTTCATGACTATCTAAAGGATAGAAGTCAGGCTGTTAGATTCAACTACATCCAGTCAGAGCCATTGGAGTTGGTTAAAGGGGTCCCACAAGGTTCAATACTTGGTCCATTACTGTTCACTCTCTACATAAACAATATCGGTGATGAGATAAGAAGGGTTAAATTCATTTATATGCTGATGACACTGTCATGTGCTCTATCGCTTCAACGGCTGACCAAGCATTATCACTATTGGAGACAGATTTTAAGATACTACAAGGGTCTTTTATACAGCTGGAACTTGTTTTAAATGCAAAGGAAACACATTTTATGATTTTTAATAGGTTCAAAAAGTTGATTTAAAATACACTTGTACGTTCAAGCTTAGATGGTTCTCAAATTAATCAGGTCTCTGCATATAAATAGTGAGGGATATGGTTGGATGATAAACTGTCTTTTAAAATGCATATTGACGAAGATGGTAAACGGCTAAAAGTCAAGCTAGGCTTCCTCTATAGAAACAGGTGTGCAACTTTTATGTCTGTTACAGATTATGGGGATATTATCTACATGCTACGGCATCAACACTTAAATCGCTGGATGCTACTTATCATTGCACACTTAGGTTTATTACAGGTGCTAGCTACAGAACTCACCACTGTGTTTTATATCAACATGTGGGTTGGACTTCGCTGTCCGTGAGACCAGAACAACATGCTTTCGTGTTTGTCTATAAAGCACCTCTGAATAAACTACCTTCTTATTTATCATCACTCATCAATATTAGAATTAGAATTCCTAAAACCAGGCCTCAAGCATGGATTACACTTGAGGCCCATGTGATTTCCACAGAGTTGGGTATGGCTGCCTTTTCCTGTTACGCTCCTTGCCTATGGAATAGCCTGCAGACTAAACTTAAACTTGAGACTCTTGTCCCCCTTGCCCATTTTAAATATTTATTGGAGGATTTTTATTTTTGTATTGCTTGTAACTGTTTCGGGTAATGCAAGTTCTTGTGCTGTTAGGGGAATAACCTATGTGTAAAGGTAACAATATGTTGCTGTACCATCTGTGATGGTTTTGTTTGTCTTGTGTAGTTTCTTAATCATTGTCCCTAAACTGTATGTGTAAACATGTATACGCAGTGCCCAGCTGTAAAATAGTCTCAGTCTGTGTTCCTTGTTGAAATAAAGGTAAAATAACTCAACCTCCTCTCATTCATGGAAACCAGACACACCAATACTAATACAATATTAATAATACTAAAGATACAGCCAGAAGATAAAGACAGAATAATAACTGTTCTCACCAAGTGAAATCCTAGTGGTGATGTTTCCATAGTGGTACAACTCTTTCTGTTTAATACCTACTTTACCTCCATCATCCACTACCTTGTTCTCCATAGTCCCACATTAGTAGAGTCCTAAGTCAGATTCAGTGATGTTCTCAATCAGTAGATCATAGGAGTTGTTAGAGGGGTTCCACACCACATTATATCCAGGAAAAGGTTTGGGATCATTGTTACGCCAGTAACAGTATCAGAGTAGCTGGGTCTGTCATTAACAGTATCAGAGGAGCTAGGTCTGTCAGTAACAGTATCAGAGTAGCTGGGTCTGTCAGTAACAGTATCAGAGTAACTGGGTCTGTCAGTAACAGTATCAGAGTAGCTGGGTCTGTCAGTAACAGTATCAGAGTAGCTGGGTCTGTCAGTAACAGTATCAGAGTAGCTGGGTCTGTCAGTAACAGTATCAGAGTAACTAGGTCTCTGATCCAGATATCAGTTAGTATAACAGGTAAACACAACCATAAAGGATACAATCACAACTACTGCCCTGCCCTCTCATGTTAACAGTTCACACCTCTTGACTTGAACTAGTCCATCTCAAGGTTTGATGGGTAATGTTAGACTCCAGATGTGGAACACAGCCAGACTGAGATGGACCCACACCACATGAGGAAGTCACACCTCATGACTTGAGTCATAGAAGTGTTGATACAGCTTAATGAATTTGTTATTTCAGTCAAAGCAACGTCATAAAGTATCTATCTAGTATCTGGTCCCTCATACAGACTGTTAATACTACACTTTATACCATGCATACTGGAGAAATATTACATATTATTAAGTAATAATAATGTCACATAGTATTTTGCACACACACACTTATAAACGCACGTTCACGAATGCTCACACACACACACACACACACACACACACACACACACACACACCACACACACACACACACACACACACACACACACACACACACACACACACACACACACACGCACGCGCGCACACACACACGTGCAGTTCCACAGTGGCTGGCCAAGCAGTTGACACATCACGTGTCAAGTAGATGGAAACATTGTGGTTTCTACAGACCTGAAAACTACCCCTCAGATCTGAAGTGATGTGAACTGCTGTACTCTCTCTCACTCTCTCTATCTTCCCCCCTCTCTCAGTACCAGGCCCAGCAACTGTCTGAAACACAGGCCCCCTTAACCCCTCAGACCTCCCCTCAGACCTGAAACCCAGGCCCCCCTTAACCCCTCAGTCCTCCCCTCAGACCTGAAATCCAGGCCCTCTTTAAACCCTCAGACCTGATACCCAGGCCCCCTTAACCCCTCAGTCCCCCCCTCAGACCTGAAATCCAGGCCCTCTTTAGCCCCTCAGACCTCCCTCAGACCTGATACCCAGGCCCCCTTAACCCCTCAGTCCTCCCCTCAGATCTGAAACCCAGGCCCCCCTTAACCCCTCCCCTACAGAGCAGCAGCACTAGCTGAGTAAACCACAACCACACACATATATATGATATATATGATATACAATCACTATAAATGATATACAATCATATGGACAAACACTCCCATATACCCACATAATTTATATATAAATACATGTAAACACATGTAAAGGTATACATACATTGACCACTACTAATGTTGATAATTCTGATATTATGATGTTGGTATTACAGTACTCATATAAGAGCTAGTCACTGATTGGCTGAGAAGACACTCTCAGTACACAGGAAACCCACACTTCCTGTTGCTGTTGCCATGGTGCTGTCTGTCTGTTTGTCTGTCTTTCTGTCTACCGTTTGGCCTGAGGAAGAGAGGACATCCAAGTTATAAGTAGTTGTTCACCCATGGTGCAGCTGTTCTCCTGATGATGAACTCACATTTTACAATGAGTGCATTTCTCTCTCTGTCTATGTCCTATTTGTTTTCCCACTAATCCTGAATGAAAAGAGATTAAGAACTAGAATAGGCATAGCTGTACCATCACATCCGCTCCAGAGCATCATGGTTATTGTAGTAACTGATTGTAGTTTCTGGCCGACTTCAATTCAGGCTGTCTAAGATTGGAGAGGCTAAGATGTTTTGTGGATAAATACTACATTTTGTGACGCCTCAATTAGCTCATACAGATCATGGTGAGATTTAAATGTTATGATTACTGGATGTTCATCATTTCATCAATCAAACATTAATACTGGCAGGATACAGGTATAGAGGCCAACCTTCAGCCTCTGTCTCATGATAGGTCTCTGTCACATGATAGGTCTCTGTCTCATGATAGGTCTCTGTCACATGATAGGTCTCTGTCTCATGATAGGTCTCTGTCACATGATAGGTCTCTGTCTCATGACAGGTCTCTGTCTCATGATAGGTCTCTGTCACATGATAGGTCTCTGTCTCATGATAGGTCTCTGTCTCATGATAGGTCTCTGTCTCATGATAGGTCTCTGTCACATGATAGGTCTCTGTCACATGATAGGTCTCTGTCTCATGATAGGTCTCTGTCACATGACAGGTCTCTGTCACATGATAGGTCTTTGTCTCATGATAGGTCTCTGTCACATGATAGGTCTCTGTCTCATGATAGGTCTCTGTCTCATGATAGGTCTCTGTCACATGATAGGTCTCTGTCTCATGATAGGTCTCTGTCTCATGATAGGTCTCTGTCTCATGATAGGTCTCTGTCACATGATAGGTCTCTGTCACATGATAGGTCTCTGTCTCATGATAGGTCTCTGTCACATGACAGGTCTGTGTCACATGATAGGTCTCTGTCACATGATAGGTCTCTGTCACATGACAGGTCTCTGTCTCATGATAGGTCTCTGTCTCATGATAGGTCTCTGTCACATGATAGGTCTCTGTCACATGATAGGTCTCTGTCACATGATAGGCCTCTGTCTCAAGAGTCTTTTCCTTCAAGGGTCAACATTGACACCAGAATGAGTGTTTGGTTGATCATGTTGCAGCAGGTTGACTTGACCAGGTGCTGCTAGTTAGGTGTTGCTATCTACAGTACAGAGACGACCTCAAAGCTGAATATTTTCCAGTGACATCACGTTGGTTTGAAACCTGTTTACCTCGATGCTAGACAATCCCCTTCATGTCACAACATGGGTTTCAGATAGAAGGTGAAAACAAGCTGAAAACGTTCCTCTCCATCGAACCAATCGCTGCTCGTATGTCCTTTCATGGTAAAGTACATCTATTCATGAACATGGAAATACACAGCAAAGACCTTGTTACTCAAAGACCCAGCTACTCTCTGACAGTCACCATCAGACCATCAGACCACCAGATGGACAGGCTGTGTGTTTCTCTGATTGCATTCTTGTGTGAGTAACTTTTTTACTGGGCCTTATAGCTGGATGATAGATGATTTCTTTATGTGGTTTTATGGTTGACTAGATTTGTTATTGCGACAGTGTTGTTTGCTGTATTTTAAATGCAGAGAAGTTCATGATGAACCAAATGGCAATGTGTAGTTCATCCTAACACTGTTCCTCTGCTACCTGTAGGTGCTGTTTCCTCCAGTCAGTTCATCCTAACACTGTTCCTCTGTTACCTGTAGGTGCTGTTTCCTCCAGTCAGTTCATCCTAACACTGTTCCTCTGCTACCTGTAGGTGCTGTTTCCTCCTGTCAGTTCATCCTAACACTGTTCCTCTGCTACCTGTAGGTGCAGTTTCCTCCAGTCAGTTCATCCTAACACTGTTCCTCTGTTACCTGTAGGTGCTGTTTCCTCCAGTCAGGATGGGATCTCTGCAGCAGAGGTGGAGCTGAGAGTCAGACCAGGAGACAACGTTGTTCTTCACTGTGATGTCAAACACCATGATAAAACACATTGGCATAGAAACAGCTCCATTGAGAATGTGGGTAATTTCAGTGTTTCAAACCAGGAAATAATGGACAATCCTGTCCCTCGCTTCTATTTCCTGTGGCGTTCTCAAAAGTTCTGGGATCTGCTGATTGAGAATGTGACTGAATCTGACCTGGGACTCTACTACTGTGGGAGCTGGAAGAAGAAGTTGTTGAACTTTGAAGGGGTTAGCGATACAGTAGAAACGTTCATATCTAACAATGGAAAAGTCAACACCAGACTTTCATTTGGTAAGAACATACTGCGATAAAACATATATTTACAGAAGTTTCTCAATCAAGTTCTTAATGTTTTCTTGTGTTTATGTCCAGAAACCAGTCCTCCTGACTGTCTGTTGCCAGAAACCAGTCCTCCAGAGCCCTCCTCCTCCCCTCCTCCTGTAGACTGTGGGCTGTGTTGGATGTTGCTGTTAAGTCTGTGTCCTGTGTCTGCTCTCCTCTCCTCTCTCCTCTCCTCCACCTGTGTCTACTCCTTCTGCAGAACAACAGGTGAACTGACTTCATTATTAATAGCATTATGTGCTCTTTCATTCTTTTATAGTATGAAGTCACTAATTCATTCATATTGTATTTTTGTATTAAGGTAAAGAACTTTCTTACCCTAACCTTTTTGTTTTTGACTACAATATTAATAACACAAAAAAAAACATATTTAACTGATTTGGCAAAACTCTTCTCCACAGCTACAACTGAGACTCAGGTTCCTCTGAACAGGACTACCACCAGGGGGGGTGACAGCAGAGAGAAGGTACTGTCACTTTACAGTAAGAGTGGGTGTTGTAGTTCTATAACAAGTGGCCATCTTTATTTGTAGTACACATTTCTTGTATCCCAGTCTTATTCCATTTTTTTACATTGTAAATTCATTAGCAACAATACATTATTTATGATGATAATATTATAAAGTTAACAGATCATTTATAAAATACATCTCTATTCTCTCTCTCTGTGAGACCTATACCATCTAACAGTGAGACCTATACCATCAATACCATCAGAGTGTGAGACCTATACCATCCATCAATACCAGTGGAGTGAGACCAATACCATCCATCAATACCAGCAGAGTGAGACCTATACCATCCATCAATACCAGCAGAGTGAGACCTATACCATCCATCAATACCATCAGAGTGTGAGACCTATACCATCCATCAATACCAGTGGAGTGAGACCAATACCATCCATCAATACCAGCAGAGTGAGACCTATACCATCCATCAATACCAGCAGAGTGAGACCTATACCATCCATCAATACCATCAGAGTGTGAGACCTATACCATCCATCAATACCAGTGGAGTGAGACCAATACCATCGATCAATACCAGCAGAGTGTGAGACCTATACCAGTCATCAATACCAGCAGAGAGTGAGACCTATACCATCCATCAATACCAGTAGAGTGTGAGACCTATACCATCCATCAATACCAGCAGAGAGTGAGACCTATACCAGCCATCAATACCAGCAGAGTGTGAGACCTATACCATCCATCAATACCAGTAGAGTGTGAGACCTATACCATCCATCAATACCAGTAGAGTGTGAGACCTATACCATCCATCAATACCATCAGAGTGTGAGACCTATACCATCCATCAATACCAGTGGAGTGAGACCAATACCATCGATCAATACCAGCAGAGTGTGAGACCTATACCATCCATCAATACCAGCAGAGAGTGAGACCTATACCATCCATCAATACCAGTAGAGTGTGAGACCTATACCATCCATCAATACCAGCAGAGAGTGAGACCTATACCAGCCATCAATACCTGCAGACTGATACCATTACCCTCCATCAATACCAACAGAGTGTGAGACCTACACCAATATAGCTGGGAGGACAAGGTTTGACAACAACAGTTTTAATGCTTTTACTTAATTTTGGGGGAAATATGTTTTACTTTTTATTATGAGATTTTTCATGTTTTACTTTTATCGGTAACCTTTTAATAATAATAACAATAGTGATTTAGAAAATGTTGTTAAGCTCAGGGAATAATGGTTAAATAGCTCTTGTTATGGTTTTTGTAGGTGTTAAAGTTCATTGTTTTCATTTGTAAGTGTATTGATATGTGTTAATGTAGCTGAATAAACATTGATTCAGTTTAATTAGATTTAATTTAATTATTTTTTTGTCTCCCCTTAAAGTCTCTGAGTACAAGGTCATTGTCATAATTACAGCCGTGTTGAAGAGACCAAACTGCAGCAGGTGAAATGTGTATATATATATATATATATATAAGAGCAAAGTATCCACGGGAAAAACCAATAAACAGAAACGACTAACATGCTACGTACATACCAAAACTAGCAGTGTTAGCACAACCCCAAGTGACAAACATACTCCTAATTATATGACTCCCAATCAGGAACAACGATAACCAGCTGTCCCTGATCGGGAGCCACACAGACCCACATAGAAATACAACACCCAGAACACACATACACAGACATACTCTGCCACATCCTGACCAAAACTACACAACAACACACTCTGCTGGTCAGGACGTGACGGTCATGATATTTGGTTTGACAAATGCTCCAGCAAACCAATCAGATGTATTTGAGGGTGTGGCTTAGATGTGAAGGGGTGTGGTTAAAATACAAAGAGGGTGTGGTTTTAGAAGCTAGGGGGGTTTGGCTTTAGATATAGAATAACTTTCTTCAAAGTAATGACTCGGGATGTCGGTTATGAAGATTAAAGTTATTTTTTGTATTAATACTTGGGCAGAACCCAACAACTTTATAAACTCCAACACTGGTTCAGTGATGTCTGTGTTGTTTGCTGTGAGCTGTACAGTGACCTGACGACTGGACTTGAGTTCTGTATTCACCTCTTCTGGAACCTCATCATCAGTCTCCTCTGACTGATCGGGTGATGTCAGAATGCTGGCTCTGTTCCAACATAGCTGGCTCTGTGTCATGTTTCAAATACTTTGTCCTCTTGTAGGGAGGTCAGCTGGATTTGTTTTCCCTTCAATATGTGACCCTGACTCTGGATTGGTCAAGGACTGGAACTCTGTCACTCAGTTTACAAAAAACTCTTTCTGTTTCTGAGCTGAGCTCCAAATCCAACACAGCACTCCTCGAGTCTGTCCACATTTTGATCTGGTTTAGTTCCATTTTCAGGGTGGTCATCAATTTTCAGGGTGGTCATACATTTTCAGGGTGGTCATCAGATTGTTTTCTAGTCTGCCTCCACAAAACAATGCATAGTCAATATCTGGGCTTAGTAACACAGGCTTGCTATACTATTGTGAAGGCAGTTACTGTGGTCGTAATCATTATATAGTTAATTCAACGAAACGGGAAGGGTAATATACTTTATTTCAAATACAAGGGGAGGGTTAGGGGAAAATACTTGGAATTATGGGAAGGGGGTACATGTTTTTAATGATATCTCAAGTTGGAACACCACTCCCCCTAGGAATTGATTATTTATTTTATGGGCTGTGTCTAAATCCACCACATCCGCTTATGGCGGCCTTCCACATCTGAGGTGGAAGGTGGCCGAACTACAGGGATGTTTGTCAGACCATGAGATACCCGAAATCGGTCATCTCACGAAAGGGCTGTATCGTCCAAAATGGTTCAACTCCTCAGTCCTCCCCTAAGACCTGAAGCCAAGGCCCTCTTAACCACTCAGACCTGAAACCCCCCTTAACCCCTCAGACCTGAAGCCAAGGCCCTCTTAACCACTCAAACCTGAAGCCCCCCCCCTTTAACCCCTCAGACCTGAAGCCAAACCCCTCGTAACCCCTCAGTCTTCCCCTCAGACCTGAAGCACCCTCTTAAGCCCTCAGTCCTCCCCTCAGACCTGAAACCCAGGCCCTCTTATGCCCTCAGTCCTCCCCTCAGATCTGAAACCCAGGCCCCCCTTAAGCCCTCAGTCCTCCCCTCAGACCTAAACACAAGGCCCTCTTAACCCCTTATACGTCCCCACAGACTTGAGGCCGAGAGCAGACTCAAGAAGCAGAATATACCATATACCCACATACATATTTATATATATGCACACATGTAAACACATGTAAACATATATATACATTGACCCCCACTAATGTTGTTAAGTCTGATATTATGATGCTGGTATTACAGATCTTATATAAGAGCTAGTCACTGATTGCCTGAGAAGACACACTGCATACAGGAAACCACACTGACTTCCTGTTGCCATGGTGCTGTCTGTCTGTCAGCCATTTGGCCTGAGGATGAGAGTACATCCAAGTTATAACAAGTTGTATATGTTTATTTCTCACATATGTTATTTACATTTACATTTAAGTCATTTAGCAGATGCTCTTATCCAGAGCGACTTACAAATTGGTGCATTCACCTTATAATATCCAGTGGAACAACCACTTTACAATATTGCATCTAAATCTTTTACATGCCCACTATTCATTGATATCAACAGAGCAGCATCAACCAGGATAAAAAGAACTACAACAGCTTAACATGGTTATACCAACACATCACCTAGTGCATCTTGGGTATTGTAATAGCAGAGTGTTAATAGCAGAGTGCAGAGTGTTATGGTCTAATGTGTTATGGTCTAGTGTTATGGTCTAGCAGAGTGTTATGGTCTAATACTTAGTGTTTAGTCTCCATGTTATCAGAGTGTTATGGTTTAATACTTAGTGTTTAGTCTCCATGTTATCAGAGTGTTATGGTCTAATACTTAGTGTTTAGTCTCCATGTTATCAGAGTGTTATGGTCTAATACTTAGTGTTTAGTCTCCATGTTATCAGAGTGTTATGGTCTAATACTTAGTGTTTAGTCTCCATGTTATCAGAGTGTTATGGTCTAATACTTAGTGTTTAGTCTCCATGTTATCAGAGTGTTATGGTCTAATACTTAGTGTTTAGTCTCCATGTTATCAGAGTGTTATGGTTTAATACTTAGTGTTTAGTCTCCATGTTATCAGAGTGTTATGGTTTAATACTTAGTGTTTAGTCTCCATGTTATCAGAGTGTTATGGTCTAATACTTAGTGTTTAGTCTCCATGTTATCAGAGTGTTATGGTCAACCACTGGACTGGGGTCAGTAGCGTCATCTGTGTGTCCCAGTTTAGAGACCTGTCTGACTGTCAGGTTACCTGAAATAATTCATAAATCAGGGGCAGGATTTGATTTATATATTTAACTGTATAAAAAAAGCAATGCTCAATGTTCAAATAAGCAAACATGAGGTCAATCATGATGATCTAACTCAGTCATCAAAATCAGTGTTTGTTTCTTCATTGAGTGTTTATAGGTCTCTTAAGGTGTTGCTATTTAAGGAAAACACCTCAAAGCTGAATATTTTCCATTGACGTCACGTTGTTGGGAAACCTGTTTACCTCGATGCTAGACCTGTCACAACATGGGTTTTAGAGAAAAGGACCACGAGCTGAAAACTTTCCACTCGATCGAACCAATCGCTGCTCGCATGTCCTTTCATGGTAAAGTACATCTAGTCATGAACACGGAAATACGCAGCAAAACCTTGTTACTCAAAGACCCAGCTACTCTCTGACAGTCACCATCAGACCATCAGACCACCAGATGGACAGGCTGTGGGTCACTCTGATTGCATTCTTATGTGAGTAACTTTTTTGCTGAAGAATGCTGATTCCTTGATGTGGTTTTATGGTTGACTAGATGTGTTATTGAGATAGTATGATGACTGTGATGTTTGTTATATTTCTGCATGTAGAGAAGTTTATGATGAACCAAATGACAATGTGTACTTCATCCTAACACTGTTCCTTCCTCTGCTACCTATAGGTGCTGTTTTTTCCAGTCAGTTCATCCTAACACTGTTCCTCTGCTACCTGTAGGTGCTGTTTCCTCCAGTCAGTTCATCCTAACACTGTTCCTCTGCTACCTGTAGGTGCTGTTTCCTCCAGTCAGTTCATCCTAACACTGTTCCTCTGCTACCTGTAGGTGCTGTTTCCTCCAGTCAGTTCATCCTTACACTGTTCCTCTGCTACCTATAGGTGCTGTTTTTTCCAGTCAGTTCATCCTAACACTGTTCCTCTGTTACCTGTAGGTGCTGTTTCCTCCAGTCAGTTCATCCTAACACTGTTCCTCTGTTACCTGTAGGTGGTGTTTCCTCCAGTCAGTTCATCCTAACACTGTTCCTCTGTTACCTGTAGGTGGTGTTTCCTCCAGTCAGTTCATCCTAACACTGTTCCTCTGCTACCTATAGGTGCTGTTTTTTTCCAGTCAGTTCATCCTAACACTGTTCCTCTGTTACCTGTAGGTGCTGTTTCCTCCAGTCAGTTCATCCTAACGCTGTTCCTCTGTTACCTGTAGGTGCTGTTTCCTCCAGTCAGTTCATCCTAACACTGTTCCTCTGCTACCTGTTGGTGCTGTTTCCTCCAGTCAGGATGGGATCTCTGCAGCAGAGGTGGAGCTGAGAGTCAGACCAGGAGACAACATCACCCTCTATAGTGACTGTAGAACAACAAATGCAATGTACACAGTCTGGTTCAGGAATTGGTCTCATGAGCACCAGCCTCCTCTTGTTATTACATATGTTATTACATATTATGAGAACATCACTGCATCTGACCTGGGACTCTACTACTGTGGTAATCTGACCTGGGACTCTACTACTGTGGTTATCTAACCTGGGACTCTACTACTGTGGTAATCTAACCTGGGACTCTACTACTGTGGTAATCTGACCTGGGACTCTACTACTGTGGTAATCTGACCTGGGACTCTACTACTGTGGTAATCTGACCTGGGACTCTACTACTGTGGTAATCTGACCTGGGACTACTGTGGGACTATAGAGAGTAATATGGAAAAATGAAAAACGTATTGAACAGAAAAATGTCTACCACAATGGACATGTCATGAGAAGGCTTTCATTTGGTAAGACCAATGCATTATTCTTTATTTATTTAATGGCTGTATATTTGGTTTTGGTATAGCATGTCTGGTTCCTTGAATGAGAGGAGAATGAGCTCTATGATCGTAGTCCCGCATTTTTTCCTGTGTGTTTTGTTCAGATGCCGGAACATCTGACGTAGACTGTGGTCTGTGTTGGATGTTGCTGTTCAGTCTGTGTCCTGTGTCTGTTCTCCTTTCCTCCCTCCTTTCCTCCGTCTGTTTCTACTCCTTCTGCAGAACAACAGGTAAACTCATTCTCACATTTGTAGTGAGGATTCCCTTTTTCACTTATTCATTTTTTATGTCTGGTTATTCCTAATGAGTCTTACTTATTATTATAAGAATTACCTATGTTTTTAACCTTTGTGTTTTTACCACAATAAGTAAACATCTACCAACTTTTAACTGATATGTCCTAGTTTGACCTAAAACTGTTGTTTAATGGTGATAACTCTTCTTCTGCAGCTCCAACTGAGACTCAGGGGAGGTGACAGCAGAGAGCAGACTGCTGTCAAAGTGGGTGTTGTAGTTTTATTTTAAGAAGTCATCTTAATTTGTAGTCCATGCGTTTGGTAACCCTGCCTTATTGAAATAGTATTTTCAATGGTAGATAGACACATAAAAAACAGAAGACAAAAAGCAACAATACATAATGTCAAATCCTAATGTGTGATGATATATCATTACAATTAACAGCTTATTAATAATCTCTCTCTCTCACACTCAGTCACTCACTCACTTCAGTACCTACACAGCCAGAAGACCTATACAAATGTAGCTGGTATGACGACAGTGTTGATATTTTTAAGTTACTTAATTTTGAAATAATTTAATACCAGTGATATTTTTTCCAACTTTTGTATGTAACCTTTTAATAATAATAACAATAGTGATTTAGAAAATGTTTTAAAGCTCAGCGAATAATGGTTAAATATCTCTTGTTATTGTAACGGTTGTTGCAAGGAGAGGACCAAGGTGCAGCGTGGTAGGTGTTCATCATGTTTATTAGTTCTGAGCAATGAATCAAAAACAAAATGGAACAAAGCGCAACAAATCTGTCAGGTGAAAAACACAATACAGAAAACAACTACCCACAAAAACCCTGTGGGAAAAGGCTACCTAAGTATGGCTCCCAATCAGAGACAACAATAGACAGCTGTCCCTGATTGAGAACCATACCCAGCCAAAACAAAGAAATACACAAAACATAGAAAAGGGGACATAGAATGCCCCCCCCCCCCCCCCCCCCCCTAGTCACACCCTGGCCTAACCAAAATAGAGAATAAAACCCTCTCTATGGCCAGGGCGTGACAGTTATAGTTTTAGTTTGTAATAGTAGTTGTGAAAGTTTATTGTATTTCATTTGTAGGTGTATTGATATGTGTTAATGAGGCTAAATAAATATTGATTCAGTTTAATTGATTTAATTTCATAATTTCTTTGTCTTCCTTTAACTTCTCTAGGGTAGGGGGCAGTATTTTGACGTCCGGATGAAAGGCATGCCAGTAGTAAACTGCCTGCTACTCAGACTCAGAAGGTAGGATATGCATATAATAGTGGATTTGGATAGAAAACACTTTGAAGTTTCTAAAACTGTTTGAATGATGTCTGTGAGTATAACAGAACTCATATGGCAGGCAAAAACATGAGAAAAATCCAACCAGGAAGTGTGGAAATCTGAGGTTTGTAGTTTTTCAAGTGATTGCCAATACAGTATACAGTGGCTTAGGGTTCATTTTGCACTTCCTACGGTTTCCACTAAATGTCAACAGTCTTTAGAATGTTGTTTCATGCTTCTACTGTGAATGGGGAGGGAATAAGAGCTCCTGGAAGTAGATGAGTGAAAAAATGACATGAGCTCAGAGGCGCGCACTCACGTGAGAGTTAGCTGTGTTCCTTTTCTTTTTTGAAGCCATTGGAATTGTCCGGTTGGAATATTACTGAAGATTTGTGATTAAAACATCCTATATATTGATACTATACATCGTTTGACATGTTTCTACGAACGTAAATATAACTTTTTTTGACTTTTCGTCGTGACATTTTGCGCGCGCTTCCTGCATTTGGAGTAGTGGACTAAACGCGTGAAAAAAAAGGACATATTTGAACATAAATGATGGACTTTATCGAACAATACAAACATTTATTGTGGAACTAGGATTCCTGGGAGTGCATTCTGATGAAGATCATCAAAGGTAAGTGAATATTTCTAATGTAATTTTTGTCATTTCTGTTGACTCCAAAATGGCGGGTATCTGTATGGCTTGTTTTGATATCTGAGTACTGTTCTCAGATTATTGCAAAATTTGCTATCGCCGTAAAGCTTTTTTGAAATCTAAGAGAGCGGTTCCATTAACCTGTTAGGGCTAGGGGGCAGTATTGACACGGCTGGATAAAAAACATACCCGATTTAATCTGGTTACCACTCCTACCCAGTAACTAGAATATGCATATACTTATTACATATGGATAGAAAACACCCTAAATTTTCTAAAACTGTTTGAATGGTGTCTGTGAGTATAACAGAACTCAAATGGCAGGTCAAAACCTGAGAGATTCCTTTACAGGAAGTGGCCTGTCTGACCATTTCTTGAACTTCTTTTCGATCTCTATCATTTACTAAGGATCTCTGCTCTAACGTGACACTTCCCACGTCGTCCATAGGCGCTCAGAGCCCGGGAAAAAACAGAATGTCGTCATTCCAGCCCCAGGCTGAAACACATTATCGCCTTTCTCAAGTGGCCGATCAAGGGACACTGGGCTTATGCGCGTGACCCGACCGCCCCCGCCTTTGGGATTTTTTCCTCGCAAGCGTCCCACCTAGCCCATAGAGGTTAACCTCTTACATCTCGACGTTCCGCTAGCGGAACACCTGCTCCAATATCCAATGATAGGCGTGGCGATTATTACAAATTCCTCAAAAATACAAAAACTTCAATTTTTCAAACATATGACTATTTCACAGCATTTTAAAGACAAGACTCTCCTTTATCTAACCACACTGTCCGATTTCAAAAAGGCTTTACAGCGAAAGCAAAACATTAGATTATGTCAGCAGAGTACCCAGCAAGAAATAATCAGACACCCATTTTTCAACCTAGCATATAATGTCACAAAAACCCAGAAGACAGCGAAATGCAGCACTAACCTTTGATGATCTTCATCAGATGACACACCTAGGACATTATGTCATACAATACATGCATGTTTTGTTCAATCAAGTTCATATTTATATCAAAAAACAGCTTTTTACATTAGCATGTGACGTTCAGAACTAGCATACCCCCCGCAAACTTCCGGAGGAATTTGCTAACATTTTACTAAATTACTCACGATAAACGTTCACAAAAAGCATAACAATTATTTTAAGAATTATAGATACAGAACTCCTCTATGCACTTGATATGTCCGATTTTAAAATAGCTTTTTGGTGAAAGCACATTTTGCAATATTCTAAGTACACTGCCCAGCCATCACGGGCTAGCTATTTAGACACCCGGCAAGTTTAGCACTCACCAATATCAGATTTACTATTATAAAAGTTTGATTACCTTTTGTTGTCTTCATCAGAATGCACTCCCAGGACTGCTACTTCAATAACAAATGTTGGTTTGGTCCAAAATAATCCATCGTTATATCCGAATAGCGGCGTTTTGTTCGTGCGTCCCAGACACTATCCGAAATGGTAAATCAAGGTCGCGCGCATGGCGCAATTCGTGACAAAAAAAATCTAAATATTCCATTACCGTACTTCGAAGCATGTCAACTGCTGTTTAAAATCCATTTTTATGCCATTTTTCTCGTAAAAAAGCGATAATATTCCGACCGGGAATGTCCATTTAGCTAAACAGAGGAAAGTAAACAAAGCTTTCGGTCGACGCGGGCACGAGCCTGAGTCTCACAGTACTGTAACCAGCCACTACCCAAACGCGCTACTTTGTTTCAGCCAGAGCCTGCAAAGCCACGATTCTGCATTTTGCCGCCTTCTGAGAGCCTATGGCAGCCGTAGGAAGTGTCACGGGACGGCTAAGATCCTCACTCTTCAATAAACAGAGACAAGAAGAACGACACCTTGTCAGACAGGCCACTTCCTGCATGAAATCTTCTCAGGTTTTGGCCTGCCAAATGAGTTCTGTTATACTCACAGACACCATTCAAACAGTTTTAGAAACTTTGGAGTGTTTTCTATCCAAAGCTAATAATTATATGCATATTCTAGTTTCTGGGCAGGAGTAATAATCAGATTAAATCAGGTACGTTTTTTATCCGGCCGTGAAAATACTTCCCCCTAGCCATAACAGGTTTTAATATGAGTAGCCTCATGTCCTGACTGGGGTTTCCGTTAACCGGTAATAGCTGGCTTTTGACCGATAAAACATTTGAAAAGCAAATAAATAAAATTGAATACCGGCCAATTGTCTCGGAGAAGAATAAAAAATCCCATTAAAAAATAATGCTTATTAGCCTAGGTCTACTGGTTGTATGAATTTGGGATCTATCGTCCCACAACTGTCCCAGAGTCTGTGTGGAATAGGCTATTTATTTTCTCTGCAAGCTGACCAATAGAATAGGTCAACTTTTCTACAATGGGGGAAACTCGTCTTGTTGGCTGAGGGAAAGTAAATGTCTTCAAAGTGCGCATCAGAATTAGGGAAGAAGGACCACACATTGTTGCATCCTTGACTTGCATGTTCTGTTGATATTAATTAATTACCATAATATAAATATGATAGTCATTCTGAGCACCGTGGGTGGACACCCTAATCAGGTTACACACCCAATGCATATGGGTCAGGTAAATTTACCAAATGTTCGGTAATTTCAAGTGTGGATGTCAAATGTCTACAGCCTAACAGAAACCCTGCTCTTGAGCCACCGTGTGTGTTCCATGGCTCAGAAGGCAGCAGGAATGAGGAGCAGAAACAAAGCTTTGGAGGCCACCATCAGGACCCAGCTCAGACCACAGTCGGCAGACACACCACAGTCAGGACATTCACAAGAGTTGATGGTGGGGGAGTCCTCTGTACAGTAGAGAGGTGATGGTGGGGGAGTCCTCTGTACAGTAGAGAGGAACAACATCACTACACAGCTTACTGTGTATGGTTAATATAACCTATCATCTAGTCCCCTGGATACAGTTACTACCAACTACATGTTGTTTTCACATGAACTTTAAAAAGCTTCAGAACATGTTTACAATCAGAGGAACATGGACTTTACTGGATGTTCACACATGAAACAAGGAACACATTTTTACCAATTAAAATCCAAGTGGTGACCTTTCCATAGTGGTAGACCTGAATCTCCTCTTCATCATTCGTCACCTTAGTCCCACAGTAGTAGAGTCCCAGGTCATGCCCCTTCGTTGGGAGGATGGTCAACAGTAGTAGACCAGCTTTACTCCACACACAGAGTTGCAAACAAATCTCTCCCTCGCCTTCCATTTGGCAAATTTGAACATAATTCTATCCTCCTGATTCCTGCTTACAAGCAAAACCTAAAGCAGGAAGCACGAGTGACTCGGTCAATAAAAAGTGGTCAGATGAAGCAGATGTTATTGAGCTACAGGACTGTTTTGCACAGACTGGATTATGTTCTGGGATTCTTACGATGGCATTGAGGAGTACATCACATCAGTCACTGGCTTCATCAATAAGTGCATCGATGGTGTCATCCCCACATTGACTGTACACACATACCCCAGCCAGAAGCCATGGATTACAGGCAACATCCGCACTGAGCTGAAGGGTAGAGCTGACACTTTCAAGGACGGGACTCTAACCCTGACGCATATAATCAAATCAAATGAAATGTATTTATATAGCCCTTCTTACATCAGCTGATATCTCAAAGTGCTGTCCAGAAACATATAAGACATCCCGCTATGCCCTCCGACAAACCATAAAAGAGCCAAAGCATCAATACAGGACTAAGATTGAGTCGTACTACACTGGCACCGATGCTCATCAGATGTGTGTGTCTCCAGGTGTATCGAGGGGTTTCCTCCTGCCAGGGTTAAGGCTGTGTGTGTGTTCGGATTACCAGGAACTCTGAGCTTGTGCTGACCAACTCGCAAGTGTCTTCACTGACATGTTCAACCTGTCCCTGACTGAGACTGTAATACCAACATATTTCAAGCAGACCACCATAGTCCCTGTGCCCAAGAACACTAAGGTAACCTGCCTAAATGACTACCGACCCATAGCACTCACGCCTGTAACCATGAAGGTCTTTGAAAGGATGGTCATGGCTCACATCAACACCATTATCCCAGAAACCCTAGACCCATTCCAAATGGCTAAGGACCCTGGGACTAAACACTTCCCTCTGCAACTGGATGCTGAACTTCCTGATGGGCAGACCCCAGGTGGTAATGGTAGGTAAAAACACATCTGCCACGCTGATCCACAACACGGGGGCCCCTCCTGTTCTCCCTGTGCACTCGTGTCTGGCCATGCAGTCATAACTCCAACACCATCATTACGTTTGCAGATGACACAACAGTGGAAGGCCTGATAACTGACAACGATTAGACAGCCTAAAAGGAAGAGGTCAGAGACCTGGCCGTGTGGTGCCAGGATAACAACCTCTCCCTTAAACTTATCAAGCCAAAGGAGATTATTGTGGACTACAGGAAAAGGAGGACCAAGCACGCCCCCATTATTTTTGAAGTGGCCAGAGTGGAGCAGGTTGAGAGCTTCAAGTTCCTTGGTGTCCACATCAACAACAAACTATCATGCTTCAAACACACCAAGACAGTCTCTGAAGAGGGAACGACAAAGCCTATTCCCCCCCAGGAGACTGAAAAGATTTGGCATGGGTCTTCAGATCATCAAAAAAAATATACTGTTGCACCATTGAGAACATCCTGACTGGTTGCATCACATCCTGGTATGGCAACTGTTTGGCCCCCGACCGCAAGGCACTACAGAGGGCAATGCGTATGGCCCAGTACATCACTGGGGCCAAACTTCCTGCCATCCAGGACCTCTATACCAGGTGGTGTCAGATGAAGGCCCTAAAATGTTCAAAGACTCCACCCACCCTAGTCATAGACTGTTCTCTCTGCTACAACATGGCACGCGGTAACGGAGCGCCAAGTCTAGGTCCGAAAGGCTTCTTAACAGCTTCTACCCCCAAGCCAAAAGACTCCTGAACATCTAATCAAATGGCTTCCCATACTATTTGCATTGCCCCCCTCCCCCTCCCCCTTTTTACGCTGCTGCTTCTCTCTGTTAATAATCTATGCATAGTCCCTTTAACTCTACCTACATGTACATTATACCTCAATTACCTTGACTTACCAGTGCCCCCTCACATTGACTCTCTACCGGTACCCCATGTACAGTATATAGCCTCGCTAATTTAATTTCACTGCTGCTCTTTTACATTTGTTATTTTCTACTTAAAGCTTATTTTTCTTAAAACTGCATTGTTGATTATGGGCTTATAAGTAAGCATTTCACTGTTATATTTGGGCATGTGACTGTTGGGTTAGGTTCCTTGTTCCTTGTCAATCATTGACTTATTGTTGTTGCCGGGGTAGGTTCCTTGTTCCTTGTCAATCATTGGCTTATTGGTGAAATCAACAGTCTGACAATATCATCATTAAGTAAATTAATCAAACCTTTATTAATGCAATTGCAGACAGCTAACAGCTAACAATGGAAACACATAATGTATGTTTCAGAGTAAGTTCTGCACCCAACCTAAAGGCACAGCTGATTATATACATTTGATCACTCCCTGGTGGTATAATCACCAACGTCAGTGTATGTGTGCAGCAGTAAACTGAGGTTACCTTATAAAGTAACCTAGTACAGTAGCTTCTCTGAATTCATTAGCATTGTCCACTGTCACACAAGATCAACATGTCAAAACCAGACAGTGGTTACTTCTCTTTATCTAGTTTCAGTCTGACTCAGACCCAGCCTGCAGGTCACTCTCACAGCAGCCAGGGCTTAACCACAAAGACTAATATATATGCTTGTACAAATTATAGTGGAAGAGTTTTAGACACATAGCAACAGTATCTATTATAAGGCCTGCAGCAAACAGGTTTGACTTTTCTGTGGTCGTTGTAGATAGCAACACCTAAATAGCAGCACCTGGTCAAGTAAACCTGCTGCAACATCATCAAACACAACATGAAGAACCAAACACTAATGTTGATGTAACTGTTGACCCTTGAAAGAGAAGACACTTCTGACAGAGACCTATCATGAGACAGAGACCTATCATGTGACAGAGGCTTATTGTTGGCCTCTATAGCTGTAGCCTGCCAGTATTAATGTTTGATTTATCAAATTATGAACATCCAGTAATCATAACATTTAAATCTCAACATAATATGTATGAGCTAATTGAGGCATCCCAAAATGTAGTATTTATCCACAAAACATCTTGGCAACAAATAGGACATAGAAAAAGTGAGAAACGCCCTCAGTGTGAAATGTGAGTTCATCATCAGGAGAATAGCTGCACCATGGCAACAGAAACAGGAAGTAAGTGTGGGTTTCCAATGTGGTGAGTGTGTCTTCTCAGACAATCATGACTAGTTCTTAAATGAGTACTGGAATTCCAACACCATAATATCAGACTTATCAACATTAGTAGTGGTCAATGTATGTACATGTTTAAATGTGTTTATATGTATATATATATATATAAGGACTATGCATGATATACAATCATATGGACACACCCCCATATACCCAACTCACACACACACACACACACAAATATATATATATGTATATACACACATACATATATGTATGTATGTGTGATACTGTTAAAGGTGTGTCCATATGATTGCATATCATGCATAGTCCTTTTTGTGTTGTTGCTACTCTGATACTGTTACTGACAGACCCAGCTACTCTGATACTGTTACTGACAGACCCAGCTACTCTGATACTGTTACTAACAGACCCAGCTACTCTGATACTATTACTGACAGACCTAGATAATCTGATACTGTTACTGACAGATCCAGCTACTCTGATACTGTTACTAACAGACCCAGCTACTCTGATATTGTTACTGACAGACCCAGATAATCTGATACTGTTACTGACAGACCCAGCTACTCTGACACTGTTACTGACAGACCCAGCTACTCTGACACTGTTACTGACAGACCCAGCTACTCTGAAACTGTTACTGACAGACCCTGCTACTCTGATACTGTTACTGACAGACCAAGCTACTGTAATACTGTTACTGACAGACCCAGCTACTCTAATACTGTTACTGACAGACCAAGCTACTCTAATACTGTTACTGACAGACCCAGCTACTCTGATACTGTTACTGACCGACCCTGCTTCTCTGATACTGTTACTGACAGACCCAGCTACTCTGATACTGTTACTGACAGACCCAGCTACTCTGATACTGTTACTGACAGACCCAGCTACTCTGATACTGTTACTGACAGACCCAGCTACTCTGAAACTGTTACTGACAGACCCAGCTACTCTGATAGTGTTACTGACAGACCCAGCTACTCTGATACTGTTACTGACAGACCCAGCTACTCTGATAGTGTTACTGACAGACCCAGCTACTCTGATAGTGTTACTGACTGACCCAGCTACTCTGATACTGTTACTAACAGACCCGGCTACTCTGATACTGTTACTGACAGACCCAGCTACTCTGATACTGTTACTGACAGACCGTGCAACTCTGATAGTGTTACTGACTGACCCAGCTACTCTGATACTGTTACTGACAACCCAGCTACTCTGATACTGTTACTGACAGACCCAGCTACTCTGATACTGTTACTGACAGACACAGCTACTCTGATACTGTTACTGACAGACACAGCTACTCTGATACTGTTACTGACAGACCCAGCTACTCTGATACTGTTACTGACAGACCCAGCTACTCTGATACTGTTACTGACAGACCCAACTACTCTGATACTGTTACTGACAGACCCAGCTACTCTGATACTGTTACTGACAGACCCAGCTACTCTGATACTGTTACTGACAGACCCAGCTACTCTGATAGTGTTACTGACAGACCCAGCTACTCTGATAGTGTTACTGACTGACCCAGCTACTCTGATACTGTTACTAACAGACCCAGCTACTCTGATACTGTTACTGACAGACCCAGCTACTCTGACACTACTCCTCAGACCTGAAACCCAGGCCCCCCTTAACCTCTCCCCTACAGAGCAGCAGCACTAGCTGAGTAAACCACAACCACACACATAGTGATATATGAACCCACACATATGTTTTCACAAATGTGAACAGATCTACACACATTTAAACAAATGTAAACATATACATACATCGACCACTACTGACGTTGATAAGTCTGATATTATGATGTTGGTGTTACAGTACTCATATAAGAGCTAGTCACTGATTGGCCAAGAGGACACACTCAGTACACAGGAATACCACACTGACTTCCTGTTGTTGATTTCATGGTGCTGTCATTCAGCCTGAGGAAGAGAGTCCAAACATTGTTATTACAAGTTCATTTGTCACATATATCTCTCCCCTTCACACATATTGACTAGAGTGTGGATGTTAACTGATTGGCCACTGTTCATTGATAAACACAGAGATCATTCATCAGATGGGATAAGAACAACTGTTTAACACTGGGTATATAGCACATCCTCCAATGCATCTTGGGTATTGAAGTTTACTATTATCACCACCATAGTTTAGTGTTCCAAATAAAATGGTCAACCATGAAAAATAACACTATCTCTATTCACTAATTAAAAGTCAGTTTTAAAACTCACTAGTTGAATGCTATATATTCATGAATGCTAATTGGCTATATATATGAGACAATATACCACAGGTACAATGCAAACAACTTATTTACTGTTCTAATTATGTTGGTAACCTGTTTATAATAGCAATATGGCACCTTGGGTGGTTGTGGTATATGGCCAATATATCAAAGCTAATGGCTGTATCCAGGAATTCTGTGTTAAAGGTCTAAAGGTCTACTTTAGGTCTAACATTAGACCTACTTCCTGACTACAGGTATGAAGGTCTACTTTAGGTCTAACATTAGGACTACTTCCTGACTACAGATATAAAGGTCTACTTTAGGTCTAACATTAGGGCTACTGCCTGATTACAGTTATAAAGTATTATAGGTCTATTAGCCTATTTTTAGCCTCTGTATAAGTGTATTTTCTGGTTTAAAGGTTAACTCAGTCATCAAAATGTGTGTTTGTTTCTTCGTAATGTCTATAGGTCTCTTAAGGTGTTGCTATCTAAGGTGAACACCTCAAAGAAGCTGAATAATTTCCATTAAATTCACGTTATTGTGAAACCTGTTTACCTCGATGCTAGACCCCCTCTTCATGTCACACGAAAAGGTTTTCAGGGAAAAGGACCACAGGCTGAAAACTTTCCACTCGATCGAACCAATCGCTGCTCGTATGTCCTTTCATGGTAAAGTACATCTAATCATGAACACAGAAATACACAGCAAAGACCTTTTTACTCAAAGACCCAGCTACTCTCTGACAGTCACCATCAGACCATCAGACCGCAACATGGACAGGCTGTGTGTCACCCTGATTGCATTCTTATGTGAGTAACTTTTTTACTTGGTCTTATAGCTGGATGAAAGCTGATTTCTTGATGTGGTTTTATGGTTGACCAGATTTCTTATCTCATTATTGTGATTTTGTGATGACTGTGGTAAAGACATGACGTTTACATTTTCATGTGGAGAAGTTTATGATGTCAAAGTGACATTCTGTGATTCATCCAAACACTGTTCCTCTGCTACCTGTAGGTGCTGTTTCCTCCAGTCAGTTCATCCTAACACTGTTCCTCTGCTACCTGTAGGTGCTGTTTCCTCCAGTCAGTTCATCCTAACATCTTTGGTATTGGTTTCCTTGAATGAGAGTTACGCCAAAGTAAATGTATCTTATTTTGAATCAACCCTCTGAGACTAATCTAAACTCATAAAATGTCCCCTCAAACTGATGTTTAACCAACCAAGAGTCATGACTAACAATAGATTATTGAGAAGGTCTTGATTGTTTCTAAGAGTGTAGTTCTGTTTCTGTTTAATGTTTTGTCCAGAAACCAGTCCTCCTGAGCCCTCCTCTTCCTCCCCTCCTCCTGTAGACTGTGGGCGAAAAAAGATTCTCAATGAATTTCTTAATGTTTTCTTGTGTTTATGTCCAGAAACCTGTCCTCCTGACTGTCTATGTCCAGAAACCAGTCCTCCTGACTGTCTATTGCCAGAAATCAGTCCTCCTGAGCCATCCTCGTCCTCCCTTCCTCCTGTAGACTGTGGTCTGTGTTGGATGTTGCTGTTCAGTCTGTGTCCTGTGTCTGCTCTCCTCTACTCCGCCTGCGTCTACTCCTTTTACAGAACAACAGGTAAACTGACTCTCTCACTCTCTCAGTCAGGATTGACTTTTTCACTCATTCATGTTTTAAGTCTGGGTACTCCTAATCAATCTTACCTATTATTTAAATAATTACCTACGTTTTAAACCTTTGTTTTTTTTTTAAATCATTTAGACCGCAATATTTAAACATCTACCAACTTTAAACTGAACTATGCTAGTTTGACCTCAACTTGGTGTTTTAATGATGCTAACTCTTCCTCTGCAGCTCCAACTGAGACTCAGGTTCCTCTGAACAGGACTTCAACCAGGGTAAGTGACAGCAGAGAGCAGACTACTGTCAAAGTGGGAATTGTAGTTTTATTTTGGGAAGCCATCTTAATTTGAAGTCCATGTGTTTGGTAACCCAGTATTATTGAAATTGTATTTTAAATGGCAGATATAGTCATAAAAAACAGAAGGTAAAAAGTAACAATACATAATGTATAATCCTAATGTATGATGATAAATCATTAATATTAACAGATTATTATTATCTCTCGCGCTCATACTTCAGTACATACACATCTATCAATACCAGCAGAGTGTGAGACCTATACCAGTCATCAATACCAGCAGAGTGAGACCTATACCATCCATCAATACCAGCAGAGCGTGGGACCTATACCAGCCATCAATACCAGCAGAGTGATACCATTACCATCCATCAATACCAGCAAAGTGTGAGACCTATACCAATGTAGCTGGGAGGGCATTATTTTTAAGAGTTACTTAATTTTTTTTAACCTTTTCATACAAGTGATTTTTTAAAAAACTTTTGTCTGTAACCTTTTAATAATAATAACAATAGTGATTTAGAAAATGTGGTTAAGATCAGGGAATAATGGTTAAATAGCTGTTGTTACAGTCTTAGTTTGTAATTCTAGGTGTTAAAGTTCATTGTTTTCCATTTGTAAGTGTATTGATATGTGTTAATGTAGCTGAATACATATTGATTCAGTTTAATTACATTTTATTTGATTATTTATTTGTCTCCCCTTAACTTCTCTTAGAGCGTGAGGTCATTATATTTGGTTTGACAAATGCTCCAGCAAACCAATCAGAGCAATTTGAGGGTGTGGGTAGATGTGAAGGGTTGAGACTTTGGTGAAGAAGGTGTGGCTTAGAAATAAAGAGGGTGTGGCTTTAGAGGATGACTGAGATGCATATAAAGAGCATGGAGGTTAAGGGGTGTGACGTATATGTTAAGGGTGTGATTTATATGTTAAGGGTGTGATTTATATGTTAAGGGGTGTGGTTTATATGTTAAGAGGTGTGATTTAAATGTTAAGGGGTGTGGATTATATGTTAAGGTGTTTTTTAAATGTTAAGGGGTGTGGTTTATATGTTAAGGGGGGGAATTTATATGTTAAGAGGTGTGATTTGAATGTTACGGTGTGTGATTTATATGTTAATGTGTGTGGTTTATATGTTAAGGTGTGATTTAAATGTTAAGGTGTGTGGTTTATATGTTAAGGTGTGTGGTTTATATGTTAAGGTGTGTGGTTTTTTGTTAAGGTGTGATTTAAATGTTAAGGAGTGTGGTTTATATGTTAAGAGGTGTGATTTAAATGTTAAGAGGTGTGGTTTATATGTTAAGGTGTGATTTAAATGTTAAGGGGGGTGGTTTATATGTTAAGGGGTGTAATTTATATGTTAAGAGGTGTGATTTAAATGTTAAGATGTGTGGTTTTAGTGGAATACAGAGTTGTTGAGTAGAACCAGAGTAGTTTCTATGGTTTCATAAACATGAAGCCCAGGGCTCTTTAACCCTGTTCCTGGAAAACTACCATCCTGTAGGTTTTCACTCCAACCCTAATCTAGCACAATAATATTTAGCTCGTTGATAAACTGATTCGGGTTAGTTACAACTGGGGTTGGATATCCCTGACCCTGTATATGGTTGAACATTTTCAGTTTTAAATGAAGCTCCGTGAAGCTTTCAGTGAAAGCACATTATCAATAGAGTTACATAGTGAAACCAGATTAATTATACTACATTATCAATGGAGTTACATAGTGAAATCAGGTGAATTATACCACATCATTATAGTAACATAGTGAAATCAGGTTAATTATACCACATTATCAATAGAGTTACATAATGTAATCAGGTTAATTATACTACATTATCGATAGAGTTACATAGTAACATCAGGTTAATTATATCACATTATCAATAGAGTTACATAGTGAAATCAGGTTAATTATACCACATTATCAATAGAGTTACATAGTGAAATCAGGTTAATTATACCACATTATCAACAGAGTTACATAGTGAAATCAGGTTAATTATATCACATTATCAACAGAGTTACATAGTGAAATCAGGTTAATTATACCACAGTATCAACAGAGTTACAAAGTGAAATCAGGTTAATTTTACCACAAAACAGTAGTCTCTGAAAAAGCATGATTTAATTCCAGAAGATAACCATTACATGTATTTTCACCAAATACTAATCATACATGAAAAGTAGATAATTTCATCTGAATGAAGAGCAGATACAACAGAAAGTGCATGTTCAATCTATTAAAAGTAGAAAATAAATGTAAAAACTTTGAATGCAACCAAATTAAAGCCTTTTGGTGACACTTCCTTAGTGGTTGGCATTTTCTGATCAATATCTGCATTTTTCCCAGATCAGATTACCACAGTAGAACAGTCCCAGGTCAGATCATCACAGTAGTGCAGTCAAATGTCAGATTACCACAGTAATACAGTCCAAGGTCAGATTATCACAGTAGTAGAGTCCCAGGTCAGATTACCTCAGTGTTAGAGTCCCAGGTAAGATTACCACAGTAGTACAGTCCCAGGTCAGATTACTACAGTAATACAGTCCAAGGTCAGATTACCACAGTAGTAGAGTCCCAGGTCAGATTACTACAGTAGTACAGTCCCAGTTTTAGATTACTATAGTAGTACAGTCCCAGGTTAGATTCCCACAATAAAAAAGTCCAAGGTCAGATTACCACAGTAACACAGTCCCAGGTCAGATTACCACAGTAACACAGTCCCAGGTCAGATAACCACAGTAGTACAGTCCCGGGTCAGTATACCACAGTAGAACAGTCACCAGTCTGGTTTCCAAAGTATTACAGTCCCAGGTGAGATTACCACAGTAGTAGAGTCCCAGTTCAGGTTACCACAGTAGTTCAGTCCCAGGTCAGATTACTACAGTAGTACAGTCCCAAGTTAGATTACAACAGTAGTAAAGTCCCAGGGCAGATTACTACAGTATTAGAGTCCCAGGACAGATTACCAGAGTAGTACGGTCCCTGGTAATATTACCACAGTAACACAGTCCCGGGAAAGATTACCACAGTAGTACGGTCCCTGGTCAGATTACGGCAGCATTAGAGTCCCAGGTCAGATTATCATCGTAGTAGATTCCCAGGTCAGATTACCACAGTAGTGGAGTCCCAGGTCTGATAACCACAGTAGTAGAGTCCCAGGTCAGAGTACCACAGTAGTAGAGTCCCAGGTCAGATTACCACAGTAGTAGAGTCCCAGGTCAGATTACCAGAGTAGTAGAGTCCCAGATCAGATTACCACAGTAGTAGAGTCCCAGGTCAGATTACCAAAGTAGTACAGTCCCAAATGAGAATACCACAGTAGTTCAGTCCCGGGTCAGATTAACACAGTAGTACAGTCCCAGGTCAGATTATCACAGTAGTAAAGTCCCAGGTCAGATAAGCACAGCAGTAGAGTCACAGGTCAGATTATCATTTTAGTTTATTCCCAGGTCAGATTACCACAGTAGTAAAGTCCCAGGTCAGATTTCCACAGTTTTAGAGTCCCAGGTCCGATTACCAGAGTAGTAGAGTCCCAGATCAGATTACCACAGTAGTAGAGTCCCAGGTCAGATTACCAAAGTAGTACAGTCCCAAATGAGAATACCACAGTAGTTCAGTCCCGGGTCAGATTAACACAGTAGTACAGTCCCAGGTCAGATTATCACAGTAGTAAAGTCCCAGGTCAGATAAGCACAGCAGTAGAGTCACAGGTCAGATTATCATTTTAGTTTATTCCCAGGTCAGATTACCACAGTAGTATAGTCCCAGGTCAGATTACCAGAGTAGTACAGTCCCAGGTCCGATTACCACAGTAGTATAGTCCCAGGTCTGATTACCACAGTAATACAGTCCCAGGTCAGATTACCACAGTAGTACAGTCCCAGGTCAGAGTACCAGAGTAGTACAGTCCCGGGTCAGATTAACACAGTAGTACAGTCCCAGGTCAGATTACTACAGTGTTAGAATCCCAGGTCTGATTACCACAGTAATACAGTCCCAGGTCAGATTACCACTTTAGTAGAGTCCCAGGTCACATTACGACAGTAGTAGTGTCCCTGTTCCTATTACCACAGTAGTATATTCCCAGGTCAGATTACCACAGTAGTAGAGTCTCAGGTCAGAATACCACAGTAGTACAGTTCCAGGTTAGATTACCACAGTAGTACAGTCCCAGGTCAGATTACTACAGTGTTAGAGTCCCAGGTCAGATTACCACAGTAGCATAGCCCCAGGTCAAATTACCATAGTAGTAGTCCCAGGTTAGATTGCCACAGTAGTACAGTCCCAGGTCAGATTACCACAGCAGTAGAGTCCCAGGTCAGATTGTCATTGTAGTAGATTCCCAGGTAAGATTTCCACAGTAGTACAGTACCAGGTCAGTTTAATACAGTATTAGAGTCCCAGGTAAAATTACCACAGTAGTACACTCACAGGACAGATTACCACAGTAGTAGAGTCCCAGATCAGTTAACCACAGTGGTAGAGTCCCAGGTCAGATTATCACAGTAGTACAGTCCCAGGTCAGATTACCATAGCAGTAGAGTCCCAGGTCAGATTACCACAGCAGTAGAGTCCCAAATCAGATTACTACAGTTGTTGGAGGTTCCCTGGGCATTTTACCACAGTAGTACAGTCCGAGGTCAGATTACCACAGTCGTACAGTCCGCGGTCAGATTACCACAGTAGTACAGTCCCAGGTCAGATTACCACAGCAGTAGAGGCCCAGGTCAGATTACCACAGCAGTAGAGTCCCAACTCAGATTACCACAGTTGTTGGAGGTTCCCTGGGCAGATTACCAAAGTAGTACAGTCCCAGGTCAGATTACTACCGTATTAGAATCCCAGGTCTGATTACCACATTAATACAGTCCCAGGTCAGATTACCACTTTAGTAGAGTCCCAGGTCACATTACTACAGTAGTGGAGTCCCAGGTCAGATTATTATCGTAGTAGATTCCCAGGTCAGATTACCACAGTAGTACAGTCCGAGGTCAGATTAACACAGTTGTACAGTTCCAGGTCATATTACTACAGTATTAAAATCCCATGTCAGATTACCACAGTATTACAGTCCCAGGTCAGATTACTACAGTAATACAGTCCAAGGGTCAGATTACCACAGTAGTAAAGTCCCAGGTCAGATAAGCACAGCAGTAGAGTCCCAGGTCAGATTATAATTTCAGTCGATTCCCAGGTCAGATTACCACAGTAGTAGAGTCCCAGGTCAGATTACCACAGTAATATAGTCTCAGGTCAGAATACCACAGTAGTAGAGTCCCTTTTCAGATTACCACAGTAGTAGTGTCCCAGGTCAGATTACCACAGTAATACAGTCCCAGGTTAGATTACCACAGTAGTAGAGTCTCAGGTGAAAATACCACAGCAGTAGAGTCCCAGGTCAGATTACCACAGTAGTAGAGTCCCAGGTCAGATTACCACAGAAGTAGAGTCCCAGTTCAGATTACCACAGTAGTAGAGTCCCATGTCAGATTATGTCCTGGAAAATAGTCTTAAAATATAACACTTTTACAAGAACTTGTAAATTCAATATAGACTTTAATACAGAGTAGCAAAGCCGAGCTGGTCCGCGGTAACAACTGACTTCCCCAAGCTCGGCTCTGCTTTTTATACATACATTTCATATGGTACATCCTTTATTTAAATGTCATTTCTCTTAGGTTTTCTGGCACCATTATCTTTCAACCCTATGCATAACGCCCAATTTTTAGGATAACGCCCACATCTGCTTTCGATTTATATTATAATGGTGGCTGAAACCTCCTTATGTTGATACAAAAAATACTGCATGTCTTGCATGCTCATCCTTTTCTCTGTGCCCCTTTGTCTGACTATCTTGAATGTATTTTGGGCCCTTTCTGCATAACTCAAGTACAGTTGTCAGGTCGCTATGCCTTCCACTGTGGCCTGTTGCTCTATCAGAACCAGATGTCATCTTCTCCTCCTATAGCCAATGTATTTATGTTCTTTCTCCTTCAGCACAGCTGCTTATCTCCCACATAAATCCCTCCTCTGGGACTAATTAGTCCCACACCAAAATAATATCTAAATACAAGCGACAAGGATGGAAGCAGAATGAATCACACACAGAATAATGAACATTAGAACTATATGTGAAATAAGATATAGACATAAACTGGACCAAACATCTCCAATCCAATAACATATACAGGAGTAAAAGACCCAGTCAAACTTAGAAATTAAAATTAAAACACACATAATAAACCAATATATTATGATGAAGCAATGAGCATGTAGTACATAGCCTTGCCTGAGGTCATCTCAGTTATGTAGAATATAGAGAGAATAATTACATTAATGGGAATTGGGACAGAATAACAAGCCTTAAGTCGTAAAATAAAAGTAACAAGACAACTTTCCAAATTGAGACACTCTAACACGATCCTCCCTCGCGGACACCTCTCTAACAGAAAATTGGCATCATTACCCATCTCTGCTAGAAGATTAAGGACATGGTCTGTAGAAACTCGTAACCGGAATACCCTCTGTTACCTAGCGTATAATAAATTATCCTCATTTAGGAAGGCAAAACTAGCTTGAATTAAAAGAATAGTCATACATTTAAATATGTATAAAAACCCAAACACACATAAAACACAACAAAAACTTTAGGCTTATTCAAGGATATACTAGATTTCATATCATGGGAGCACATTCCTCATTTTCACAGATAGGACAATCCCCTCGATGGCACATAGCACAGTACAGGGGATCAGCATGATGGTAATGCCCTTCGCTACAATCTTTGGAGCACCACTTGCAACGATTAAACTGAGGGCATTTTGTGTGTACATGAACAAGCACATATTAATCCGAGCCAGGTGCTTTGGCATACACAGGAAGACCACAAGGAAGCCAATCATGGCACTCATAACCTCCTCCACGTATCACTCCATGAAGACAGTTAGGATTACCAAAAGGGCAATCAAGGGGTCCTCCAACAGCATTGCAAGGTTTTCCATTCCTATTCATATAATGTCCAGGGTTACCAGGAACTGGATTGATTATAATATGTGTATCTAGTATGCGATCTTTAAACTGATTACCCGATAACCTTACTCTCGAACCCTTCATATATCTTGGGTTGGCTCTACGCACTGACATCTGTTTAACAGTGGTCTTGACCAAAAAGGATCTTATCATTGGCAGAACACAACAAAATACAATGCCCAATGCCACTAGATCTCCACCCAACATGATAGCCAGTCTAGTAAACATAGCACCCCATTTTCCCAAAGCTAGGTCCAACCAATCCAAGACATGAGAATCAAATCCAGCATTAGCCTTTACTTCTGCTCTTAACCCTTTAAGTTTAGTCATAGCAAGGGAAAATAATCCATTAGGTGCAGTGTTATTGGGAATGAAAGTACAGCAAGCATCTCCATACATTACACAAACTCCCCCCTTCTCTGCTAAGAGCCAGTTGAGAGCCTGTCTATTCTGCCATGTCATTTTGCTAGTGGCCCTTACTTGTTCTCCCAAGGCTGTTAAAGCCGAGTCAGTGTAATTAATAAATCTTTGTTGATTGTAGTATATATAATTCATCCACTCTAAGTTCTTGTTGGGTGTTATCCAGAAAAATATAGATTCAAATCCAGATTTAATCTCATCTCTGGCCTTAAATTCATTGGGCACACCTCTAGGTTGTCCAATTGCATCAAGGTACACTCTAGGATCTGATTCATACTCCCTTTTAACTCTAGTTTTAACATGTTCCTCCTGAGGTGCTTTGATGATGGTAACCTGTTGGACTGCTCTGACTAAAGCACACAACCCAGTCCATCCTTCAGGAAGAACATTCAGAAGTCTGTTCTCTCCACACATCCAAAAGCTATCAGTAATACCTCTATCTTGGTTCTTTAACATAGTAAGAGATAGTGTAACCTGAGTAATGTGACCACACAGACCCCTTCTATTTATAATTAAACCTTTCTCACTAAATTTGCGAACCCCTGCAACTTCTAACACCCAGATAGTATCACATTTAACAGTTGTGTTTCCTACATTAATTCCATCCGTACCATGGCTATAGAAACATTCGTATATTCCCTTAACAACAGTACTTTTGTCTATTTGGGGTCCATCCAATTCAGTTCTAATGTTATAAGTTGCACATTCTTTATCAGCCAACACAGTCTCATTTAACATAATCTTACCCCTGGTACTACCCAATGCAATTCTACATTCTATGTTGCATAAAGGAATATGGTACTTTTTCTGAACACAATTAGCATTTTTCCAATTAGCACAGTCGTCAAATGGTTCAGGTACTATCAAAAGATCAGACAAAGGTGACTTGCTGCATAAAATACAATTGTCCATTCTATGTTGGTCTGCCGTATACCTAGCCCATTTATACCAGTCATTCTTTACCACTTCTTCCATTGTTTTGTCCTTGAATGGTTCTGGGTCTAACATACTTGTTATTGCATCAGTGTTTTCGTTTTGAGATAGGCTGTTAGTGTTTGTCAACAAGTTCCAAATGTCCATAAAAAAACCTGATTCTGATGCTTCTGGTTTCTTTGTGGGTATAGTGGATTTCTCACCCAGAGTAGTAGTTGGTACTCTAGTAGTAGCTACTGTGGTGTTAACAGCAGCTGCCACAGTTGTCGTGGTTCTAGTCGTTGCAAGCACCTCCTGTTTGGGTGCCGGTGTAGATTCGATTTTAATGATGGTTGAACTGCTCCCTTCAGTCAGTCTTGTCTGTGTTATTTCAACTATAAATTATTCTCCTTCAATGGGTTCAATCTTATTCATGGTGAGCACCCATTCATCTTCTTCTTTGGTTATTGTTAGGTCACATCCTTTCGGGTCCCAGATCACTTCTCCCTTCATCTGATGATGTGTCCATCCACAGAATGCAATCTCAGGTAGGGGTTTAATCCTATAGACTGCAACTGATCTCTGTTCTTCTGTTTCTGTTAAGATTTGAGGTGGGACTAGAATGCTAACCTTGTTTGTTCTTCCAGATTGTTCAGCAGGTTCTTCTCTTTTCTGCCTGCCTCTATCATGCTGTTTGATTGCACGTGAGTCTGTTGTGTCTTCACCAATGTTCACTGATTCATGTGCTGTGTCAGTGTCAATGTTCTTCCCTTTTCTTACTGCCAAATGTTTATCGAGGGGACCAGACAAGAGCCGAAAAGTCAATTGAGGGGAAATCCCCTTGTCCTTCGGCCCTCGGAGCGTTTCCTTCTTCTCCTCTTTGAGAGATTTCTCCTCCCGCTGCTGGAGTGGCTTCTCCTCCTCCTGCCTGGGTAGCTTCTCCTTCAGTGGCTCCTGTTGGGGTGGCTTCTCCTACAGTGGCTCCCCCTTCTTCTGTTTGGGGAGCTCCCTCCTCTGACCCATTTGGGCTCCTGTCTGGAAAGGCATCAATTCCAGGGAAGAGATGTTCCCATTCTCTAGGGTGTACTTCTGGGTCCCATTGTATAGGGCTTCCGCCAGGGATATCTGCCACAGTAGGTATATCACCAGGAATATCAGGCATGTCGTTTTCCCCCCACCCTGGAGTCTCTGGTCCCACAGGATTGAATAGTGGTGGTTCGCCGGTTTCTTCTCCCGCCCTGTCTCTCCTTTTGCTTCTTCTGAGAGCAGTTGGCGGTGTATTAGTCGTGTCTTGGCTTCCACTTGGCCTATTAGCTTCCTGGCCTCCTTCCGGAGCCTTGATCTCTTCCGCTGCTCCCGCTCCGTTTGGGCCCCTGTCTGGTGTATCAGCATCCTCTGGGTCCTCATCTCTGTATGGTTGTATCCTTCTTTCTGTTGGGACTCTGGTGCAGTGGTTTAGATGATACCACGTCTTGCTGCCTTTCACCTGGACGGCTGTTGTCGTTGCTTTGGCCACCTCGTAGGGTCCTTCTCTCCTCGGCTGATCCTACTTCCTCTGGAACACCCGAATGTAGACCAGGTCCTCTGGTATCACCTGGCGTGGCCCCTCTGGTCTCGGCTAAGGTACTTTCTTTTTCTCCTGTGAATATATAGCTTCGTGTATCTCAGATAGGTGTTTCACATATGATTTTAATTATTTTTCTAGTATATCTAGAGAGGGACCTTTGTATAGTCCTCCTAGTGTTGGCACAGGCAAGGGTCGACCCGTAAGCATTTCATGCGGTGACAAATGCGTGTTTCTGTTAGTTTCCATGCGACAACTCATTAGTGCAAGCGGCAAAGCATCTATCCAATTAAGCCCTGTGGATAGGCAAATCTTTATTATTTTATTTTTCAGCGAGCCGTTAGCTCTCTCTACGATACCTTGCGATTGGGGATGATACACACATCCTAGTCATTGTTTCATCCTTAACTGTTGTATTATGATTTTTACCACTTTTTGTATAAACGTTGAGCCATTGTCCGAGCTGATTTCTGATGGGATACCAAACCTAGGTATTATTTATTTTGATAAGAATTTTATCACGGTGCCTGCTCCTTGATCAGCCGACGGTATTGCTTGTATCCATCTGCTAAACCTATCTACGATGACCAGAATGTATCTTTTACCATGTACAGGTTTTATCATATCTACGTAATCCATCACAATGTGTCGGGATGGACCTTCTGGAACCGGTATGTGACCTATGGGCGTGGTTATACCTTTACGTATGTTGTTTTTCGCACATATTTCGCATTTTGACAAGATCTCATCTACTGTTGTCTGTAGATAAGGTGACCAAAAACCTTGTTTTTTGATTTGTCTCACTACCTCCCCCTTGCACAATGATCTAGATCATGTGCTTCATTAATAAGCAAGGCCAATAAGGTAGTGGTGGCAAGTATGGCACCATCATGTGTTCTCCATACCCCATGTCTGTCGACAGAGGCTCCCCTCTGTACCCAGGTATTTTTCTCAGTAATTGTGGCATGAGCCTGAATTTGATTCAACTCAGCTGGAGTTGTGAGTGGTGCAATTCCAATTACATCCAGCAAAGGTACAGTTAAAATAGGGACAATACATCTAGATGCCTTTTTGGCAGCTTCATCAGCTGCATTAGTACCCCTAATAACAAAGTTGTTACCTTTTTTGTGTGCTTGACATTTTATTATGGCCAATTTTCTAGGATACATTAACCTCTCTGGGCTAGGCGGGACGAATTCGTCCCACCTACGTAACAGCCACTTTAAGCCTGTGGCGCGATTTTCAAAACCTTAAAAATCCTATTACTTCAATTTCTCAAACATATGACTATTTTACAGCTATTTAAAGACAAGACTCTCGTTAATCTAACCACACTGTCCGATTTCAAAAAGGCTTTACAACGAAAGCAAAACATTAGATTATGTCAGCAGAGTACCAAGCCAGAAATAATCAGACACCCATTTTTCAAGCCAGCATATAATGTCACCAAAACCCAGAAGACAGCTAAATGCAGCACTCACCTTTGATGATCTTCATCAGATGACAACCCTAGGACATTATGTTATACAATACATGCATGTTTTGTTCAATCAAGTTCATATTTATATCAAAAACCAGCTTTTTACATTAGCATGTGACGTTCAGAACTAGCATACCCCCCGCAAACTTCCGGGGAATTCGCTAACATTTTACTAAATTACTCACGATAAACGTTCACAAAAAGCATAACAATTATTTTAAGAATTATATATACAGACCTCCTCTATGCACTCGATATGTCCGATTTTAAAATAGCTTTTTGGTGAAAGCACATTTTGCAATATTCTAAGTACATAGCCCAGGCATCACGGGCTAGCTATTTAGACACCCGGCAAGTTTAGCACTCACCATAATAGACCTCCCACTCTGAGGGTATCAATACCCTCAGGCTATATACAGGGGTACCTGTACAGAGTCAATGTGGAGGCTATATACAGTGGGTACCGGTACAGAGTCAATGTGGAGGCTATATACAGACGTTAGTACAGAGTCAATGTGGAGGCTATATACAGGGGGGGTACCAGTACAGAGTCAATGTGGAGGCTATATACAGGGGGTACTGGTACAGAGTCAATGTGGAGGCTATATACAGGGGGGTACCAGTACAGAGTCAATGTGGAGGCTATATACAGGGGTACTGGTACAGAGTCAATGTGGTGGCTATATACAGGGGGTACCAGTACAGAGTCAATGTGGAGGCTATATACAGGGGTACTGGTACAGAGTCAATGTGCAGGATATATACAGGGGTACCTGTACAGAGTCAATGTGGAGGCTATATACAGGGGTACTGGTACAGAGTCAATGTGGAGGCTATATACAGAGGTTAGTACAGAGTCAATGTGGAGGCTATATACAGAGGTTAGTACAGCGTCAATGTGGAGGCTATATACAGCGGTACTGGTACAGAGTCAATGTGGAGGCTATATACAGGGGGTACTGGTACAGAGTCAATGTGGAGGCTATATACAGGGGTACTGGTACAGTGTCAATGTGGATGCTATATACAGGGGTACCTGTACAGAGTCAATGTGGAGGCTATATACAGGGGGGTACCAGTACAGAGTCAATGTGGAGGCTATATACAGAGGTTAGTACAGAGTCAATGTGGAGGCTATATACAGGGGGGTACCTGTACAGAGTCAATGTGGAGGCTATATACAGGGGTATTGGTGCAGAGTCAATGTGGAGGCTATATACAGGGGTACCTGTACAGAGTCAATGTGGAGGCTATATACAGGGGGGGTACCGGTACAGAGTCAATGTGGAGGCTATATACAGGGGTACCAGTACAGAGTCAATGTGGAGGCTATATACAGTGGGTACCGGTACAGAGTCAATGTGGAGGCTCTATACAGGGGTACTGGTACAGAGTCAATGTGGAGGCTATACACAGAGGTTAGTACAGAGTCAATGTGGAGGCTATATACAGGGGGGGTACCAGTACAGAGTCAATGTGGAGGCTATATACAGGGGGTACTGGTACAGAGTCAATGTGGAGGCTATATACAGGGGGGGGTACCAGTACAGAGTCAATGTGGAGGCTATATACAGGGGTACTGGAATGGAATATTTAGAATTTTTTGGTCACGAAATGCGCCATGTTCGTCACCCTTATTTACCCTTTCGGATAGTGTCTTGAACGCACGAACAAAACGCCGCTATTTGGATATAACAATGGATTATTTGGGACCAAACAAACATTTGTTATTGAAGTAGAAGTCCTTGGAGTGCATTCTGACGAAGAACAGCAAAGGTAATAAAATTTTTCTTATAGTAAATCTGACTTTGGTGAGTGCTAAACTTGCTGGGTGTCTAAATAGCCAGCCCTGTGATGCCGGGCTATCTACTGAGAATATTGCAAAATGTGCTTTCACCGAAAAGCTATTTTAAAATCGGACATATCGAGTGCATAGAGGAGTTCTGTATATATAATTCTTAAAATAATTGTTATGTTTTTTGTGAACATTTATCGTGAGTAATTTAGTAAATTCACCGGCAGTGTTCGGTGGGAATGCTAGTCACATGCTAGTCACATGCTAATGTAAAAAGCTGGTTTTTGATATAAATATGAACTTGATTGAACAAAACATGCATGTATTGTATAACAATGTCCTAGGGTTGTCATCTGATGAAGATCGTCAAAGGTTTGTGCTGCATTTAGCTGTGGTTTGGGTTTATGTGACATTATATGCTAGCTTGAAAAATGGGTGTCTGATTATTTCTGGCTGGGTACTCTGCTGACATAATCTAATGTTTTGCTTTCGTTGTAAAGCCTTTTTGAAATCGGACAGTGTGGTTAGATTAACGAGAGTCTTATCTTTAAAATGGTGTAAAATAGTCATATGTTTGAAAAATTGAAGTTTTTGAATTTTTGATGTATTTGAATAACGCACCACGGGATTACACTGGCTGTTGAGTAGGTGGTACGCAAGCGTCCCACCTAGCCCAAAGAGGGTAAAGTGACCATTGCGGAATATATAGAACTTGTTGAATAAAGTATTAAACAAGGCACATATAGTATATACTGATGTGTGAAGTAGAGAGATAAAACATACAGATAGGCATAAGATATACTTTTAGGTTAAAATAAACTCAGGCTATTAGAATAAGTAACAACAAATACATGGTATAGGGTCTGTAGTACTTACTAGAGATATTACTACACCATAAAGGACAGTAGGGGGAAGCAGTGGGCAACTAAACACTTTGAAGCTGCTGAACCCTTTGGAGATTACAGTCTGAGGGAGGACAGAAGTATCAGGTAATAAACATTAGAAGAGAGTAGGCTTGAAGAAAATCTGGTAAAATAGGAACTTGGACTGAGAATAGATAGAGTGAAACAGGAGCAAAGCAATGAGTAGCAATCAGATAGGATATAGTGAGTGAATAAATATAAACAAAAAGGATAGACATTATAAAGAATTAAATCAAAAGGAAAACAAGATAGCAAGGAGGATTTAATAAATTAAAGCTAAACTGTAGCCAGTCAATAAAATGAACAAAACACCAGTAGAAATATTAGGGATTAGACACCCCCTAAGTGTAACGGCTGTCAGGAGAGAGAGTAGACCAAGGCGCAGCGGAGTTAGTGTTCATCATGATTGTATTTAATTAACATAAGAACACTATACAAAAACAAGATAACCGACAGCAAAACAGTCCTGTTCGGAAATAATCTAAACAGAAACAATTACCCACAAAACCCCAACGGAAAAACAGGCACTTGTGTGACTCCCAATCAGCAACAACACTCTACAGCTGTGCCTGATTGGAAGCCACACGGCCAAAATCAATGAAACAAACCAACATAGAAAAATGCACATAGAACACCCACCCAATGTAACACCCTGGCCTAACCAAAATAAAGAACAAAAACCCCTCTCTATGGCCAGGGCGTTACACTAAGTAAAGAGGAGTTAACCTGTTAGGGCTAGGGGGCAGTATTGACACGGCTGGATAAAAAACATACCCGATTTAATCTGGTTACCACTCCTACCCCAGTAACTAGAATATGCATATACTTATTACATATGGATAGAAAACACCCTAAAGTTTCTAAAACTGTTTGAATGGTGTCTGTGACTATAACAGAACTCAAATGGCAGGTCAAAACCTGAGGGATTCCTTTACAGGAAGTGGCCTGTCTGACCATTTCTTGAACTTCTTTTCCATCTCTATCTTTTACTAAGGATCTCTGCTCTAACGTGACACTTCCTACGTCGTCCATAGGCGCTCAGAGCCCGGGAAAAACCTGAATGTCGTCATCCCAGCCCCAGGCTGAAACACATTATCGCCTTTCTCAAGTGGCCGATCAAGGGACTCTGGGCTTAGGCGCGTGACCCGACCGCCCCCGCCTTTGTGATTTTTTCCTCTGTTTGCCGAAAAGGAGATTCCCGGTCGGAATATTATCGCTTTTCTACGAGAAAAATGGCGATAAAAAATTGATTTTTAAACAGCGGTTGACATTGCTTCGAAGTACGGTAATGGAATATTTAGAATTTTTTTGTCACGAATTGCGCCATGCGCACGACCCTTCTTTACCATTTCGGATAGTGTCTGGAACGCAACGAACAAAACGCCGCTATTCGGATATAACGATGGATTATTTTGGACCAAACCACCATTTGTTATTGAAGTAGCAGTCCTGGGAGTGCATTCTGACGAAGACAACAAAAGGTAATCAAACTCTTTATAATAGTAAATATGATTATGGTGAGTGCTAAACTTGCCGGGTGTCTAAATAGCTAGCCCGTGATGCCTGGGCTCTGTACTTAGAATATTGCAAAATGCGCTTTCACCAAAAAGCTATTTTTAAAATCGGGACATATCGAGTGCATAGAGGAGGTCTGTATCTATAATTCTTAAAATAATTGTTATGCTTTTTGTGAACGTTTATCGTGAGTAATTTAGTAAAATGTTAGCGAATTCCCCGGAAGTTTTTGCGGGGGGTATGCTAGTTCTGAACGTCACATGCTAATGTAAAAAGCTGGTTTTTGATATAAATATGAACTTGATTGAACAAAACATGCATGTATTGTATAACATAATGTCCTAGGCGTTGTCATCTGATGAAGATCATCAAAAGGTGAGTGCTGCATTTAGCTGTCTTCTGGGTTTTGGTGACATTATATGCTGGCTTGAAAAAATGGGTGTCTGATTATTTCTGGCTTGGTACTCTGCTGACATAATCTAATGTTTTGCTTTCGTTGTAAAGCCTTTTTGAAATCGGACAGTGTGGTTAGATTATCCTCTATGGGCTAGGCGGGACGAATTCGTCCCACCTACGTAACAGCAACTTGAAGCCTGTGGCGCGATTTTCAAAACCTTAAAAATCCTATTACTTCAATTTCTCAAACATATGACTATTTTACAGCTATTTAAAGACAAGACTCTCGTTAATCTAACCACACTGTCCGATTTCAAAAAGGCTTTACAACGAAAGCAAAACATTAGATTATGTCAGCAGAGTACCAAGCCAGAAATAATCAGACACCCATTTTTCAAGCTAGCATATAATGTCACACCCAGAACAGCTAAATGCAGTACTAACCTTTGATGATCTTCATCAGATGACAACCCTAGGACATTATGTTATACAATACATGCATGTTTTGTTCAATCAAGTTCATATTTATATCAAAAACCAGCTTTTTACATTAGCATGTGACGTTCAGAACTAGCATACCCCCCGCAACCTTCCGGAGGAATTCGCTAACATTTTACTAAATTACTCACGATAAACGTTCACAAAAAGCATAACAATTATTTTAAGAATTATAGATACAGACCTCCTCTATGCACTCGATATGTCCGATTTTAACCTGTTAGGGCTAGGGGGCAGTATTGACACGGCTGGATAAAAAAACATACCCGATTTAATCTGGTTACCACTCCTACCCAGTAACTAGAATATGCATATACTTATTACATATGGATAGAAAACACCCTAAATTTTCTAAAACTGTTTGAATGGTGTCTGTGAGTATAACAGAACTCATTTGGCAGGCAAAACCCTGAGACATTTTCTGACAGGAAGTGGATACCTGATGTGTTGTATTGCCTTTAAACCTATCCCATTGAAAAACACAGGGGCTGAGGAATATTTTGGCACTTCCTATTGCTTCCACTAGATGTCACCAGCCTTTACAAAGTGTTTTGAGTCTTCTGGAGGGAGATCTGACCGAACAAGAGCCATGGAACGATGATGTCCCATTAGACACCTGGCGCGCGAGTTCATGTTGGGTACCCTCGTTCCAATACGTTATAAAAGAGTATGCATTCGTCCACCTTGAATATTATTCATGTTCTGGTTAAAAAAGGCCCTAATGATTTATGCTATACAACGTTTGACATGTTTGAACGAACGTAAATATATTTTTTCCCCTCGTTCATGACGAGAAGTCCGGCTGGCTTAGATCATGTGCTAACAAGACGGAGATTTTTGGACATAAATGATGAGCTTTTTTGAACAAAACTACATTCGTTATGGACCTGTGATACCTGGAAGTGACATCTGATGAAGAGAATCAAAGGTAATGGATTATTTACATAGTATTTTCGATTTTAGATCTCCCCCAACATGACGTCTAGTCTGTATCGCAACGCGTATTTTTCTGGGCGCAGTGCTCAGATTATTGCAAAGTGTGATTTCCCAGTAAGGTTATTTTTAAATCTGGCAAGTTGATTGCGTTCAAGAGATGTAAATCTATAATTCTTTAAATGACAATATAATATATTACCAATGTTTTCTAATTTTAATTATTTAATTTGTGACGCTGACTTGACTGCCGGTTATTGGAGGGAAACGATTTCCTCAACATCAATGCCATAGTAAAACGCTGTTTTTGGATATAAATATGAACTTGATAGAACTAAAAATGCATGCATTGTCTAACATAATGTCCTAGGAGTGTCATCTGATGGAGATTGTAAAAGGTTAGTGCATCATTTTAGCTGGTTTTATGGTTTTGGTGACCCTGTCTTTGAATGGACAAAACATTACACACAACTCTTGTAAATGTACTGTCCTAACATACTCTAAATTTATGCTTTCGCCGTAAAACCTTTTTGAAATCGTAAAACGTGGTTAGATTAAGGAGATGTTTATCTTTCAAAGGGTGTAAAATAGTTGTATGTTTGAAAAATTTGAATTTTGACATTTATTTGGATTCAAATTTGCCGCTCTTGAAATGCACCTGCTGTTGATGGAGTGCACCACGGGTGGCACGCTAGCGTCCCACCTAGCCCATAGAGGTTAAAATAGCTTTTTGGTGAAAGCACATTTTGCAATATTCTAAGTACATAGCCCAGGCATCACGGGCTAGCTATTTAGACACCCGGCAAGTTTAGCACTCACCATAATCATATTTACTATTATAAAAGTTTGATTACCTTTTGTTGTCTTCGTCAGAATGCACTCCCAGGACTGCTACTTCAATAACAAATGTTGGTTTGGTCCAAAATAATCCATCGTTATATCCGAATAGCGGCGTTTTGTTCGTGCGTCCCAGACACTATCTGAAATGGTAAATCAGGGTCGCGCGCATGGCGCAATTCGTGACAAAAAAAATCTAAATATTCCATTACCGTACTTCGAGGCATGTCAACCGCTGTTTAAAATCCATTTTTATGCCATTTTTCTCGTAAAAAAGCGATAATATTCCGAGTCACGTAAATATTCAGGAACAGGGCGCACGAGAGAGCGCATCAGCAATCACGTTATCCTCTAGGGGCTAGGGGGCAGTATTTTCACGGCCGGATGAAAAACGTACCCAATTTAAACAGGTTACTACTCCGGCCCAGAAAATAGAATATGCATATGTATTAGTAGATTTGGATGGAAAACACTGAATTTTCTAAAAATGTTTGAATGGTGTCTCTAAGTATAACAGAACTCATATGGCAGGCAAAATCCTGAGAAAACATAAAAGCAGGAAATGAAAATTTTGTGGCTGTACTATTTTCAAGTCATTGGTAATAAATCACACAGTGACAAAGGAATCATTTTGCACTTCCTATGGCTTCCACTAGATGTCAACGATCTTGGTGCATTTGTTTGCTCTCCTGGCTGGACTGCCTGGCCTGGTGTGGGGCTGCGGCTGCGGCTGCCTGGACATATTGTCAACACAAATACCGCTTTTTAAAAAAATTGAAAAAAGGTCTGCTCTAGGTGGCATATTCACGATACCGCCCCAATTAAACGGGGGTCTGCTTGGGTGAATAGATAGGACGCAGGAAAACGTTGACCCGATTAGGCGAGGTTCAACTGCAAAACAAAATCCTACAGATAAAATGCTCCGTCTAGCTAACGGGGTCGGCAGATCAGTAGGTCACACCGCGTTGCTGCTCTGAGGAACAGAGTATAGCAGGGAGGGGGTGAATGGGATATGAAGGAAAACTGACCCGTTTAGGCAGAATTTCCATCATACTGTAAAATCCTGTAGAATATTGTCTCTTGTGTTGAGGAAAAGAAACAGGTCAGGCTAAAAAATATAGGTTGTTTTAGGCAAAACGTAGTATGAGTGAACAAATGTGAATAAAAACTTGTGTGAGTGCAAATAAACGTCTGAATGAATGGAAGTTTCTCTGTGTTCAGAAAGTATATCAGAGCAGGCCAGGGTTGCGGAGTAAGAAGGAAGAATAGTGTGTGTGTGTGTGTGTGTGTGTGTGTGTGTGTGTCATTTGGGCCAGAGGAGGGACTGTGCAGCCCCTCTGTGGCAGTGAACCAAATTAAGATAAGGACAGTGCATCTGACTCTCACTGGGAAAAGGGAACAAAATAAATAGATAACAGACAAAAGAAGCTATGGAAAGATAAAACACTGACATAATAATGTGTTAACCTGTTAGGGCTAGGGGGCAGTATTGACACGGCCGGATAAAAAACGTACCCGAATTAATCTGGTTACTACTCCTGCCCAGTAACTAGAATATGCATATAATTATTGGCTTTGGATAGAAAACACCCTAAAGTTTCTAAAACTGTTTGAATGGTGTCTGTGAGTATAACAGAACTCATATGGCAGGCCAAAACCTGACAAGATTCCATGCAGGAAGTGGACTGTCTGACAAGTTGTTGTTCATCTTGGCTCTTTTTATTGAAGACTGAGGATCTTTGCTATAACGTGACACTTCCTACGGCTCCCATAGGCTCTCAGAACCCAGGAAAAAGCGGAATGATATCGAGGCAGCCTCATGCTGAAACACATTATCGCGTTTGGCAAGTGGCCGATCAGAGTACTATGGGCTTAGGCGCGTGCCCGAGTCGACCCCATGCTTTATTTTCTTTCGTCTGTTTACCTAAACGCAGATTCCCGGTCAGAATATTATCGCTTTTTTTACGAGAAAAATGGCATAAAAATTGATTTTAAACAGCGGTTGACATGCTTCGAAGTACGGTAATGGAATATTTAGAATTTTTTGGTCACGAAATGCGCCATGCTCGTCACCCTTATTTACCCTTTCGGATAGTGTCTTGAACGCACGAACAAAACGCCGCTATTTGGATATAACAATGGATTATTTGGGACCAAACCAACATTTGTTATTGAAGTAGAAGTCCTGGGAGTGCATTCTGACGAAGAACAGCAAAGGTAATAAAATTTTTCTTATAGTAAATCTGACTTTGGTGAGTGCTAAACTTGCTGGGTGTCTAAATAGCCAGCCCTGTGATGCCGGGCTATCTACTGAGAATATTGCAAAATGTGCTTTCACCGAAAAGCTATTTTAAAATCGGACATATCGAGTGCATAGAGGAGTTCTGTATATATAATTCTTAAAATAATTGTTATGTTTTTTGTGAATATTTATCGTGAGTAATTTAGTAAATTCACCGGCAGTGTTCGGTGGGAATGCTAGTCACATGCTAGTCACATGCTAATGTAAAAAGCTGGTTTTTGATATAAATATGAACTTGATTGAACAAAACATGCATGTATTGTATAACAATGTCCTAGGGTTGTCATCTGATGAAGATCATCAAAGGTTTGTGCTGCATTTAGCTGTGGTTTGGGTTTATGTGACATTATATGCTAGCTTGAAAAATGGGTGTCTGATTATTTCTGGCTTGGTACTCTGCTGACATAATCTAATGTTTTGCTTTCGTTGTAAAGCCTTTTTGAAATCGGACAGTGTGGTTAGATTAACGAGAGTCTTATCTTTAAAACCTTTTGGGGCTCGGGGGCAGTATTGAGACATTTTGAAAAAAATATGTGCCCATTTTTAACTGCCTCCTACACCAACTCAGAAGCTAGGATATGCATATTATTAACACATTCGGATAGAAAACACTCTGAATTTTCTAAAACAGTTTGAATGGTGTCTGTAAGTATAACAAAACTCATATTGCAGGCAAAAACCTGTGAAAAATAGATTAAAAAAAATGTGAATTTTGTGACTGTACTATTTAGTGTCATTGTTTTATAGATACCATAGTGAGAAAGGATTCATTTCGCAACACCTACGGCTTCCACTAGATGTCAACGATCTTTATAAAGTTGTTTGAAGCGTCTATGATAAACAGAGAGCAAATTAGAATCCAAGGAAGTTGACATGTCATCACTTCATTTTTTTGCGCCTGCGCATAAATCTGAGAAGCGTGAGTTTTCATCATTGTTTATCTAGACATAGGATAGGTTGTGTGAAAATATTACTGATGTTTAACGTTAAAAATGGACCAAAAGATTAATGCTAAACAACATTTGACATGTTTGAACGGACGTAAATAGATTATTTACTAGGTTTTTTTAGCTTTTCGGCGTGATTTTACACTCCCCCCACCACGTTTTGTGGGAGCATAATGAACGCTAAGTACTTGGTGTTATTTGGACATAAATTATGAACTTTGTCAAAAGAAACCACATTTGTTCCGGACCTGGGATGCCTTCCGGACCTGGGATGCCTGCCTTCTGATGGAGATAATCAAAGGTAAGGGGATATTTACAATGTTATTATCGATTTTAGATGATGCTAACTGTATAGCATAGCCTGTTGTTCTTAGCATAGCACCCCGTTTATTGCAAAATGTGATTTCCCAGTAAAGTTATTTTGAGATCTGGCCATTCGGTAGCAATTACGAGATGATAATATATTATTCTTTGAATGACAATATTATAATTTACCAATGTTTTCGAATAGTAATTTTGTTATGTTCACCAGAAGCATTTCAGAGAAGAAAAAAATCTGAATTTCACGCTACTGTAAAATGCTGTTTTTGGATATAAATATGAACTTGATGGAACAAAAAATGCATGTATTGTATAACATAATGTCCTAGGAGTGTCATCTGATGGAGATTGACAAAAGTTAGTGCATAATTCTAGCTGGTTTCTGCTTTTGGTGACGCCTGACCTTGAATTGAAAATGGATGTTTGTACTTTTGTGGCTATGTACTGTCCTAACATAATCTAACTTTATGCTTTTGCCGTAAAGCCTCTTTGAAAATCGAACAATGTGGTTAGATTAAGGAGATGTTTATCATTTAAATTGTGTAAAATAGTTGATTGTTTGAGAAATTGAAATTATTAGATTTTTGATGTTTTGAATTTCCAGCCTTGTTAGCAATCCCGACTCGGGGTTCATTGCTAACCTGTAGCCCCAACAGGTTAATTAAAATGGTGTAAAATAGTCATATGTTTGAAAAATTGAAGTTTTTGAATTTTTTATGTATTTGAATAACGCACCACGGGATTACACTGGCTGTTGAGTAGGTGGGACGCAAGCGTCCCACCTAGCCCAAAGAGGGTAAAGTGACCATTGCGGAATATATAGAACTTGTTGAATAAAGTATTAAACAAGGCACATATAGTATATACTGATGTGTGAAGTAGAGAGATAAAACATACAGATAGGCATAAGATATACTTTTAGGTTAAAATAAACTCAGGCTATTAGAATAAGTAACAACAAATACATGGTATAGGTCTGTAGTACTTACTAGAGATATTACTACACCATAAAGGACAGTAGGGGGAAGCAGTGGGCAACTAAACACTTTGAAGCTGCTGAACCCTTTGGAGATTACAGTCTGAGGGAGGACAGAAGTATCAGGTAATAAACATTAGAAGAGAGTAGGCTTGAAGAAAATCTGGTAAAATAGGAACTTGGACTGAGAATAGATAGAGTGAAACAGGAGCAAAGCAATGAGTAGCAATCAGATAGGATATAGTGAGTGAATAAATATAAACAAAAAGGATAGACATTATAAAGAATTAAATCAAAAGGAAAACAAGATAGCAAGGAGGATTTAATAAATTAAAGCTAAACTGTAGCCAGTCAATAAAATGAACAAAACACCAGTAGAAATATTAGGGATTAGACACCCCCTAAGTGTAACGGCTGTCAGGAGAGAGAGTAGACCAAGGCGCAGCGGAGTTAGTGTTCATCATGATTGTATTTAATTAACATAAGAACACTATACAAAAACAAGATAACCGACAGCAAAACAGTCCTGTTCGGAAATAATCTAAACAGAAACAATTACCCACAAAACCCCAACGGAAAAACAGGCACTTGTGTGACTCCCAATCAGCAACAACACTCTACAGCTGTGCCTGATTGGAAGCCACACGGCCAAAATCAATGAAACAAACCAACATAGAAAAATGCACATAGAACACCCACCCAATGTAACACCCTGGCCTAACCAAAATAAAGAACAAAAACCCCTCTCTATGGCCAGGGCGTTACACTAAGTAAAGAGGAGTTAACCTGTTAGGGCTAGGGGGCAGTATTGACACGGCTGGATAAAAAACATACCCGATTTAATCTGGTTACCACTCCTACCCAGTAACTAGAATATGCATATACTTATTACATATGGATAGAAAACACCCTAAAGTTTCTAAAACTGTTTGAATGGTGTCTGTGACTATAACAGAACTCAAATGGCAGGTCAAAACCTGAGGGATTCCTTTACAGGAAGTGGCCTGTCTGACCATTTCTTGAACTTCTTTTCCATATCTATCTTTTACTAAGGATCTCTGCTCTAACGTGACACTTCCTATGTCGTCCATAGGCGCTCAGAGCCCGGGAAAAACCTGAATGTCGTCATCCCAGCCCCAGGCTGAAACACATTATCGCCTTTCTCAAGTGGCCGATCAAGGGACTCTGGGCTTAGGCGCATGACCTGACCGCCCCCGCCTTTGTGATTTTTTCCTCTGTTTGCCGAAAAGGAGATTCCCGGTCGGAATATTATCGCTTTTCTACGAGAAAAATGGAATAAAAATTGATTTTAAACAGCGGTTGACATGCTTCGAAGTACGGTAATGGAATATTTAGAATTTTTTTGTCACGAATTGCGCCATGCGCACGACCCTTCTTTACCATTTCGGATAGTGTCTGGAACGCACGAACAAAACGCCGCTATTCGGATATAACGATGGATTATTTTGGACCAAACCACCATTTGTTATTGAAGTAGCAGTCCTGGGAGTGCATTCTGACGAAGACAACAAAAGGTAATCAAACTTTTATAATAGTAAATATGATTATGGTGAGTGCTAAACTTGCCGGGTGTCTAAATAGCTAGCCCGTGATGCCTGGGCTATGTACTTAGAATATTGCAAAATGCGCTTTCACCAAAAAGCTATTTTAAAATCGGACATATCGAGTGCATAGAGGAGGTCTGTATCTATAATTCTTAAAATAATTGTTATGCTTTTTGTGAACGTTTATCGTGAGTAATTTAGTAAAATGTTAGCGAATTCCCCGGAAGTTTGCGGGGGGTATGCTAGTTCTGAACGTCACATGCTAATGTAAAAAGCTGTTTTTTGATATAAATATGAACTTGATTGAACAAAACATGCATGTATTGTATAACATAATGTCCTAGGGTTGTCATCTGATGAAGATCATCAAAGGTGAGTGCTGCATTTAGCTGTCTTCTGGGTTTTTGTGACATTATATGCTAGCTTGAAAAATGGGTGTCTGATTATTTCTGGCTTGGTACTCTTCTGACATAATCTAATGTTTTGCTTTCGTTGTAAAGCCTTTTTGAAATCGGACAGTGTGGTTAGATTAACCTCTATGGGCTAGGCGGGACGAATTCGTCCCACCTACGTAACAGCCACTTTAAGCCTGTGGCGCGATTTTCAAAACCTTAAAAATCCTATTACTTCAATTTCTCAAACATATTACTATTTCACAGCTATTTAAAGACAAGACTCTCGTTAATCTAACCACACTGTCCGATTTCAAAAAGGCTTTACAACTAAAGCAAAACATTAGATTATGTCAGCAGAGTACCAAGCCAGAAATAATCAGACACCCATTTTTCAAGCTAGCATATAATGTCACATAAACCCAGAAGACAGCTAAATGCAGTACTAACCTTTGATGATCTTCATCAGATGACAACCCTAGGACATTATTTTATACAATACATGCATGTTTTGTTCAATCAAGTTCATATTTATATCAAAAACCAGCTTTTTACATTAGCATGTGACGTTCAGAACTAGCATACCCCCCGCAAACTTCCGGAGGAATTCGCTAACATTTTACTAAATTACTCACGATAAACGTTCACAAAAAGCATAAAAATTATTTTAAGAATTATAGATACAGACCTCCTCTATGCACTCGATATGTCCGATTTTAAAATAGCTTTTTGGTGAAAGCACATTTTGCAATATTCTAAGTACATAGCCCAGGCATCACGGGCTAGCTATTTAGACACCCGGCAAGTTTAGCACTCACCATAATCATATTTACTATTATAAAAGTTTGATTACCTTTTGTTGTCTTTGTCAGAATGCACTCCCAGGACTGCTACTTCAAAAACAAATGTTGGTTTGGTCCAAAATAATCCATCGTTATATCCGAATAGCGGCGTTTTGTTCGTGCGTCCCAGACACTATCTGAAATGGTAAATCAGGGTCGCGCGCGTGGCGCAATTCGTGACAAAAAAAATCTAAATATTCCATTACCGTACTTCGTGGCATGTCAACCGCTGTTTAAAATCCATTTTTATACAATTTTTCTCTTAAAAAAGCGATAATATTCCGACCGGGAATGTCCATTTAGCTAAACTGAGGAAAGTAAACAAAGCTTTCGGTCGACGCGGGCACGCGCCTGAGTCTCACAGTACTGTAACCAGCCACTACCCAAACGCGCTACTTTGTTTCAGCCAGAGCCTGCAAAGCCACGATTCAGCTTTTTGCCGCCTTCTGAGACCCTATGGCAGCCGTAGGAAGTGTCACGGGACAGCTAAGATCCTCACTCTTCAATAAACAGAGACAAGAAGAACGACACCTTGTCAGACAGGCCACTTCCTGCCTGAAACCTTGTCAGGTTTTTGCCTGCCAAATGAGTTCTGTTATACTCACAGACACCATTCAAACAGTTTTAGAAACTTTAGGGTGTTTTCTATCCATATGTAATAAGTATATGCATATTCTAGTTACTGGGTAGGAGTGGTAACCAGATTAAATCGGGTACGTTTTTTATCCAGCCGTGTCAATACTGCCCCCTATCCTAAACAGGTTAACGAGAGTCTTGTCTTTAAATAGCTGTAAAATAGTCATATGTTTGAGAAATTGAAGTAATAGGATTTTTAAGGTTTTGAAAATCGCGCCACAGGCTTCAAGTGGCTGTTACGTAGGTGGGACGAATTCGTCCCGCCTAGCCCAGAGAGGTTAATAAAAAGCTCTATAAAAAATGGGACAAATGCACAAGAAAATTAAACACCAAATTGCCTGCGGTGGGAACATTGGATGTCTCTGTGTGTGAGGAAATGGAAACTCTGATAAAGAACTATAAACCCAAGGACAAGAAACAAAAAAGGAAAAATAAACGAGAAAGAGAAAATGAAATACTGAGAATGTTCAAAGAAGGAGTGGGTTTGTTACAAAGCATGAAGACAGCAAGAGAAGTACTAAAGTGTAACGGCTGTCGTGAGAGAGAGTAGACCAAGGTGCTCTGACTGCTCCGGGCTGGCGGGCGGCTCTGGTGGCTCCGGACTGGCGGGCGGCTCTGGCGGCTCCGGACTGGCGGGCGGCTCTGGCGGCTCCGGACTGGCGAGACCAACTGGAGGCCTAGTCCTAGGAGGCGGCACAGGACGGACCAGGATGGGGAGACCCACTGGAGGCCTGGTCCGAGGAGGAGGCACAGGCTTAACCAGGATGGGGAGACCCACTGGATGCCTAGTCTTGGGAGGCGGCACAGGACGGACCAGGATGGGGAGACCCACTGGAGGCCTGGTCCGAGGAGGAGGCACAGGCTTAACCAGGATGGGGAGACCCACTGGAGGCCTAGTCCTGGGAGGTGGCACAGGACGGACCAGGCTGGAGAGATCCACTGGAGGCCTGGTCCGAGGAGGAGGCACAGGATAAACCGGGCTGTGGGGGAGCACTGGAGTTCTAGACTTTATGCTCTTTACCCATACTCCAGGCTGAATGCTCACTTTGGCCCGGCACGGGCGGAGCGCAGACATTGGGCGAACTGGGCCCTCCCAGCGCTCTGGAGACACAGTGCGCAGCGCCGGCGCAGGATAACCTGGACCGAGGAGGTGCACTGGAGACCAGACGCGCTGAGCTGGCACCATCCGTCCTGGCTCGATGCCTGCCCTTGCATGGCACTTGCGGGGGGCTGGTATGAAGCGCACCGGGCTTTGAACGCATACTGGGGACACAGTGCCTGACCAGTACTGGACTGCCTGCCGTAAGCACGGGGAGTTGGCCCAGAATTCCTTCCTGGTTCCGCCACACTCCCCGTGTGCCCCCCCCCAATAATAATTGGGCTGCCTCTCGTGCCTGTTGCGCTCTCTCTCCTCATACCAGCGCCTCTCAGCTATTGCTGCCTTGATCTCCCACTGCGGGCGGCGATACTCCCCAGCTTGAGCCCATGGTCCCTTTCCGTCCATTAATTCCTCCCATCTCCAGGAATCCTGAACGTTCCTCTCCATCTTCTCCAAAGTCCATGAGTCCATCTCCTGGTTCCTCTCCTTCCTCCGCTGCTTGGTCCGTTTTTGGTGGGTAATTCTGTAACGGCTGTCGTGGGAGAGAGTAGACCAAGGTGCAGCGGAGTTAGTGTTCATCATTGAATATTTAATAGCAGAAAGAACACTATACAAAAATAAGAAAAAAAAGACAGCCAAACAGTCCTGTCAGGTGCAAAACACTAACAGAAACAATTACCCACAAAACCCAAAGGAAAAACATGCTCCTTATGTGTGACTCCCAATCAGCAACAACGAACTTCAGCTGTGCCTGATTGGGAGCCACACACGGCCCAAAACAAAGAAATACAAAAAACCTAGAAAACGAACATAGAACGCCCACCCAATGTAACACCCTGGCCTAACCAAAATAAAGAACATAAAACCCCTCTATGGCCAGGGCGTTACATAAAGAAGAATGATAAAACAAGCAAAGAGAAAACGGAGTGGGGGACCAGCCCCCCGCCGTATTCCAATGGACAGTTTCCCATGATAACTGGACACATGGAAATAAAAGGGGAAGTGGAAGTGACGGAAGAAGGGGAAGGGATCACCACACCTAGAGCAATGTGTGCACCTTCACATTCAACAGAACAAGGCAAGAAAAGAACTATGAAGCATATAAGAACAAAAGAAGAAGGTTTCAATTGCTATAGTGGCATTAATTGCTATAGTGGCATATAATCCCAACAAGGAAACAAGAACAAAAAGAGAGAATACGGCAGACAGAGTGGGAGGGTCGTCACACCCCCCCATAAAACCGGGGACCAACAAGGACCCCAGGACAATGTACCAGCCTCTGCGTCCCAAATTGACAAGGGGTTACGTGTTCACAGTTCCACCTGCCCCAACCAACTTCCTCCTCCTCCCCAGACCTCAGCAACCTTTTCACAGGAAGCAACTTTTAAGAGGAAAGAAGAAAATGAGACCAGGAGGGAACATACAGGAAAGACAGAACATGACAACACCCAACAACGGTCAGTCACGTAAATATTCAGGAACAGGGCGCACGAGAGAGCGCATCAGCAATCACGTTATCAGTTCCCCGGATGTGCCGCACATCGAGATGGAAGTATTGTAAAAATAAACACCATCTCATTATCCTCTGATTAGGACACATCATGGACCTGAAAAAGGTGAGAGGGTTATGGTCGGTGTAGACCACAATAGGTACTACTCCCGACCCAACATACACTTCAAAGTGTTGTAGCGCCCAAATGAGTGCTAGCGCTTCTTTTTCAATGACCGAATAGTTCAACTGATAACTGTTAAACTTTTTGGAAAAGAAACTAACAGGCCTCTCAACCCCAGACTTATCTGCTTGCAGCAAAACTGCCCCTGCCCCCACATGACTAGCATCCACCTGCAAGGTAAATTACAAATCCACGCGAGGGGCAGCCAGCACCGGAGTTGAGGTAAGCAACCTCTTTGCATCTTCAAAAGCCTGTTGACAACGAGAAGACCATACGTAAACAGCCTTAGCTTTCAGCAATTCTGTCAAGGGAGCGACCACAGTAGAAAAGTTCTTACAAAAGTCAAAGGTAGTAACCAATCATTCCCAAGAAACGCATAAGTTCCTTTTTTGTAGTTGGTGGTGGAAAAGCATCAATAGCTACCACTTTAGCCCGAACAGGACGCAATTCACCCTGCCCAACCACCTTTCCAAGGTATGTAACAGTCGCCTGAGCAAACTCACATTTAGCCAAATTGATCGTGAGGCGACCTGCAACCAGACGTTCGAACAAGGCTTGAATACGGGACAGATGTTCCTCCCAGGTATCTGCATACATCACTACATCGTCCAGATAAACAGCGCACCCGGCCAGACCTGCGACAACCCTGTTCATAAGTCGCTGAAAAGTGGCAGGTGCATTACACAGGCCGAAACTCATAACCGAATATGAGTACAGACCAGAGGGTGTAATAAAGGCAGAGATTTCACGTGCCCTACTTGTTAGTGGCACCTGCCAATAGCCCTTTAACAGGTCAAATTTGCTCACAAACTTAGCTGCTCCAACTTGATCTACGCAGTCCTCCATCCGAGGAAGAGGAAATGAATCTGGCTTAGTGACAGCGTTTACCTTACGGTAGTCCGTACAAAATCTGTTTGTTCCCTCCGGTTTACTGACCAAGATACAGGGAGAAGCCCAACTGGAGAAAGACGGCTCTGCTATCTTACTCTCCAGCATGTACCTGACCTCAGCATCCAGACAACGCCGTTTCTCTACAGAAACTCTATAGAACCGCTGACGAATGGGGTCAGCATCTCCAATGTCAATATCATGCTCTATCTAGTTTGTACGTGTTGGTGTATCAGAAAACAACACTGGAAATTTCCGAATCAGACCAACCATCTCTTTTCGCCCATCAACAGGTAGATGAGTAAGAAGGTCGTCCAAAATATCCAGTGTCTGAATTTTTCAATCTACCTTGCAGTATGCAATCGTCGGGACCAGGAACATCTTTCTCATCATGCACAGACCTAGCATGAGAAGAACCAAAGGATATAACGGTATCAGCCAAAAGAACAGGTTTACCGTTCTCTGTAGACTCCCACTGTTCAGTCTCCGTTGAACGTGCATAATAGGGTTTTAGCCTCTCTAGGGTGGGTGGGACGAAATCGTCCCACCTACTCAACAGCCAGTGGAATCCCGTGGCGCGTTATTCAAATACCTTAGAAATGCTATTACTTCAATTTCTCAAACATATGACTACTTTACACAATTTTAAAGACAAGACTCTCATTAATCTAACCACACTGTCCGATTTCAAAAAGGCTTTACAACGAAAGCAAAACATTAGATTATGTCAGCAGAGTACCAAGCCAGAAATAATCAGACACCCATTTTTCAAGCTAGCATATAATGTCACAAAAACCCAGAAGACAGCTAAATGCAGCACTAACCTTTGATGATCTTCATCAGATGACAACCCTAGGACATTATGACTGAAATACTGTAGTAACCTGACCTGGGACTGTACTAATTTGGAATTTAGACCGGTGACTGTTCTACTGTGGTAATCTTACCCGGTACTGTACTACTATGGTTATCTGACCTGGGACGGTTCCACTGTGGTAATCTGACCTGGGACTCTACTGCTGTGGTAATCTGACCAGGGACTGTACTACTGTGGTAATCTGACCTGGGACTGGTCTACTGTGGTAATCTGACCTGGGACTCTACTACTGTGGTAATCTAACTTGGGTCTGTACTACTGTAGTAATCTGCCTGGGAATGTACTACTGTGGTAACCTGACCTGGGACTCTACTACTGTGGTAATCTCACCTGGGACTCTAATAATGTAGTAACCTGACCTGGGAGTGTAGTACTTTGGAAACCAGACTGGTGACTGTCCTATTGTGGTAATCTGACCTGGGACTCTGCAACTGTGGTAATCTGACCTGGGACTCTAGTACTGTGGTAATCTGACCTATGACTGTTCTACTGTGGTAATCTGACCCGGGACTGTACTACTGTGGTTATCTGACCTGGGGCTGTGTTACTGTGGTAATCTGACCTTGGACTTTTTTATTGTGGTAATCTAACCTGGGACTGTACTACTATAGTAATCTGACCCGGGACTGTACTACTGTGGTTATCTGACCTGGGACTGTGTTACTGTGGTAATCTGACCTTGGACTTTTTTATTGTGGTAATCTAACCTGGGACTGTACTACTGTAGTAATCTAAACCTGGGACTGTACTACTGTAGTAATCTGACCTGGGACTCTACTACTGTGGTAATCTGACCTTGGACTGTATTACTGTGGTAATCTGACCTGGGACTGTACTACTGTGCTAATCTAAAACTGGGACTTGTCTACTGTGGTAATCTGACCTGGGACTGTACTACTGTGGTAATCTGACATGGGACTGTACCAGTGTAATGATCTGATCTGGGACTGTTCTACTGTGGTAATCTGATCTGGGAAAAATGCAGATATTAATCAGAAAATGCCAACCACTAAGGAAGTGTCACCAAAAGGCTTTAATTTGGTTACATTCAAAGTTTTTACATTTATTTTCCACTTTTAATAGATTGAACATGCACTTTCTGTTGTATCTGCTCTTCATTCAGATGAAATTATCTACTTTTCATGTATGATTAGTATTTGTTGAAAATACATCTAATGGTTAACTTCTGGAATTAAATCATGCTTTTTCAGAGACTACTGTTTTGTTGTATAATCAACCTGATTTCACTATGTAACTCTATCTATAATGTAGTATAATTAACCTGATTACATTATGTAACTCTATTGATAATGTGGTATAATTAACCTGATTTCACTATGTTACTCTAATTATGTGGTATAATTCACCTGATTTCACTATGTAACTCCATTGATAATGTAGTATAATTAATCTGGTTTCACTATGTAACTCTATCGATAATGTGCTTTCACTGAAAGCTTCACAGAGCTTCATTTAAAACTTAAAATGTTCAACCATATACAGGGTCAGGGATATCCAACCCCAGTTGTAACTAACCCGAATCAGTTTATCAACGAGCTAATTATTTTTTGTGCTAGATTAGGGTTGGAGTGAAAAACTACCATCCTGTAGGTTTCCAGGAACAGGGTTAAAGAGCCCTGGGCTTCATGTTTATGAAACCATAGAAACTACTCTGGTTCTACTCAACAACTCTGTATTCCACTAAAACCACACCTCTTAACATTTAAATCACACCTCTTATCATATAAACCACACCTCTTAACATTTAAACCACACCCCTTAACATTTAAATCACACCTTAACATATAAATTACACCCCTTAACATATAAACCACACCCCTTAACATTTAAACCACACCCCTTAACATTTAACCACACCCCTTAACATTTAAATCACACCTCTTAACATATAAATTACACCCCTTAACATATAAACCACACCCCTTAACATTTAAATCACACCTTAACATATAAACCACACACCTTAACATATAAACCACACCCCTTAACATTTAAACCACACCCCTTAACATTTAACCACACCCCTTAACATTTAAATCACACCTCTTAACATATAAATTACACCCCTTAACATATAAACCACACCCCTTAACATTTAAATCACACCTTAACATATAAACCACACACCTTAACATATAAACCACACCCCTTAACATTTAAATCACACCTCTTAACATATAAATCACACCCCTTAACATATAAATCTCCCCCCTTAACATATAAATCACACCCCTTAATATATAAACCACACCCCTTAACATTTAAATCACACCTCTTAACATATAAATCACACTCCTTAACATATAAATCACACCCCTTAACATATAAATCACACCTCTTAACATATAAACCACCCCACTTAACATTTAAATCACACCTTAACATATAAACCACACACCTTAACATATAAACCACACCCCTTAACATTTAAATCACACCTCTTAACATATAAATTACACCCCTTAACATATAAACCACACCCCTTAACATTTAAATAACACCTTAACATATAAACCACACCCCTTAACATTTAAATCACACCTCTTAACATATAAATCACACCCCTTAACATATAAATCACACCCCTTAACATATAAATCACACCCCTTAACATATAAATCACACCCTTAACATATACGTCACACCCCTTAACCTCCATGCTCTTTATATGCATCTCAGTCATCCTCTAAAGCCACACCCTCTTTATTTCTAAGCCACACCTTCTTCACCAAAGTCTCAACCCTTCACATCTACCCACACCCTCAAATTGCTCTGATTGGTTTGCTGGAGCATTTGTCAAACCAAATATAATGACCTCACGCTCTAAGAGAAGTTAAGGGGAGACAAATAAATAATCAAATAAAATGTAATTAAACTGAATCAATATTTATTCAGCTACATTAACACATATCAATACACTTACAAATGGAAAACAATGAACTTTAACACCTAGAATTACAAACTAAGACTGTAACAACAGCTATTTAACCATTATTCCCTGATCTTAACCACATTTTCTAAATCACTATTGTTATTATTATTAAAAGGTTACAGACAAAAGTTTAAAAATAAATCACTTGTATGAAAAGGTAAAAAAAAATTAAGTAACTCTTAAAAATAATGCCCTCCCAGCTACATTGGTATAGGTCTCACACTCTGCTGGTATTGATGGATGGTAATGGTATCAGTCTGCTGGTATTGATGGCTGGTATAGGTCTCACTCTGCTGGTATTGATGACTGGTATAGGTCTCACACTGTTGGTATTGATAGATGTGTATGTACTGAAGTATGAGCGCGAGAGATAATAATAATCTGTTAATATTAATGATTTATCATCATACATTAGGATTATACATTATGTATTGTTACTTTTTACCTTCTGTTTTTTATGACTATATCTGCCATTTAAAATACAATTTCAATAATACTGGGTTACCAAACACATGGACTTCAAATTAAGATGGCTTCCCAAAATAAAACTACAATACCCACTTTGACAGTAGTCTGCTCTCTGCTGTCACTTACCCTGGTTGAAGTCCTGTTCAGAGGAACCGGAGTCTCAGTTGGAGCTGCAGAGGAAGAGTTAGCATCATTAAAACACCAAGTTAAGGTCAAACTAGGATAGTTCAGTTTAAAGTTGGTAGATGTTTAAATATTGCGGTCTAAATGATTTTAAAAAAACAAAGGTTTAAAACGTAGGTAATTATTTAAATAATAGGTAAGATTGATTAGGAGTACCCAGACTTAAAACATGAATGAGTGAAAAAGTCAATCCTGACAGAGAGTGAGAGAGTCAGTGTACCTGTTGTTCTATAGAAGGAGTAGACGCAGGCAGAGTAGAGGAGAGCAGACACAGGACACAGACTGAACAGCAACATCCAACACAGACCACAGTCTACAGGAGGAGGGGAGGATGAGGATGGCTCAGGAGGACTGGTTTCTGGACATAAACACAAGAAAACATTAAGAAATTCATTGAGAATCTTTTTTCGCCCACAGTCTACAGGAGGAGGGGAGGAAGAGGAGGGCTCAGGAGGACTGGTTTCTGGACAAAACATTAAACAGAAACAGAACTACACTCTTAGAAACAATCAAGACCTTCTCAATAATCTATTGTTAGTCATGACTCTTGGTTGGTTAAACATCAGTTTGAGGGGACATTTTATGAGTTTAGATTAGTCTCAGAGGCTTGATACAAAATAAGATACATTTACTTTGGCGTAACTCTCATTCAAGGAAACCAATACCAAAGATACAGCAGGAAGATAAAGACAGAATAATAACTGTTCTTACCAAGTGAAATCCTAGTGGTGATGTTTCCACAGTGGACCAACTCTTTATATTTCATTCGTTTTCCTTCTTGAAACTTGTACTTCACAGTCCCACAGTAGTAGAGTCCCAGGTCAGATTCAGTGATGTTCTCAATCAGTAGATCATAGGAGATGTTAGAGGGGTTCCATAACACATTAAATCCAGGGAGAGAGATGGAACTTAAAAACTTAGTTAAAATAACAAGAGGAGGCTGGTACTTGTGAGAACAGTTCCTATACCACATTATGTATATTCCAGAAGTTATGTTACAGTCACAGTAGAGAGTGATGTTGTCTCCTGGTCTGACTCTCATCTCCACCTCTGCTGCAGAGATCCCATCCTGACTGGAGGAAACAGCACCTACAGGTAGCAGAGGAACAGTGTTTGGATGAATCACAGAATGTCACTTTGACATCATAAACTTCTCCACATGAAAATGTAAATGTCATGTCTTTACCACAGTCCACACAAAATCACAATAATAAGATAAGACATCTGGTCAACCATAAAACCACATCAAGAAATCAGCTTTCATCCAGCTATAAGACCAAGTAAAACAGTTACTCACATAAGAATGCAATCAGGGTGACACACAGCCTGTCCATGTTGCGGTCTGATGGTCTGATGGTGACTGTCAGAGAGTAGCTGGGTTTTTGAGTAAAAAGGTCTTTGCTGTGTATTTCTGTGTTCATGATTAGATGTACTATACCATGAAAGGACATACGAGCAGCGATTGGTTCGATCGAGTGGAAGGTTTTCAGCCTGTGGTCCTTTTCCCTGAAAACCTTTTCGTGTGACATTAAGGGGAGGGTCTAGCATAGAGGTAAACAGGTTTCACAATAATGTGAAGTTAATGGAAATTATTCAGCTTCTTTGAGGTGTTCACCTTAGATAGCAACACATTAAGAGACCTATAGACATTACGAAGAAACAAACACACATTTTGATGACTGAGTTAACCTTTAAACCAGAAAATACACTTATACAGAGGCTAAAAATAGGCTAATAGACCTATAATCCTTTATAACTGTAATCAGGCAGTAGCCCTAATGTTAGACCTAAAGTAGACCTTTATATCTGTAGTCAGGAAGTAGTCCTAATGTTAGACCTAAAGTAGACCTTCATACCTGTAGTCAGGAAGTAGGTCTAATGTTAGACCTAAAGTAGACCTTTATACCTGTAGTCAGGAAGTAGGTCTAATGTTAGACCTAAAGTAGACCTTTAGACCTTTAACACAGAGTTCCTGGATACAGCCATTAGCTGTGATATATTGGCCATATACCACAACCACCCAAGGTGCCATATTGCTGTTATAAACAGGTTACCAACATAATTAGAACAGTAAATAAGTTGTTTGCATTGTACCTGTGGTATATTGTCTCATATATATAGCCAATTAGCATTCATGAATATATAGCATTCAACTAGCAAGTTTTAAAACTGCCTTTTAATTAATGAATAGAGATAGTGTTATTTTTCATTGTTGACCATTTTATTTGGAACACTAAACTATGGTGGTGATAATAGTAAACTTCAATACCCAAGATGCATTGGAGGATGTGCTATATACCCAGTGTTAAACAGTTGTTTTTATCCCATCTGATGAATGATCTCTGTGTTTATCAATGAACAGTGGCCAATCAGTTAACATCCACACTCTAGTCAATATGTGTGAAGGGGAGAGATATATGTGACAAATGAACTTGTAATAACAATGTTTGGACTCTCTTCCTCAGGCTGAATGACAGCACCATGACAACAACAACAGGAAGTCAGTGTGGTATTCCTGTGTACTGAGTGTGTCCTCTTGGCCAATCAGTGACTAGCTCTTATATGAGTACTGTAACACCAACATCATAATATCAGACTTATCAACATCAGTAGTGGTCGGTGTATGTATATGTTTACATGTGTTTACATGTGTGTACATCTGTTCACATTTGTGAAAACATATGTGTGGGTTCATATATCACTATGTGTGTGGTTGTGGTTTACTCAGCTAGTGCTGCTGCTCTGTATGGGAGGGGTTAAGGGGGGCCTGGGTTTCAGGTCTGAGGAGCAGTGTCAGAGTAGCTGGGTCTGTCAGTAACAGTATCAGAGTAGCTGGGTCTGTCAGTAACAGTATCAGAGTAGCTGGGTCTGTCAGTAACAGTATCAGAGTAGCTGGGTCTGTCAGTAACAGTGTCAGAGAAGCTGGGTCTGTCAGTAACAGTATCAGAGTAGCTGCGTCTGTCAGTAACAGTATCAGAGTAGCTGGGTCTGTCAGTAACAGTATCAGAGTAGCTGGGTCTGTCAGTAACAGTATCAGAGTAGCTGGGTCTGTCAGTAACAGTATCAGAGTAGCTGGGTCTGTCAGTAACAGTATCAGAGTAGCTGGGTCTGTCAGTAACAGTGTCAGAGTAGCTGGGTCTGTCAGTAACAGTATCAGAGTAGCTGGGTCTGTCAGTTACAGTATCAGAGTAGCTGGGTCTGTCAGTAACAGTATCAGAGTAGCTAGGTCTGTCAGTAACAGTGTCAGAGTAGCTGGGTCTGTCAGTAACAGTATCAGAATAGCTAGGTCTGTCAGTAACAGTGTCAGAGTAGCTGGGTCTGTCAGTAACAGTATCAGAGTAGCTGGGTCTGTCAGTAACAGTATCAGAGTAGCAACAACACAAAAAGGACTATGCATGATATACAATCATATGGACACACCTTTAACAGTATCACACATACATACATATATGTATGTGTTGTCGTGTCTTTGGCTATGCCGAATTAAGTGATATGACATGCTAACTTATAAAATGATTTCTCTGTAATTAATATTACCTGATTAAGCTAATCATGTAAATGTAATTAACTAGAAAGTCGGGGCACCACGGAAGAACGTTTATAGAGCCGTTATCTTCCGAATAAACTCTTAAAATACTTTGTAATATTTTACATCGATAACAGTCAATATTAACCCTTGTCTTATTTTCAGTCTCATAATGAAAGTTGTAAATTCTTGGCTATCTTCACGAACCCTGGCTAACAAGTTGAATCAGCAATACAAAATTGGGTTAAATTATTTATTTACTAAATACCTAAACTAATCACACAGAATTACATATACACAGAATCAAATGATGTCATACAGAAAACGTCCTGGTGGACGGAACCTGGTTACACAGAGGAAAGGGGGTTGGGCTTGAATGAAAGAGCGGGAAGATTTAGGAACACAGAAACAGCAGCTATGCTATCGTAAATACATTATCTTATGCATTCTAAATTACCGCCCATTTGGAAAAGGAAAATGCAATAAATATTTACTCTGAGCTGCGCTTTGGTAGATTGGTCGTAGATGCTGGCCGGGTTGGCCAACAGATCTTCCTATACTCGGAAGAATGTCTCTGGTGGTAAATTGGATACGTGGTGGTATCTTCGTCCGTCTGTTAGACTGGATCGGTCATCCGTCTTTTCCTAGCCCACGTCTACAGCGGCCGCTGCTAACTCAACGGCTAGGAAGTAGCACTTCTGTAGTGAATAAGCTCAAAGTTCATACCAGTTCATACCATAGCTCACGCCGAGGTTGGCTTAGTTCTGTCCTTGACATGTGTGTCCTTCTAACGTAGAGGCTGCAGACCTCCCGTACTGGAACAACCTGGTTATCTTTTCGTCAAAGGCTTATATAGTGGAGAGGGGGAGGGAGGTGTTTCATCGTTTATAACCCCTGTCTCTTCACAGGGTTGGGCCACTGATCAAGCAGGGCACTTTCCTTATGAAAACCCAATTCTCTCATTTGGAAGCTAAAATTACATTTAATCTCCTAACAAACAATTTCAATATCAAACATTTCAATTGCATAACAATTCCATGTGACTCTGATAACTAGAGGGTGGATACTTTCCCAGGTACAGTTTATGTCGTCCTGTCATCAGTCATAATGTCTCAGATGACAACTGAAATGAAATCCATACTCATTACGTTCTAAAGCATATTTCCAACTGGTTTTATTACCAAAATATGGTTCCTTTTCCCCATTTGTTTGATGTTCCCAGACTCTCTATATTTAACACAGGCTATTCAAGTCCTTCAGTAGGGTCAGAGAGGGGAAGGGAGAAAGGTATTTATGGGGGGGGGGGGGGTCATAAACCTTACCCACAGGCCAACGTCATGACAGTGTGTATATACATATATATATTTGTGTGGGTGTGTGTGTGTGAGTTGGGTATATGGGGGTGTGTCCATATGATTGTATATCATGCATAGTCCATATATATATATATATATATATATATATATATATATATATATATATAAACACATGTAAACATGTACATACATTGACCACTGCTAATGTTGATAAGTCTGATATTATGATGTTGGAATTCCAGTACTCATTAAGAACCAGTCATGATTGTCTGAGAAGACACACTCACCACATTGGAAACCCACACTTACTTCCTGTTTCTGTTGCCATGGTGCAGCTATTCTCCTGATGATGAACTCACATTTCACACTGAGGGCGTTTCTCACTTTTTCTATGTCCTATTTGTTGCCAAGATGTTTTGTGGATAAATACTACATTTTGGGATGCCTCAATTAGCTCATACATATTATGTTGAGATTTAAATTTTATGATTACTGGATGTTCATAATTTGATAAATCAAACATTAATACTGGCAGGCTACAGCTATAGAGGCCAACAATAAGCCTCTGTCTCATGATAGGTCTCTGTCTCATGATAGGTCTCTGTCACATGATAGGTCTCTGTCACATGATAGGTCTCTGTCACATGATAGGTCTCTGTCACATGATAGGTCTCTGTCTCATGATAGGTCTCTGTCAGAAGTGTCTTCTCTTTCAAGGGTCAACAGTTACATCAACATTAGTGTTTGGTTCTTCATGTTGTGTTTGATGATGTTGCAGCAGGTTGACTTGACCAGGTGCTGCTAGTTAGGTGTTGCTATCTACAACGACCACAGAAAAGAAGCTGAATATTTTCCAAACCGGTTTACCTCGATGCTAGACAATCCTCCTTCATGTCACACAACATGGGTTTCAGAGAAAAGGACCACGAGCTGAAAACGTTCCACTCGATCAAACCAATCGCTGCTTGTATGTCCTTTCATGGTAAAGTACATCTAGTCGTTAACACGGAAATACAGAGACCCTCCCCATTATGTATTAAAGGGACTTTAAGATTCATATGTTTTGCTGCAGGCCTTATAATAGATACTGTTGCTATGTGTCTAAAACTCTGCCACTATATGTTGAACAAGCATGTATATTAGTCTTTGTGGTTAAGCCATGGGTGCTGTGAGAGTGTGCTTGCAGGCTGGGTCTGAGTCAGACTGAAACTAGATAAAGAGAAGTAACCACTGTCTGGTTTTGACATGTTGATCTTGTGTGACAGTGGACAATGCTAATGAATTCAGAGAAGCTACTCTACTAGGTTACTTTATAAGGTAACCTCAGTTTACTGCTGCACACATACACTGACGTTGGTGATTATACCACCAGGGAGTGATCACATGTATATAATCAGCTGTGCCTTTAGGTGGGGTGCAGAACTTACTCTGAAACATACATGATGTGTTTCCATTGATAGCTGTTAGCTGTCTGCAAATGCATTAATGAAGGTTTGATTAATTTACTTAAAGATGATATTGTCAGACTGCTGATTTCACCAATAAGCCAATGATTGACAAGGAACAAGGAACCTACCCCGGCAACAACAATAAGTCAATGATTGACAAGGAACAAGGAACCTAACCCAACAGTCACATGCCCAAATATAACAGTGAAATGCTTACTTATAAACCCATAATCAACAATGCAGTTTTAAGAAAAATAAGCTTTAAGTAGAAAATAACAAATAGTAAAAGAGCAGCAGTGAAATTAAATTAGCGAGGCTATATACTGTACATGGGGTACCGGTAGAGAGTCAATGTGAGGGGGCACTGGTTAGTCAAGGTAATTGAGGTATAATGTACATGTAGGTAGAGTTAAAGGGACTATGCATAGATTATTAACAGAGAGAAGCAGCAGCGTAAAAAGGGGGAGGGGGGAGGGGGGGCAATGCAAATAGTATGGGCAGCCATTTGATTAGATGTTCAGGAGTCTTTTGGCTTGGGGGTAGAAGCTGTTAAGAAGCCTTTCGGACCTAGACTTGGCGCTCCGTTACCGCGTGCCATGTGGTAGCAGAGAGAACAGTCTATGACTAGGGTGGGTGGAGTCTTTGAACATTTTAGGGCCTTCATCTGACACCACCTGGTTTAGAGGTCCTGGATGGCAGGATGTTTGGCCCCAGTGATGTACTGGGCCATACGCATTGCCCTCTGTAGTGCCTTGCGGTCGGGGGCCAAACAGTTGCCATACCAGGATGTGATGCAACCAGTCAGGATGTTCTCGATGGTGCAGCAGTATAACTTTTTTGACGATCTGAAGACCCATGCCAAATCTTTTCAGTCTCCTGGGAGGGAATAGGCTTTGTCGTTCCCTCTTCAGAGACTGTCTTGGTCTGTCAGGCCTACCACTGACCTCTTCCTTTAACCTGTTAGGGCTAGGGGGCAGCATTGACACGGCTGGATAAAAAACATACCCGATTTAATGAGTGCTAAACTTGCCGGGTGTCTAAATAGCTAGCCCATAGTGGTGGCTGGGCTATGTACTTAGAATATTGCAAAATGTGCTTTCACCAAAAAGCTATTTTAAAATCGGACATATCGAGTGCATAGAGGAGTTCTGTATCTATAATTCTTAAAATAATTGTTATGCTTTTTGTGAATGTTAATCGTGAGTAATTTAGTAAATTGTTAGCAAATTCCCCGGAAGTTTGCGGGGGGTATGCTAGTTCTGAACGTCACATGCTAATGTAAAAAGCTGTTTTTTGATATAAATATGAACTTGATTGAACAAAACATGCATGTATTGTATAACATAATGTCCTAGGGTTGTCATCTGATGAAGATCATCAAAGGTTAGTGCTGCATTTAGCTGTCTTCTGGGTCTTTGTGACATTATATGCTAGCTTGAAAAATGGGTGTCTGATTATTTCTGGCTTGGTACTCTGCTGACATAATCTAATGTTTTGCTTTCGCTGTAAAGCCTTTTTGAAATCGGACAGTGTGGTTAGATAAAGGAGAGTCTTGTCTTTAAAATGCTGTGAAATAGTCATATGTTTGAAAAATTGAAGTTTTTGTATTTTTGAGGAATTTGTAATTCGCGCCACGCCTATCATTGGATATTGGAGCAGGTGTTCCGCTAGCGGAATGTCTAGATGTAAGAGGTTAAAATAATTGTTATGCTTTTTGTGAACGTTTATCGTGAGTAATTTAGTAAATTCACCGGCAGTGTTCGGTGGGAATGCTAGTCACATGCTAGTCACATGCTAATGTAAAAAGCTGGTTTTTGATATAAATATGAACTTTATTGAACAAAACATGCATGTATTGTATAACATAATGTCCTAGGGTTGTCATCTGATGAATATCATCAAAGGTTAGTGCTATATTTAGCTGTGGTTTGGGTTTATGTGACATTATATGCTAGCTTGAAAAATGGGTGTCTGATTATTTCTGGCTGGGTACTCTGCTGACATAATCTAATGTTTTGCTTTCGTTGTAAAGCCTTTTTGAAATCGGACAGTGTGGTTAGATTAACGAGAGTCTTGTCTTTAAAATGGTGTAAAATAGTCATATTTTTTAAAAATTGAAGTAATAGCATATCTAAGGATTTGAATAACGTGCCACAGGATTCAACTGGCTGTTGAGTAGGTCCCACCTAGCCCATAGAGGTTAAACAGTTATCACTAGCCGGCCTCCACTCAGTACCATGTCCTGCACCTTAGACACTGTTACTAGCCATCCGGTACTCTACCCTGCACCTTAGACACTGTTACTAGTCGGCTACCACCTGGTACTCTACCGTGCACCTTAGAGACTGTCACTAGCCACTCAGTACTATACCCCACACCTTAGACATTTTTACTACCCTGCACCTTAGTGACTGCTGCCCTATGTACATAGTCATGGAATACTAGTCAATAATGTTTCCATCCTGTTTTACCCACTTCATATGTACATATATACTGTATTCTAGTCATATCATCAGATATTGCTGCACTGTTGGAACTAGAAACAAGCATTTCAGCTGCACGTGATAACATCTGTAAAACTGTGTATGCAACCGAATTTTTTTTATTTGCTTTGATTTGGTATAATTAATCTGATTTCACTATGTAACTATTGATATTGTGGTATAATTAACCTGATTTCACTATGTAACTCTATTGATAATGTGGTATAATTAACCTGATTTCACTATGTAACTCTATTGATAATGTGGTATAATTAACCTGATTTCACTATGTAACTCTATTGATAATATATTTTTTCTGAAAGCTTTACTGAGAAACATTGAAAACATTTAAAATGTTCAACCATAGGCTGCGTCAGGGCCCTCCAACCCTGTTCATTGAAAGCTACCCTCCAGTAGGTTTTCACTCCAACCCCCAGTTGTAACTAACCTGATTCTTCTTATCAACAAGCTGATTATTATTGTGCTAAATTAGGGTTGTAGTGTAAACCTACAGGATGGTAGCTTTCCAGGAACAGGGTTAAAGAGCCCTGGGCTTCATGTTTATGAAACCATAGAAACTGCTGTGTTTCTACTCAACAACTCTGTCTTCCTCTAAAACCACACCCCATTCACTTCTAAAACCACACCCCTTCCTTTAAAAGCAATTTAAAAGCCATACATTTAAATCACACACCTTAACATTTTAATCACATCCCTTAACATATATAACATATAAATCACACCCCTTAACATTTAAATCACACACCTTAACATATAAATCACACACCTTAACATATAAATCACACCCCTTAACATATAAATCACACCCCTTAACATATAAATCACACCCCTTAGCCTCCAAGCTTTGGTTATGCATATCTGTCATCTACACCCTCTTCAACTTTAAGCCACACCCTGAAATACATCTGAATGACTTGCCAGAGAATTTGTCAAACCAAATACCATGACCTCGTGCTCTAAGAAAAGTTAAACTTAGAGACTGTAACCTCTCTGGGGTATGTGGGACGCTAGCATCCCACCCGCGGGACACACTATTCAACAGCCAGTGAAATAGCAGGGCGGCAAATTCAAAACAACAAAAATCTCATAATTCACATTTCTCAAACATACAACTATTATATCCCATTTTATAGATACACTTCTTGTTAATCCAACCACATTGTCCGATTTCAAAAAGGCTTTACGGCGAAAGCATAACATTAGATTATGTTAGGACAGCGCCGAGACAAGAAAAACCACACAGCCATTTTCCAAGCAAGGAGAGGCGTCACATAAACCAGAAATACAGCTAAAATTAATCACTAACCTTTTATGATCTTCATCAGATGGCACTCCTAGGACTTCATGTTACACAATACATGTATGTTTTGCTCGATAAAGTTCATATTTATATCCAAAAACTGCATTTTACATTGGCATGTAATGTTCAGAAATGTTTTGCCTCCCAAAACCTCCGGTGAATGAGCACATCAATTTACAGAAATACCCATCATAAACGTTGATAAAATATTCTACAGTTATTCAAAGAATTACAGATACACTTGTCCTTAATGGAACCGCTCTCTCAGATTTCAAAAAAGCTTTACGGCGATAGCAAATTTTGCAATAATCTGAGTACAGTACTCAGATATCAAAACAAGCCAAACAGATACCCGCCATTTTGGAGTCAACAGAAATGACAAAAATTACATTAGAAATATTCACTTACCTTTGATGATCTTCATCAGAATGCACTCCCAGGAATCCCAGTTCCACAATAAATGTTTGTATTGTTCAATAAAGTCCATCATTTATGTTCAAATATCTCCTTTTTTTCACGCGTTTAGTCCACTACTTAAAATGCAGGAAGCGCGCGCAAAATGTCACGACGAAAAGTCAAAAAAAGTTATATTTACGTTGGTAGAAACATGTCAAATGATGTATAGCATCAATATTTAGGATGTTTTAACCTGTTATGGATAGGGGGCAGTATTTTCACGGCCGGATTAAAAACGTACCCGATTTAATCTGATTATTACTCCTGCCCAGAAACTAGAATATGCATATAATTATTAGCTTTGGATAGAAAACACTCCAAAGTTTCTAAAACTGTTTGAATGGTGTCTGTGAGTATAACAGAACTCAAATGGCAGGCCAAAACCTAAGATGATTCTGTACCGGAAGTACCCTGTCTGACAATTTCTTGGCCTTCTTTGCCATCTCTATCCAAAACAGGGGATCTCTGCTGTAACGTGACATTTTCTAATGCTCCCATAGGCTCTCAGAAGGCGCCAGAACGTTGAATGATGACTTTGCAGACCATGGCTGAAAAACAGTAGCGCATTTGGTAAGTGGTCGATCTGAGAACAATGACACTGGTGCGCGCATGCATGAGACGACTCCATGTTTTAATTTTCAGTATTTGAACGAAAACAACGACTCCCGGTCGGAATATTATCGCTTTTTTTCAAGAAAAATCGCATAAAAATTGATTTTAAACAGCGTTTGACATGCTTCGAAGTACGGTAATGGAATATTTTGACCTTTTTTGTCACGATACGATCTGGGCGCATCACCCTTCGTTATCCTTCGGATAATGTCTTGAACGCACAACAAAACGCCGCTATTTGGATATAACTATGGATTATTTGGAACCAAACCAACATTTGTTATTGAAGTAGAAGTCCTGGGAGTGCATTCTGACGAAGAACAGCAAAGGTAATCCAATTTTTCTTATAGTAAATCTGAGTTTGGTGAGTGCTAAACTTGGTGGGTGTCAAAATAGCTAGCCATGATGGCCAGGCTATCTACTCAGAATATTGCAAAATGTGCGTTCACCGAAAAGCTATTTTAAAATCGGACACCTCGATTGCACAAAGGAGTTCTGTATCTATAATTCTTAATATAATTGTTATGTTTTTTGTGAACGTTTATCGTGAGTAATTTAGTAAATTCACCGGAGGTTTGCGGGGGGAATGCTAGTTCTGAACGTCACATGCTAATGTAAAAAGCTGGTTTTTGATATAAATATGAACTTGATTGAACAAAACATGCATGTATTGTATAACATAATGTCCTAGGGTTGTCATCTGATGAATATCATCAAAGGTTAGTGCTATATTTAGCTGTGGTTTGGGTTTATGTGACATTATATGCTAGCTTGAAAAATGGGTGTCTGATTATTTCTGGCTGGGTACTCTGCTGACATAATCTAATGTTTTGCTTTCGTTGTAAAGCCTTTTTGAAATCAGACAGTGTGGTTAGATTAACGAGAGTCTTGTCTTTAAAATGGTGTAAAATAGTCATATTTTTTAAAAATTGAAGTAATAGCATATCTAAGGATTTGAATAACGTGCCACAGGATTCAACTGGCTGTTGAGTAGGTCCCACCTAGCCCATAGAGGTTAAACAGTTATCACTAGCCGGCCTCCACTCAGTACCATGTCCTGCACCTTAGACACTGTTACTAGCCATCCGGTACTCTACCCTGCACCTTAGACACTGTTACTAGTCGGCTACCACCTGGTACTCTACCGTGCATCTTAGACACTGTTTCTAGTCGGCTACCACCGAGTACTCTACCCTGCACCTTAGAGACTGTCACTAGCCACTCAGTACTATACCCCACACCTTAGACATTTTTACTACCCTGCACCTTAGTGACTGCTGCCCTATGTACATAGTCATGGAATACTAGTCAATAATGTTTCCATCCTGTTTTACCCACTTCATATGTACATATATACTGTATTCTAGTCATATCATCAGATATTGCTGCACTGTTGGAACTAGAAACAAGCATTTCAGCTGCACGTGATAACATCTGTAAAACTGTGTATGCAACCGAATTTTTTTTATTTGCTTTGATTTGGTATAATTAATCTGATTTCACTATGTAACTATTGATATTGTGGTATAATTAACCTGATTTCACTATGTAACTCTATTGATAATGTGGTATAATTAACCTGATTTCACTATGTAACTCTATTGATAATGTGGTATAATTAACCTGATTTCACTATGTAACTCTATTGATAATATATTTTTTCTGAAAGCTTTACTGAGAAACATTGAAAACATTTAAAATGTTCAACCATAGGCTGCGTCAGGGCCCTCCAACCCTGTTCATTGAAAGCTACCCTCCAGTAGGTTTTCACTCCAACCCCCAGTTGTAACTAACCTGATTCTTCTTATCAACAAGCTGATTATTATTGTGCTAAATTAGGGTTGTAGTGTAAACCTACAGGATGGTAGCTTTCCAGGAACAGGGTTAAAGAGCCCTGGGCTTCATGTTTATGAAACCATAGAAACTGCTGTGTTTCTACTCAACAACTCTGTCTTCCTCTAAAACCACACCCCATTCACTTCTAAAACCACACCCCTTCCTTTAAAAGCAATTTAAAAGCCATACATTTAAATCACACACCTTAACATTTTAATCACATCCTTAACATATATAACATATAAATCACACCCCTTAACATTTAAATCACACACCTTAACATATAAATCACACACCTTAACATATAAATCACACCCCTTAACATATAAATCACACCCCTTAACATATAAATCACACCCCTTAGCCTCCAAGCTTTGGTTATGCATATCTGTCATCTACACCCTCTTCAACTTTAAGCCACACCCTGAAATACATCTGAATGACTTGCCAGAGAATTTGTCAAACCAAATACCATGACCTCGTGCTCTAAGAAAAGTTAAACTTAGAGACTGTAACCTCTCTGGGGTATGTGGGACGCTAGCATCCCACCCGCGGGACACACTATTCAACAGCCAGTGAAATAGCAGGGCGGCAAATTCAAAACAACAAAAATCTCATAATTCACATTTCTCAAACATACAACTATTATATCCCATTTTATAGATACACTTCTTGTTAATCCAACCACATTGTCCGATTTCAAAAAGGCTTTACGGCGAAAGCATAACATTAGATTATGTTAGGACAGCGCCGAGACAAGAAAAACCACACAGCCATTTTCCAAGCAAGGAGAGGCGTCACATAAACCAGAAATACAGCTAAAATTAATCACTAACCTTTTATGATCTTCATCAGATGGCACTCCTAGGACTTCATGTTACACAATACATGTATGTTTTGCTCGATAAAGTTCATATTTATATCCAAAAACTGCATTTTACATTGGCATGTAATGTTCAGAAATGTTTTGCCTCCCAAAACCTCCGGTGAATGTGCACATCAATTTACAGAAATACCCATCATAAACGTTGATAAAATATTCTACAGTTATTCAAAGAATTACAGATACACTTGTCCTTAATGGAACCGCTCTCTCAGATTTCAAAAAAGCTTTACGGCGATAGCAAATTTTACAATAATCTGAGTACAGTACTCAGATATCAAAACAAGCCAAACAGATACCCGCCATTTTGGAGTCAACAGAAATGACAAAAATTACATTAGAAATATTCACTTACCTTTGATGATCTTCATCAGAATGCACTCCCAGGAATCCCAGTTCCACAATAAATGTTTGTATTGTTCAATAAAGTCCATCATTTATGTTCAAATATCTCCTTTTTTTCACGCGTTTAGTCCACTACTTAAAATGCAGGAAGCGCGCGCAAAATGTCACGACGAAAAGTCAAAAAAAGTTATATTTACGTTGGTAGAAACATGTCAAATGATGTATAGCATCAATATTTAGGATGTTTTAACCTGTTATGGATAGGGGGCAGTATTTTCACGGCCGGATTAAAAACGTACCCGATTTAATCTGATTATTACTCCTGCCCAGAAACTAGAATATGCATATAATTATTAGCTTTGGATAGAAAACACTCCAAAGTTTCTAAAACTGTTTGAATGGTGTCTGTGAGTATAACAGAACTCAAATGGCAGGCCAAAACCTAAGATGATTCTGTACCGGAAGTACCCTGTCTGACAATTTCTTGGCCTTCTTTGCCATCTCTATCCAAAACAGGGGATCTCTGCTGTAACGTGACATTTTCTAATGCTCCCATAGGCTCTCAGAAGGCGCCAGAACGTTGAATGATGACTTTGCAGACCATGGCTGAAAAACAGTAGCGCATTTGGTAAGTGGTCGATCTGAGAACAATGACACTGGTGCGCGCATGCATGAGACGACTCCATGTTTTAATTTTCAGTATTTGAACGAAAACAACGACTCCCGGTCGGAATATTATCGCTTTTTTTCAAGAAAAATCGCATAAAAATTGATTTTAAACAGCGTTTGACATGCTTCGAAGTACGGTAATGGAATATTTTGACCTTTTTTGTCACGATACGATCTGGGCGCATCACCCTTCGTTATCCTTCGGATAATGTCTTGAACGCACAACAAAACGCCGCTATTTGGATATAACTATGGATTATTTGGAACCAAACCAACATTTGTTATTGAAGTAGAAGTCCTGGGAGTGCATTCTGACGAAGAACAGCAAAGGTAATCCAATTTTTCTTATAGTAAATCTGAGTTTGGTGAGTGCTAAACTTGGTGGGTGTCAAAATAGCTAGCCATGATGGCCAGGCTATCTACTCAGAATATTGCAAAATGTGCGTTCACCGAAAAGCTATTTTAAAATCGGACACCTCGATTGCACAAAGGAGTTCTGTATCTATAATTCTTAATATAATTGTTATGTTTTTTGTGAACGTTTATCGTGAGTAATTTAGTAAATTCACCGGAGGTTTGCGGGGGGTATGCTAGTTCTGAACGTCACATGCTAATGTAAAAAGCTGGTTTTTGATATAAATATGAACTTGATTGAACAAAACATGCATGAATTGTATAACATAATGTCCTAGGTGTGTCATCTGATGAAGATCATCAAAGGTTAGTGCTGCATTTAGCTGTCTTCTGGGTTTTTGTGACATTATATGCTAGCTTGAAAAATGGGTGTCTGATTATTTCTGGCTGGGTACTCTGCTGACATAATCTAATGTATTGCTTTCGTTGTAAAGCCTTTTTCAAATCGGACAGTGTGGTTAGATAAAGGAGAGTCTTGTCTTTAAAATGGTGTAAAATAGTCATATGTTTGAAAAATGGACGTTTTCGGATTTTCGAGGAGTTTGTATTTCGCGCCACGCCTTATCATTGGATATTGGAGTGGTGTTCCGCTAGCGGAACATCTAGATGTAAGAGGTTTTAACATATAGATCACACCACTTAACATATAAATCACATCCCTTAACATATTAACCACACCCCTTAACATATAAACCACACCCCTTAACATATAAACCACACCCCTTAACATATAAACCACACCCCTTAGCCTTCATGCTCTGTATATGCATCTCTGTCATCCTCTAAAGCCACACCCTCTTTATTTCTAAGCCACACCTTATTCACCTGTAAGTCACACCCCTTCAAATCTAATTCACACCCCCAGATAGCTCTGAATGGTTTGCTGAAGCATTTGTCAAACAAAATACGACGACCTCGTGATCTAAGAGATGTTAGGGGGAGACAAATAAATGATGAAATAACATCTAATTAAACTGAATCAATAATTATTCAGACTCATTAATACATATCAATACACTTACAAATGGAAAACAATGAACTTTAACACCTAGAATTACAAACTAAAACTATAACAAGAGCTTTTTAAACATTATTCGCTGAGCTTCAAAACATTTTCTAAATCAATATTGTTATTATTATGAAAAGGTTACAGACAAAAGTTAAAACATAAACAATTTACATGAAAGGGTTTTTAAAAAGGACAACATTTTCCCCTAAAAATTAAGTAAATCTAAAAAATATCAAAATTACTGTTGTTACACCTTGTCCTCCCAGCAATGTTGGTATAGGTCTCACACTCTGCTGGTATTGATGGCTGGTATAGGTCTCACTCTGCTGGTATTGATGGCTGGTATAGGTCTCACACTCTGCTGGTATTGACAGATGGTGTAAGTCGCATTCTCTGCTGGTATTGATGGATGGTATAGGTCTCACACTCTGCTGGTATTGACAGCTGGTACAGGTCACACTCTGCTGGTATTGATGGCTGGTATATGTCTCACACTCTGCTGGTATTGATGGCTGGTATAGGTCACACTCTGCTGGTATTGATGGATGGTATAGGTCTCACACTCTGCTGGTATTGACAGATGGTGTAAGTCTCATTCTCTGCTGGTATTGATGGATGGTATAGGTCTCACACTCTGCTGGTATTGACAGATGGTGTAAGTCTCATTCTCTGCTGGTATTGATGGATGGTATAGGTCTCACACTCTGCTGGTATTGACAGCTGGTACAGTTCACACTCTGCTGGTATTGATGGCTGGTATAGGTCTCCCTCTGCTGATATTGATGGTTGGTATAGGTCACACTCTGCTGGTATTGATGGATGGTATAGGTCACACTCTGCTGGTATTGATGACTGGTATAGGTCACACTCTGCTGGTATTGATGGATGGTATAGGTCTCACACTCTGCTGGTATTGACAGCTGGTACAGTTCACACTCTGCTGGTATTGATGGCTGGTATAGGTCTCCCTCTGCTGATATTGATGGTTGGTATAGGTCACACTCTGCTGGTATTGATGGATGGTATAGGTCACACTCTGCTGGTATTGATGACTGGTATAGGTCACACTCTGCTGGTATTGATGGATGGTATAGGTCACACTCTGCTGGTATTGATGACTGGTATAGGTCTCACTCTGCTGGTATTGATGGCTGGTATAGGTCTCACTCTGCTGGTATTGATGGATGGTATAGGTCTCACACTCTGATGGTATTGATGGCTGGTATAGGTCTCACACTCTGCTGGTATTGATGGCTGAGTAGGTACTGAAGTCAGAGTTCTGGACTCTCTTCTTCTTCTTTGGTCTCCTCTGTTCCTGACGGATATCCAACAATGCATAAAACAGGTCCTTCTTCCTGAGAGACAGATAGAGAGAGAGACAGACAGACAGAGAAATAGGCCAAGACTGAGACAGAGACAGAGAGAGAGAGAGAAAGAGGCCGAGAGAAAGACTGAGTGAGAGATTCTATGTTATATTTTAATATTAGTGATATGTGAACATTAATATTTTACAACTTATATATATATATATATCTACTGTTATTAATGACTATAATCGGCATCAAAAAAACTATTTGAAAAGGGCAGGGTTACCTAATACATGGACTACAAATCAAGATGGCTACCCATAATAAAACTACAACACCCATTTTGACTGTAGTCTGCTCTCTGCTGTCACTTCCCCTGGTGGAGTCTCAGCTGGAGCTGCAGAGGAAGAGTTATCACCATTAAAACACCAAGTTTCAGGTTAAACTAGGACATTTCAGTTAATAGTTAGTAGATGTTTACATATTGTGGTCAAAATGCTTTAAAAAAAGAAGGTTAAAAACGTAGGTACCCAGACTTAAAACATGAATGAGTTATTAAGTTATTCCTGACTGAGAGAGTCAGTGCACCTGTTGTTTGTAGAAGGAGTAGACGCAAGTGGAGGAGAGGAGGGAGGAGAGCAGACACAGGACACAGACTGAACAGCAACATCCAACACAGCCCACAGTCAACAACAGGTGTTCTGGCATCATCACAGTCTTCAGGAGGTAGGGGGAGAGGAGTGCTCGGGAGGACTGGTTTCTGGACAAAACATTAAACATAAACATTGTTTTCTTTTGTTCTATTGTATTTTTGACTGAATGTTTTGTTTATTCCATGTGTAACTCTGTGATGTTGTATGTGTCGTATTGCTATGCTTTATCTTGGCCAGGTCGCAGTTGTAAATGAGAACTTGTTCTCAACTGGCCTACCTGGTTAAATAAAGATGAAATAAAAACAGAACTACTCTCTTAGCCTGTTGGGGCTCGGGGGCAGTATTGAGACATTTTGAAAAAAATATGTGCCCATTTTTAACTGCCTCCTACACCAACTCAGAAGATAGGATATGCATATTATTAACACATTCGGATAGAAAACACTCTGAATTTTCTAAAACAGTTTGAATGGTGTCTGTAAGTATAACAAAACTCATATTGCAGGCAAAAACCTGTGAAAAATAGATTTAAAAAAATGTGAATTTTGTGACTGTACTATTTAGTGTCATTGTTTTATAGATACCATAGTGAGAAAGGATTCATTTCGCAACACCTACGGCTTCCACTAGATGTCAACGATCTTTATAAAGTTGTTTGAAGCGTCTATGATAAACAGAGAGCAAATTAGAATCCAAGGAAGTTGACATGTCATCACTTCATTTTTTTGCTCCTGCGCATAAATCTGAGAAACGTGAGTTTGTCATCATTTTTTATCTAGACATAGGATAGGTTGTGTGAAAATATTACTGATGTTTAACGTTAAAAATGGACCAAAAGATTAATGCTAAACAACATTTGACATGTTTGAACGAACATAAATAGATTATTTACTAGGTTTTTTTAGCTTTTCGGCGTGATTTTACCAGCCCCTCAACCACGTTTTGTGGGAGCATAATGAACGCTAAGTACTTGGTGTTATTTGGACATAAATTATGAACTTTGTCAAAAGAAACCACATTTGTTCCGGACCTGGAATGCCTTCCGGACCTGGGATCCTGCCTTCTGATGGAGATAATCAAAGGTAAGGGGGTATTTACAATGTTATTATCGATTTTAGATGATGCTAACTGTATAGCATAGCCTGTTGTTCTTAGCATAGCACCCCGTTTATTGCAAAATGTGATTTCCCAGTAAAGTTATTTTGAGATCTGGCCATTCGGTAGCAATTACGAGATGATAATATATTATTCTTTGAATGACAATATTATAATTTACCAATGTTGTCGAATAGTAATTTTATTATGTTCACCGGAAGCATTTCAGAGAAGAAAAAAATCTGAATTTCACGCTACTGTAAAATGCTGTTTTTGGATATAAATATGAACTTGATGGAACAAAAAATGCATGTATTGTATAACATAATGTCCTAGGAGTGTCATCTGATGGAGATTGACAAAGGTTAGTGCATAATTCTAGCTGGTTTCTGCTTTTGGTGACGCCTGACCTTGAATTGAAAATGGATGTTTGTACTTTTGTGGCTATGTACTGTCCTAACATAATCTAACTTTATGCTTTTGCCGTAAAGCCTCTTTGAAAATCGAACAATGTGGTTAGATTAAGGAGATGTTTATCTTTTAAATTGTGTAAAATAGTTGATGGTTTGAGAAATTGAAATTATTAGATTTTTGATGTTTTGAATTTCCAGCCTTGTTAGCAATCCCGACTCGGGGTTCATTGCTAACCTGTAGCCCCAACAGGTTAGAAACAATCAAGGTCTTCTCAATAATCTGTTGTTAATCATGACTCTTGGTTGTTTAAACATGAATTTGAGGAGACATTTTATGAGTTTAGATAAGTTTCAGAGGGTTGATTCAAAATAAGATTCATTGGCATAACTCTCATTTCAAAGAAACCAATACCAAAGATACAGCAGGAAGATAAAGACAGAATAATAACTGTTCTTTCCAAATGAAATCCTAGTGGTGATGTTTCCGTAGTGGTACAACTCTTTACGTATAAATGGTTTTCCTTCTCCAACCAGGTTCGTCTCCACAGTCCCACAGTAGTAGAGTCCCAGATCAGATTCAGTGATGTTCTCAATCAGTAGATCATAGGAGTTGTTAGAGGGGTTCCACACCACATGATATCCAGGGAGAGAGATGGAACTTAAAAACTTAGTTGAAATAACTAGAGGAGGCTGGTACTTGTGAGAACAGTTCCTATACCACATAATGTATACTCCAGTAGTTATGATACAGTCACAGTAGAGAGTGACATTGTCTCATGGTCTGACTCTCAGCTCCACCTCTGCTGCAGAGATCCCATCCTGACTGGAGGAAACAACACCTACAGGTAGCAGAGGAACAGTGTTAGGATGAACTGACTGGAGGAAACAGCACCTACAGGTAGCAGAGGAACAGTGTTTGGATGATTCACAGAATGTCAGTTTGACATCATAAACTTCTCCACCTGAAAATATAAACGTCATGTCTTTACCACAGTCATCACAATATCACAATAATAAGATAACAAATCTAGTCAACCATAAAACCACATCAAGAAATCATCTATCATCCAGCTGTAAGGCACAGTAAAAAAAGTGACACACAGCCTGTCCATCTGGTGGTCTGATGGTCTGATGGTACTGTCAGAGAGTAGCTGGGTCTTTGAGTAACAAGGTCTTTGCTGCGTATTTCTGTGTTCATGCCTTGATGTACATTACCATGAAAGGACATACGAGCAGGATTGGTTCATTCGAGTGGAAAGTTTTCAGCTCGTGGTCCTTTTCTTGGAAACCCTTGTTGTGACAGGAAGAGGAGGGTCTAGCATCGAGGTAAACAGGTTTCAAACCAACGTGACATCAATGGAAAATATTCAGCTTATTTTAGGTGTCCACCTTAGATAGCAACACCTTAAGAGACGTGTAGACACTAATAAGAATCAAACACACATTTTGATGATAGAGTTGACCTTTAAACCTTAAAGAAAATACACTTATAGAGAGGCTCAGTTGAACTATAGACCTTTAATCCTGTAGTCAGGCAGTAGACATCATGTTTGACCTCATGCACGCTTAACTGAACATTAAATGTTCTGTTTTAATACAGTTAAACTACAATACCCAAGATGCATTGGAAGATGTGCAATATACCCAGTGTTAAACAGTTCTTGTGATACCCTTTGATGAATGATCTCTGTGTTTATCAATGAACAGTGGACAATCAATTAACATCCACACTCTGGTCAATATGTGTGAAGGGGAGAGATATATGTGACAAACGAACTTGTAATAACAATGTTTGGTCTCTCGTCCTCAGGCTGAATGACAGCACCATGGCAACAACAACAGGACGCCAGTGTGGGTTTCCTGTGTACTGAGAGTGTCTTCTCAGCCAATCAGTGACTAGCTCTTATATGAGTACTGTAATACCAACATCATAATATCAGACTTATCAACATTAGTAGTGGTCAATGTATGTATATGTTTACATGTGTTTATATATATGTATGTGGGTATATGGTAGTGTGTCCATACATTTGCATATCATGTATAGTCCTATGTGTGTGGTTATGGTTTACTCAGCTAGTGCTGCTGCTCTGTGGGGGAGGGGTTAAGGGGGCCTGGGTTTCAGGTCTGAGGAGCAGTGTCAGAGTAGCTGGGTCTGTCAGTAACAGTATCAGAGTAGCTGGGTCTGTCAGTAACAGTATCAGAGTAGCTGGGTCTGTCAGTAACAGTATCAGAGTAGCTGGGTCTGTCAGTAACAGTATCAGAGTAGTTGGGTCTGTCAGTAACAGTATCAGAGTAGCTGGGTCTGTCAGTAACAGTATCAGAGTAGCTGGGTCTGTCAGTAACAGTATCAGAGTAGCTGGGTCTGTCAGTAACAGTATCAGAGCAGCTGGGTCTGTCAGTAACAGTATCAGAGTAGCTGGGGTCTGTCATTTACATTTACATTTTAGTCATTTAGCAGACGCTCTTATCCAGAGCGACTTACAGTAGTGAATGCATACATTTCATCCATTTCATTTCATGCATTTTTTCTACTACCCCCCGTGGCAATCAAACCCACAACCCTGGCATTGCACACACCATGCTGGCGTTGCAAACACCATGCAAACACCATGCCCATTGAAACCGTGTCTGTGCCTCGACCTAGGTTGGGCAAAACTAAACATGGCGGTGTTCGCCTTAGCAATCTCACTAGAATAAAGACCTCCTCCATTCCTGCCATTATTGAAAGAGATCGTGATACCTCACATCTCAAAATAGGACTACTTAATGTTAGATCCCTCACTTCCAAGGCAGTTATAGTCAATGAGCTAATCACTGATCATAATCTTGATGTGATTGGCCTGACTGAAACATGCCTTAAGCCTGATGTATTTCCTGTGTTAAATGAGGCCTCACCTCCTGGTTACACTAGTGACCATATCCCGCGTGCATCCCGCAAAGGCGGAGGTGTTGCTAACATTTTCGACAGCAAATTTCAATTTACAAAAAAAAAACGTTTTCGTCTTTTGAGCTTCTAGTCATGAAATCTATGCAGCTACTCAATCACTTTTTATAGCTACTGTTTACAGGCTTCCTGGGCCATATACAGCGTTCCTCACTGAGTTCCCTGAATTCCTATCGGACATTGTAGTCATAGCAGATAATATTCACAATTTTGGTGACTTTAATATTCACATGGAAAAGTCTACAGACACACTCCAAAAGGCTTTCGGAGCCATCATCGACTCAGTGGGTTTTGTCCAACATGTCTCTGGACCTACTCACTGCCAGTCATACTCTGGACCTAGTTTTGTCCTGTGGAATAAATGTTGTGGATCTTAATGTTTTTCCTCATAATTCTGGACTATCGGACCACCATTTTATTACGTTTGCAATCGCAACAAATAATCTGCTCAGACCCCAACCAAGGAGAATCAAAAGTTGTGCTATAAATTCTCAGACAACCCAAAGATTCCTTGATGCCCTTCCAGACTCCCTCTGCCTACCCAAGGACATCAGAGGACAAAAACCAGTTAACCACCTAACTGAGGAACTCAATTTAAATTTGCGCAATACCCAAGATGCAGTTGCTCCCCTAAAAACTAAAAACATATGTCATAAGAAACTAGCTCCCTGGTATACAGAAAGTACACGAGCTCTGAAGCAAGCTTCCAGAAAATTGTAACGGAAATGGCGCCACACCAAACTGGAAGTCTTCCGATTAGCTTGGAAAGACAGTACCGTGCACTATCGAAGAGCCCCCACTGCTAATCGATCATCCTATTTTTCCAACTTAATTGAGGAAAATAAGAACAATCCGAAATTTATTTTTGATACTGTCGCAAAGCTAACTAAAAAGCAGCATTCCCCAAGAGAGGATGGCTTTCACTTCAGCAGTAATAAATTCATGAACTTCTTTGAGGAAAAGATCACGATCATTAGAAAGCAAATTACGGACTCCTCTTTAAATCTGCGTATTCCTCCAAAACTCCGTTGTCCTGAGTCTGCACAACTCTGCCAGGACCTAGGATGAAGGGAGATACTAAAGTGTTTTAGTACTATATCTCTTGACACAATGATGAAAATAATCATAGCCTTCCCTGTGGCACAGTTGGTAGAGCATGGTGTTTGCAACGCCAGCATGGTGTGTGCAACGCCAGGGTTGTAGGTTCAATTCCCACGGGGGGCCAGTACAAAAAAAAAAAATGTATGCATTCACTACTGTAAGTTGCTCTGGATAAGAGCGTCTGCTAAATGACTAAAATGTAAATGTAAACCTTCAAGCTGCATACTGGACCCTATTCCAACTAAACTGAAAGAGCTGCTTCCTGTGCTTGGCCCTCCTATGTTGAACATAATAAACGGTTCTCTATCCACCAGATGTGTACTACACTCACTAAAAGTGGCAGTAATAAAGCCTCTCTTGAAAAAGCCAAACCTTGACCCAGAAAATATAAAAACCTATCGAATCTTCCATTCCTCTCAAAAATTTTGAAAAAGCTGTTGCGCAGCAACTCACTGCCTTCCTGAAGACAAACAATGTATACGAAACGCTTCAGTCTCGTTTTAGACCCCATCATAGCACTGAGACTGCACTTGTGAAGGTGGTAAATGACCTTTTAATGATGTCAGACCGAGGCTCTGCATCTGTCCACGTGCTCCTAGATCTTAGTGCTGCTTTGATACCATCGATCACCATATTCTTTTGGAGAGATTGGAAACCCATATTGGTCTACACGGACAAGTTCTGGCCTGGTTTAGATCTTATCTGTCGGAAAGATATCAGTTTGTCTCTGTGAATGGTTTGTCCTCTGACAAATCAACTGTAAATGTTGGTGTTCCTCAAGGTTCCGTTTTAGGACCACTATTGTTTTCACTATATATATATATATATATATATTTTTTTTTTACCTCTTGGGGATGTCATTCGAAAACAGAATGTTAAATTTCACTGCTATGCGGATGACACACAGCTGTACATTTCAATGAAACATGGTGAAGCTCCAAAATTGCCCTCGCTAGAAGCCTGTGTTTCAGACATAAGGAAGTGGATGGCAGCAAATGTTATACTTTTAAACTCGGACAAAACAGAGATGCTTGTTCTAGGTCCCAAGAAACAAAGAGATCTTCTGTTAAATCTGACAATTAATCTTGATGGTTGTACAGTCGTCTCAAATAAAACTGTGAAGGACCTCGGCGTTACTCTGGACCCTGATCTCTCTTTTGAAGAACATATCAAGACTGTTTCAAGGGCAGCTTTTTTCCATCTACGTAACATTGCAAAAATCAGAAACTTACTGTCCACTAATGATGCAGAAAAATTAATCCATGCTTTTTTTACTTCTAGGTTGGACTACTGCAATGCTCTACTTTCTGGCTACCCGGATAAAGGACTAAATAAACTTCAGTTAGTGCTAAATACGGCTGCTAGAATCCTGACTAGAACCAAAAAAATGTGATCATATTACTCCAGTGTTAGCCTCCCTACACTGGCTTCCTGTTAAGGCAAGGGCTGATTTCAAGGTTTTACTGCTAAACTACAAACCATTACATGGGCTTGCTCCTACCTATCTTTCCGATTTGGTCCTGCCGTACATACCTACACGTACGCTACGGTCACAAGACGCAGGCCTCCTAATTGTCCCTAGAATTTCTAAGCAAACAGCTGGAGGCAGGGCTTTCTCCTATAGAGCTCCATTTTTATGGAATAGTCTGCCTACCCATGTGAGAGATCCAGACTCGGTCTCAACCTTTAAGTCTTTACTGAAGACTCATCTCTTCAGTGGGTCCTATGATTGAGTGTAGTCTGGCCCAGGAGTGTGAAGGTGAACGGAAAGGCTCTAGAGCAATGAACCGCCCTTGCTGTCTCTGCCTGGCCGGTTCCCCTCTCTCCACTGGGATTCCCTGCCTCTAACCCTATTACAGGGGCTGAGTCACTGGTTTATTGGTGTTCTTCCATGCCGTCCCTAGGAGGGGTGCGTCACTTGAGTGGGTTGAGTCACTGACCTGGTCTTCCTGTCTGGGTTGGCGCCCCCTCTTGGGTTGTGCCGTGGCGGAGATCTTTGTGGGCTATACTCGGCCTTGTCTCAGGATGGTAAGTTCGTGGTTGAAGTGTCCCTCTAGTGGTGTGGGGGCTGTGCTCTGGCAAAGTGGGTGGGGTTATATCCTTCCTGTTTGGCCCCCTCCTGTCTCAGCCTCCAGTATTTATGCTGCAGTAGTTTATGTGTCGGGGGGCTAGGGTCAGTCTGTAATATCTGGAGTATTTCTCCTGTCTTATCTGGTGTCCTGTGTGAATTTAAGTATGCTCTCTAATTCTCTCTTTCTCTCTTTCTCTCTCTCGGAGGACCTGAGCCCTAGGACCATGTCTCAGGACTACCTGACATGATGACTCCTTGCTGTCCCCAGTCCACCTGACCGTGCTGCTGCTCCAGTTTCAACTGTTCTGCCTGCGGCTATGGAACCCTGACCTGTTCAATGGACGTGCTATCTGTCCCAGACCTGCAGTTTCTAACTCTCTAGAGACAGCAGGAGCGGTAGAGATACTCTCAATGATCGGCTATGAAAAGCCAACTGACATTTACTCTTGAAGTGCTGACTTGTTACACCCTCGACAACTGTGAATATTATTATTTGACCATGCTGGTCATTTATGAACATTTGAACATCTTGGCCATGTGCTGTTATAATCTCCACCCGGCACAGCCAGAAGAGGACTGGCCACCCCTCAGAGCCTGGTTCCTCTCTAGGTTTCTTCCTAGGTTTTGGCCTTTCTAGGGAGTTTTTCCTAGCCACCATGCTTCTACACCTGGATTGCTTGCTGTTTGGGGTTTTAGGCTGGTTTTCTGTACAGCACTTTGATATATCAGCTGATGTAAGAAGGGCTATATAAAAACATTTGATTTGATTAGATTTGCTCTACCAACTGAGCCACAGGGAAAGCTGGGTCAGAGTAACAGTATCAGAGTAGCTGGGTCTGTCAGTAACAGTATCAGAGTAGCTGGGTCTGTCAGTAACAGTATCAGAGTTATTACTATTCGATGCTAATGCAGAATGCCACAGGATGTTTTTGTGCTGGTCAAGGGCAGACAGGTCTGGAGTGAACCAAGGAATATATATATTACTAGTTCTACATTTTTTGAGTGTATCAGAGTTGCTGGGACTGTCAGTAACAGTATCAGAGTAGCTGGGTCTGTCAGTAACAGTATCAGAGTAGCAACAACACAAAAAGGACTATGCATGATATACAATCATATGGACACACCCCCATATACCCCCCCCCCCACACACACAAACACATATATACATACATATACATACATATATATATCTAAACACATGTATACATATACATACATTGACCACTACTAATGTTGATAAGTCTGATATTATGATGTTGGAATTCCAGTACTCATATAAGAGCTAATCACTGATTGGCCGAGAAGACACACTCAATACACAGGAAACCCAGACTTACTTCCTTTATGCTGTTGCCATGGTGCAGCTATTCTCCTGATGATGAACTCACATTTCACACTGAGTGCGTTTCTCACTTTTTCTTTGTCCTATTTGTTGCCAAGATGTTTTGTGGATAAATACTACATTTTGTGACACCTCAATTAGCTCATACAGATTATGTTGAGATTTAAATGTTATGATTACTGGATATTCATCATTTGATAAATCAAACATTAATACTGGCAGGTTACAGGTATAGAGGCCAACAATAAGCCTCTGTCACATGATAGGTCTCTGTCTCATGATTGGTCTCTGTCAGAAGTGTCTTCTCTTTCAAAGGTCAACAGTTACATCAACATTAGTGTTTGGTTCTTCATGTTGTGTTTGATGATGTTGCAGCAGGTTGACTTGACCAGGTGCTGCTATTTAGGTGTTGCTATCTACAACGACCACATCAAAGAAGCTGAATATTTTCCAAACCTGTTTACCTCGATGCTAGACAATCCTCCTTCATGTCACACAACATGGGTTTCAGAGAAAAGGACCACGAGCTGAAAACTTTCCACTCGATCGAACTAATCGCTGCTTGTATGTCCTTTCATGGTAAAGTACATCTAGTCGTTAACACGGAAATACAGAGACCCTCCCCATTATGTATTAAGGGGACTTTAAGATTCATATGTTTTGCTGCAGGCCTTATAATAGATACTGTTGCTATGTGTCTAAAACTCTGCCACTATACTATAGCATGTATATTAGTCTTTGTGGTTAAGCCCTGGCTGCTGTGAGAGTGACCTGCAGGCTGGATCTGAGTCAGACTGAAACTAGATAAAGAGAAGTAACCACTGTCTGGATTTGACATGTTGATCTTGTGTGACAGTGGACAATGCTAATGAATTCAGAGAAGCTACTGTACTAGGTTACTTTATAAGGTAACCTCAGTTTACTGCTGCACACATACACTTGACGTTGGTGATTATACCACCAGGGAGTGATCAAATGAATATAATCAGCTGTGCCTTTAGGTGGGGTGCAGAACTTACTCTGAAACATACATTATGTGTTTCCATTGTTAGCTGTTAGCTGTGTGCAATTGCCAATTCACCAATAAGCCAATGATTGACAAGGAACATGGAACTTACCCCCGCAACAACAATAAGCCAATGATTGACAAGGAACAAGGAACCTACCTCAACAGTTACATGCCCAAATATAACAGTGAAATGCTAACTTATAAGCCCATAATCATCAATGCAGTTTTAAGAAAAATAAGCTTTAAGTAGAAAATAACAAATAATTAAAGAGCAGCAGTGAAATTACATTAGCAAGGCTATATACACGGGGTACCGGTAGAGAGTCAATGTGAGGGGGCACTGGTTAGTCAAGGTAATTGAGGTGTAATGTACATGTAGGTAGAGTTAAAGTGACTATGCATGGATTATAATCAGAGAAAAGCAGCAGCGTAAAAGGGGGGAGGGGGGGGGGGGGGCGATGCAGATAGTATGGGCAACCATTTGATTAGATGTTCAGGAGGCTTTTGGCTTGGGGGTAGAAGCTGTTAAGAAGCCTTTTGGACCTAGACTTGGCACTCCGTTACCGCTTGCCATGTGGTAGCAGAGAGAACAGTCTATGACTAGGGTGGCTGGAGTCTTTGAACATTTTAGGGCCTTCCTCTGACACCACCTGGTATAGAGGTCCTGGATGGCAGGAAGTTTGGCCCCAGTGATGTACTGGGCCATACGCATTGCCCTCTGTAGTGCCTTGCGGTCGGGGGCCAAGCAGTTGCCATACCAGGGAGTGATGCAACCAGTCAGGATGCTCTCGATGGTGCAGCAGTATAACATATAGATCACACCACTTAACATATAAATCACATCCCTTAACATATTAACCCCTGTGCGGCCTCCGTCCCGTATGCGGACGGAGGCCGTATGCGGACGGAGGCCGTATGCGGACGGTGGTTAAATTTTTTTTTCAAATTATATCATTTTATAGAGACACCTCTCCTGAATCGAACCACGTTGTCCGATTTCAAAAAGGCTTTACAGCAAAAGCAAAACATTAGATTATGTTAGAGGAGTATATCGTAAAAGTAGCCACATAGCCATTTTCCGACCAACCACATGCATCACAAATAACCAAAAAACAGCTAAATGCAGCACTAACCTTTGACAATCTTCATCAGATGACACACCTAGAACATCATGTTACACAATACATGCATTATTTTGTTCGATAAAGTTCATATATATATATATAAAAACAGCATTTTACATCGGTGCGTAACGTTGACTAACTATTTTCCCTCAAATGCATCCGATGAAACAGAGCTACAATTTACTAAATTACTATTCGAAAACATTTTTAAAATGTAATATTGTCATTCTAAGATTTATAGATGAATATCTCTTGAAAGCACCTGTAATGCCAGATTTAAAATTAACTTTACTGGGTAATCATACTTTGCGATGAAAGGGGATGCGATACTCTGAAAAATAGGCTAACGTTACAGGTCAGCGCCATCTTGGAACAATCGCATATCACATCTAGTCTTGTATACTATTGTCAATAATCCCTTACCTTTGGTTGTCTTCATCAGAAAGCACTTCCAGAAATCCCAGGTCCACAACAAATGTATTTTCGTTCGAAAAAATTACTCCTTTATGTTCCAAGAGCTTGTTCTTGTTAGCGCATCTGAAAGCTGATTCAAATGCTCCGTCGGCCACGGGACAGCCATTTCGAGAAAAGGTTCGTTCAAACATGTCAAACGTTGTATAACATAAATCTTCAGGGCGTTTTTCAACGAGAGAGCCAATAAGATTCAAGGAGGATGATTGCATTGTGTTTCAAAACGTTTCGAAAGGGGAGGGTAACCAGGGGCGCCGGCGTCATAATGGTGATGGCCCTCTCCGTGTGACCACGTTCCACTGCGTCTCATTCATTCAGTTTTCACAGTAGGAGTCTCAAATCACTTTGTAAAGACTGGGGACATCTAGTGGAAGCAATAGGAAGTGCTCAATGAACCATAGCTCACGGTGTGATTAATAGGCAACGTGATGAAGTTGAGTTCGCAATTCAGAATTCCACTTCCTGTTTCCATCTGTGTCGGGGTTTTGACTGCCATATGAGTTCTGTTATACTCACAGACACCATTCAAACAGTTTCAGAAACTTTAGGGTGTTTTCTATCCACAAGTATTAATTATATGCATATCCTAGCTTCTGAGTTTGAGTAGTAGGCCGTTTAAAATGGGCACGAATTTCTTTCAAAATGCGCTGTGGCGCCCCCTATCCTAGGCAAACGTCAAGAGGTTAAACACACCCCTTAACATATAAACCACACCCCTTAACATATAAACCACACCCCTTAACATATAAACCACACCCCTTAGCCTTCATGCTCTGTATATGCATCTCTGTCTTCCTCTAAAGCCACACCCTCTTTATTTCTAAGCCACACCTTATTCACCTGTAAGTCACACCCCTTCACATCTAATTCACACCCCCAGATAGCTCTGATTGGTTTGCTGAAGCATTTGTCAAACAAAATACGACGACCTCGTGATCTAAGAGAAGTTAGGGGGAGACAAATAAATAATGAAATAACATCTAATTAAACTGAATCAATAATTATTCAGACTCATTAAGACATATCAATACACTTACAAATGGAAAACAATGAACTTTAACACCTAGAATTACAAACTAAAACAAGAGATTTTTAAACATTATTCCCTGAGTTTCAAAACATTTTCTAAATCAATATTGTTATTATTATGAAAAGGTTACAGACAAAAGTTAAAACATAAACAATTTGCATGAAAGGGTTTTTAAAAAGCAAAACATTTTCCCCTAAAAATTAAGTAAATCTAAAAAATATCAAAATTACTGTTGTTACACCTCGTCCTCCCAGCAATGTTGGTATAGGTCTCACACTCTGCTGGTATTGATGGCTGGTATAGGTCTCACTCTGCTGGTATTGATGACTGGTATAGGTCTCACTCTGCTGGTATTGACAGATGGCGTAAGTCTTCTTCTCTGCTGGTATTGATGGATGGTATAGGTCTCACACTCTGCTGGTATTGACGGCTGGTATAGGTCTAACACTCTGCTGGTATTGATGGCTGGTATAGGTCTCACTCTGCTGGTATTGACAGATGGTGTAAGTTTCATTCTCTGCTGGTATTGATGGATGGTATAGGTCTCACACTCTGCTGGTATTGACGGCTGGTACAGGTAACACTCTGCTGGTATTGATGACTGGTATAGGTCTCCCTCTGCTGGTATTGATGGATGGTATAGGTCTCACACTCTGCTGGTATTGATGGCTGGTATAGGTCTCACTCTGCTGGTATTGATGGATGGTATAGGTCTAACACTCTGCTGGTATTGACGGCTGGTATAGGTCTAACACTCTGCTGGTATTGATGGCTGGTATAGGTCTCACTCTGCTGGTATTGATGGCTGGTATAGGTCTCACACTCTGCTGGTATTAATGGCTGGTATAGGTCACACTCTGCTGGTATTGATGGCTGGTATAGGTCTCACACTCTGCTGGTATTGATGGATGGTATAGGTCGCACTCTGCTGGTATTGATGACTGGTATAGGTCTCACACTCTGCTGGTATTGATGGCTGAGTAGGTACTGAAGTCAGCGTTCTGGACTCTCTTCTTCTTCTTTGGTCTCCTCTGTTCCTGACGGATATCCAACAATCCATAAAACAGGTCCTTCTTCCTGAGAGACAGATAGAGAGAGTGAGAGAGAGAGACAGACAGACAGAGAAATAGGCCAAGACTGAGACAGAGACAGAGAGAGAGAGAGAGAAAGAGGCCGAGAGAAAGACAGAGTGAGAGATTATATGTTATATTTTAATATTAGTGATATGTGAACATTAATATTTTACAACTTATATATATATTAATCTACTGTTATTAATGACTATAATCGGCATCAAAAAAACTATTTGAAAAGGGCAGGGTTACCTAATACATGGACTACAAATCAAGATGGCTACCCATAATAAAACTACAACACCCATTTTGACTGTAGTCTGCTCTCTGCTGTCACTTCCCCTGGTGGAGTCTCAGCTGGAGCTGCAGAGGAAGAGTTATCACCATTAAAACACCAAGTTTCAGGTTAAACTAGGACATTTCAGTTAATAGTTAGTAGATGTTTACATATTGTGGTCAAAATGCTTTAAAAAAAGAAGGTTAAAAACGTAGGTACCCAGACTTAAAACATGAATGAGTTATTAAGTTATTCCTGAGAGAGTCAGTGCACCTGTTGTTTGTAGAAGGAGTAGACGCAAGTGGAGGAGAGGAGGGAGGAGAGGAGAGCAGACACAGGACACAGACTGAACAGCAACATCCAACACAGCCCACAGTCGACATCAGGTGTTCTGGCATCATCACAGTCTTCAGGAGGTGGAGGGGAAGAGGAGTGCTCGGGAGGACTGGTTTCTGGACAAAACATTAAACATAAACATTGTTTTCTTTTGTTCTGTTGTATTTTTGACTGAATGTTTTGTTTATTCCATGTGTAACTCTGTGTTGTTGTATGTGTCGTATTGCTATGCTTTATCTTGGCCAGGTCGCAGTTGTAAATGAGAACTTGCTCTCAACTAGCCTACCTGGTTAAATAAAGATGAAATAAAAACAGAACTACTCTCTTAGAAACAATCAAGGTCTTCTCAATAATATGTTGTTAATCATGACTCTTGGTTGTTTAAACATGAATTTGAGGAGACATTTTATGAGTTTAGATAAGTCTCAGAGGGTTGATTCAAAATAAGATACATTTTCATAACTCTCATTCAAAGAAACCAATACCAAAGATACAGCAGGAAGATAAAGACAGAATAATAACTGTTCTTTCCAAATGAAATCCTAGTGGTGATGTTTCCGTAGTGGTACACCTCTTTACGTATAAATGGTTTTCCTTCTCCAACCAGGTTCGTCTCCACAGTCCCACAGTAGTAGAGTCCCAGATCAGATTCAGTGATGTTCTCAATCAGTAGATCATAGGAGTTGTTAGAGGGGTTCCACACCACATGATATCCAGGTAGAGAGATGGAACTTAAAAACTTAGTTGAAATAACTAGAGGAGGCTGGTACTTGTGAGAACAGTTCCTATACCACATAATGTATACTCCAGTAGTTATGATACAGTCACAGTAGAGAGTGACATTGTCACCTGGTCTGACTCTCAGCTCCACCTCTGCTGCAGAGATCCCATCCTGACTGGAGGAAACAGCACCTACAGGTAACAGAGGAACAGTGTTAGGAAGAACTGACTGGAGGAAACAGCACCTACAGGTAGCAGAGGAACAGTGTTAGGATGAACTGACTGGAGGAAACAGCACCTACAGGTAGCAGAGGAACAGTGTTAGGATGAACTGACTGGAGGAAACAGCACCTACAGGTAGCAGAGGAACAGTGTTAGGATGAACTGACTGGAGGAAACAGCACCTACAGGTAGCAGAGGAACAGTGTTAGGATGAACTGACTGGAGGAAACAGCACCTACAGGTAGCAGAGGAACAGTGTTAGGATGAACTGACTGGAGGAAACAGCACCTACAGGTAGCAGAGGAACAGTGTTAGGATGATTCACAGAATGTCAGTTTGACATCATAAACTTCTCCACCTGAAAATATAAACGTCATGTCTTTACCACAGTCATCACAGTATCACAACAACAAGATAACGAATCTGGTCAACCATAAAACCACATCAAGAAATCATCTATCATCCAGCTATAAGGCACAGTAAAAATAGTGACACACAGCCTGTCCATCTGGTGGTCTGATGTTCTGAAGGTACTGTCAGAGAGTAGCTGGGTCTTTGAGTAACAAGGTCTTTGCTGCGTATTTCTGTGTTCATGCCTTGATGTACATTACCATGAAAGGACATACGAGCAGCGATTGGTTCATTCGAGTGGAAAGTTTTCAGCTCGTGGTCCTTTTCTCTGAAACCCATCTTGTGACAGGAAGAGGAGGGTCTAGCATCGAGGTAAACAGGTTTCAAACCAACGTGACGTCAATGGAAAATATTCAGCTTATTTTAGGTGTTCACCTTAGATAGCAACACCTTAAGAGACGTGTAGACACTAAGAAGAATCAAACACACATTTTGATGATAGAGTTGACCTTTAAACCTTAAAGAAAATACACTTATAGAGAGGCTCAGTTGAACTATAGACCTTTAATCCTGTAGTCAGGCAGTAGAAATCATTTTTGACCTCATGCACGCTTAACTGAACATTGAATGTTCTGTTTTAATACAGTTAAACTACAATACCCAAGATGCATTGGAAGATGTGCAATATACCCAGTGTTAAACAGTTCTTGTGATACCCTTTGATGAATGATCTCTGTGTTTATCAATGAACAGTGGACAATCAATTAACATCCACACTAATGTTGATAAGTCTGATATTATGATGTTGGAATTCCAGTACTCATTAAGAACTAGTCATGATTGTCTGAGAAGACACACTCACCACATTGGAAACCCACACTTACTTCCTGTTTCTGTTGCCATGGTGCAGCTATTCTCCTGATGATGAACTCACATTTCACACTGAGGGCGTTTCTCACTTTTTCTATGTCCTATTTGTTGCCAAGATGTTTTGTGGATAAATACTACATTTTGGGATGCCTCAATTAGCTCATACATATTATGTTGAGATTTAAATGTTATGATTACTGGATGTTCATAATTTGATAAATCAAACATTAATACTGGCAGGCTACAGCTATAGAGGCCAACAATAAGCCTCTGTCTCATGATAGGTCTCTGTCACATGATAGGTCTCTGTCACATGATAGCTCTCTGTCTCATGATAGGTCTCTGTCACATGATAGGTCTCTGTCACATGATAGGTCTCTGTCTCATGATAGGTCTCTGTCACATGATAGGTCTCTGTCTCATGATAGGTCTCTGTCAGAAGTGTCTTCTCTTTCAAGGGTCAACAGTTACATCAACATTAGTGTTTGGTTCTTCATGTTGTGTTTGATGATGTTGCAGCAGGTTGACTTGACCAGCTGCTGCTATTTAGGTGTTGCTATCTATAACGACCACATCAAAGAAGCTGAATATTTTCCAAACCTATTTACCTCGATGCTAGACAATCCTCCTTCATGTCACACAACATGGGTTTCAGAGAAAAGGACCACGAGCTGAAAACTTTCCACTCAATCGAACCAATCGCTGCTTGTATGTCCTTTCATGGTAAAGTACATCTAGTCGTTAACACGGAAATACAGATACCCTCCCCATTATGTATTAAAGGGACTTTAAGATTCATATGTTTTGCTGCAGGCCTTATAATAGATACTGTTGCTATGTGTCTAAAACTCTGCCACTATAATTTGTACAAGCATATATATTAGTCTTTGTGGTTAAGCCCTGGCTGTTGTGATAGTGTGCTTGCAGGCTGGGTCTGAGTCAGACTGAAACTAGATAAAGAGAAGTAACCACTGTCTGGTTTTGACATGTTGAACTTGTGTGACAGTGGACAATGCTAATGAATTCAGAGAAGCTACTGTACTAGGTTACTTTATAAGGTAACCTCAGTTTACTGCTGCACACATACACTGACGTTGGTGATTATACCACCAGGGAGTGATCAAATGTATATAATCAGCTGTGCCTTTAGGTGGGGTGCAGAACTTACTCTGAAACATACATTATGTGTTTCCATTGTTAGCTGTTAGCTGTGTGCAATTGCATTAATAAAGGTTTGATTAATTTACTTAAAGATGATATTGTCAGACTGCTGATTTCACCAATAAGCCAATGATTGACAAGGAACATGGAACTTACCCCGGCAACAACAATAAGCCAATGATTGACAAGGAACAAGGAACCTACCTCAACAGTTACATGCCCAAATATAAGAGTGAAATGCTTACTTATAAGCCCATAATCAACAATGCAGTTTTAAGAAAAATAATCTTTAAGTAGAAAATAACAAATAATTAAAGAGCAGCAGTGAAATTACATTAGCGAGGCTATATACACGGGGTACCAGTAGAGAGTCAATGTGAGGGGGCACTGGTTAGTCGAGGTAATTGAGGTGTAATGTACATGTAGGTAGAGTTAAAGTGAAAATGCATGGATTATAATCAGAGAAAAGCAGCAGCGTAAAAGGGGGAAGGGGGAGGGGGGGGGCGATGCAAATAGTATGGGCAACCATTTGATTAGATGTTCAGGAGTCGTTTGGCTTGGGGGTAGAAGCTGTTAAGAAGCCTTTTGGACCTAGACTTGGCACTCCGTTACCGCTTGCCATGTGGTAGCAGAGAGAACAGTCTATGACTAGGGTGGCTGGAGTCTTTGAACATTTTAGGGCCTTCCTCTGACACCACCTGGTATAGAGGTCCTGGATGGCAGGAAGTTTGGCCCCAGTGATGTACTGGGCCATACGCATTGCCCTCTGTAGTGCCTTGCGGTCGGGGGCCAAGCAGTTGCCATACCAGGGAGTGATGCAACCAGTCAGGATGCTCTCGATGGTGCAGCAGTATAACATATAGATCACACCACTTAACATATAAATCACATCCCTTAACATATTAACCCCTGTGCGGCCTCCGTCCCGTATGCGGACGGAGGCCGTATGCGGACGGAGGCCGTATGCTCTCGATGGTGCAGCAGTATAACTTTTTGAGGATCTGAAGACCCATGCCAAATCTTTTCAGTCTCCTGAGAGGGAATAGGCTTTGTCGTTCCCTCTTCAGAGACTGTCTTGGTTTGTTTGAAGCATGATAGTTTGTTGTTGATGTGGACACTAAGGAACTTGAAACTCTCAACCTGCTCCACTACGGCCACTTCAAAGATAATGGGGGCGTGCTTGGTCCTCCTTTTCCTGTAGTCCACAATAATCTTCTTTGGCTTGATAACTTTAAGGGAGAGGTTGTTATCCTGGCACCACACGGCCAGGTATCTGACCTCTTCCTTTTAGGCTGTCTAATCGTTGTCAGTTATCAGGCCTTCCACTGTTGTGTCATCTGCAAACTTAATGATGGTGTTGGAGTTGTGCCTGGCCCCCGTGTTGGGGATCAGCGTGGCAGATGTGTTTTTACCTACCATTACCACCTGGGGTGGGCCCATCAGGAAGTCTAGGATCCAGTTGCAGAGGGAGGTGTTTAGTCCCAGGGTCCTTAGCTTAGTGATGAGCATTGAGGGCACTATGGGGTTGAATGCAAATTGGAATGGGTCTAGGGTTTCTGGGATAATGGTGTTGATGTGAGCCATGACCACCCTTGCAAAGCACTTCATGGCTACAGACATGAGTGCTATTGGTCGGTAGTCATTTAGGCAGGTTACCTTAGTGTTCTTGGGCAAAGGGACTATGGTGGTCTGCTTGAAATATGTTGGTATTACAGTCTCAGTCAGGGACAGGTTGAACGTGTCAGTGAAGACACTTGCCAGTTGGTCAGCGCATGCTCCGAGTTCCTGGTAATCCGTCTGGCAATGCAGCCTTTTGAATGTTGACCTGTTTAAAGGTCTTACTCACATCGGCTACAGAGAGCGTGAACACAGTCGTCCGGAACAGCTGATGCTCTCATGCATGTTTCGGTGTTGCTTGCCCCGAAGCAAGCATAAAAGTAATTTAGCTTGTCTGGAAAGCTTCTGTCACTGGGCAGCTCAGAGCTTTGCTTCCTTTTGTAGTCTGTAATAGTTTGCAAGTCTTGTCACATCCGACGAGCATCGGTGCCAGTGGAGTACGATTCAATCTTTGTCCTGTATTGATGCTTTGGCTGTTTTATGGTTTGTCGGAGGGCATAGCGGGATGTCTTATATGTTTCTGTACAGCACTTTGAGATATCAGCTGATGTAAGAAGTGCTATATAAATACATTTGATTTGATTTGATTATATGCGTCAGGGTTAGAGTCCCGTCCTTGAAAGCATCAGCTCTACCCTTCAGCTCAGTGCGGATGTTGCCTGTAATCCATGGCTTCTGGCTGGGGTATGTGCGTACAGTCAATGTGGGGACGACACCATCGATGCACTTATTGATGAAGCCAGTGACTGATGTGATGTACTCCTCAATGCCATCGTAATAATCCTGGAACATATTCCAGTCTGTGCAAAACAGTCCTGTAGCTTATTAATAATAAAATCTGATTCATCTGATCACTTTTTATTGACCGAGTCACTCGTGCTTCCTGCTTTAGTTTTTGCTTGTAAGCAGGAATCAGGAGGATAGAATTATGTTCAAATTTGCCAAATGGAATGCGAGGGAGAGATTTGTTTGCAACTCTGTGTGTGGAGTAAAGCTGGTCTACTACTGTTGACCATCCTCCCAACGAAGGGGCATGACCTGGGACTCTACTACTGTGGGACTAAGGAGATTAATGATGAAGAGGAGATTCAGGACTACATCTATGGAAAGGTCACCACTTGGATTTTAATTGGTAAAAATGTGTTCCTTGTGTGAACATCCAGTAATGTCCATGTTCCTATGGTAGTGAACATGTTCTGAAGCTTTTTAAAGTTCATATTAAAACAACACGTAGTTGGTAGTAACTGTATCCAGTGGACTACATGATAGGTTACATTAACCATACACAGTAAGCTGTGTAGTGATGTTGTTCCTCTCTACTGTACAGAGGACTCCCCCACCATCACCTCTCTACTGTACAGAGGACTCCCACACCATCACCTCTCTACGGTACAGAGGACTCCCACACCATCACCTCTCTACTGTACAGAGGACTCCCACACCATCACCTCTCTACTGTACAGAGGACTCCCACACCATCACCTCTCTACTGTACAGAAGACTCCCACACCATCACCTCTCTACTGTACAGAGGACTCCCACACCATCACCTCTCTACTGTACAGAGGACTCCCACACCATCACCTCTCTACTGTACAGAGGACTCCCCCACCATCACCTCTCTACTGTACAGAGGACTCCCACACCATCACCTCTCTACTGTACAGAGGCCTCCAACACCATCACCTCTCTACTCTACAGAGGACTCTTCCACCATCACCTCTCTACTGTTCAGAGGACTCCAACGCCATCACCTCTCTACTGTACAGAGGACTCCCCCACCATCACCTCTCTACTGTATAGAGGACTCCCCCACCATCTCCTCTCTACTGTACAGAGGACTCCAACACCATCACCTCTCTACTGTACAGAAGACTCCCACACCCACACCTCTCTACTGTACAGAGGACTCCCCCACCATCACCTCTCTACTGTACAGAGGACTCCAACACCATCACCTCTCTACTGTTCAGAGGACTCCCACACCATCAACTCTCTACTGTACAGAGGACTTCCACACCATCACCTCTCTACTGTACAGAGGACTCCCACACCATCACCTCTCTACTGTACAGATAACTCCCACACCATCACCTCTCTACTGTACAGAGGACTCCCACACCATCACCTCTCTACTGTACAGAGGACTCCCCCACCATCACCTCTCTACTGTACAGAGGACTCCAACACCATCACCTCTCTACTGTACAGAGGACTCCAACACCATCACCTCTCTACTATACAGAAGACTCCAACACCATCACCTCTTGTGACTTTCCTGACTGTGGTGTGTCTGCTGACTGTGGTCTGATATGGGTCCTGGTGGTGGCCTCCAAAGCTCTGTTTCTGCTCCTCATTCCTGCTGCCTTCCTGAGTGTGGTCTGATCTGGGTCCTGGGGGTGGCCTCCAAAGCTCTGTTTCTGCTGCTCATTCCTGCTGCCTTCTGGGCCATGGAACACACATGGTGGGTCAAGACCAGGGTTTCTGTTAAGCACCAGACATTTGACATCCGCATGTTAATTTACCGGACATTTGGTAAATTTACCCGACCCATATACAATGGGTGTGTAACCTGATTAGGGTGTCCACCCACAGTGCTCAGAATGACAAATCATATTTGGAGTATGGTAGTTAATATCAACAGAACATGCAAGTCAAGGATGCAACAATGTGTGGTCCTTCTTATCTAATTCTGATTGGCTCTTTGAAGACATTTACTTTTCCACAGCCAACAAGACAAGTGTCCCCCATAGTAGAAAAGTTTACCTATTCTATTGGTCAGCTTGTAGAGAAAATAAATATCCTATTCCAAACAGACTCTGAGAAAGTTGTGGGACGATAGATTCCAAATTCATACAACCAGTAGACCTAGGCTACAATGAAGAGGCTAATTAATTAACATTATTTCTCAATGGGATTTTTCTTCTTCTCCCAGACAATAGGCCGGCCAAAAGCCGGCTATTACCGGTTAACAGAAACCCCAGTCAGGACATACGGCTTCTCAGATGAACTTAATTTCTCAACAACTACAGTGATGTGATAACCTGTTTTACATGTTGTGTTTTGTTGAAACCAGGACTTCATAAGGAGAGGAGGGAAGTTCAGAAAAGAAGCAGAGACCAGTCATTCTCCATGTCTGTAGTGAATTGAACTTCTCTATCAGAGACCAGTCATTGTCTTTGTCTGTAGTGAATTGAACATTTATTTTTTTTTGTGCGTAGAGATCAAATCAAATGATATTGGTCACATGGTGTTTAGCAGATGTTATTGCGAGTGTAGCGAAATGCTTGCTCTTCTAGCTCCGACAGTGCAGTAATATCTAACAAGTAATATCTAGCAATTTCAGAACATACCCAATACACACACTTCTATGGAATGGAGTTAAAAATATATACATGTGGACTTTTACATTTCATTTTACATTACATTTTAGTCATTTAGCAGACGCTCTTATCCAGAGCGACTTACAGTAGAATGCATACATTTCATTTCATGCTGGCGTTGCAAACACCATGCTCTACCAACTGAGCCACAGGGAAGGCCTTTTCACTTTCTCAACTTTTTTGTTTTCTTTTACAATGTAATTTGTATTTACCATTTCAAAATGTCTACATTTTATTGGTATGCATTTACTGTTTGTATTGAGTTAATGTCTGATTTATAGTTGGTGAATATACCTGTAATAAATATCTTTTGGAATAAAATTGTTTTTCAGAGATTAATGTTCTGTGGTTTAACCTGATTTCACTATGTAACTCTGTTTAGAATGTTTCTCTGAAATCTTTTACTGGGAAACATTGAAAACGTTTAAAATGTTCAACCATAGTCTGGGTCAGGGCCCTCCAACCCTGGTCATTGAGAGCTACCCTCCAGTAGGTTTTCACTCCAACCCCAGTTGTAACTAACCTGATTCAGTTTATCAACCAGCTGATTATTAGAATAATTTTCTATTGTGCTAGATGAGGGTTGTAGTGAGAACCTACAGGATGGTAGCTTCCAGTAACAGGGTTAAAGATTGCTGGGTGTTTGTATGAAACAAAGAACCACAATAGTTTCTGTAAAGGGAGGTGATAAACCACACCCCTTAGCCTCCATGCTCTGTATATGCATTTGTCATCCTCTTAAGCCACACCCTCAGATAGCTCTGATTATTTGGTTTGACAAACGCTCCAGCAAACCAATGACCTCGTGGTCTAAGAAGTTTAGGGGGAAAAAATAAAAAAAATTAAATCAAATCTAATTAAACTGAATCAATATTTATTCAGCTACATTAACACATCAATACACTTAAATGGAAAACAATGACGTTTCACACCTACAATTACAAACTTAGACTAACGAGCAATAACCATTATTCCCTGATCTTAACATCTAAATCACTATTGTTATTATGAAAAGGTTAGACAAAAGTTAAATCATTTGTATGAAAAGGTTTAAAAAGTACAAAAATATTCCTTAAGTTAATCTTAAATATCAAAATTATTGTCACACCTTGTCCTCAAGCAATGTTGGTATAGATCTCAGTATGCTGGTATTGATTGATGGTATAGGTCTCTCACTCTGCTGGTATTGATGGATGGTATAGGTCTCACACTCTGCTGGTATTGATGGATGGTACAGGTCTCACACACTGCTGGTATTGCTGGATGGTACAGGTCTCACACTTTGCTGGTATTGCTGGATGGTACAGGTCTCACACTCTGCTGGTATTGATGGATGGTATAGGTCTCACACTCTGCTGGTATTGCTGGATGGTACAGGTCTCACACTTTGCTGGTATTGCTGGATGGTACAGGTCTCACACTCTGATGGTATTGATGGCTGAGTAGGTACGGAAGTCAGAGTTCTGGACTCCTTCCTTGGTCTCCTCTGTTCCTGACGGATATCCAATGAGGTGTGACACAGGTCTCCTTCCTCCTGAGAGAGAGAGACACACAGAGAGAGACACAGACAGCGAGAGAGAGAGAGCTAATATAAATTATATTTTATTGACATATGAACAAATGAACATTAATATTATACAATATTTTTTGATATATATATATCTACTGTTATTAATGACTGAAAAGGGCTGGGTTACCAAACACATGGACTACAAATCAAGATGGCAACCCAAAATAAAACTACAATACTCACTGACTGTAGTCTGCTCTCTGCTGTCACTTCCCCTGGTTGTAGTCCTGTTCAGAGAAACCTGAGTCTCAGTTGGAGCTGCAGAGGAAGAGTTAACTCCATTAAAACAGAGTTTTAGGTCGAACTAGGACATTTCAGTTAAGTTATTAGATGTTTACTTATTGTGGTCAAAATGCCTTAAAAAAAACAACGATTAAAAAGTCAGGTAATTGTTATGGGTGTAAGATTGCACAGTGATGCCATCTGTTGGTAAATGTTAATTACTGCAACTCCAGTGTTTTTACCGGTGTGCTTGAGATACCCGGATGTATTGCAATATACTGAACAAGACTGGTTACTCGCATCAATGCCTCTGTCTCGTCATTTAACATTCAAACAGTAATTGTTTAAATAGTAGGTGAGATTGATTAGTAGAACCCAGACTTAAAACATGAATGAGTGAAAAAGTGAATCCTGACAAAGAGTAAGTTTACCTGTTGTTCTGTAGAAGGAGTAGACAGGTGGAGGAGAGGAGAGTGGAGAGGAGAGCAGACACAGGACACAGACTGAACAGCAACATCCAACACAGACCACAGTCTACAGGAGGAGGAGGACTGGTATCTGGACAAAACATTAAACAGAAACAGAATTACACTCTTAGAAACAATCAAGACCTTCTCAATCTATTGTTAATAATGACTCTTGGTATTTTAAACATGAATTTGAGGAGACATTTGATGAGTTCAGATTAGTCTCAGAGGGTTGATTCAAAATAAGTTGCATTTTCTTTGGAATTCCGAACAATTTAAACTCCTCTCATTCAAGGAAACCAGACACACCAATGCTAATACAATATTAATAATACCAAAGATACAGCCAGAAGATGAAGACAGAATTATAACTGTTCTTACCAAGTGAAATCCTAGTGGTGATGTTTCCATAGTGGTACAACTCTTTCACTTTGATACCTCCTTTACCTCCATCATCCACTACCTTGTTCTCCATAGTCCCACATTAGTAGAGTCCCAAGTCAGATTCAGTGATGTTCTCAATCAGTAGATCATAGGAGTTGTTAGAGGGGGTTCACACCACATATCCAGGGAGAGAGATGGAACTTAAACACTTAGTTGAAATAACTAGAGGAGGCTGGTACTTGTGAGAACAGTTCCTATACCACATAATGTATACTTCAGTAGTTATGTTACAGTCACAGTAGAGAGTGATGTTGTCTCCTGGTCTGACTCTCAGCTCGACCTCTGCTGTAGAGATCCCATCCTGACTGGAGGAAACAGCACCTACAGGTAGCAGAGGAACAGTGTTAGGATGAACTGACTGGAGGAAACAGCACCTACAGGTAGCAGAGGAACAGTGTTAGGATGAACTGACTGGAGGAAACAGCACCTACAGGTAGCAGAGGAACAGTGTTAGGATGAACTGACTGGAATAATCACAGAATGTCATTTTGACATCATAAACTTCTCCACATGAAAATATAAACGTCATGTCTTTACCACAGTCATCACAATATCACAATAATTAGATAACAAATCTAGTCAACCATAAAACCACATCAATAAATCATCTATCATCCAGCTATAAGGCCCAGTAAAAGAGTTACTCACATAAGGATCCAATCAGAGAGACACACAGCCCGTCCATCTGGTGGTCTGATGGTCTGATGGTGACTGTCAGAGAGTAGCTGGGTCTTTGAGTATAAAGGTCTTTGCTGCTTATTTCCGTGTTAACGACTAGATGTACTTTACCATGAAAGGACATACGAGCAGCGATTGGTTCGATCGAATGGAAAGTTTTCAGCTCGTGGTCCTTTTCTCTGAAACCCATGTTGTGACAGGAAGAGGAGGGTCTAGCATCGAGGTAAACAGGTTTCACACCAACGTGACGTCAATGGAACATTTTCAGCTTTGAGGTGTTCACCTTAGATAGCAACACCTTAAGAGACCTATAGACACTCTATGAAGAAACAAACACACATTTAGATGACTGAGTTGACCTTTAAACCTTCAAGAAAATACACTTATACAGAGGCTTAAAATAGAACCATAGACCTTTATACCTGTAGTCAGGAAGTATAGCTAATGTTAGACCTAAAGTAGTCCTTTATACCTGTAGTCAGGCAGTATGTCTAATATTAGATCTAAAGTAGACCTTTATACCTGTAGTCAGGCAGTAGGCATAATGTTATACATAAAGTAGGGCTTTATACCTGTATTGTGACAGTAGGCCTAATGTTAGACCTAAAGTACACCTTTATACCTGTAGTCAGGCAGGAGGCAGTAGGCATAATGTTAGACCTAAAGTAGGCCTTTATACCTGTATTAAGGCAGAAGGTCTAATGTCATACATCAAGTAGCCCTTTTTACCTGTATTCAGGAAGTAGCCCTAATGTTAGACCTAAAGTAGACCTTTATTACAATAGTTAGGCAGTAGGTATTTTCTTATACATCAAGTAGGCCTTTAAACCAGTAGCCAGGCAGTAGGCCTAATGTTACACCTACAGAAGGCCTTTAAACCTGTAGTCAGTCAGTAGGCATAATGCTAGACCTAAAGTAGGCCTTTATACCTGTAGTCAGTCAGTAGGCATAATGTTAGACCTAAAGTAGGCCTTTATACCTGTAGTCTACTTCCTGACCTAATGTTAGTGCTCCTGTTTGACCTCCTGTTTGACCTCCTGTTTGACCTCCTGTTTGACCTCCTGTTTGACCTCCTGTTTGACTTATTTCAGGTAACCTGACAGTCAGACAGGTCTCTTTAAACTCGGACACACAGATGACCCTACTGACCCCAGTCCAGTGGTTGACCATAACACTCTGATAACATGGAGACTTAACACTAAGTATTAGACCATAACACTCTGATAACATGGAGACTAAACACTAAGTATTAGACCATAACACTCTGATAACATGGAGACTAAACACTAAGTATTAGACCATAACACTCTGATAACATGGAGACTAAACACTAAGTATTAAACCATAACACTCTGATAACATGGAGACTAAACACTAAGTATTAGACCATAACACTCTGATAACATGGAGACTAAACACTAAGTATTAGACCATAACACTCTGATAACATGGAGACTAAACACTAAGTATTAGACCATAACACTCTGATAACATGGAGACTAAACACTAAGTATTAGACCATAACACTCTGATAACATGGAGACTAAACACTAAGTATTAGACCATAACACTCTGATAACATGGAGACTAAACACTAAGTATTAGACTATAACACTCTGATAACATGGAGACTAAACACTAAGTATTAAACCATAACACTCTGATAACATGGAGACTAAACACTAAGTATTAGACCATAACACTCTGATAACATGGAGACTAAACACTAAATATTAGACCATAACACTCTGATAACATGGAGACTAAACACTAAGTATTAAACCATAACACTCTGATAACATGGAGACTAAACACTAAGTATTAGACCATAACACTCTGATAACATGGAGACTAAACACTAAGTATTAGACCATAACACTCTGATAACATGGAGACTAAACACTAAGTATTAGACCATAACACTCTGATAACATGGAGACTAAACACTAAGTATTAGACTATAACACTCTGATAACATGGAGACTAAACACTAAGTATTAAACCATAACACTCTGATAACATGGAGACTAAACACTAAGTATTAGACCATAACACTCTGATAACATGGAGACTAAACACTAAGTATTAGACCATAACACTCTGATAACATGGAGACTACAACTGTCAAGTCCTCCTCTTGTTTACCATCCAAAGGACACAGGGACAACTAGTTTGCCTTCAGTTGATTGGTCTGTCCAGTAATTTAGCCAGTAAATTAGCCAGTAAATTAGGTTGTAAACCTTTAAAGACAGAACAAAAAGTTACCATCTTAATTAAACATTTAAATTAGTTTAAACATTTAAATAACATTCTAAATAACTAAGATGAATTAACCATTTAACCTCTTACATCTAGACGTTCCGCTAGCGGAACACCTGCTCCAATATCCAATGATAGGCGTGGCGCGAATGACAAATTCCTCAAAAATACAAAAACTTCAATTTTTCAAACATATGACTATTTCACAGCATTTTAAAGACAAGACTCTCCTTTATCTAACCACACTGTCCGATTTCAAAAAGGCTTTACAGCGAAAGCAAAACATTAGATTATGTCAGCAGAGTACCAAGCCAGAAATAATCAGACACCCATTTTTCAAGCTAGCATATAATGTCACAAAAACCCAGAAGACAGCTAAATGCAGCACTAACCTTTGATGATCTTCATCAGATGACACACCTAGGACATTATGTTATACAATACATGCATGTTTTGTTCAATCAAGTTCATATTTGTATCAAAAAACAGCTTTTTACATTAGCATGTGACGTTCAGAACTAGCAAACTTCCGGGGAATTTACTAACAATTTACTAAATTACTCACGATAAACGTTCACAAAAAGCATAACAATTATTTTAAGAATTATAGATACAGAACTCCTCTATGCACTCGATATGTCCGATTTTAAAATAGCTTTTTGGTGAAAGCACATTTTGCAATATTCTAAGTACATAGCCCAGGCATCACGGGCTAGCTATTTAGACACCCGGCAAGTTTAGCACTCACCAATATCAGATTTACTATTATAAAAGTTTGATTACCTTTTGTTGTCTTCGTCAGAATGCACTCCCAGGACTGCTACTTCAATAACAAATGTTGGTTTGGTCCAAATAATCCATCGTTATATCCGAATAGCGGCGTTTTGTTCGTGCGTCCCAGACACTATCCGAATGGTAAAGAAGGGTCGCGCGCATGGCGCAATTCGTGACAAAAAAAATCTAAATATTCCATTACCGTACTTCGAAGCATGTCAACCGCTGTTTAAAATCCATTTTTATGCCATTTTTCTCGTAAAAAAGTGATAATATTCCGACCAGGAATGTCCATTTAGCTAAACAGAGGAAAGAAAACAAAGCTTTTGGTCGACGCGGGCACGAGCCTGAGTCTCACAGTACTGTAACCAGCCACTACCCAAACGCGCTACTTTTTTTCAGCCAGAGCCTGCAAAGCCACGATTCAGCATTTTGCCGCCTTCTGAGAGCCTATGGCAGCCGTAGGAAGTGTCACGGGACAGCTAAGATCCTCACTCTTCAATAAACAGAGACAAGAAGAACGACACCTTGTCAGACAGGCCACTTCCTGCATGAAATCTTCTCAGGTGTTTTGCCTGCCATATGAGTTCTGTTATACTCACAGACACCATTCAAACAGTTTTAGAAACTTTAGGGTGTTTTCGATCCAAAGCCAATAATTATATGCATATTCTAGTTACTGGGCAGGAGTAGTAACCTGATTAAATCGGGTACGTTTTTTATCCAGCCGTGAAAATACTGCCCCCTAGCCATAACAGGTTAATTGGAAGAACCTAGAAAGGTATGTTCGACAATTTAACTTATTAAATTGAATGAGACGATAATCCATACAATCTCCATTGATTGGATATCATAAGTGTAAACCGTAGGTCAAATGTTGGGACCCTTCACCACTAGGGTACGCTCCTCCCTGGGGCTGAGCGTCAGTAAAGGGGTTTTACTGACTGTGCTTTGCTAAAGCAGATTTTACTGATTAATCTATTTATGATATATCAAACCTGTATAGGCTATCTGGGAATTAACTTTCAATTAACCTGAGAGCATTGCTTCATCTAAGTTAAGTTTGGAAAAAGTTAATCATGTCTCATTGTAGACGCCCAATCAATTTTGGATATTATTTGAAAGATCCACTTGAAAAGGTAAATCTGGCAATTTCACTTGTTAGTTAAATTGAATGAGACGTCATATCCAGTCTATTGAGATTGTCTGGGTATGTTACCGTGCTCCACGTTTGAATTTCCCCTAGAGATGTACTGGCAATTCTTCTCCACCAGGGTGCAGAATGCTGAAATTAAACGGAAGTACAAAGGTCGGACTTCCGTCGCGCTAGTTGAGGAATTTTAAACGTGTTACGGGGAGGGTAAAATGTTCCCTCTCTGTTAGCTTGCCCGTAATGCTAAGCTATTGCTACTTGGTTCAGGAGTATCACTTCCAAGCACCAAAATAGGATCCTTTCACTATGGAAAGGGTGGGTTTTCTAGTGACGTCTCACCTTAACCCCATTCAGCATATTCTGCTAGCGTTTATGCTGACCGGAGCGACACGGTACTTAAATACAGATACGCATACGGTCTGCCCACACTGTCTTAGTGCGGTAGGCAAATTATTCGGCTCGGTTACCGGACAGTTAACTTCTAATTTCTAACCTTACTCTAGAAGTTAATTTTGACCGACAGAAATAGTACCGTTTGGCCTAACGGACTAAAACTGGAATTTATCCCTCACTGCTATCGACATAAGACCGGGGCCACTCTAAATAGCTTCTCTCAATGGAAAATACACAATCACTTTGTTTAGATAGCAGGCTGTTTGTACAATTCTGTTTGCACAATTGATATATAGAATTTCACAGCAAAGTCCAATTCTATCTTAGATTCCTCACAGGGGGCACCATATATGTCGTGTCTTTGGGGTACCATTAAACTGAAGACATGTTTATCAATTTACTCCCTGTAATTATTATCACGCGATTAAACTGATTCATCGTTTAATTGTAATTAACTAGGAGATCGGGGCACCAAGGAGAATATTCAGATTACAAAGTTATAATTTTCCTAATATAACTTTCGTATATTATAATATAGGCTGATTATCTTCCGGTTTAAATGGTGTATTTTACCTCTAGTCCAGTCTCATTCCAAACGTCGTAAATTGTTGTATCTGCACGAACCCAGTCTTTACTAAAATCATCCATACATCAATTGTCTTAAAATCATTTATTGACTACACTAAGTAATTAACAGAAAACATACAAACAGTAATTATCGTCACAAAGGATTGGTATAGTAATGTGCCCTAATGGCTAACAGGCATGGCTGGTCTGTTAGACAATGGGTCATAAACGGTCAGCTGAGAAGGTACACAGAGTTCATTAATATTAACAATTGACAATTGAAAGCTCGCTCATTCGGGAACAATTGCAATCAATATATATTTACGCTCCTGTGTCGTCGGGATCCTTGTTTGAGCGTCGTTCTGATGGAGAGTTCTCTCTCTCTCTCTCTCTCGGTTAGAATGGATATTTCAAAGCGACATTCATTAATGTCGTTATAGAATGGTTGGTCTTCGCGTTCGATGATATAATTTACTTAGCTGCAGACTAATAATTAATATCAAAGACTTGTTCTTATTCTGTCGGTCTCGATAGTCTAAAAGTTAACCACGTGGTGTAGTTCACTTTCAGTAGAGGAATTGGATGGTAAAACCTATTGGCCATGGAGTGGAGGCCTGGTCTCGAGAAATGTAGCTCAGGGTATATTTTTATAGTGACCCTTGAACAGGCTTGTCAAATGATGCCTATCCTGTCTGTGTCCCTTGGGGGCGTGCCGATGGCTGAGTGAAGCTTGGTACAGAAATCCAATTCTATCACATTAACATAAGTACATAGCATCTCAATGTATTACAAATAGCTTTATCCTTATTAATACATTTTATACAACCATTATGATGCAAGTCTCAAGCTGAGGCTATTATATAAACAGTTTTATGGTAATATGGCTATATTGTCTCTTCTGAGTATCACAAAATTGTACCAAGCGGACCAGTTCGTAGCTGGATTCTTCACCAATCTTCCATACATTCTCCAGAACACAAATGTCGCTTGGCTCCCCAATTCTGTGAGTTGGAAGAATTTCCTGTGTCTCTCTATGGGCCATGTGGCCAGAGACTCTCCTGGAATTTTACCACTCCTTCACACAGGGACTGGGTGGGGGAAGGGAGGTTGGGGGATGGTGCAAAAGGGGAGGGGGTCAACTGTACTCCCTGTACCAAAAGAGGCCAACGTCATGACACTGTGTATTGCTCCAAATTGATCTGGTACTTCCTGTATGTAACTCCACCTTAATATGGTACTGGTACTTCCTGTATATAGCTCCACATTGATCCAGTACTTCCTGTATATAGCTCCATTCTTGTGTATTTTATTCCTCCTGTTTTACTATCTATTTGACCCAGACACTCTGGGAGAATCTCAGCCACCATGACCCAGACACTCTGGGGGAAACTGGAGCTATATACAGGATGTACCAAATCAATGTAGAGTCATATACAGGAAGTACCAGTACCAGATCAATGTGGAGCGGTATCAGGTATTTTAAGTAGATATGTACATGAAAGCAGAGAAAAAGTGACTAGGCATCAGGATAGATCATAACAAGGTATTGGAGGTAGATGTGTAAATGGAGGCAAGTTAACCTCTCTGGGCTAGGCGGGACGAATTCGTCCCACCTACGCAACAGCCAGTTGAATCCCGTGGGGCGATTTTCAAATACCTTAGAAATGCTATTACTTCAATTTCTCAAACATATGACTATTTTACAGCATTTTAAAGACCAGACTCTCGTTAATCTAACCACACTGTCCGATTTCAAAAAGGCTTTACAACAAAAACAAAACATTAGATTATGTCAGCAGAGTACCCAGCCAGAAATAATCAGACACCCATTTTTCAAGCTAGCATATAATGTCACATAAACCCAGAAGACAGCTAAATGCAGCACTAACCTTTGATGATCTTCATCAGATGACACACCTAGGACATTATGTTATACAATACATGCATGTTTTGTTCAATCAAGTTCATATTTATATCAAAAACCAGCTTTTTACATTAGCATGTGACGTTCAGAACTAGCATACCCCCCGCAAACTTCCGGGGAATTTACTAACAATTTACTAAATTACTCACGATAAACGTTCACAAAAAGCATAACAATTATTTTAAGAATTATAGATACAGAACTCCTCTGTGCAATCGAGGTGTCCGATTTTAAAATAGCTTTTCGGTGAAAGCACATTTTGCAATATTCTCAGTAGATAGCCCAGCCATCACGGCTAGCCATTTAGACACTGACCAAGTTTAGCCCTGACCAAAGTCGGATTTACTATTACAAAAGTTTGATTACCTTTGTTGTCTTCGTCAGAATGCACTCCCAGGACTGCTACTTCAATAACAAATGTTGGTTTGGTCCAAAATAATCCATCGTTATATCCAAATAGCGACGTTTTGTTCGTGCGTTCCAGACAGTATCCGAAATGGTAAATCAGGGTTACGAGCATGGCGCAATTCGTGACAAAAAAATTCTAAATATTCCATTACCGTACTTCGAAGCATGTCAACCGCTGTTTAAAATCCATTTTTATGCAATTTTTCTTGTAAAAAAGCGATAATATTCCGACCGGGAATCTCCGTTTAGGTAAACAGAGGAAAGAAAACAAAGCTTTCGGTCGACGCGGGCACGAGCCTGAGTCTCACAGTACTGTAACCAGCCACTACCCAAACGCGCTACTTTTTTTCAGCCAGAGCCTGCAAAGCCATGATTCAGCTTTTTGCCGCCTTCTGAGAGCCTATGGCAGCCGTAGGAAGTGTCACGTAACAGCAGAGTTCCTTTGTAATGGATAGAGATGGCAAAGAAGGCCAAGAAATGGTCAGACAGGGTACTTCCTGTACAGAATCTTCTCAGGTTTTGACCTGCCATTTGAGTTCTGTTATACTCACAGACACCATTCAAACAGTTTTAGAAACTTTGGAGTGTTTTCTATCCAAAGCCAATAATTATATGCATATTCTAGTTACTGGGCAGGAGTAGTAACCAGATTAAATCGGGTACGTTTTTTATCCAGCCGTGTCAATACTGCCCCCTAGCTCTAACAGGTTAACCTGTTGGGGATAGGGGGCAGTTTTTGCAAGGCCTGATAAAAAACGTACCCGATTTAATCTGGTTACTCCTCCTGCCCAGTAACTAGAATATGCATATAATTGTTTGATTTTGATAGAAAACACCCTAAAGTTTCTAAAACTGTTTGAATGGTGTCTGTGAGTATAACATAACTCATATGGCAGGCCAAAACCTGAGAAGATTCCAAACAGGAAGCGCCCTCTCTGACCATTTCTTGGCCTTCTTGATCATCTCTATCCAAAACAAAGGATCTCTGCTGTAACGTGACATTTTCTACGGCTCCCATAGGCTCTCAGAAGGTGCCAGAACGTTGAATGATGACTCTCCAGTCTCTGGCTGAAAAACAGTAGCGCATTTGGTAAGTGGTCGATCTGAGAACAATGAGACGGGTGCGCGCGTGCACAAGAAGAGTCCATTTTACTTTCTCTGTCTTTGAACGAAAACAACGACTCCCGGTCGGAATATTATCACTTTTTTTACGAGAAAAATCGCCTAAAAATGTATTTTAAACAGCGTTTGACATGCTTCGAAGTACGGTAATGGAATATTTTGAAATGTTTTGTCACGAAACGCGCCGGGCGCGTCACCCTTCTTTACCCTTCGGATAGTGTCTTGAACGCACGAACAAAGCGCCGCTATTTGGATATAACTATGGATTATTTGGAACCAAACCAACATTTGTTGTTTAAGTAGAAGTCCTGGGAGTGCATTCTGACGAAGAACAGCAAAGGTAATCCAATTTTTCATATAGTAAATCTGAGTTTGGTGAGTACCAAACTTGGTGGGTGTCAAAATAGCTAGCCTGTGATGGCCGGGCGATCTACTCAGAATATTGCAAAATGTGCTTTCACCGAAAAGCTATTTAAAAAAATCGGACACCGCGATTCCATAAAGGAGTTCTGTATCTATAATTCTTAAAATAATTGTTATATTTTTTGTGAACGTTTATCGTGAGTAATTTAGTCAATTCACCGGAAGTGTTCGGTGGGAATGCTAGTCACATGCTAGTCACATGCTAATGTAAAAAGCTGGTTTTTGATATTAATATGAACTTGATTGAACAAAACATGCATGTATTGTATAACATAATGTCCTAGGAGTGTCATCTGATGAAGATCATCAAAGGTTAGTGCTGCATTTAGCTGTGGTTTTGGTTTTTGTGACATTATATGCTAGCTTGAAAAATGGGTGTCTGATTATTTCTGGATGGGTACTCTGCTGACATAATCTAATGTTTTGTTTTCGTTTTAAAGCCTTTTTGAAATCGGACAGTGTGGTTAGATTAACGAGAGTCTTGTCTTTAAAATGGTGTAAAATAATCATTTGTTTGAAAAATGGAAGTAATAGCATTTCTAAGGTATTTGAATATCGCGCCACGGGATTCCACTGGCTGTTGACTAGGTCCCACCTAGCCCAGAGAGGTTAACCTCTTACATCTAGCCGTTCCGCTAGCTGAACACCTGCTCCAATATCCAATGATAGGCGTGGCGCGAAATACAAAGTCCTCGAAAATCCGAAAACTTCAATTTTTCAAACATGACTATTTTACACCATTTTAAAGACAAGACTATCCTTTGCAGGCCATGACTTTGCAGCCATGGCCTGCAAAGTCATCATTCAACGTTCTGGCGCCTTCTGAGAGCCTATGGGAGCGTTAGAAAATGTCACGTTACAGCAGAGATCCCCTGTTTTGGATAGAGATGATCAAGAAGGCCAAGAAATGGTCAGAGAGGGCGCTTCCTGTTTGGAATCTTCTCAGGTTTTGGCCTGCCAAATGAGTTCTGTTATACTCACAGACACCATTCAAACAGTTTTAGAAACTTTGGAGTGTTTTCTATCCAAAGCTAATAATTATATGGATATTCTAGTTTCTGGGCAGGAGTAATAATCAGATTGAATCGGGTACGTTTTTTATCCGGCCGTGACAATACTGCCCCCTATCCTATGACACAGAGGTGAAACATACACAACTCAAAATGAATCTCCCACAAACCCAGGTGGAAAAAAAGCCTACTTAACCTGTTAGGGATAGGGGGCAGTATTTACACGGCCGGATAAAAAAACATACAGGATTTAATCTGGTTATTACTACTGCCCAGAAACTAGAATATGCATATAATTATTGGCTTTGGATAGAAAACACCCTAACGTTTCTAAAACTGTTTGAATGGTGTCTGTGAGTATAACAGAACTTATATGGCAGGCAAAAACCTGAGATGATTCCCATCAGAAGGTGGCCTGTCTGACAATTTCTTGGGCTTCTTGACTCTCTTTATTGAAAACTGAGGATCTTTGCTGTAACGTGACACTTCCTACGGCTCCCATAGGCTCTCAGAACCCGGGAAAAAGCTGAATGATGTCTTTGGAGCCCCTGGCTGAAAAACATTAGCGCATTTGGATGGTGGTCGATCAGAGTACAATGAGACTGAGGCACGTGCACGAGGCAACACCATGTTTTTATTATCTCTGTCTTTGAACTAAAACAGGGTTTCCCGGTCGGAATATTATTGCTTTTTTACGAGAAAAATGGCATAAAAATTGATTTTAAACAGCGGTTGACATGCTTCGAAGTACGGTAATGGAATATTTAGAAATGTTTTGTCATGAAATGCGTCGGGCGCATCACCCTTCTTTACCCTTTCGGATAGTGTCTTGAACGCACGAACAAAACAGACGATATTTGAACATAACTATGGATTATTTTGAACCAAACCAACATTTGTTATTGAAGTAGAAGTCCTGGGAGTGCATTCTGACGAAGAACAGCAAAGGTAATAACATTTTTCTTATAGTAAATCTGACTTTGGTGAGGGCTAAACTTGGTGGGTGTCTCAATAGCTAGCCCGTGATGAAGATCATCAAAGGTTAGTGCTGCATTTAGCTGTGGTTTGGGTTTATGTGACATTATATGCTAGCTTGAAAAATGGGTGTCTGATTATGTCTGGCTGGGTACTCTGCTGACATAATCTAATGTTTTGTTTTCGTTGTAAAGCCTTTTTGAAATCGGACAGTGTGGTTAGTTTAACGAGTCTTGTCTTTAAAATGCTGTAAAATAGTCATATGTTTGAGAAATTGAAGTAATAGCATTTCTAAGGTATTTGAATAACGCGCCACGGGATTCAACTGGCTGTTGAGTAGGTGGGACGATTTCATCCCACATACCCTAGAGAGGTTAAGTATGATCTCCAATTAGAGACAATGAGGACCAGCTGCCTCTAATTGGAGATCATCCCAAACAAAACCAACATAGAAATACAAAACTAGAACATGAAATAGAAATACAAAACATAGAAAAACACCCCCTGTCACGCCCTGACCTACTCTACAATAGAAAATAACATTTTACTATGGTCAGGACGTGACAGTACCCCCCCCCCCCCCCCCCCCACGGTGCAGACTCCGACCGCACCTAAACAAAACACCAAACCGCCCCCCCCAAAAAACAAAAAAAAGAAATGGGAGGGTAGGGTGGGAAACTATTGTCTATGGCGGCTCTGGTGCAGTACACATATCCTTCTTATCCCGCGGATCCTCCAAAAGAGGCGGCGGCTCTGGGACGGGGCATAATCCCTGCTCCGCCCGCTGATCCCTCTGCTTCTGTGCCACTGGACCGTGGATCATCGCCGGAGGTTCTGGGCTGCGGATCATCGCCGGAGGTTCTGGGATGCAGACCACCGCCAAAGACTCGAGGCTGCAGGCCGTCTCAGGAGGTTCCGGACTGCAGGCCGTCTCAGGAGGTTCCGGACTGCAGGCCGTCTCAGGAGGTTGTGGACTGCAGGCCGTCTCAGGAGGTTCCGGGTTGTAGGACGTCTCAGGAGGTTCCGGTTTGTAGGCCGTCTCAGGCGGTTCCGGACTGGGGACTGTCGCTACAGGCTCCATGCCATGGATCACCACTGGAGGCTTTGTGTCATGGATAATCCTTGGAGGCTCCGGGCCATGGATTATCACTGGAGGCTTTGTGCCATGGATCATCTCTACAGGCCCCGGGCCATGGATCATCCCTACAGGCTTCTTGCCATGGATTATCCATACAGGCTCCGGGCCATGGATTATCACTGGAGGCTTCGTACATGGAGCCGGAACAGGTCTTACCGGACTAGGGAACGTCGCTGGAGGCTCCGGACTGGGGAACTTCGCTGAGAGCTCTGGACTAGGGAACATTGCTGGAGGCCGGGTTCGCAGAGCAGGCACAGGGTATACTGGGCCGTGGAGGGGCACTGGAGGTCTGGAGCTTATGGCTAGCACAACCCGTCCTGGCTGGATGCTCAACCTAGAACGGCAAATGCGGGGCGCAGGCACAGATCGCACCGGGCTGTGAATGCGCACTGGCGACACAGTGCGCATCACCGCATAACATGGTGCTTGCTTCTTCACTCGCTCCCCATGGTAAGCACGGGGAGTTGGCTCAGGTCTCCACCCTGACTCTGCCAATCTCCCCGTGTGCCTCTCGAGCTTCCGTCGTTGCCGTGCTAGTTCCTCATAACGTTGCCGTTCCTCCCTCGCTGTCTCCCCCTGCTTCCATGGCAGGGTCTTGTCCCCTGTCATTACCTCCGCCCATGTCCAGGACGTCCTCCATTCTTTCCTCTCCCGGGCCCAGGATCCCTGCTCCTCCTGGGCACGCTGCTTGGTCCTTTGGTGGTGGGAGATTCTGTCACGGTTGTCGAAAGGAGAAGCGGACCAAAGTGCAGCGTGTATGTCGTTCCACATTTTATTTACTCTGTGAACTATGCAATACATAAATAAACTGAATGTCAAAAACAACGCAGAGGTGAAACATACACTACTCAAAATTAATCTCCCACAAACCCAGGTGGAAAAACCCCTACTTAAGTATGATCTGCAATTAGAGACAACGAGGACCAGCTGCCTCTAATTGGAGATCATCCCAAACAAAAGCAACATAGAAATACAAAACTAGAACATGAACACAGAAATACAAAACATAGAAAAACACCCCCTGTCACGCCCTGACCTACTCTACCATAGAAAATAACATCTTACTATGGTCAGGACGTGACACTGATCAGAGATATGTTGCTAAGAAGTTTATCTCACATCAAAAACCTATTGAACTAATGACATAGAAGTCATATAGCCTAACTTCTAGTATAGAAAGTACTTCAAACTAGAACCCAACACTGTCCATCTGGGGACAGACACTAACATCAGTTAAGGTGTGATGGTGTCATGCATCTGAATGTTGTATAATCAGTGTGTCAATGATTGATTCTATATGTCTCTATGTAAATGAATGTGATTATATATAATATATTATTTTGGTCTAATGTTAGAGTAGGAGAAGGGGGAGGGGGGTTGTAGAAGCTAGAGGTCTATGACTTGAGTCAAGATCAACAAGCCTGATGCTATATGTCAGCGAGAGAGAGAGAGAGAGAGAGAGAGAGAGAGAGAGAGAGAGAGAGAGAGAGAGAGAGAGAGAGAGAGAGAGAGAGAGAGATGGGTAGGGCAGAGGAGAGAGAGAGAGAGAGAGAGAGATGGGTAGGGCAGAGGAGAGAGTAGTAGAGAAAGAGGGGAGGGGAGAGAGAGATTTGTGGAGGAGAGAGAAAGAGTGAGGGGGATGTACGTCAACAGAATATATTTTCAAGACTGACTTCTCACCAGTGATCATAACCAGTAATCTTTTGCACTCTTCCACTTTTGGATTGACCTCTGACCTATGGAACTGAATGATTGAGAAAAAAAAAACAGACGACAGCTAATGTGTTAAATTAGGTATACTGTAAACTCATCTGCAAAGAGAGGTTCACATGGAAGGGGAATGTATGTACACATGGGTGTTGTTGCATCATACCAACGATAAGCCTGTCTTCCCCTTTACATCATGAAAGGTCATATTGATTTTCATTTCTCGTCTCAATTCAATTCAAAGCAGCTTTATTTGCATGGGAAATAGTGCATTCAGAAATTATTCAGACCCCTTGACTTTTTTCACATTGTGTTATGTTACAGCCTTATTTTAAAATGTATTCAATTGTTTTTTTTATCATCAATTTACACACAATACAACATAATGACATCACAATACCCCATAATGACATCACAATACCCAATAATTACAAAGCAAAAACTTTTTTTTTCTGCCCCTCTCTTCTTCTCCCCCTGTCCTCTTCTCCCCCCCTCTCCTCTTCTCCTCCCTCTCTTCTTCTCTCCTGTTCTCCCCCTCTCCTCTTCTTCTCTCCTCTTCTCCTCCCTCTCCTCTTCGTCTCTCCTCTTCTCCCCCCTCTCCTCTTCTCCCCATCTCCTTTTCTCCCCCCTCTCTTCTTTGCCCCCCTCTCCCCTTCTCACTCCTCTCCTCTTCTCCCTCCTCTCCTCTTCTCCCCCATCTCTTCTTCTCTCATCTTCTGTCCCTCTAGTTTCTACACCACATCCCCCCTTCTCCTGCTCTAACATGAGACCTCACCAGTACTCATTTTGGGTGCTGGTACTGTTTATATTTAGGTGCTGGAACATTCAGCCAATATTCTATAAGAGGTGAACTAAAGCAGTAGAAAGTTAGAGGTGATATTATAGCACACACTATGTGTAACTTTTCTGCTCTGTCAGCAGTTTCCTGTGGAGATTTTCTAATGTCAGTGTTTCCTGTAGGTAGGTGGGTTTAACCACTGATCTGATCCGCTTAACAGTTTGTCATATCAAACCAAGTTTATTCACCCACTGGGTCACACAGCTTCATAAGACAAAGACCTGTTTACACCAACCCATATTTATAACATGCTGAGTATCCTCCTTACACATCAGGACAGCCAATACATCTCTGTTGCTAGACTGGACTTTAGTTACAGCTGTTCTTTTCTCTCTTCATCTGACCTGACCTCTGACCTCTGACCTGACCTCTGACCTGACTTCGGCCCATAAATTCCTCAATAATCCACAGTTATCCACCCTTATCAGTGACTTCAACCATGTGATTCCCTTTTCCCTTACTTAGTTCCTTTTCAGGGCCCTGGCACTTATACAACCTCCATTGATCCCAGCGTGTACATTTTCTCATCCATGTAACCATTAACTTCTAGTAAAATATTTCAAACTGGAACCCAACACTGTCCATCTGGGGACAGACACTAATGTCAGTTAAGGTGTGATGGTGTCATGCATCTGACTGTTGTATATTCAGTGTCAATGACTGATTGTATATGTCTCTATGTAAATGAATGAAAGTATATATTTAAATGATAATGCCCTCAGGTGTTATTTTTTTAACCTTTTGTTTAACTAGGCAAGTCAGTTAAGAACAAATTCTTATTTTCAATGATGGCCTAGGAACAGTGGGTTAAATGCCTTGTTCAGGGGCAGAACGACAGATTTTTACTTTGTCAGCTCAGGGATTCAAACTTGCAACCTTTCGGTTACAAGTCCAACACTCTAACCACTAGACTACGCTGCCGCCCCGTTGTTCGTCGAGGGCAGGCAAACCGGGTCAATATATCCTCCAGTCACCGGCTTCGAGGGCATTATCACTTTTATATAACGGGTTAACAACATATTCAATTAATGATTAACAATATTATTTTGATGAATTTATTCATACTATTTCATCTTTCCACAAGATATAGTCCCGACACAAATCTAGGGTTGCTACCCAAGCTGGCTGGTCGTTCGTTCTATTGGTTCGGTTGCTGCCAGAGACGCGACCCAGTCGTTCAGTCTTTTTGTTCTGTATCTATGGACGCGACCCAGTCGTTCAGTCTTTTTGTTCTGTATCTATGGACGCGACCCAGTCGTTCAGTCTTTTTGTTCTGTATCTATGGACGCGACCCAGTCGTTCAGTCTTTTTGTTCTGTATCTATGGACGCGACCCAGTCGTTCAGTCTTTTTGTTCTGTATCTATGGACACGACCCAGTCGTTCAGTCTTTTTGTTCTGTATCTATGGACGCGACCCAGTCGTTCAGTCTTTTTGTTCTGTATCTATGGACACGACCCAGTCGTTCAGTCTTTTTGTTCTGTATCTATGGACGCGACCCAGTCGTTCGTTCTAAATGTTCCATTGCCATACTGGCTGGCAAAGTAATGAGGCACGATTTCACTTGGGATAGAAAATGTTCTCACTCGTCAGGACACTGTTTTTCAGAGGAGCTAGCCAACGACACAGCTAACACAGTCACTTCAAACTGAAGCTGGAAACACTGCAAACTAGCTGCACTTTGTTTGGTTTTACCTGTTATCAAATGATCTTTCTTTGTATATATCCATAAACATTATGCTGATTCATGATTTAAACTGAGAATCGCTGCCTGCGTGTCTGTCTCGTCCCGACTCCCGACATTTTCAATACTATGGGACAGCTGGAGATTTGAATTTGAATATTGAAACAATGTTGTAAATGCTGGAGAGACAGACAGCAGGTTTATACAAATCTCTAATGTTGAAAACTAAATGTTAGTCTTAAAAAATGTGAGATAATATCTAGATGCTTTTTATAGTAGAGATAAAGTTTATAAGTTGCTTGGCTGGGCTGATGAGACAGTGGATTGTACAATCAGATGGAACAGAGTAAATAAGCATTTAAACAACATAGATTTAGCCGGTGGTAACTTGTGGAATAGACAATGGCTTGAATGCGGATTCAACCAATCAGCATTCAGGATTAGACCCACCCATTGTATAATATGTTTTATATTGGTCTTATGTTACAGATGGAGAAGGGAGGGGTGTAGATGATAGAGGTCTGTTACCTGAGTCAAGATCAACAGGCCTGATGCTATATGTCAAGAAGAGAGAGAGAGAGATAAGGGAAGGGGAGGAGAGAAAGGGAGATGTCATCAGAGATAGGGCTGACAGACTAACATGCAGTCAACTGAATATCTTTTCATTACTGACTTCTCACCAGTGATGCCATCATAACCAGTAACCTTTTCCACTCTTGGTCCGGCTCAGCTTGACCCTGACCTCTGAAATTAATGATTTAAAAAACTGACAAAAGCAAATGTATTAAATTAGATTTAAACTCCTCTTACACATTGCATGGAAGGGGAATGTACACTTCATGACAAAAAGTATGTGGACACCTGCTCATCTAACATCTCATTCCAAAATCATGGGCATTAATATGGAGTTGGTCCCTCCTTTGCTGCTATAACAGCCTCCACTCTTCTGGGAAGGCTTTCCACTAGATGTTGGAACATTGCTGCAGGGACTTGCTTCCATTCAGCAACAAGAGCATTAGTGAGGTTGGGCACTGATGTTGTGCGATTAGACCTGACTCATCGGCGTTTGAGCTCAGGACTATGTGCAGGCCAGACAAGGTCTCGTGTTTTCATCACTCCAGAGAACATGTTTTCATCGCTCCAGAGAAGATGTTTTAATCGCTCCAGAGAACGTGTTTTCATCGCTCCAGACAACGTGTTTTCATCACTCCAGACAACGTGTTTTCATCGCTCCAGAGAACGTGTTTTCATCGCTCCAGACAACGTGTTTTCATCGCTCCAGACAACGTGTTTTCATCGCTCCAGACAACGTGTTTTCATCGCTCCAGACAACGTGTTTTCATTGCTCCAGAAAACGTGTTTTCATCGCTCCAGACAACGTGTTTTCATCGCTCCAGACAATGTGTTTTCAGAACATGTTTTCATCGCTCCAGAGAACGTGTTTTCTCCAGAGTCCAATGGAGGCGAGCTTTACATCTCTCCAGATGACCCTTAGCGTTGTGCATGGTGAACTTAGGCTTGTGTGTGGCTGCTTGGCTATAGAAACCCATTTCATGAAGCTCTCAACGAACAGTTCACGTGCTGACGTTGCTTCCAGAGGCCGTTTGGAAATTGGTAGTGAGACGATTTTTATGCTCTATGTTGCTCCTAGACGTCTCCTCTTCACAATAACAGCACTTACAGTTGACCTGGGCAGCTCTAGCAGGGCAGACATTTGACCATCTGACTTGGAAATGTGGCATCCTATCACTGTGCCACGTTGAAAGTCACTGAACTCTTCATTAAGGCCATTCTACTGCCAATGTTTGTCTATGGAGATTGCATGGCTGAGTGCTTGATTTATACATCTGTCAGGAAGGGGTGTGGCTGAAATAGAATCCAATAATTTGAAGGGGTGTCCACATACTTTTGTATATATAGTGTATGTACACATGGGTGTTGTTGCACCATACCAACGATAAGCCTATCTTCCCCATCACATCTTGAAAGGTCATGTTGATGTTCATTTAACCTCTGTCTCTCTCTTCCTCTGACTCCTCCCTTTCTCCTTTGTTTCTCTCTATCTCTCTGTCTCTTTCTCTCTCTTTCTCCTCTGTCTCTCTCTTTCTCCTCAGATCTCCAGGCTCAAATCGTCAGTCCACCAGGTAGGTAGAGTATAAATCTACAGTGATTATAGCAGTTCAATATTAGTCAACTTTATTATCCCACATGGAGAAATTCATGTGTCCATACAAACCATTCTAAACCCCAATAACAAGTAGTGTTTTATGGAACTACTAATACTTGTCAACCACAAAGCACTACTGCTGTTAGAATAACAGAATCACTGTCATCATCTGTCCTCACCACTGTGTTTTCCTCTCTGCTGTTTACAGCTGAATACTCAGTCAGACTGGTGAATGGGACCACTTCCTGTTCTGGGACAGTGGAAGTATTTTATAAAGGAAAGTGGTTGGGTCTATGTCCTGGGTGGTGGAGCATGAGAGAGACTAAGGTTGTGTGTAGAGAGCTGGACTGTGGGAATCCTGTAGCTGAATCTAGACCTCTGGTTAAAGAGGGAAGAGGAGGAGTCAGACTAGAGAGTAGTTGTAATGGACATGAGTCTACTTTAAGACAGTGTGTCACCAAAACCTACACATGTGAAGGTGGATATTATCATCACGTGATCTGTTCAGGTAAGAGACTGGTCATATTGAGAGATTTATTTATACATTATACAATATTACCATGTATCATGTTTTATGTGTTTTTATTTCATTTAAATAGAGGGAGAGATGTCAGATGTATTTAAACATTATATTTGTGTTTGTCATCTTGGTTTATGGGAGATGTTCATGGGCAGATCATTGTAGTTCAGATGGTACTGAAGTGAAGCTGCCTGATGGATGTCCAGCTGTTTATTTTCTATAAAGTGAAGTGAACTTATTCCTGTCTCCTGCCTGCATTATTCCCAACCCTATCCTGAGTGACTAAGAACACATTTCTACCTCTTACAGTATCAAACATAGCAAACTACAATCTTTTATCCAACATATTTGTGTTTAGTCCTTGACAGTGTCATCAACAAAACTGATTGAATGTTCAACCAAGTCTTTTTCTCCAGAGTCTGTGCGGCTTGTGGATGGAGCTGGTCTCTGCTCTGGGAGAGTGGAGGTGAAGTCCAATCAGTCCTGGGCCTCAGTGTGTGAAGCTGACTTTGACCGGCAGGATGCAGAGGTAGTCTGTGGGGAGATTGGCTGTGGGGCTCCTGCAGCTCTACAGGGGGGGCTCTATGGAGAAGGTGAGGGTCAGACCTGGGATAAAGAGTTCCAGTGTAAAGGCAAAGAGTCCCTTCTCCTGGACTGTGACACCTCAGACAGAGAAAACAACACCTGTCTACCTGGTAATGGTGTTGGACTCACCTGCTCAGGTAAGAAACATTTTTTTTTTATTTAACCAGGTAGGCTAGTTGAGAACAAGTTCTCATTTACCACTGCGACCTGGCCAAGATAAAGCAAAGCAGTGCAACATAAACAACAACACAGAGTTACACATGGAATAAACAAACATACAGTCAATTTTATTTTATTAATTTCACCTTTATTTAACCAGGTAGTCTAGTTGAGAACAAGTTCTCATTTGCAACTGCGACCTGGCCAAAATAAAGCGTAGCAATTTGACACATACAACAACACAGAGTTACACATGGAATAAACAAAACATACAGTCAATAATACAGTAGAACAATAGAGAAATAAAAGTCTATATACAGTGTGTGAAAATGAGGTAAGATAAGGGAGGTAGGCAATAAATAGGCCATAGTGGCGAAATAATTACAATTTAGTAATTAAACACTGGAGTGATAGATGTGCAGAAGATGAATGTGCAAGTAGAGATATTGGGGTGCAAAGGAGCAAAAAAATAAATAACAGTATGGGGATGAGGTAGTTGTATGGGCTATTTACAGATGGGCTATGTACAGGTGCATGGATCTGTGAGCTGCTCTGACAGCTGGTGCTTAAAGTTAGTGAAGGACATATGGGTCTCCAGCTTCAATGATTTTTGCAATTCGTTCCAGTCATTGGCAGCAGAGAACTGGAAGGAAAGGCGGCCAAACGAGGAATTGGCTTTGGGGGTGACCAGTGAAATATACCTGCTTGAGCGCGTGCAACGGGTGGGTGCTGCTATGGTGACCAGTGAGCTGAGATAAGGCGGAGCTTTACCTAGAAAAGACTTATAGATGACCTGGAGCCAGTGGGTTTGGCGACGAATGTGAAGCGAGGGTCAGCCAACGAGAGCGTACAGCTCGCAGTGGTGGGTAGTATATGGGGCTTTGGTGACAAAACGGATGGCACTGTGATAGACAGCATCCAATTTGCTGAGTAGAGTGTTGAAGGCTATTTTGTAAATGACATCGCCGAAGTCAAGGATTGGCAGGATAGTCCATTTTATGAGGGTCTGTTTGGCAACATGAGTGAAGGATGCTTTGTTGCGAAATAGGAAGCCTATTCTAGATTTGATTTTGGATTGGAGATGTTTGATATGAGTCTGGAAGGAGAGTTTACAGTCTAACCAGACACCTAGGTATTTGTAGTTGGCCACATATTCTAAGTCAGAACCGTCCAGAGTAGTGATGCTGGACGGGCGGGCAGGTGCGGACAGCGATCGGTTGAAGAGCATGCATTTAGTTTTACTTGCGTTTCAGAGCATTTGGAGGCCACGAAAGGAGAGTTGTATGGCATTGAAGCTCGTCTGAAGGTTTGTTATCACAGTGTCAAAAGAAGGGCCAGAAGTATACAGAATGGTCTCGTCTGCGTAGTTTGTCACTCAAATAACATTGTTTCTGACCTGGAGTGAAGAATATGAGAGACAATATAGGTGTGTTTTAGTGAGAAAATAGTAAGATTACTGTCTCTCTCTTTTCTTTTCTCAGAGCCTGATGATGTGAGGCTGGTGGGGGGAGGCAGTCGCTGTGCTGGTGGAGTGGAGCAGTACGACCAGGGAGAGTGGAGGACTGTGGGAGATGATTACTGGGGGGATGTAGCTGTAGTAGAGTGTAGACAGCTGGGTTGTGACTCCACTGTTTCAGTTCTACCTGGAAACACCACTAGAGGGTTTGGAGCTTCCTGTTCTGGGTCTGAGCCTTCACTGAGGGGGTGTTGGAGAGGATATGATCTCCTTCCTGGACTCACAGTGATCTGCTCAGGTAACAACAAGATATTATAATATTATTCAACTGATTTCCTTCATTCATACAACTTCCTCTGCACCTCCCATGATGACTGTTTAGCTTGTCAGTCTGCTTTACTAAATAGATCACTCAGTCAAGTAGGAATCAAATACAACTTAAATATCCCAGAATGCTTTTGTATTTGAGAGTTATCTCAGTGAACGTCTCTACTCTCTACCACTGTCACATGTCATGTTATTGTCATATCTAAATGAGGAAAGTAGTTGAGGAGCTACGTTTTCTTTTTCTCTCCTCTTGTTCCAGATGTCCTGCTTAAGCCTGATATCAACATATGTTGTCTCAGTGACTGTAGGCCCACTACTCATGATGCCCTGTGAGGGAGGGTGGCTAGCACTGTTACATGCTGATGTTATTGTCATATCTATAGGAAACTAGTTGAAGAGGTTTTTCTTGTTCTCTTTTATTGTTACAGATCTCCTGTTCCAGCCTGATATCTCCCTGACTGACTCAATGGGAGGGGTCTCCAGGGGCCACCAGGGGCCCGAGATGTTCAGGGGCTACAACTTCACCATCACCTGCTCCACTCAGCCACAGTACCCAGGAGGCTCCTTCCTCCTCATGTTCACCGGCTCCAACAGAACCCAGACCCAGCCAGCTGTCAATCACTCTACTGCCTTCCTCTTCCCTGCTGCAGATGACTCCCACCAAGGGAACTACAGCTGTGTTTATGACAATTATGTTGTCTCTCATAACTTCTCCTCTGAGAGTGAGCTCCTCTCCCTCACCGTCACAGGTAACTGAACACGAACCAGACTTAAAACTTTGTCATTGACAGATTTCCCACAGATCTATCTGATGAGGATCAGTCCCCTCATCAAAGGTGTTTCTGTTTGCAGCCTCTCCTCTGCCAGCCTTCATCATCAGACACGTTGTAGTGCTGCTGATCCTACTGACAGGTATCACCACCTCCTACCTGTACTACAAGGTAAAGACATTTACTCAGACGTTACAAGTCATTTGAAGTAAATGTTTGTCTTTGATCAGACTGATATTTCCATTCGTATTGGGGAAGATTAGTTTGTTAGACTTTCTTTGTTTAATGACTGACTGTATCTGTTGGTATGGTAGAGAGTTGGTCTGTATCTGATGGTATGGTAGATAATTGGTCTGTATCTGTTGGTATGGTAGATAATTGGTCTGTATCTGATGGTATGGTAGAGAATTGGTCTGTATCTGATGGTGTGGTAGAGAATTGGTCTGTATCTATTGGTATGGTAGATAATTGGTCTGTGTCTTTTGGTATGGTCTGTATCTGTTGTTATGGTAGAGAATTGGTCTGTATCTGATGGTATGGTGGACAATTGGTCTGTATCTATTGGTGTGGTACATAATTGGTCTGTATCTATTGGTATGGTCTGTATCTGTTGGTATGGTAGATAATTGGTCTGTATCTGATGGTATGGTGGACAATTGGTCTGTATCTGTTCGTATGGTAGAGAATTGGTCTGAATCATTCACTTTATTTTATGTGATCATCAAGTTTTGTATCTTTTAGAGAGAGAGAGAGAGAGAGAGAGAGAGAGAGAGAGAGAGAGAGAGAGAGAGAGATATTACCAGTAAATGTCTGACTGTTGGTGCTGTGTCTCCCTAGCCCACCAGGAGGCAGAAGAGAGTGAACAGGGTGAGCAGCATGGATCTTTATGTCAATGCCATGGAGATATTCTCTCTGAGCTCCAGAGCTGAAGCTGGACCGGGAGAGGAGAGAGCAGCCCAGGGGACGGAGTAGGAGTAGAATGAAGCTGACCCTACATGCTGATCTTAGGTCAGTTTTGTGTTTTAAATCGATGGTCAGCAATGGACTGGTGTTTAAAATGTTGTGACAAACCTGAAGTGGTTCTAATTTTAATAACAAGTTCAGAATTAGTTTATCTTTCTAGAACCTTGGAAGAAATTTAAAAGGAGTGACTGCAACATGGTAACTTGGGGTTTTGATTATTTTAAGAGGGTTGCTCAAATATGTTTGTTTTGTGTTCCAGAATTTATAGATTTTTGTCTTTATCTTATTTAGTATCTCTTAGATTGTTCATCTTATTTAGTGTCTCTTAGATTCTTTATCTTATTTAGTGTCTCTTAGATTCTTTATCTTATTTAGTGTCTCTTAGATTCTTTATCTTGAAGTGTTTCCATTATTAGTCCATGTATTATTATAATCATCTGTTCATTCTTTGCATTTTGAAAAACATTTTAATAAAGGGGTCATCTTTTCCTCAAGTCATTTTGGTTTGTTGTTGTTGTTGTTGTTTACCTCTCATGATGTTATTGATTATGAATGTTATGATATTGATTATGATATCGATTATTCTTATGATGTTGTTATTAGTATAGAGTTAATTATATTATTGATTATACATGTTATGATATTGATTATTGATTTTGAAAGTAATGATATTGATTATGATGTAGATTATTGTTATGTTGTTAGTAGTATATAGATAATGATGTTATTGATTATAAATGTTATGATATTGATTATTGATTATGAAGTAGATTATTGTTATGTTGTTGCTCTCTAAACTGCCATGTAATCACTGAATGCTTTTAATAAACTCACAGGCTGTCAGTCTTGTGTGATTTCCCCTGCAGTTTTTTATTTCCCAGTGGTCAAGGGGTTATTGATCATTAATGATTCCATCAGTGACACCAGACATCAGCTCAGCCCAGAGGTCCAGCTCAGCACCTTGACCCTTGACCCTCCCCCAGACAGACAGACAGACAGACAGACAGACAGACAGACAGACAGACAGACAGACAGACAGACAGACAGACAGACAGACAGACAGACAGACAGACAGACAGACAGACAGACAGACAGACAGACAGACAGACAGACAGACAGACAGACAGACAGACAGACAGACAGACAGACAGACAGACAGACAGACAGACAGACAGAACTACTAGTCACCCCTCCACTCTCTCCCTGAGTCCAGGCCCCAGACAGACAGAACAGCAACACCATCAGAACTATAGCAGTCTTCATTCTGAAATGACTCTGGTCTTCTTGAGAAGTAGTGCAGTAGTCTACAGGGTTCAGAACCCACCTTTTTAAACACTTCTTATCACTGACATCATGAGGTTTCACATGTGTTTGGTTACATAGTGACCAATGTTCTTAGTGATAAAACAGCAAACATAAAGTGTTTCCTTATCAGACCCACATATATAATAAATATACTTTAACCTCTATGGGCTAGCCCGTGGTGCACTCCATCAACAGCAGGTGCATTTCAAGAGCGGCAAATTTGAATCCAAATAAATGTCAAAATTCAAATTTTTCAAACATACAACTATTTTACACCCTTTGAAAGATAAACATCTCCTTAATCTAACCACGTTTTACGATTTCAAAAAGGTTTTACGGCGAAAGCATAAATTTAGAGTATGTTAGGACAGTACATTTACAAGAGTTGTGTGTAATGTTTTGTCAATTCAAAGACAGGGTCACCAAAACCATAAAACCAGCTAAAATGATGCACTAACCTTTTACAATCTCCATCAGATGACACTCCTAGGACATTATGTTAGACAATGCATGCATTTTTAGTTCTATCAAGTTCATATTTATATCCAAAAACAGATTTTTACTATGGCATTGATGTTGAGGAAATCGTTTCCCTCCAATAACCGGCAGTCAAGTCAGCACCACAAATTAAATAATTAAAATTAGAAAACATTGGTAAAATATTATATTGTCATTTAAAGAATTATAGATTTACATCTCTTGAACGCAATCAACTTGCCAGATTTAAAAATAACCTTACTGGGAAATCACACTTTGCAATAATCTGAGCACTGCGCCCAGAAAAATACGCGTTGCGATACAGACTAGCCGTCATGTTGGGGAGATCTAAAATCGAAAATACTATGTAAATAATCCATTACATTTGATTCTCTTCATCAGATGTCACTTCCACGTATCACAGGTCCATAACGAATGTAGTTTTGTTCAAAAAAGCTCATCATTTATGTCCAAAAATCTCCGTCTTGTTAGCACATGATCTAAGCCCGCCGGACTTCACTTCATGAACGAGGGGAAAAAATATATTTACGTTCGTTCAAACATGTCAAACGTTGTATAGCATAAATCATTAGGGCCTTTTTTAACCAGAACATGAATAATATTCAAGGTGGACGAATGCATTCTCTTTTATAACGTATTGGAACGAGGGTACCCAACATGAACTCGCGCGCCAGGTGTCTAATGGGCCATCATCGTTCCATGGCTCTTGTTCGGTCAGATCTCCCTCCAGAAGACTCAAAACACTTTGTAAAGGCTGGTGACATCTATTGGAAGCAATAGGAAGTGCCAAAATATTCCTCAGCCCCTGTGTTTTTCAATGGCATAGGTTTAAAGGTAATACAACACATCAGGTATCCACTTCCTGTCAGAAAATGTCTCAGGGTTTTGCCTGCCAAATGAGTTCTGTTATACTCACAGACACCATTCAAACAGTTTTAGAAACTTTAGAGTGTTTTCTATCCATATATAATAAGTATATGCATATTCTAGTTACTGGGTAGGATTAGTAACCAGATTAAATCGGGTACATTTTTTTATCCAGCCGTGCAAATACTGCCCCCTAGCCCTAACAGGATAATATACTATATTCATATGCTTTTAGTACTCACACATTAATCATATCATGTATGCAGTTCATGTGTTGTTTTGAGCCAGCAGTAAAAACACACTGACAGGACAGTTCCTCTTATGACCACTAGGTGGTAATCTGGTGTCACAGACTCAGGACTGTAGACTAGAAAGAAGCATTGTCCTAATTATCTCTCCTTTATGCTAAAGTGTGCACTTGTTCCCTTCACTGAAATGACTGGTATACTAAATATAGTGGAAACGCCCACTTGATAACAGAAGGTTGAGTCCTCTGAGTGGAACGGTGGGAGACAAACAGTACCTCCTCTCCCCTTTCTCCCATCCTCCTCTTCTCTCTCTCCTTTTCTCTCCCCCTCTCCCTCCTCTCCTCTCCTCTCCTCTCCTCTCCTCTCCTCTCCTCTCCTCTCCTCTCCTCTCCTCTTCATTTTTGTATCACTGACTGCTCACCAGTGATGTCATCATAACCAGTAACCTTTTCCTCTCTTGTCCCAGCCCAGCCTGACCCTGACATATAGCATCAGACCTGTTGAGTTGACTTGGGTAACAGACCTCTAGCTTCTATACCACATCCCCCCTTCTCCTGCTCAGTACTCATTTTGGGTGCTGGTACTGTTTATATTTAGGTGCTGGAACATTAAGCCAATATTCTATAAGAGGTGAACTCAAGCAGTAGAAAGTTAGAGGTGATATTATAACACACACTATGTGAAACCTTGCTGCTCTGTCAGCAGTTTCCTGTGGAGTTTTTCTAATGTCAGTGTTTCCTGTAGCTAGGTGGGTTTAACCACTGATCTTGTCTGCTTAAAAGTGTGTCACATTATAGAAGTCATATAGCCTAGCAGTATTTCTCAGGAGGGGGAGGGAGAGAGAGAGAGCTTACTTACTGACAGACTTAGTTGGGAGAAGGACACAAGGGAGGAGGAAGAGAGATGAGAGAGAGAAACTCAGCAACAAAAGAAATGTCCCTTTTTCAGGACCCTGTCTTTCAAAGATAATTTATAAAAATCCAAATAACTTCACAGATCTTCATTGTAAAGGGTTTAAACACTGTTTCCCATGCTTGTTCAATGAACCATAAACAATGAATGAACATGCACCTGTGGAACGGTCATTAAGACACTAACAGCTTACAGACGCTAGCCAACTAAGGTCAGAATTCTGTATCTTCATATCACAATAACAGCTTTCTACTGCAACTGGAGGTGTTCTGAATATCACTACACAGGACAACAACTCCCATTGTTAGAGACATAGACATGAGCATCTTGTCACTATATACAGATCTCTGGAGGTGTTCTGAATATCACTACACAGGACAACAACTCCCATTGTTAGAGACATAGACATGAGCATCTTGTCACTATATACAGATCTCTGGAGGGTGGATACACTTTTACACCTGCTGCTTTAGGAAAGATACACACAGGCTATAAATCAGACATTATCTCACTTTGAACTATAAATCAGACCTGATCATTATATCCATAAAAAATAGAAAATGCATAACAATAAGATGTTGGATACATTTTCAAATGGTAAAGAAAATGACATTGTAAAAGAAGCGACAAAAAAGTTCAGATAAAAGTAGAAACTTTGTGTTAAAAAATCTCTATGCACAAAAAAAGAAAGGCAAAATAACAAATGGCAACAGTTTGATGCTGATCTAATTGGACACGAAGAAGAGAAGTTCATTACAGACAAGGAGAATGACTGGTCTCTGGTAGAGAAGTTCAATTCACTACAGACAAGGAGAATGACTGGTCTCTGATAGAGAAGTTCAATTCACTACAGACAAGGAGAATGAGTGGTCTCTGATAGAGAAGTTCAATTCATTACAGACAAGGAGAATGACTGGTCTCTGATAGAGAAGTTCAATTCACTACAGACAAGGAGAATGAGTGGTCTCTGATAGAGAAGTTCAATTCATTACAGACAAGGAGAATGAGTGGTCTCTGATAGAGAAGTTCAATTCATTACAGACAAGGAGAATGACTGGTCTCTGATAGAGGAGTTCAATTCACTACAGACATGGAGAATGACTGGTCTCTGATAGAGGAGTTCAATTCACTACAGACATGGAGAATGACTGGTCTCTGATAGAGGAGTTCAATTCACTACAGACATGGAGAATGACTGGTCTCTGATAGAGGAGTTCAATTCACTACAGACAAGGAGAATGACTGGCCTCTGCTTCTTTTCCGGACTTCCCTTTCTCCTTATGAACTCCTGGTTTTAATTCAACAACACAACACACAACATGTTAAAACCTCACTAGGGTAGGGGGCAGTATTTTGACGTCCAGATGAAAAGCATGCCCAAAGTAAACTGCCTGCTACTCAGGCCCAGAAGCTAGGATATGCATATGTTAAAATAATGTCTGTGAGTATAACAGAACTGATATGGCAGGTGAAAACTTGAGAAAAATCCATCCAGGAAGTGGGATTTTTTTCATGTTCGTAGTTTTCTATTCAATGCCATTACAGTATCCATTGACTTAGGACTCAAATTGCACTTCCTATGGCTTCCACTAGATGTCAACAGTCTTTAGAAATTGTTTCAGGCTTGTACTCTAAAAAATGAGGGAGTAAGACCACTTGGAATGAGTGGACACTGCAGTGTCCCAGAGGTTTTTCATGCGCGAGACCGAGGGCACTCCTTTCTTGTTTTCCTTTTATATTGACGAAGCTGTTGTCCGGTTGAAATGTTATTGATAATTATGACTAAAAACAACCTGAGGATTGATTATAAACATCGTTTTACATGTTTCTACGAACTTTACTGCTACTTTTCGGATTTTTCGTCTGTCTGTTGTGACTGCCATTGAGCCTGTTGATTACTGAACAAAACGTGCGAACAAAACAGAGGTTTTTGGATATAAAGATATAAAGAGGAACTTTATCGAACAAAACAAAGATTTATTGAGTAAATGGGAGTCTTGTGAGTGCAACCATATGAAGATCATCAAAGGTAAGTGCTTAATTTTATCACTATTTCTGACTTGTGTAACTCCTCTACTAGGCTGTTAACTGTTTGTAATGATTTGTATGCAGGGTGCTGTTCTCAGATAATCACATGGTTTGCTTTCACCGTAAAGCCTTTTTCAAATCTGACACCGTGGTTGGATTAACAAGAAGTTAATCTTTAAACAGATGTATAACACTTGTATGATTTATGAATTTTTATAATGAGTATTTCTGTTTTTGAATTTGGTGCTCTGCAATTTCACTGGAGGTTGGCCAGGTGGGACGGTAGCGTCCCGCACCCCCTAGAAAGGTTAAACTGATGCCACATCACTTCACTGGATAAAAAGTTAAGTTAACACAAACTGATATGAGTATCACCATGTCCTGACCCACCATGTGTTTTCCCGACCCAGAAGGCAGCAGGAGCGAGGAGCAGAAACAGACCTCCCCTCAGACCTGAAACCCAGGCCCCCCATAACCCCTCCGCTACAGAGCAGCAGCACTAGCTGAGTAAACCACAACAACACACATATACATGACATACATGACACAATCATATGGACACACTCCCATATACCCACATCATTTATATGTAAACATTTAATTTTATTTATTTTTCATATAACCATTATTTAACTAGGCAAGGAAATTAGGAACAATATACATACATTGACCACTACTAATGTTGTTAAGTCTGATATTATGATGTTGGCATTACAGTACTCATATAAGAGCTAGTCACTGATTGGCTGAGAGGACACACTCTGTACACAGGAAAACCACACTTTCTGTTGTTGTTGCCATGGTGCTGTCATTCAGCCTGAGGAAGAGAGTCCAAATGTTATTATTGTTGTATAGGTCTCACACTGCTGATATTGATGGATGGTATAGGTCTCACACTGCTGATATTGATGGATGGTATAGGTCTCACTCTGCTGGTATTGATGACTGGTATAGGTCTCACTCTGCTGGTATTGATGGATGGTATAGGTCTCACTCTGCTGGTATTGATGGATGGTATAGGTCTCACTCTGCTGGTATAGGTCTCACTTTGCTGGTATTGATAGCTGGTATAGGTCTCACTCTCTGCTGGTATTGATGGATGGTATAGGTCTCACTCTGCTGGTATTGATGGCTGGTATAGGTCTCACTCTGCTGGTATTGATGGATGGTATAGGTCTCACTCTGCTGGTATAGGTCTCACTCTGCTGGTATTGATGGATGGTATAGGTCTCACTCTGCTGGTATTGATGGATGGTATAGGTCTCACTCTGCTGGTATTGATAGCTGGTTTAGGTCTCACTCTCTGCTGGTATTGATGGATGGTATAGGTCTCACTCTGCTGGTATTGATGGATGGTATAGGTCTCACTCCACTGGTATTGATGGATGGTATAGGTCTCACACACTGCTGGTATTGATGGATGGTATAGGTCTCACTCTGTTGGAATTGATGGATGGTATAGGTCTCACATTCTAATGGTATTGATGGATGGTATAGGTCTCACACTCTGCTGGTATTGATGGATGGTATAGGTCTCTTCTTCTTCTTCTTTGGTCTCCTCTGTCCCTGACGGATATCCAACGAGGCGTAAAACAGGTCTCCTTCCTCCTGAGAGAGAGAGAGAGAGAGAGAGAGAGAGAGAGAGAGAAACACAGAGATTTTACAATTAATCTGATTAATATTACTGATATATAGTCGTACATTGTGATTATTTCTTGAAATTCATCATATCATTATGTTTTACTGCTTATTCCTTTAGTTTTTAAATAAAAATGGACTACAAATCAAGTTGGCCATCAGTCAAAGAACTACAAATCTCAATTTGACTATGGCTTCTCCCTTCTCTCACTTCCCCTGGTCGTGGTCTTGTTCAGAGGAACCTGCGTCTCAGTTGCAGCTGTAGAGGAAGAGTTATCACCATTAAAACACCAAATAAAGAACACATCTGATATTGATTTGTCAATTTAACATGTTCTACATTAGTTTACCAGAGTATTAGAAAGAAGGTTTTACTGGTTGATTGATTGATTGAGTTGATAGTAAAACAAATTAAGTGAGAGTGAGTGTATACGGACTTTCTAAGTAAAATAATACATGTAGAATATTTCTAATGTAGTCAATAACTGTAGATTAGGCTATAGGATGTTCCTTACTTTAATAGTTAGTTATTCAATTAAAATCCATCACATCAACAAACTGAATGAGTGAGTTAATGTTATAAAGAGTGAAAGAGCACATACTGCTGTTAATAATCAAGTGAGTTTACCTGTTGTTCTGCAGAAGGAGTAGACACAGGTGGAGGAGAGGAGAGAGGAGAGGAGAGCAGACACAGGACACAGATTGAACAGCAACATCCAACACAGCCCACAGTCTACAGGAGGAGGGGAGGAGGAGGAGGACTCAGGAGGACTGGTGTCTGGACAAAACATTAAACACAAACAGAAGTACACTCTTAGATGATCTACTGCTGATTGAATGTTTACAGATGAACTGGAGGCTGTGTTTTATGACCTTAGATGATCTACTGCTGATTGAATGTTTACAGATGAACTGGAGGCTGTGTTTTATGACCTTAGATCAGCCTCTGGTGATTGATTCAAAATAAGATGCAGTTTCTTTGGTGTTCCTTACAATCTTTTTAACTGTTAACAATACTGTTTCTAGTAATCAATCTTGCTTCAGACCTAATCACAGTACTATTACGGCCACTGTACGTGTTGTAAATGATATTACTAATGCCCTGGTTAATAGAAAGTACTGTGCCGCCTTGTTCATAGATTTATCTAAAGCTTTTGACACTGTAGACCATGCAATACTTTTGGGGAAGCTGTCGTCAATAGGACTGGGATTGGATGCCTGTCGTTGGTTTCATGACTATCTAAAGGATAGAAGTCAGGCTGTTAGATTCAACTACATCCAGTCAGAGCCATTGGAGTTGGTTAAAGGGGTCCCACAAGGTTCAATACTTGGTCCATTACTGTTCACTCTCTACATCAACAATATCGGTGATGAGATAAGAAGGGTTAAATTCATTTATATGCTGATGACACTGTCATGTGCTCTATCGCTTCAACGGCTGACCAAGCATTATCACTATTGGAGACAGATTTTAAGATACTACAAGGGTCTTTTATACAGCTGGAACTTGTTTTAAATGCAAAGGAAACACATTTTATGATTTTTAATAGGTTCAAAAAGTTGATTTAAAATACACTTGTACTTTCAAGCTTAGATGGTTCTCAAATTAATCAGGTCTCTGCATATAAATAGTGAGGGATATGGTTGGATGATAAACTGTCTTTTAAAATGCATACTGACGAACATGGTAAACGGCTAAAAGTCAAGCTAGGCTTCCTCTATAGAAACAGGTGTGCAACTTTTATGTCTGTTACAGATTATGGGGATATTATCTACATGCTACGGCATCAACACTTAAATCGCTGGATGCTACTTATCATTGCACACTTAGGTTTATTACAGGTGCTAGCTACAGAACTCACCACTGTGTTTTATATCAACATGTGGGTTGGACTTCGCTGTCCGTGAGACCAGAACAACATGCTTTCGTGTTTGTCTATAAAGCACCTCTGAATAAACTACCTTCTGATTTATCATCACTCATCAATATTAGAATTATAATTCCTAAAACCAGGTCTCAAGCATGGATTACACTTGAGGCCCATGTGATTTCCACAGAGTTGGGTATGGCTGCCTTTTCCTGTTATGCTCCTTGCCTATGGAATAGCCTGCAGACTAAACTTAAACTTGAGACTCTTGTCCCCCTTGCCCATTTTAAATATTTATTGGAGGATTTTTATTTTTGTATTGCTTGTAACTGTTTCGGGTAATGCAAGTTCTTGTGCTGTTAGGGGAATAACCTATGTGTAAAGGTAACAATCTGTTGCTGTACCATCTGTGATGGTTTTGTTTGTCTTGTGTAGTTTCTTAATCATTGTCCCTAAACTGTATGTGTAAACATGTATACGCAGAGCCCAGCTGTAAAATAGTCTCAGTCTGTGTTCCTTGTTGAAATAAAGGTAGAATAACTCAACCTCCTCTCATTCATGGAAACCAGACACACCAATACTAATACAATATTAATAATACTAAAGATACAGCCAGAAGATAAAGACAGAATAATAACTGTTCTCACCAAGTGAAATCCTAGTGGTGATGTTTCCATAGTGGTACAACTCTTTCTGTTTAATACCTCCTTTACCTCCATCATCCACTACCTTGTTCTCCATAGTCCCACATTAGTAGAGTCCCAAGTCAGATTCAGTGATGTTCTCAATCAGTAGATCATAGGAGTTGTTAGAGGGGTTCCACACCACATTATATCCAGGAAAAGGTTTGGGATCATTGTTACGCCAGTAACAGTATCAGAGTAACTGGGTCTGTCATTAACAGTATCAGAGGAGCTGGGTCTGTCAGTAACAGTATCAGAGTAGCTGGGTCTGTCAGTAACAGTATCAGAGTAGCTGGGTCTGTCAGTAACAGTATCAGAGTAACTGGATCTTTCAGTAACAGTTTCAGAGTAACTGGGTCTCTGATCCAGATATCAGTTAGTATAACAGGTAAACACAACCATAAAGGATACAATCACAACTACTGCCCTGCCCTCTCATGTTAACAGTTCACACCTCTTGACTTGAACTAGTCCATCTCAAGGTCTGATGGGTAATGTTAGACTCCAGATGTGGAACACAGCCAGACTGAGATGGACCCACACCACATGAGGAAGTCACACCTCATGACTTGAGTCTTAGAAGTGTTGATACAGCTGAATGAATTTGTTATTTCAGTCAAAGCAACGTCATAAAGTATCTATCTAGTATCTGGTCCCTCATACAGACTGTTAATACTACACTTTATACCATGCATACTGGAGAAATATTACATATTATTAAGTAATAATAATGTCACATAGTATTTTGCACACACACACTTATAAACGCACGTTCACGAATGCTCACACACACACACACACACGCACACACACACACACACACACACACACACACACACACACACACACACACACACACACACACACACACACACACACACACACACACACACACACACACACACACACACACACACACACGCACGCGCGCACACACACACGTGCAGTTCCACAGTGGCTGGCCAAGCAGTTGACACATCACGTGTCAAGTAGATGGAAACATTGTGGTTTCTACAGACCTGAAAACTACCCCTCAGATCTGAAGTGATGTGAACTGCTGTACTCTCTCTCACTCTCTCTATCTTCCCCCCTCTCTCAGTACCAGGCCCAGCAACTGTCTGAAACACAGGCCCCCTTAACCCCTCAGACCTCCCCTCAGACCTGAAACCCAGGCCCCCCTTAACCCCTCAGTCCTCCCCTCAGACCTGAAATCCAGGCCCTCTTTAAACCCTCAGACCTGATACCCAGGCCCCCTTAACCCCTCAGTCCCCCCCTCAGACCTGAAATCCAGGCCCTCTTTAGCCCCTCAGACCTCCCTCAGACCTGATACCCAGGCCCCCTTAACCCCTCAGTCCTCCCCTCAGATCTGAAACCCAGGCCCCCCTTAACCCCTCCCCTACAGAGCAGCAGCACTAGCTGAGTAAACCACAACCACACACATATATATGATATATATGATATACAATCACTATAAATGATATACAATCATATGGACAAACACTCCCATATACCCACATAATTTATATATAAATACATGTAAACACATGTAAAGGTATACATACATTGACCACTACTAATGTTGATAATTCTGATATTATGATGTTGGTATTACAGTACTCATATAAGAGCTAGTCACTGATTGGCTGAGAAGACACTCTCAGTACACAGGAAACCCACACTTCCTGTTGCTGTTGCCATGGTGCTGTCTGTCTGTCTGTTTGTCTGTCTTTCTGTCTACCGTTTGGCCTGAGGAAGAGAGGACATCCAAGTTATAAGTAGTTGTTCACCCATGGTGCAGCTGTTCTCCTGATGATGAACTCACATTTTACAATGAGTGCATTTCTCTCTCTGTCTATGTCCTATTTGTTTTCCCACTAATCCTGAATGAAAAGAGATTAAGAACTAGAATAGGCATAGCTGTACCATCACATCCGCTCCAGAGCATCATGGTTATTGTAGTAACTGATTGTAGTTTCTGGCCGACTTCAATTCAGGCTGTCTAAGATTGGAGAGGCTAAGATGTTTTGTGGATAAATACTACATTTTGTGACGCCTCAATTAGCTCATACAGATCATGGTGAGATTTAAATGTTATGATTACTGGATGTTCATCATTTCATCAATCAAACATTAATACTGGCAGGATACAGGTATAGAGGCCAACCTTCAGCCTCTGTCTCATGATAGGTCTCTGTCACATGATAGGTCTCTGTCTCATGATAGGTCTCTGTCACATGATAGGTCTCTGTCTCATGATAGGTCTCTGTCACATGATAGGTCTCTGTCTCATGATAGGTCTCTGTCTCATGATAGGTCTCTGTCTCATGATAGGTCTCTGTCTCATGATAGGTCTCTGTCACATGATAGGTCTCTGTCACATGATAGGTCTCTGTCACATGATAGGTCTCTGTCACATGATAGGTCTCTGTCTCATTATAGGTCTCTGTCACATGACAGGTCTCTGTCTCATGATTGGTCTCTGTCTCATGATAGGTCTCTGTCACATGATAGGTCTCTGTCACATGACAGGTCTCTGTCTCATGATAGGTCTCTGTCACATGATAGGTCTCTGTCACATGATAGGTCTCTGTCTCAAGAGTCTTTTCCTTCAAGGGTCAACATTGACACCAGAATGAGTGTTTGGTTGATCATGTTGCAGCAGGTTGACTTGACCAGGTGCTGCTAGTTAGGTGTTGCTATCTACAGTACAGAGACGACCTCAAAGCTAAATACATTGGTTTGAAACCTGTTTACCTCGATGCTAGACAATCCCCTTCATGTCACAACATGGGTTTCAGATAGAAGGTGAAAACAAGCTGAAAACGTTCCTCTCCATCGAACCAATCGCTGCTCGTATGTCCTTTCATGGTAAAGTACATCTATTCATAAACATGGAAATACACAGCAAAGACCTTGTTACTCAAAGACCCAGCTACTCTCTGACAGTCACCATCAGACCATCAGACCACCAGATGGACAGTCTGTGTGTTTCTCTGATTGCATTCTTATGTGAGTAACTTTTTTACTGGGCCTTATAGCTGGATGATAGATGATTTCTTGATGTGGTTTTATGGTTGACTAGATTTGTTATTGCGACAGTGTTGTTTGCTGTATTTTAAATGCAGAGAAGTTCATGATGAACCAAATGGCAATGTGTAGTTCATCCTAACACTGTTCCTCTGCTACCTGTAGGTGCTGTTTCCTCCAGTCAGTTCATCCTAACACTGTTCCTCTGCTACCTGTAGGTGCTATTTCCTCCAGTCAGTTCATCCTAACACTGTTCCTCTGCTACCTGTAGGTGCTGTTTCCTCCAGTCAGTTCATCCTAACACTGTTCCTCTGCTACCTGTAGGTACTGTTTCCTCCAGTCAGTTCATCCTAACACTGTTCCTCTGCTACCTGTAGGTGCTGTTTCCTCCAGTCAGTTCATCCTAACACTGTTCCTCTGCTACCTGTAGGTGCTGTTTCCTCCAGTCAGGATGGGATCTCTGGAACAGAGGTGGAGCTGAGAGTCAGACCAGGAGACAACGTTGTTCTTCACTGTGATGTCAAACACCATGATAAAACACATTGGCATAGAAACAGCTCCATTGAGAATGTGGGTCGTTTCAGTGTTTCAAACCAGGATATAATGGACAATCCTGTCCCTCGCTTCTATTTCCTGTGGCGTTCTCAACAGTTCTGGGATCTACTGATTGAGAACATCACTGAATCTGACCTGGGACTCTACTACTGTGGGAGCTGGAAGAAGAAGTTTCTGAACTTTGAAGGGGTTAGCGATACAGTAGAAACGTTCATATCTAACAATGGAAATGTCATCACCAGACTTTCATTTGGTAAGAACATACAGCCATAGAAAATATATTTACAGACATTTCTCAATCAAGTTCTTCATGTTTTCTTGTGTTTATGTCCAGAAACCAGTCCTCCTGACTGTCTGTTGCCAGAAACCAGTCCTCCAGAGCCCTCCTCCTCCCCTCCTCCTGTAGACTGTGGGCTGTGTTGGATGTTGCTGTTCAGTCTGTGTCCTGTGTCTGCTCTCCTCTCCTCTCTCCTCTCCTCCACCTGTGTCTACTCCTTCTGCAGAACAACAGGTGAACTGACTTCATTATTAATAGCATTATGTGCTCTTTCATTCTTTTATAGTATGAAGTCACTAATTCATTCATATTGTATTTTTGTATTAAGGTAAAGAACTTTCTTACCCTAACCTTTTTGTTTTTGACTACAATATTAATAACACAAAAAAACATATTTAACTGATTTGGCAAAACTCTTCTCCACAGCTACAACTGAGACTCAGGTTCCTCTGAACAGGACTACCACCAGGGGGGGTGACAGCAGAGAGAAGGTACTGTCACTTTACAGTAAGAGTGGGTGTTGTAGTTCTATAACAAGTGGCCATCTTTATTTGTAGTACACATTTCTTGTATCCCAGTCTTATTCCATTTTTTTTACATTGTAAATTCATTAGCAACAATACATTATTTATGATGATAATATTATAAAGTTAACAGATCATTTATAAAATACATCTCTATTCTCTCTCTCTGTGAGACCTATACCATCTAACAGTGAGACCTATACCATCAATACCATCAGAGTGTGAGACCTATACCATCCATCAATACCAGTGGAGTGAGACCAATACCATCCATCAATACCAGCAGAGTGAGACCTATACCATCCATCAATACCATCAGAGTGTGAGACCTATACCATCCATCAATACCAGTGGAGTGAGACCAATACCATCCATCAATACCATCAGAGTGTGAGACCTATACCATCCATCAATACCAGTGGAGTGAGACCAATACCATCCATCAATACCAGCAGAGTGAGACCTATACCATCCATCAATACCATCAGAGTGTGAGACGTATACCACCCATCAATACCAGCAGAGTGAGACCTATACCATCCATCAATACCATCAGATTGTGAGACCTATACCATCCATCAATACCAGCAGAGTGTGAGACCTATACCATCCATCAATACCAGCAGAGTGTGAGACCTATACCATCCATCAATACCAGCAGAGTGAGACCAATACCATCCATCAATACCATCAGAGTGTGAGACCTATACCATCCATCAATACCAGCAGAGTGTGAGACCTATACCATCCATCAATACCATCAGAGTGTGAGACCTATACCACCCATCAATACCAGCAGAGTGAGACCTATACCATCCATCAATACCATCAGAGTGTGAGACCTATACCATCCATCAATACCAGCAGAGTGTGAGACCTATACCATCCATCAATACCATCAGAGTGTGAGACCTATACCACCCATCAATACCAGCAGAGTGAGACCTATACCATCCATCAATACCATCAGAGTGTGAGACCTATACCATCCATCAATACCAGCAGAGTGTGAGACCTATACCATCCATCAATACCAGCAGAGAGTGAGACCTATACCATCCATCAATACCAGTGGAGTGAGACCAATACCATCCATCAATACCAGCAGAGTGAGACCTATACCAACCATCAATACCATCAGAGTGTGAGACCTATACCATCCATCAATACCAGTGGAGTGAGACCAATACCATCGATCAATACCATCAGAGTGTGAGACCTATACATCCATCAATACCAGTGGAGTGAGACCAATACCATCCATCAATACCAGCAGAGTGTGAGACCTATACCAGTCATCAATACCAGCAGAGTGTGAGACTAATAACATCCATCAATACCAGCAGAGTGTGAGACCTATACCACCCATCAATACCAGCAGAGTGAGACCTATACCAGCCATCAATACCAGCAGAGTGAGACCTATGCCATCCATCAATACCAGCAGAGAGTGAGACCTATACCATCCATCAATACCAGTAGAGTGTGAGACCTATACCATCCATCAATACCAGCAGAGAGTGAGACCTATACCAGCCATCAATACCTGCAGACTGATACCATTACCCTCCATCAATACCAACAGAGTGTGAGACCTACACCAATATAGCTGGGAGGACAAGGTTTGACAACAACAGTTTTAATGCTTTTACTTAATTTTGGGGGAAATATGTTTTACTTTTTATTATGAGATTTTTCATGTTTTACTTTTATCGGTAACCTTTTAATAATAATAACAATAGTGATTTAGAAAATGTTGTTAAGCTCAGGGAATAATGGTTAAATAGCTCTTGTTATGGTTTTTGTAGGTGTTAAAGTTCATTGTTTTCATTTGTAAGTGTATTGATATGTGTTAATGTAGCTGAATAAACATTGATTCAGTTTAATTAGATTTAATTTAATTATTTTTTTGTCTCCCCTTAAAGTCTCTGAGTACAAGGTCATTGTCATAATTACAGCCGTGTTGAAGAGACCAAACTGCAGCAGGTGAAATGTGTATATATATATATATATATATATATATATATATATATATATATATATATATATATATATATATATATAAGAGCAAAGTATCCACGGGAAAAACCAATAAACAGAAACGACTAACATGCTACGTACATACCAAAACTAGCAGTGTTAGCACAACCCCAAGTGACAAACATACTCCTAATTATATGACTCCCAATCAGGAACAACGATAACCAGCTGTCCCTGATCGGGAGCCACACAGACCCACATAGAAATACAACACCCAGAACACACATACACAGACATACTCTGCCACATCCTGACCAAAACTACACAACAACACACTCTGCTGGTCAGGACGTGACGGTCATGATATTTGGTTTGACAAATGCTCCAGCAAACCAATCAGATGTATTTGAGGGTGTGGCTTAGATGTGAAGGGGTGTGGTTAAAATACAAAGAGGGTGTGGTTTTAGAAGCTAGGGGGGTTTGGCTTTAGATATAGAATAACTTTCTTCAAAGTAATGACTCGGGATGTCGGTTATGAAGATTAAAGTTATTTTTTGTATTAATACTTGGGCAGAACCCAACAACTTTATAAACTCCAACACTGGTTCAGTGATGTCTGTGCTGTTTGCTGTGAGCTGTACAGTGACCTGACGACTGGACTTGAGTTCTGTATTCACCTCTTCTGGAACCTCATCATCAGTCTCCTCTGACTGATCGGGTGATGTCAGAATGCTGGCTCTGTTCCAACATAGCTGGCTCTGTGTCATGTTTCAAATACTTTGTCCTCTTGTAGGGAGGTCAGCTGGATTTGTTTTCCCTTCAATATGTGACCCTGACTCTGGATTGGTCAAGGACTGGAACTCTGTCACTCAGTTTACAAAAAACTCTTTCTGTTTCTGAGCTGAGCTCCAAATCCAACACAGCACTCCTCGAGTCTGTCCACATTTTGATCAGGTTTAGTTCCATTTTCAGGGTGGTCATCAATTTTCAGGGTGGTCATACATTTTCAGGGTGGTCATCAGATTGTTTTCTAGTCTGCCTCCACAAAACAATGCATAGTCAATATCTGGGCTTAGTAACACAGGCTTGCTATACTATTGTGAAGGCAGTTACTGTGGTCGTAATCATTATATAGTTAATTCAACGAAACGGGAAGGGTAATATACTTTATTTCAAATACAAGGGGAGGGTTAGGGGAAAATACTTGGAAATATGGGAAGGGGGTACATGTTTTTAATGATATCTCAAGTTGGAACACCACTCCCCCTAGGAATTGATTATTTATTTTATGGGCTGTGTCTAAATCCACCACATCCGCTTATGGCGGCCTTCCACATCTGAGGTGGAAGGTGGCCGAACTACAGGGATGTTTGTCAGACCATGAGATACCCGAAATCGGTCATCTCACGAAAGGGCTGTATCGTCCAAAATGGTTCAACTCCTCAGTCCTCCCCTAAGACCTGAAGCCAAGGCCCTCTTAACCACTCAGACCTGAAACCCCCCTTAACCCCTCAGACCTGAAGCCAAGGCCCTCTTAACCACTCAAACCTGAAGCCCCCCCCCTTTAACCCCTCAGACCTGAAGCCAAACCCCTCGTAACCCCTCAGTCTTCCCCTCAGACCTGAAGCACCCTCTTAAGCCCTCAGTCCTCCCCTCAGACCTGAAACCCAGGCCCTCTTATGCCCTCAGTCCTCCCCTCAGATCTGAAACCCAGGCCCTCTTATGCCCTCAGTCCTCCCCTCAGACCTAAACACAAGGCCCTCTTAACCCCTTATACGTCCCCACAGACCTGAGGCCGAGAGCAGACTCAAGAAGCAGAATATACCATATACCCACATACATATTTATATATATGCACACATGTAAACACATGTAAACATATATATACATTGACCCCCACTAATGTTGTTAGGTCTGATATTATGATGCTGGTATTACAGTACTCATATAAGAGCTAGTCACTGATTGCCTGAGAAGACACACTGCATACAGGAAACCACACTGACTTCCTGTTGCCATGGTGCTGTCTGTCTGTCAGCCATTTGGCCTGAGGATGAGAGTATATGCTTATTTCTTACATATGTTATTTACATGCCCACTATTCATTGATATCAACAGAGCAGTATCAACCAGGATAAAAAGAACTAGAACAGCTTAACATGGTTATACCAACACATCACCTAGTGCATCTTGGGTATTGTAGTTTCTCATTTTAATAGCAGAGTGTTATGGTCTAATACTTAGTGTTTAGTCTCCATGTTATCAGAGTGTTATGGTCTAATACTTAGTGTTTAGTCTCCATGTTATCAGAGTGTTATGGTTTAATACTTAGTGTTTAGTCTCCATGTTATCAGAGTATTATGGTCTAATACTTAGTGTTTAGTCTCCATGTTATCAGAGTGTTATGGTCTAATACTTAGTGTTTAGTCTCCATGTTATCAGAGTGTTATGGTTTAATACTTAGTGTTTAGTCTCCATGTTATCAGAGTATTATGGTCTAATACTTAGTGTTTAGTCTCCATGTTATCAGAGTGTTATGGTCTAATACTTAGTGATTAGTCTCCATGTTATCAGAGTGTTATGGTTTAATACTTAGTGTTTAGTCTCCATGTTATCAGAGTGTTATGGTCTAATACTTAGTGTTTAGTCTCCATGTTATCAGAGTGTTATGGTCTAATACTTAGTGTTTAGTCTCCATGTTATCAGAGTGTTATGGTCAACCACTGGACTGGGGTCAGTAGCGTCATCTGTGTGTCCCAGTTTAGAGACCTGTCTGACTGTCAGGTTACCTGAAATAATTCATAAATCAGGGGCAGGATTTGATTTATACATTTAACTGTATAAAAAAAGCAATGCTCAATGTTCAAATAAGCAAACATGAGGTCAATCATGATGATCTAACTCAGTCATCAAAATCAGTGTTTGTTTCTTCATTGAGTGTTTATAGGTCTCTTAAGGTGTTGCTATTTAAGGAAAACACCTCAAAGCTGAATATTTTCCATTGACGTCACGTTGTTGTGAAACCTGTTTACCTCGATGCTAGACCCTCCTCTTCCTGTCACAACATGGGTTTTAGAGAAAAGGACCACGAACTGAAAACTTTCCACTCGATCGAACCAATCGCTGCTCGCATGTCCTTTCATGGTAAAGTACATCTAGTCATGAACACGGAAATACGCAGCAAAACCTTGTTACTCAAAGACCCAGCTACTCTCTGACAGTCACCATCAGACCATCAGACCACCAGATGGACAGGCTGTGGGTCACTCTGATTGCATTCTTATGTGAGTAACTTTTTTGCTGAAGATAGCTGATTCCTTGATGTGGTTTTATGGTTGACTAGATGTGTTATTGAGATAGTGTGATGACTGTGATGTTTGTTATATTTCTGCATGTAGAGAAGTTTATGATGAACCAAATGACAATGTGTACTTCATCCTAACATTGTTCCTTCCTCTGCTACCTATAGGTGCTGTTTTTTCCAGTCAGTTTATCCTAACGCTGTTCCTCTGCTACCTGTAGGTGCTGTTTCCTCCAGTCAGTTCATCCTAACACTGTTCCTCTGCTACCTGTAGGTGCTGTTTCCTCCAGTCAGTTCATCCTAACACTGTTCCTCTGTTACCTGAAGGTGCTGTTTCCTCCAGTCAGTTCATCCTAACACTGTTCCTCTGCTACCTGTAGGTGCTGTTTCCTCCAGTCAGTTCATCCTAACACTGTTCCTCTGCTACCTGTAGGTGCTGTTTCCTCCAGTCAGTTCATCCTAACACTGTTCCTCTGCTACCTGTAGGTGCTGTTTCCTCCAGTCAGTTCATCCTAACACTGTTCCTCTGCTACCTGTAGGTGCTGTTTCCTCCAGTCAGTAAATCCTAACACTGTTCCTCTGTTACCTGTAGGTGCTGTTTCCTCCAGTCAGTTCATCCTAACACTGATCCTCTGCTATCTGTAGGTGCTGTTTCCTCCAGTCAGTTCATCCTAACACTGTTCCTCTGCTACCTGTAGGTGCTGTTTCCTCCAGTCAGTAAATCCTAACACTGTTCCTCTGCTACCTGTTGGTGCTGTTTCCTCCAGTCAAGATGGGATCTCGGTAGCAGAAGTGGAGCTGAGAGTCAGACCAGGAGACAACATCACTCTCTATAGTGACTGCAGAACAACAAATGAAATGTACACAGTCTGGTTCAGGAATTGCTCTCATGAGCACCAGCCTCCTCTTGTTATTACATATGTTATTACATATTATGAGAACATCACTGCATCTGACCTGGGACTCTACTACTGTGGTAATCTGACCTGGGACTCTACTACTGTGGTAATCTAACCTGGGACTCTACTACTGTGGTAATCTGACCTGGGACTCTTCTACTGTGGTAATCTGACCTGGGACTCTACTACTGTGGTAATCTGACCTGGGACTCTACTACTGTGGTAATCTGACCTGGGACTCTACTACTGTGGTAATCTGACCTGGGACTCTACTACTGTGGTAATCTGACCTGGGACTCTACTACTGTGGTAATCTGACCTGGGACTCTACTACTGTGGGACTATAGAGAGTAATATGGAAAAAGAAAAACGTATTGAAAAGAAAAATGTCTACCACTATGGACATGTCATGAGAAGGCTTTCATTTGGTAAGACCAATGCATTATTCTATATTTATTTAATGGCTGTATATTTGGTTTTGGTATAGCATGTCTGGTTTCCTTGAATAAGAGGAGAATGAGCTCTATGATCGTAGTCCCGCATTTTTTCCTGTGTGTTTTGTTCAGATGCCGGAACATCTGACGTAGACTGTGGTCTGCGTTGGATGTTGCTGTTCAGCCTGTGTCCTGTGTCTGTTCTCCTTTCCTCCCTCCTTTCCTCTGTCTGTTTCTACTCCTTCTGCAGAACAACATGTAAACTCATTCTCACATTTGTAGTGAGGATTCCCTTTTTCACTTATTCATTTTTTATGTCTGGGTATTCCTAATGAGTCTTACTTATTATTATAATAATTACCTATGTTTTTAACCTTTGTGTTTTTACCACAATAAGTAAACATCTACCAACTTTTAACTGATATGTCCTAGTTTGACCTAAAACTGTTGTTTAATGGTGATAACTCTTCTTCTGCAGCTCCAACTGAGACTCAGGGGAGGTGACGGCAGAGAGCAGACTACAGTCAAAGTGGGTGTTGTAGTTTTATTTTAAGAAGTCATCTTAATTTGTAGTCCATGCGTTTGGTAACCCTGCCTTATTGAAACAGTATTTTCAATGGTAGATAGACACATTAAAAACAGAAGATAAAAAGCAACAATACATAATGTCAAATCCTAATGTGTGATGATATATCATTAAAATTAACAGATTATTAATAATCTCTCTCTCTCACACTCAGTCACTCACTCACTTCAGTACCTACACAGCCAGAAGACCTATACAAATGTAGCTGGTATGACGACAGTGTTGATATTTTTAAGTTACTTAATTTTGAAATAATTTAATACCAGTGATATTTTTTACAACTTTTGTATGTAACCTTTTAATAATAATAACAATAGTGATTTAGAAAATGTTTTAAAGCTCAGCAAATAATGGTTAAATATCTCTTGTTATTGTAACGGTTGTTGCAAGGAGAGGACCAAGCTGCAGCATGGTAGGTGTTCATCATGTTTATTAGTTCTGAACACTGAATCAAAAACAAAGTGGAACAAAGCGCAACAACTCTGTCAGGTGAAAAACACAATACAGAAAACAACTACCCACAAAAATCCTGTGGGAAAAGGCTACCTAAGTATGGCTCCCAATCAGAGACAACAATAGACAGCTGTCCCTGATTGAGAACCATACCCAGCCAAAACAAAGAAATACACAAAACATAGAAAAAGGGACATAGAATGCCCCCCTAGTCACACCCTGGCCTAACCAAAATAGAGAATAAAACCCTCTCTATGGCCAGGGCGGGACAGTTATAGTTTTAGTTTGTAATAGTAGTTGTGAAAGTTTATTGTATTTCATTTGTAGGTGTATTGATATGTGTTAATGAGGCTAAATAAATATTGATTCAGTTTAATTGATTTAATTTCATAATTTCTTTGTCTTCCTTTAACTTCTCTAGGGTAGGGGGCAGTATTTTGACGTCCGGATGAAAGGCATGCCAGTAGTAAACTGCCTGCTACTCAGACTCAGAATGTAGGATATGCATATAATAGTGGATTTGGATAGAAAACACTTTGAAGTTTCTAAAACTGTTTGAATGATGTCTGTGAGTATAACAGAACTCATATGGTAGGCAAAAACATGAGAAAAATCCAACCAGGAAGTGTGGAAATCTGAGGTTTGTAGTTTTTCAAGTGATTGCCAATACAGTATACAGTGACTTAGGGTTCATTTTGCACTTCCTACGGTTTCCACTAAATGTCAACAGTCTTTAGAACGTTGTTTCATGCTTCTACTGTGAATGGGGAGGGAATAAGAGCTCCTGGAAGTAGATGAGTGAAAAAATGACATGAGCTCAGAGGCGCGCACTCACGTGAGAGTTAGCTGTGTTCCTTTTCTTTTTTGAAGCCATTGGAATTGTCCGGTTGGAATATTACTGAAGATTTATGATTAAAACATCCTAAATATTGATACTATACATCGTTTGACATGTTTCTACCAACGTAAATATAACTTTTTTTGACTTTTCGTCGTGACATTTTGCGCGCGCTTCCTGCATTTGGAGTAGTGGACTAAACGCGTGAAAAAAATGAGATATTTGAACATAAATGATGGACTTTATCGAACAATACAAACATTTATTGTGGAACTGGGATACCTGGGAGTGCATTCTGATGAAGATCATCAAAGGTAAGTGAATATTTCTAACGTAATTTTTGTCATTTCTGTTGACTCCAAAATGGCGGGCATCTGTATGGCTTGTTTTGATATCTGAGTACTGTACTCAGATTATTGCAAAATTTGCTATCGCCGTGAAGCTTTTTTGAAATCTAAGAGAGCGGTTCCATTAACCTCTTACATCTAGACGTTCCGCTAGCGGAACACCTGCTCCAATATCCAATGATAGGCGTGGCGCGAATTACAAATTCCTCAAAAATACAAAAACTTCAATTTTTCAAACATATGACTATTTCACAGCATTTTAAAGACAAGACTCTCCTTTATCTAACCACACTGTCCGATTTCAAAAAGGCTTTACAGCGAAAGCAAAACATTAGATTATGTCAGCAGAGTACCCAGCCAGAAATAATCAGACACCCATTTTTCAAGCTAGCATATAATGTCACAAAAACCCAGAAGACCAGCTAAATGCAGCACTAACCTTTGATGATCTTCATCAGATGACACACCTAGGACATTATGTTATAAAATACATGCATGTTTTGTTCAATCAAGTTCATATTTATATCAAAAAACAGCTTTTTACATTAGCATGTGACGTTCAGAACTAGCATACCCCCAGCAAACTTCCGGGGAATTTACTAACAATTTACTAAATTACTCACGATAAACGTTCACAAAAAGCATAACAATTATTTTAAGAATTATAGATACAGAACTCCTCTATGCACTCGATATGTCCGATTTTAAAATAGCTTTTTGGTGAAAGCACATTTTGCAATATTCTAAGTACATAGCCCAGCCATCACGGGCTAGCTATTTAGACACCTGGCAAGTTTAGCCTTCACCAAAATCAGATTCACTATTACAAAAATGTTATTACCTTTGTTGTCTTCGTCAGAATGCACTCCCAGGACTGCTACTTCAATAACAAATGTTGGTTTGGTCCCAAATAATCCATCGTTATATCCGAATAGCGGCGTTTTGTTCGTGCGTTCCAGAAACTATCCGAAATGGTATATCAGGGCGCAATTCGTGACAAAAAAAATCGAAATATTCTATTACCGTACTTCGAAGCATGTCAACCGCTGTTTAAAATCAATTTTTATGCAATTTATCTCGTAAAAAAGTGATAATATTCTGACCGGGAATCTCGTTTTCGGCAAACAGAGGAAAAATCACAAAGACGGGGGCGGTCAGGGTATGCGCCTAAGCCCACAGTCCCTTGATCGGCCACTTGAGAAAGGCGATAATGTGTTTCAGTCTGGGGCTGGGATGACAACATTCTGTTTTTTCCCGGGCTCTGAGAGCCTATGGAAGACGTAGGAAGTGTCACGTTAGAGCAGAGATCCTTTGTAATTGAATGAGATGGCAAAGAATTTCAAGAAATGGTCAGACAGGCCACTTCCTGTAAAGGAATCTCTCAGGTTTTGACCTGCCATTTGAGTTCTGTTATACTCACAGACACCATTCAAACAGTTTTAGAAACTTTGGAGTGTTTTCTATCCAAAGCCAATAATTATATGCATATTCTAGTTACTGGGCAGGAGTAGTAACCAGATTAAATCGGGAACGTTTTTTATCCAGCCGTGAAAATACTGCCCCCTAGCCATAACAGGTTAAGGAGAAGTGTATCTGTAATTCTTTGAATAACTGTAGAATATTTTATCAACGTTTATGATGAGTATTTCTGTAAATTGATGTGCTCATTCACCGGAGGTTTTGGGAGGCAAAACATTTCTGAACATTACTTGCCAATGTAAAATGCTGTTTTTGGATATAAATATGAACTTTATCCAGCAAAACATACATGTATTGTGTAACATGAAGTCCTAGGAGTGCCATCTGATGAAGATCATCAAAGGTTAGTGATTCATTTTAGCTGTATTTCTGGTTTTTGTGACGCCTCTCCTTGCTTGGAAAATGGCTGTGTGGTTTTTCTTGTCTCGGCGCTGTCCTAACATAATCTAATGTTATGCTTTCGCCGTAAAGCCTTTTTGAAATCGGACAATGTGGTCGGATTAACGAGAAGTGTATCTTTAAAATGGGATATAATAGTTGTATGTTTGAGAAATGTGAATTATGAGATTTTTGTTGTTTTGAATTTGCCGCCCTGCTATTTCACTCGCTGTTGAATAGTGTGTTCCGCGGGTGGGATGCTAGCGTCCCACATACCCCAGAGAGGTTACAGTCTCTGAGTTTAACTTTTCTTAGAGCACGAGGTCATGGTATTTGGTTTGACAAATTCTCTGGCAAGTCATTCAGATGTATTTGAGGGTGTGGCTTAAAGAGCCCTGGGCTTCATGTTTATGAAACCATAGAAACTGCTGTGTTTCTACTCAACAACTCTGTCTTCCTCTAAAACCACACCCCATTAGCTTCTAAAACCACACCCCTTCCTTTAAAAGCCATTTAACCCTGTTCCTGGAAAGCTACCATCCTGTAGGTTTTCACTACAACCCTAATTTAGCACAATAATAATCAGCTTGTTGATAAGAAGAATCAGGTTAGTTACAACTGGGGATGGAGTGAAAACCTACTGGAGGGTAGCTTTCAATGAACAGGGTTGGAGGGCCCTGACCCAGCCTATGGTTGAACATTTTAAATGTTTTCAATGTTTCTCAGTAAAGCTTTCAGAAAAACTATATTATCAATAGAGTTACATAGTGAAATCAGGTTAATTATACCACATTATAAATAGAGTTACATAGTGAAATCAGGTTAATTATACCACATTATCAATAGAGTTACATAGTGAAATCAGGTTAATTATACCACATTATCAATAGAGTTACATAGTGAAATCAGGTTAATTATACCAAATCAAAGCAAATCAATTTTTTTCGGTTGCATACATAGTTTTACAGATGTTATCACGTGCAGCTGAAATGCTTGTTTCTAGCTCCAACAGTGCAGCAATATCTGATGATATGACTAGAATACAGTATATATGTACATATGAAGTGGGTAAAACAGGATGGAAACATTATTGACTAGTATTCCATGACTATGTGCATAGGGCAGCAGTCACTAAGGTGCAGGGTAGTAAAAGTGTCTAAGGTGTAGGGTATAGTACTGAGTGGCTAGTGACAGACTCTAAGGTGCAGGGTAGAGTACCAGGTGGTAGCCGACTAGTAACAGTGTCTAAGATGCAGGGTAGAGTACCAGGTGGTAGCCGACTAGTAACAGTGTCTAAGGTGCAGGGTAGAGTATCGAATGGCTAGTAACAGTGTCTAAGGTGCAGGACATGGTACTGGGCGGAGGCCGGCTAGTGATAACTGTTTAACCTCTTACATCTAGACGTTCCCCTTGCGGAACACCTGCTCCAATATCCAATGATAGGCGTGGCGCGAATTACAAATTACTCAAAAATACAAAAACTTCAATTTTTCAAACATATGACTATTTCACAGCATTTTAAAGACAAGACTCTCCTTTATCTAACCACACTGTCCGATTTCAAAAAGGCTTTACAGCGAAAGCAAAACATTAGATTATGTCAGCAGAGTACCAAGAAAGAAATAATCAGACACCCATTTTTCAAGCTAGCATATAATGTCACAAAAACCCAGAAGACAGCTAAATGCAGCACTAACCTTTGATAATCTTCATCAGATGACACACCTAGGACATTATGTTATACAATACATGCGTGTTTTGTTCAATCAAGTTCATATTTATATCAAAAAACAGCTTTTTTAGTTTAGCATGTGACGTTCAGAACTAGCATACCCCCCGCAAACTTCCGGAGGAATTTGCTAACAATTTACTAAATTACTCACGATAAACGTTCACAAAAAGCATAACAATTATTTTAAGAATTATAGATACAGAACTCCTCTATGCACTCGATATGTCCGATTTTAAAATTGCTTTTTGGTGAAAGCACATTTTGCAATATTCTAAGTACATTGCCCAGCCATCACGGGCTAGCTATTTAGACACCCGGCAAGTTCAGCACTCACCAATATCAGATTTACTATTATAAAAGTTTGATTACCTTTTGTTGTCTTCGTCAGAATGCACTCCCAGGACTGCTACTTCAATAACAAATGTTGGTTTGGTCCAAAATAATCCATCGTTATATCCGAATAGCGGCGTTTTGTTCGTGCGTCCCAGACACTATCCGAAATGGTAAATCAAGGTCGCGCTCATGGCGCAATTCGTGACAAAAAAATCTAAATATTCCATTACCGTACTTCGAAGCATGTCAACTGCTGTTTCAAATCCATTTTTATGCCATTTTTCTCGTAAAAAAGAGATAATATTCCGACCGGGAATGTCCATTTAGCTAAACAGAGGAAAGTAAACAAAGCTTTCGGTCGACGCGGGCACGAGCCTGAGTCTCACAGTACTGTAACCAGCCACTACCCAAACGCGCTACTTTGTTTCAGCCAGAGCCTGCCAAGCCACGATCTGCATTTTGCCGCCTTCTGAGAGCCTATGGCAGCCGTAGGAAGTGTCACGGGACAGCTAAGATCCTCACTCTTCAATAAACAGAGACAAGAAGAACGACATCTTGTCAGACAGGCCACTTCCTGCATGAAATCTCTCAGGCTTTGGCCTGCCAAATGAGTTCTGTTATACTCACAGACACCATTCAAACAGTTTTAGAAACTTTGGAGTCTTTTCTATCCAAAGCTAATAATTATATGCATATTCTAGTTTCTGGGCAGGAGTAATAATCAGATTAAATCGGGTACGTTTTTTATCCGGCCGTGAAAATACTGCCCCCTAGCCATAACAGGTTTTAATATGAGTAGCCTCATGTCCTGACTGGGGTTTTCGTTAACCGGTAATAGCTGGCTTTTGACCGATAAAACATTTGAAAAGCAAATAAATAAAATTGAATACCGGCCAATTGTCTCGGAGAAGAATAAAAAATCCCATTAAAAAATAATGCTTATTAGCCTCTTCATTGTAGCCTAGGTCTACTGGTTGTATGAATTTGGGATCTATCGTCCCACAACTGTCCCAGAGTCTGTTTGGAATAGGCTATTTATTTTCTCTGCAAGCTGACCAATAGAATAGGTCAACTTTTCTACAATGGGGGAAACTCGTCTTGTTGGCTGAGGGAAAGTAAATGTCTTCAAAGTGCGCATCAGAATTAGGGAAGAAGGACCACACATTGTTGCATCCTTGACTTGCATGTTCTGTTGATATTAATTACCATAATATAAATATGATAGTCATTCTGAGCACCGTGGGTGGACACCCTAATCAGGTTACACACCCAATGCGTATGGGTCAGGTAAATTTACCAAATGTTCAGTAATTTCAAGTGTGGATGTCAAATGTCTGCAGCCTACAGTAGAGAGGAACAACATCACTACACAGCTTACTGTGTATGGTTAATATAACCTATCATCTAGTCCCCTGGATACAGTTACTACCAACTACATGTTGTTTTAATATGAAGTTTAAAAAGCTTCAGAACATGTTTACTACGAGAGGAACATGGACTTTACTGGATGTTCACACATGAAACAAGGAACACATTTTTACCAATTAAAATCCAAGTGGTGACCTTTCCATAGTGGTAGACCTGAATATCCTCTTCATCATTCGTCTCCTTAGTCCCACCGTAGTAGAGTCCCAGGTCATGCCCCTTCGTTGGGAGGATGGTCAACAGTAGTAGACCAGCTTTACTCCACACACAGAGTTGCAAACAAATCTCTCCCTCGCCTTCCATTTGGCAAATTTGAACATAATTCTATCCTCCTGATTCCTGCTTACAAGCAAAACCTAAAGCAGGAAGCACGAGTGACTCGGTCAATAAAAAGTGGTCAGATGAAGCAGATGTTATTGAGCTACAGGACTGTTTTGCACAGACTGGAATATGTTCTGGGATTCTTACGATGGCATTGAGGAGTACATCACATCAGTCACTGGCTTCATCAATAAGTGCATCGATGGTGTCATCCCCACATTGACTGTACGCACATACCCCAGCCAGAAGCCATGGATTACAGGCAACATCCGCACTGAGCTGAAGGGTAGAGCTGACACTTTCAAGGACGGGACTCTAACCCTGACGCATATAATCAAATCAAATGAAATGTATTTATATAGCCCTTCTTACATCAGCTGATATCTCAAAGTGCTGTACAGAAACATATAAGACATCCCGCTATGCCCTCCGACAAACCATAAAAGAGCCAAAGCATCAATACAGGACTAAGATTGAGTCGTAATACACTGGCACCGATGCTCGTCAGATGTGTGTGTCTCCAGGTGTATCGAGGGGTTTCCTCCTGCCAGGGTTAAGGCTGTGTGTGTGTTCGGATTACCAGGAACTCTGAGCTTGTGCTGACCAACTCGCAAGTGTCTTCACTGACATGTTCAACCTGTCCCTGACTGAGACTGTAATACCAACATATTTCAAGCAGACCACCATAGTCCCTGTGCCCAAGAACACTAAGGTAACCTGCCTAAATGACTACCGACCCATAGCACTCACGCCTGTAGCCATGAAGGTCTTTGAAAGTATGGTCATGGCTCACATCAACACCATTATCCCAGAAACCCTAGACCCATTCCAAATGGCTAAGGACCCTGGGACTAAACACTTCCCTCTGCAACTGGATGCTGAACTTCCTGATGGGCAGACCCCAGGTGGTAATGGTAGGTAAAAACACATCTGCCACGCTGATCCACAACACGGGGGCCCCTCCTGTTCTCCCTGTGCACTCGTGTCTGGCCATGCAGTCATAACTCCAACACCATCATTACGTTTGCAGATGACACAACAGTGGAAGGCCTGATAACTGACAACGATTAGACAGCCTAAAAGGAAGAGGTCAGAGACCTGGCTGTGTGGTGCCAGGATAACAACCTCTCCCTTAAAGTTATCAAGCCAAAGGAGATTATTGTGGACTAAAGGAAAAGGAGGACCAAGCACGCCCCCATTATTTTTGAAGTGGCCAGAGTGGAGCAGGTTGAGAGCTTCAAGTTCCTTGGTGTCCACATCAACAACAAACTATCATGCTTCAAACACACCAAGACAGTCTCTGAAGAGGGAACGACAAAGCCTATTCCCCCCCAGGAGACTGAAAAGATTTGGCATGGGTCTTCAGATCATCAAAAAAGTTATACTGTTGCACCATCGAGAACATCCTGACTGGTTGCATCACATCCTGGTATGGCAACTGTTTGGCCCCCGACCGCAAGGCACTACAGAGGGCAATGCGTATGGCCCAGTACATCACTGGGGCCAAACTTCCTGCCATCCAGGACCTCTATACCAGGTGGTGTCAGATGAAGGCCCTAAAATGTTCAAAGACTCCAGACACCCTAGTCATAGACTGTTCTCTCTGCTACCACATGGCACGCGGTAACGGAGCGCCAAGTCTAGGTCCGAAAGACTTCTTAACAGCTTCTACCCCCAAGCCAAAAGACTCCTGAACATCTAATCAAATGGCTGCCCATACTATTTGCATTGCCCCCCTCCCCCTCCCCCTTTTTACGCTGCTGCTTCTCTCTGTTAATAATCTATGCATAGTCCCTTTAACTCTACCTACATGTACATTATACCTCAATTACCTTGACTAACCAGTGCCCCCTCACATTGACTCTCTACCGGTACCCCATGTACAGTATATAGCCTCGCTAATGTAATTTCACTGCTGCTCTTTTACTATTTGTTATTTTCTACTTAAAGCTTATTTTTCTTAAAACTGCATTGTTGATTATGGGCTTATAAGTAGGCATTTCACTGTTATATTTGGGCTTGTGACTGTTGGGTTAGGTTCCTTGTTCCTTGTCAATCATTGACTTATTGTTGTTGCCGGGGTAGGTTCCTTGTTCCTTGTCAATCATTGGCTTATTGGTGAAATCAACAGTCTGACAATATCATCATTAAGTAAATTAATCAAACCTTTATTAATGCAATTGCAGACAGCTAACAGCTAACAATGGAAACACATAATGTATGTTTCAGAGTAAGTTCTGCACCCAACCTAAAGGCACAGCTGATTATATACATTTGATCACTCCCTGGTGGTATAATCACCAACGTCAGTGTATGTGTGCAGCAGTAAACTGAGGTTACCTTATAAAGTAACCTAGTACAGTAGCTTCTCTGAATTCATTAGCATTGTCCACTGTCACACAAGATCAACATGTCAAAACCAGACAGTGGTTACTTCTCTTTATCTAGTTTCAGTCTGACTCAGATGCAGCCTGCAGCTCACTCTCACAGCAGCCAGGGCTTAACCACAAAGACTAATATAGATGCTTGTTCAACATATAGTGGCAGAGTTTTAGACACATAGCAACAGTATCTATTATAAGGCCTGCAGCAAAACATATGAATCTTAAAGTCCCTTTAATACATAATGGGGAGGGTCTCTGTATTTCCGTGTTAACGACTAGATGTACTTTACCATACATTTTACATTTTTTAAAACATTTTAGTCATTTAGCAGACGCTCTTATCTAGAGCGACTTACAGTAGTGAATGCATACATTTCATACATTTTATTATTTTTTTCGTACTGGCCCCCATGGGAATCAAACCCACAACCCTGGCCTTGCAAACACCATTGCAAACACCATGCTCTACCAACTGAGCCACAGGGAGCTACTGCAATGCTCTACTTTCTGGCTACCCGGATGAAGCACTGATTTCAAGGTTTTACTTCTAACCTACAAGGCATTACATGGGCTTGCTCCTACCTATCTTTCCGATTCGGTCCGGCCGTACATACCTACACGTACGCTACGGTCACAAGACGCAGGCCTCCTAACTGTCCCTAGAATGTCTAAGCAAACAGCTGGAGGCAGGGCTTTCTCCTATAGAGCTCCATTTTTATGGAATGGTCTGCCTATCCATGTGAGAGACGCAGACTCGGTCTCGACCTTTAAGTCTATACTGAAGACTCATCTCTTCAGTAGGCCCTATGATTGAATGTAGTCTGGCCCAGTAGTGTGAAGGTAAACGGAAAGGCACTGCAGCAAAGAACCAACATGCTATCTCTGTCTGGCCGGTTCCCCTCTCTCCACTGGGATTCTCTGCCTCAAACCCTATTACAGGGGCTGAGTCACTGGCTTACTGGTGCTCTTCCATGCCGTCCCTGGGAGGGGTGCGTCACTCGAGTGGGTTGAGTGGGCTATGGAACCCTGACCTGTTCACCGGACATGCTACCTTATTCCAGACCTGCTGTTTCCAGCTCTCTAGAGATAGCACGAGCGGTAGAGATACTCTGAATGATCATCTATGAAAAGCCAACTGACATTTACTCTTGAGATGCTGACCTGTTGCACCCTCTACAACCACTGTGATTATCATTATTTGACCCTGCTGGTCATCTATGAACATTTGAACATCTTGGCCATGTTCTGTTATAATCTCCACCCGGCACAGCCAGAAGAGGACTGGCCACCCCTCATAGCCTGGTTCCTCTCTAGGTTTCTTCCTAGGTTCTGGCCTTCCTATGGAGTTTTTCCTAGCCACCGTGCTTATACACCTGCATTGCTTGCTGTTTGGGGTTTTAGGCTGGGTTTCTGTACAGCACTTTGTGACATCAGCTGATGTAAGAAGGGCTTTATAAATACATTTGATTGACTGATTGATGTACAGCAATTCAACACAAAACTGCTGCCGACATCTTTCTCAATGCTATCAGTCTCAAACACAGACTAAATCCTCGATCAAGTGAGCATATGATAGTTCCATCATTATATCGAAAGAGAGCCCTTACAACACACACTCTATTGAATTTAGACTCCAATATGTTGCATTTAACGTAACAGGCGTGTGGATCACTTCTATATTCTGCACAGCCAGATACGGCTTATCGCCCTTTCCAGTGGTTGACAAACTTTTTTTTTAAATGTAAGGAACTCAGTCCGGCTTTTAACTTACTCTTGAAAGTTGTAATAGTAGAATGCACAAATTGGGAAGTGCATCATCAGTTTTTTCTCGTCATGTCAGTCATTGCATACCTTTCCCCAATCCTGGAAGGGGGGCCTGAGTGAAAAAGTTTGGGAACACTTGACCCATTGTACAACATCAGGTCTTACCAACACAAGCCCCAGGATCTCTTTACACCATGATCACTCACTTTTCAAAACAAATGCCAGATGCACACAGAGGACATGTCTCAACTTTTCATTGAGAGGATTTTAGCATCTCAATTTTGTCTTTTCTTTAATGAAATTCCTGTACGGTTAAAATGTGTTTTGTACAGGAATCCTTATAGAATCCATTATGTTATTTTTCTTCTCATGTTTTCTTAATATAGTGTTATCCTGTTAGGTTGGCTCTGCATTCATAAACAAAATGTAATTGTTTGCTGTATATGTCATTGTTGAGTATTCAATCTTGTTCAAAGTAAATAGCCTACTTCCTGACCTTAAATAGAAACATTTTATAGAGAAGCCTAGACTTAACTATATCATTTTAATACCAACAACCATGACATGACTGTGCTAAGCACAGAAAGAAAAGTTAGACGCATAGAATGTGGGATTAGGGACATGATTGCAGTGGCGACCCGTCATTCAGGGCAGCTGAGGCTAAACCCCACCTGTTCTGAGACACCTGTTTAGCAAAAAAAATATATATATACAGTACCAGTCAAAAGTTTGGACACACCTCATCATTCAAGGGTTTTTCCCCACTCTCTACTATTTTCTACAATGCAGAACAACAGTGAAGACATCCAAACCATGAAACAACACATATGGAATCATGCTGCAACCCAAAAAGTGCTAAACAAATCAATATATATATATATATTTTAGATTCTTCAAAGGAGCCACCCCCCGCCTTGACGACAGCCCCCCACACTCTTGGCATTCTCCCAACCAGCCCCATGAGGAATGCTTTTCCAACGCATATGCTGAGCACTTGTTGTCTACTTTTCCTTCACTCCGCGGTCCAACTCATCCAAAACCATCTCAATTGGGTTGAGTTCGGGTGATTGGGGAGGCCAGGTCATCTTATGCAGCACTCCATCACTCTCCTTGAGGGTTAAATAACCCTTAAACAGCCTGGAAGTGTGTTTTGGGTCATTGTACTGTTGAAAAACAAGTGATAGTCCCACTAAGCGCAAACCAGATTGGATGGCGTATCGCTGAAGAATGCTGTGGTAGCCATGCTGTTGTCCTTAAGCCATTTTACCACAACTTTGGAAGTATGCTTGGGGTAATTGTCCATTTGGAGGACCCATTTGCGACCAAGCTTTAACTTCCTGACTGATGTCTTGAGATGTTGCTTCAATATATCCACATAATTTTCCTACCTCATGATGCCATCTATTTTGTGATGTGCACCAGTCCCTTCTGCAGCAAAGCACCCACACAACATGATGCTGCCACCCCCGTGCTTCACGGTTGGGATTGTGTTCTTCGGCTTGCAAGCAGTTTTATTTTTGTTTCATCAGACCAGAGGACATTTCTCCAAAAAATACGATATTTGTCCCCATGTGCAGTTGCAAACCGTAGTCTGGCTTTTTATGTTTTTAAATAGCCCTTACACAGCCTGGAGGTGTGTTGGGTCATTGTCCTGTTGAATAACAAATGATAGTCCCATTAAGTGCAAACCAGATGGGATGGCGTGTCGCTGCAGAATGCTGTGGTAGCCATGCTTGTTAAGTGTGCCTTGAATTCTAAATAAATCACAGACAGTGTCACGAGCAAAGCACCCCACACCATCACACCTCCTCCTCCATGTTTCACGGTGGGAACCACACATGCAGAGATCATCCGTCCACCTACTCTGCGTCTCACAAAGACATGGCGGTTGGAACCAAAAATTTCACATTTTGACTCATCAAACCAAAAGACAGATTTCCACCGGTCTAAGTTCCATTGCACGTGTTTCTTGGCCCAAGCAAGTCTCTTCTTCTTATTGGTGTCCTTTGGTAGTGGTTTCTTTGCAGCAATTCGACCATGAAGGCCTGATTCACACAATCTCCTCTGAACAGTTGATGTTGAAATGTGTCTGTTACTTGAACTCTGTGAAGCATTTATTTGGGCTGCAATCTGAGGTGCAGTTAATTGCCGATTTCTGAGGCTGGTAACTCTAAAGAAAGTATCCTCTGCAGCAGAGGTAATTCTGGGTCTTTCTTTCCTGTGGCGGTCCTCATGAGAGCCAGTTTCATCATAGCGAATGATGGTTTTTGCGACTGCACTTGAAGAAACTTCTTGACATTTTCCGGATTGACTGACCTTCATGTCTTAAAGTAATTATGGACTGTTGTTTCTCTTTGCTTATTTAAGCTGTTCTTGCCATAATATGGACTTGGTCTTTTACCAACTGTACCTTGTCACAACACAACTGATTGGCTGAAACGCATTAAGAAGGAAATAAATTCCACCAATTACCATTTAAAAAGGCACACCTGCTAATTGAAATGCATTCCAGGTGACTACTTCATGAAGCTGGTTGAGAGAATGCCAAGAGTGTGCAAAGCGGTCCTCAAGGCAAAGGGCGGCTACCCCGAAGAATCCCAAACATAAAACACACTTAGAATTGTTAAACACGCCTCTGAAAGGACATACAAGCAGCGATTGGTTCGATCGAGTGGAAAGTTTTCAGCTCGTGGTCCTTTTCTCTGAAACCCATGTTGTGACATGAAGGAGGATTGTCTAGCATCGAGGTAAACCGGTTTGGAAAATATTCAGCTTCTTTTATGTGGTCGTTGTAGATAACAACACCTAACTAGCAGCACCTGGTCAAGTCAACCTGCTGCAACATCATCAAACACAACATGAAGAACCAAACACTAATGTTGATGTAGCTGTTGACCCTTGAAAGAGAAGACACTTCTGACAGAGTCCTATCATGAGACAGAGGCTTATTGTTGGCCTCTATAGCTGTAGCCTGCTGTATTAATGTTTGATTTATCAAATTATGAACATCCAGTAATCATAACGTTTAAATCTCAACATAATATGTATGAGCTAATTGAGGCATCCCAAAATGTAGTATTTATCCACAAAACATCTTGGCAACAAATAGGACATAGAAAAAGTGAGAAACGCCCTCAGTGTGAAATGTGAGTTCATCATCAGGAGAATAGCTGCACCATGGCAACAGAAACAGGAAGTAAGTGTTGGTTTCCAATGTGGCGAGTGTGTCTTCTCAGACAATCATGACTAGTTCTTAAATGAGTACTGGAATTCCAACACCATAATATCAGACTGATCAACATTAGTAGTGGTCAATGTATGTACATGTTTAAATGTGTTTATATGTATATATATATATATAAGGACTATGCATGATATACAATCATATGGACACACCCCCATATACCCAACTCACACACACACACACACATACACACAAATATATATATGTATATACACACATACATATATGTATGTATGTGTGATACTGTTAAAGGTGTGTCCATATGATTGTATATCATGCACAGTCCTTTTTGTGTTGTTGCTACTCTGATACTGTTACTGACAGACCCAGCTACTCTGATACTGTTACTGACAGACCCAGCTACTCTGATACTGTTACTAACAGACCCAGCTACTCTGATACTGTTACTGACAGACCCAGATAATCTGATACTGTTACTGACAGATCCAGCTACTCTGATACTGTTACTAACAGACCCAGCTACTCTGATATTGTTACTGACAGACCCAGATAATCTGATACTGTTACTGACAGACCCTGCTACTCTGATACTGTTACTGACAGACCCAGCTACTCTGACACTGTTACTGACAGACCCAGCTACTCTGACACTGTTACTGACAGACCCAGCTACTCTGAAACTGTTACTGACAGACCCTGCTACTCTGATACTGTTACTGACAGACCCTGCTACTCTGATACTGTTACTGACAGACCCAGCTACTCTGACACTGTTACTGACAGACCCAGCTACTCTGATACTGTTACTGACAGACCCAGATAATCTGACACTGTTACTGACATACCCAGCTACTCTGATACTGTTACTGACAGACCCTGCTACTCTGATACTGCTACTGACAGACCCAGCTACTCTGATACTGTTACTGACAGACCCAGCTACTCTAATACTGTTACTGACAGACCCAGCTACTCTGAAACTGTTACTGACAGACCCAGCTACTCTGATACTGTTACTGACAGACCCTGCTTCTCTGATACTGTTACTGACAGACCCAGCTACTCTGATACTGTTACTGACAGACCCAGCTACTCTGATACTGTTACTGACAGACCCAGCTACTCTGATAGTGTTACTGACAGACCCAGCTACTCTGATAGTGTTACTGACTGACCCAGCTACTCTGATACTGTTACTAACAGACCCAGCTACTCTGATACTGTTACTGACAGACCCAGCTACTCTGATACTGTTACTGACAGACCCAGCTACTCTGATAGTGTTACTGACTGACCCAGCTACTCTGATACTGTTACTAACAGACCCAGCTACTCTGATACTGTTACTGACAGACCCAGATAGTCTGACACTGTTACTGACAGACCCAGCTACTCTGATAGTGTTACTGACTGACCCAGCTACTTTGATACTGTTACTAACAGACCCAGCTACTCTGATACTGTTACTGACAGACCCAACTACTCTGACACTACTCCTCAGACCTGAAACCCAGGCCCCCCTTAACCTCTCCCCTACAGAGCAGCAGCACTAGCTGAGTAAACCACAACCACACACATAGTGATATATGAACCCACACATATGTTTTCACAAATGTGAACAGATCTACACACATGTAAACACATGTAAACATATACATACATTGACCACTACTGACGTTGATAAGTCTGATATTATGATGTTGGTGTTACAGTACTCATATAAGAGCTAGTCACTGATTGGCCAAGAGGACACACTCAGTACACAGGAATACCACACTGACTTCCTGTTGTTGTTGTCATGGTGCTGTCATTCAGCCTGAGGAAGAGAGTCCAAACATTGTTATTACAAGTTCATTTGTCACATATATCTCTCCCCTTCACACATATTGACTAGAGTGTGGATGTTAACTGATTGGCCACTATTCATTGATAAACACAGACATCATTCATCAGATGGGATAAAAACAACTGTTTAACACTGGGTATATAGCACATCCTCCAATGCATCTTGGGTATTGAAGTTTACTATTATCACCACCATAGTTTAGTGTTCCAAATAAAAAGGTCAACCATCAAAAATAACACTATCTCTATTCACTAATTAAAAGTCAGTTTTAAAACTCACTAGTTGAATGCTATATATTCATGAATGCTAATTGGCTATATATGAGACAATATACCACAGGTACAATGCAAACAACTTATTTACTGTTCTAATTATGTTGGTAACCTGTTTATAATAGCAATATGGCACCTTGGGTGGTTGTGGTATATGGCCAATATATCAAAGCTAATGGCTGTATCCAGGAATTCTGTGTTAAAGGTCTAAAGGTCTACTTTAGGTCTAACATTAGACCTACTTCCTGACTACAGGTATGAAGGTCTACTTTAGGTCTAACATTAGGACTACTTCCTGACTACAGATATAAAGGTCTACTTTAGGTCTAACATTAGGGCTACTGCCTGATTACAGTTATAAAGGATTATAGGTCTATTAGCCTATTTTTAGCCTCTGTATAAGTGTATTTTCTGGTTTAAAGGTTAACTCAGTCATCAAAATGTGTGTTTGTTTCTTCGTAATGTCTACAGGTCTCTTAAGGTGTTGCTATCTAAGGTGAACACCTCAAAGAAGCTGATTAATTTCCATTAAATTCACGTTATTGTGAAACCTGTTTACCTCGATGCTAGACCCCCCCTTCATGTCACACGAAAAGGTTTTCAGGGAAAAGGACCACAGGCTGAAAACTTTCCACTCGATCGAACCAATCGCTGCTCGTATGTCCTTTCATGGTAAAGTACATCTAATCATGAACACAGAAATACACAGCAAAGACCTTTTTACTCAAAGACCCAGCTACTCTCTGACAGTCACCATCAGACCATCAGACCACCAGATGGACAAGTTGTGTGTCACCCTGATTGCATTCATACGTGTGTAACTTTTTTACTGGGCCTTATAGCTGGATGATAGATGATTTCTTGATGTGGTTTTATGGTTGACCAGATTTGTTAACTTATTATTGTGATATTGTGATGACTGTGGTAAAGACATGACGTTTATATTTTCATGTGAAGAAGTTTATGATGTTCTGTGATTCATCCTAACACTGTTCCTCTGCTACCTGTTGGTGCTGTTTCCTCCAGTCAGTTCATCCTAACACTGTTCCTCTGCTACCTGTAGGTGCTGTTTCCTCCAGTCAGTTCATCCTAACACTGTTCCTCTGCTACCTGTAGGCGCTGTTTCCTCCAGTCAGGATGGGATCTCTGCAGCAGAGGTGGAGCTGAGAGTCAGACCAGGAGACAACATCACTCTCTACTGTGACTGTATCATAACTACTGGAGTATACATTATGTGGTATAGGAACTGTACTCACAAGTACCTGCCTCCTGTAGTTATTTCAACTAAGTTTTTAAGTTCCATCTCTCTCCCTGGATATCATGTGGTGTGGAACCCTTCTAACAACTCCTATGATCTACTGATTGAGAACATCACTGAATCTGACCTGGGACTCTACTACTGTGGGACTATGGAGAACAAGGTAGTGGATGATGGAGGTAAAGGAGGAATTAAACAGAAAGAGTTGTACCACTATGGAAACATCAGCAATAGGATTTCACTTGGTAAGAACAGTTATAATTCTGTCTTTATCTTCTGGCTATATATTTAGTATTATTAATTTTGTATTAGTCTTGGTGTGTCTGGTTTCCATGAATGAGAGGAGGTTGAGTTATTCTACCTTTATTTCAACAAGGAACACAGACTGAGACCAAGGTCTCTTTTACAGCTGGGCTCTGCGTATACATGTTTACACATACAGTTTAGGTACAATGATTAAGATACTACACAAGACAAACAAAATCATCACAGATGGTACAGCAACAGATTGTTACATTTACACATAGGTTATTCCCCTAACAGCACAAGAGCTTGCATTACCCGAAACAGTTACAAGCAATACAAAAATAAAAATCCTCCAATAAATATTTAAAATGGGCAAGGGGGACAAGAGTCTCAAGTTTAAGTTTAGTCTGCAGGCTATTCCATAGGCAAGGAGCGTAACAGGAAAAGGCAGACATACCCAACTCTGTGGAAATCACATGGGCCTCAAGTGTAATCCATGCTTGAGGTCTGGTTTTAGGAATTCTAATTCTAATATTGATGAGTGATGATAAATAAGAAGGTAGTTTATTCAGAGGTGCTTTATAGACAAACACGAGAGCATGTTGTTCTCGTCTCACGGACAGCGAAGTGCAACCCACATGTTGATATAAAACACAGTGGTGAGTTCTAGTTCTGTAGCTAGCACCTGTAATAAACCTAAGTGTGCAATGTTACATCTAGACGTTCCGCTAGCGGAACACCTGCTCCAATATCCAATGATAGGCGTGGTGCGAATTACAAATTCCTCCAAAATACAAAAACTTCAATTTTTCAAACATATGACTATTTCACAGCATTTTAAGACAAGACTCTCCATTATCTAACCACACTGTCCGATTTCAAAAAGGCTTTACAGCGAAAGCAAAACATTAGATTATGTCAGCAGAGTACCAGCCAGAAATAATCAGACACCCATTTTTCAAGCTAGCATATAATGTCACAAAAACCCAGAAGACAGCTAAATGCAGCACTAACCTTTGATGATCTTCATCAGATGACAACCCTAGGACATTATGTTATACAATACATGCATGTTTTGTTCAATCAAGTTCATATTTATATCAAAAAACAGCTTTTTACATTAGCATGTGACGTTCAGAACTAGCATACCCCCCGCAAACTTCCGGGGAATTTGCTAACAATTTACTAAATTACTCACGATAAACGTTCACAAAAAACATAACAATTATTTTAAGAATTATAGATACAGAACTCCTCTATGCACTCGATATGTCCGATTTTAAAATTGCTTTTTGGTGAAAGCACATTTTGCAATATTCTAAGTACATAGCCCAGCCATCACGAGCTAGCTATTTAGACACCCGGCAAGTTTAGCACTCACCAATATCAGATTTACTATTATAAAAGTTTTATTACGTTTTGTTGTCTTCGTCAGAATGCACTCCCAGGACTGCTACTTCAATAACAAATGTTGGTTTGGTCCAAAATAATCCATCATTATATCCGAATAGCGGCGTTTTGTTCGTGCGTCCCAGACACTATCCGAATGGTAAAGAAGGGTCGTGCGCATGGCGCAATTCGTGACAAAAAAAATCTAAATATTCCATTACCGTACTTCGAAGCATGTCAACCGCTGTTTAAAATCCATTTTTATGCCATTTTTCTTGTAAAAAAAGCGATAATATTCCGACCGGGAATGTCCATTTAGCTAAACAGAGGAAAGAAAAGAAAGCTTTCGGTCGACGCGGGCACGAGCCTGAGTCTCACAGTACTGTAACCAGCCACTACCCAAACGCGCTACTTTGTTTCAGCCAGAGCCTGCAAAGCCACGATTCAGCGTTTTGCCGCCTTCTGAGAACCTATGGCAGCCGTAGGAAGTGTCACGGGACAGCTAAGATCCTCACTCTTCAATAAACAGAGACAAGAAGAACGACACCTTGTCAGACAGGCCACTTCCTGCATGAAATCTTCTCAGGTTTTTGCCTGCCATATGAGTTCTGTTATACTCACAGACACCATTCAAACAGTTTTAGAAACTTTAGGGTGTTTTCTATCCAAAGCCAATAATTATATGCATATTCTAGTTACTGGGCAGGAGTAGTAACCAGATTAAATCGGGTACGTTTTTTATCCAGCCGTGAAAATACTGCCCCCTAGCCATAACAGGATAAGTAGCATCCAGCGATTTAAGTGTTGATGCCGTAGTATGTAGATAATATCCCCATAATCTATAACAGACATAAAAGTAGCACACCTGTTTCTATAGAGGAAGCCTAGCTTGACTTTTAGCCGTTTTCAAAGTTCGTCAATATGCATTTTAAAAGACAGTTTATCGTCCAACCATATCCCTAACTATTTATATGCAGAGGCCTGATTAATTCAAGAACCATCTAAGCTTGAAAGTACAAGTTTATTTTAATCCAACTTTTTTAACCTTTCAAAAATCATAAAATGTGTTTTCTTTGCATTTAAAAAAAATGTTTCAGCTGTACAAAAGACACTTGTAGTATCTTAAAATCTGTCTCCAATAGTGATAATGCTTGGTCAGCCGTTGACGCGTTAGAGCACATGACAGTGTCATCAGCATATAAATGAATTTGACCATTTCTTATCTCATCACCGATATTCTTTATGTAGAGAGTGAACAGTAATGGACCAAGTATAGAACCTTGTGGGACCCCTTTAACCAACTCCAATGGCTCCGACTGGAGGCAGTCGACTCTAACAGCCTGACTTCTATCCTTTAGATAGTCATGAAACCAACGACAGGCATCCAATCCCAGTCCTATTGACGACAGCTCACCCAAAAGTATTGCATGGTCTACAGGGTCAAAAGCTTTAGATAAATCTATGAACAAGGCGGCACAGTACTTTCTATTATCCAGGGCATTAGAAATATAATTTACAACACGTACAGTGGCCGTAATAGTACTGTGTTTAGGTCTGAACCAAGATTGATTACTAGAAAGACTATTGTTAACAGTTAAAAAGATGGTAAGGAACACCAAAGAAACTGTATCTTATTTTGAATCAATCACCAGAGGCTGATCTAAGGTCATAAAACACAGCCTCCAGTTCATCTGTAAACATTCAATCAGCAGTAGATCATCTAAGAGTGAACTTCTGTTTGTGTTTAATGTTTTGTCCAGACACCAGTCCTCCTGAGTCCTCCCCTCCTCCTGTAGACTGTGGTCTGTGTTGGATGTTCCTGTTCAGTCTGTGTCCTGTGTCTGCTCTCCTCTCTCCTCTCCTCCACCTGTGTCTACTCCTTCTGCAGAACAACAGGTAAACTAACTTCATTATTAACAGCAGTATGTGCTCTTTCACTCTTTATAACATGAACTCACTCATTCAGTTTGTTGATGTGATGGATTTTAATTGAATAACTAACTATTAAAGTAAGGAACATCCTATAGCCTAATCTTCAGTTATTGACTACATCAGAAATATACAAAATGTATTATTTTACTTAAGTCTGTACACACTCACTCTCACTTAATCTGTTTTACTATCAACTCAATCAATCATTCAACCAGTCAAACCTTCTTTCTAATACTCTGGTAAACTAATGTAGACCATGTTAAATTGACAAATCAATATCAGATGTGTTCTTTATTTGGTGTTTTAATGGTGATAACTCTTCCTCTGCAGCTGCAACTGAGACTCAGGTTCCTCTGAACAAGTCCACCACCAGGGGAAGTGAGAGAAGGGAGAAGGTATAGTCAGATTGAGGTTTGTAGTTCTTTGACTGGTGGCCATCTTGCTTTGTAGTCCATGTTATTTGTAACCCAGTACTATTCAAAGTTCGTAGAAACACGTCAAACAATGTTTATAATCAATCCTCAGGTTGTTTTTAGTCATAATAATCAATAACATTTCAACCGGACAACAGCTTCGTCAATATAAAAGGAAAACAAGAAAGGAGTGCCCTCGGTCTCGCGCATGAAAAACCTCTGGGACACTGCAGTGTCCACTCATTCCAAGTGGTCTTACTCCCTCATTTTTTAGAGTACAAGCCTGAAACAATTTCTAAAGACTGTTGACATCTAGTGGAAGCCATAGGAAGTGCAATTTGAGTCCTAAGTCAATGGATACTGTAATGGCATTCAATAGAAAACTACAAACATGAAAAAATCCCACTTCCTGGATGGATTTTACTCAGGTTTTCATCAGTTCTGTTATACTCACAGACATTATTTTAACGTATGCATATCCTAGCTTCTGGGCCTGAGTAGCAGGCAGTTTACTTTGGGCATGCTTTTCATCCGGACGTTAAAATACTGCCCCCTACCCTAGTGAGGTTTTAGCATGTTGTGTGTTGTGTTGTTGTATTAAAACCAGGAGTTCATAAGGAGAGGAGGGGAGTCCAGAAAAGAAGCAGAGACCAGTCATTCTCCATGTCTGTAGTGAATTGAACTTCTCTACCAGAGACCAGTCATTCTCCTTGTCTGTAGTGAATTGAACTTCTCTATCAGAGACCAGTCATTCTCCTTGTCTGTAGTGAATTGAACTTCTCTATCAGAGACCAGTCATGCTCCTTGTTTGTAATGAACTTCTCTTCCTCGTGTCCAACTAGATCAGCATCAAACTTTTGCCATTTGTTATTTGCCTTTCTTTTTTTTGTGCATAGAGATTTTTTTAACACAAAGTTTCTACTTTTATCTGAACTTTTTTGTCGCTTCTTTTACAATGTGATATTTTTTTTCAATTTGAAAATGTATCCAACATCTTATTGTTATGCATTTTCTATTTTGTATGGACATAATGATCATGTCTGATTTATAGTTCAAATTGAGATAATGTCTGATTTATAGCCTGTGTGTATCTTTCGTAAAGTAGCAGGTGTATATTGTCTCCACCCCTCCAGAGATCTGTATATTGTGACAAGATGCTCATGTCTATGTCTCTAACAATGGGAGTTGTTGTCCTGTGTAGTGATATTCAGAACACCTCCAGAGATCTGTTTATAGTGACAAGATTCTCATGTCTATGTCTCTAACAATAGGAGTTGTTGTCCTGTGTAGTGATATTCAGAACACCTCCAGAGATCTGTATATAGTGACAAGATGCTCATGTCTATGTCTCTAACAATGGGAGTTGTTGTCCTGTGTAGTGATATTCAGAACACCTCCAGAGATCTGTTTATAGTGACAAGATTCTCATGTCTATGTCTCTAACAATAGGAGTTGTTGTCCTGTGTAGTGATATTCAGAACACCTCCAGAGATCTGTATATAGTGACAAGATGCTCATGTCTATGTCTCTAACAATGGGAGTTGTTGTCCTGTGTAGTGATATTCAGAACATCTCCAGAGATCTGTATATAGTGACAAGATGCTCATGTCTATGTCTCTAACAATGGGAGTTGTTGTCCTGTGTAGTGATATTCAGAACACCTCCAGCTGCATTAGAAAGCTGTTATTGTGATATGAAGATGCAGAATTCTGCCTCCGTCTGTCCGTCTGTCTGTCTGTCTGTCTGTCTGTCTGTCTGGGGGAGAGGTCACTAAGGGTCAAGGTGCTGAGCTGGACCTCTGGGCTGAGCTGATGTCTGGTGTCACTGATGGAATCACTAATGATCAATAACTTCTTGACCACTGGGAAATAAAAAACTGGAGGGGAAATCTCACAAGACTGACAGCCTGTCAGTTTATTAAAAGCATTCAGTGATTATATGACAGTTTAGAGAGCAATATAACAATAATCTACTTCATAATCAATAATCAATATAACATTTATAATCAATAACATTATCTCTATATACTACTAACAACATCATAGCAATAATGTACATCATAATCAATATCATTACATTCATAATCAATCAATATCATAACATTTATAATCAATAATATAATTATCTCTATACTAATAACAACATCATAAGAATAATCTATATCATAATCAATATGATAACATTCATAATCAATAACATCATGAGGTAAACAACAGCAACAACAAAACAGACCACAACAACAAACCAAAATGACTTGAGGAAAAGATGACCCCTTTATTAAAACATGTTTCAAAATACAAAGAATGAACAGATGATTATAATAATACATGGACTAATAATGGAAACACTTCAAGATAAAGAATCTAAGAGACACTAAATAAGATGAAGAATCTAAGAGACACTAAATAAGATAAAGAATCTAAGAGACACTAAATAAGATGAAGAATCTAAGAGACACTAAATAAGATAAAGAATCTAAGAGACACTAAATAAGATAAAGAATCTAAGAGACACTAAATAAGATAAAGAATCTAAGAGACACTAAATAAGATAAAGAATCTAAGAGACACTAAATAAGACAAAGAATCTAAGAGACACTAAATAAGATAAAGAATCTAATAGACACTAAATAAGACAAAGAATCTAAGAGACACTAAATAAGATAAAGACAAAAATCTATAAATTCTGGAACACAAATCAAACGTATTTGAGCTACCCTCTTAAAATAATCAAAACCACATATTACCCAAAACCGCATGTTACCATGTTGGAGTCAGTCCTTTTAGATTTCTTCCAAGGTTGTAGAAAGATAAACTAATTCTGAACTTGTTATTAAAATTAGAACCACTTCAGGTTTGTCACAACATTTTAAACACCAGTCCATTGCTGACCATCGATTTAAAACACAAAACTGACCTAAGATCAGCATGTAGGGTCAGCTTCATTCTACTCCTACTCCGTCCCCTGGGCTGCTCTCTCCTCTCCCGGTCCAGCTTCAGCTCTGGAGCTCAGAGAGACCATCTCCATGGCATTGACATAAAGATCCATGCTGCTCACCCTGTTCACTGTCTTCTGCCTCCTGGTGGGCTAGGGAGTCACAGCACCAACAGTCAGACAATTACTGGTAATGTCTCTCTCTCTCTCTCTCGCTCTCTTGCTCTCTCGCTCTAAAAGATACAAAACTGGTTGATCACATAAAATAAAGTGAATGATACAGACCAATTCATTACCATACCATCAGATACAGACCAATTATCTACCATACCAATAGATACAGACCAATTCTCTACCATACCATCAGATACAGACCAATTCTCTACAATACCAACAGATACAGACCAATTCTCTACCATACCATCAGATACAGACCATACCAATAGATACAGACCAATTATGTACCATACCAAAAGACACAGACCAATTCTCTACCACACCATCAGATACAGACCAATTCTCTACCACACCATCAGATACAGACCAATTCTTTACCATACCAAGATACACAGACCAATTCTCTACGATACCAACAGATACAGACCATTTCTCTACCATACGAACAGATTCAGACCAATGTTATTGTTATTGTGAAGAGGAGACGTCTAGGAGCAACATAGAGCATAAAAATCGTCTCACTACCAATTTCCAAACGGCCTCTGGAAGCAACGTCAGCACGTGAACTGTTCGTTGAGAGCTTCATGAAATGGGTTTTTATAGCCAAGCAGCAACACACAAGCCTAAGATCACCATGCACAACGCTAAGGGTCAGCTGGAGAGATGTAAAGCTCGCCTCCATTGGACTCTGGAGAAAACACGTTGTCTGGAGCGATGAAAACACTTTCTCTGGAGCGATGAAAACCAGTTCTCTGGAGCGATGAATCATACTTCAACATCCGGAAGACCAAGGAAAAATCTGGGTTTGGCAGATGCCAGGAGAACGCTACCTGCCACAATGAGTAGTGCCAACTGTAAAGTTTGGTGGGGGAGGAATAATGGTCTAGGCCCCTTAGTTCCAGTGAAGGGAAATCTTAATGCTACAGCATACATTGACATGCTAGACGATTCTGTGCTTCCAACTTTGTGGCAACAGTTTTGGGAAAGCCCCTTTCCTGTTTCAGCATGACAGTTCCCCCGTGCACAAAGCGAGGTCCATACAGAAGTGGTTTGTCAAGATTGGTGTGGAAGACCTTGACTGGCCTGCACAGAGTCCTGAGCTCAAATGCCGACTTCGAGTCAGGTCTAATCGCACAACATCAGTGCCCAACCTCACTAATGCTCTTGTTGCTGAATGGAAGCAAGTCCCTGCAGCAATGTTCCAAAATCTAGTGGAAAGCCTTCCCAGAAGAGTGGAGGCTGTTATAGCAGCAAAGGGGGACCAACTCTATATTAATGCCCATGATTTTGGAATGAGATGTTAGATGAGCAGGTTTCCACATACTTTTGGTCATGTAGTGTACATTTCCCTTCCATGCAAATGTGTAACTCTCTTTGCAGAGGAGTTTAAATCTAATTTAATAAATTTGCTTTTGTCAGGGTCAAGCTGAGCCGGACCAAGAGTGGAAAAGGTTACTGGTTATGATGACATCACTGGTGAGAAGTCAGTTATGAAAAGATATTCAGTTGACTGCATGTTAGTCTATCAGCCCTATCTCTTTTGACATCTCCCTCTCTCCCCCCTTCCCTTATCTCTCTCTCTCTCTTCTTGACATATAGCATCAGGCCTGTTGATCTTGACTCAGGTAACAGACCTCTATCATCTACACCCCTCCCTTCTCCATCTGTAACATAAGACATATATAAAACATATTATACAATGAGTGGGTCTAATCCTGAATGCTGATTGGTTAAAACTGCATTCCAGCCGGTGTCTATTCCACAAGTTACCACCGGCTAAATCTATGTCATTTAAATGCCTATTTACTCTGTTCAATCTGATTGTACAATCCACTGTCTCATCAGGCCAGCCAGGCAACTTATAAACTTGATCTCTACTATAAAAAGCATCTAGACATTATCTCACATTTCTTTAAGACTAACATTTAGTTTTCAACATTAGAGATTTGCATAAACTGCTGTCTGTCTCTCCAGCATTTACAACATTGTTTCAATATTCAAATTCAAATCTCCAGCTGTCCCATAGTATTGAACATGTCGGGAGTCGGGACGAGACAGACACGCAGGCAGCGATTCTCAGCTTAAATCATGAATCAGCATCATGTTTATGGATATATACAAAGAAAGATCATTTGAAAACAGGTAAAACCAAACAAAGTGCAGCTAGTTTGCAGTCTTTAAAGCTTCAGTTTGAAGTGACTGTGTTAGCTGTGTCGTTGGCTAGCTCCTCTGAAAAACAGTGTCCTGACGAGTGAGAACATTTTCTATCCCAAGTGAAATCGTGCCTCATTAGCTCATTGTTATGGATGTGACCAATAAATGTCATTAGAAAACTGCTTAAACAAATGCAAATGCAGCTACTGTTGTTATTTTGGCTGCACTGTTTGATGTGACTATAAGTTAGCCATAGTTGGCTAGTTAGCGAGGAAGGGATAAGAACTTTGCCAGCCAGTATGGCAATGGAACATTCAGAACAAACGACTGGGTCCCGTCCATAGATACAGAACAAAAAGACTGAACGACTGGGTCGCGTCCATAGATACAGAACAAAAAGACTGAACGACTGGGTCGCGTCCATAGATACAGAACAAAAAGACTGAACGACTGGGTCGCGTCCATAGATACAGAAGAAAAAGACTGAACGACTGGGTCGCGTCCATAGATACAGAACAAAAAGACTGAATGACTGGGTCGCGTCCATAGATACAGAACAAAAAGACTGAACGACTGGGTCGCGTCCATAGATACAGAACAAAAAGACTGAACGACTGGGTCGCGTCCATAGATACAGAACAAAAAGACTGAACGACTGGGTCGCGTCTCTGGCAGCAACCGAACCAATAGAACGAACGACCAGCCAGCTTGGGTAGCAACCCTAGATTTGTGTCGGGACTATATCTTGTGAAAAGATGAAAAAGTATGAATAAATTAAGCAAAATAATATTGTTAATCATTATTTGAATATGTTGTTAACCCGTTATATAAAAGTGATAATGCCCTCGAAGCCGGTGACTGGAGGATATATTGACCCGGTTTTCCTGCCCTTGACGAATAACGGGGTGGCAGCTTAGTCTAGTGGTTAGAGTGTTGGACTTGTAACCGAAAGGTTGCAAGTTTGAATCCCCGAGCTGACAAGGTAAAAAGCTGTCGTTCTGCCCCTGAACAAGGCAGTTAACCCCCTGTTCCTAGGCCATCATTGAAAATAAGAATTTGTTCTTAACTGACTTGCCTCGTTATAAAAAAGGTAAAAAAATAAAACCTGAGGGCATTATCAATTAAATATATACTTTCATTAATTTACATAGAGACATATGCAATCAGTCATTGACACTTAATATACAACAGTCAGATGCATGACACCATCACACCTTAACTGACATTAGTGTCTGTCCCCAGATGGACAGTGTTGGGTTCTAGTTTGAAATATTTTACTAGAAGTTAATGGTTACATGGATGAGAAAATGTATATGCTGGGATCAATGGAGGTTGTATAAGTGCCAGGGCCTGAAAAGGAACTAAGTAAGGGAAAAGGCAATCACATGCTTGCGGTCACTGATAAGGGTGGATAACTGTGGATTAGTTAGGAATTTATGGGCCGAGGTCAGGTCAGAGGTCAGGTCAGGTCAGAGGTCAGGTCAGGTCAGAGGTCAGGTCAGATGAAGAGAGAAAAGAACAGCTGTAATTAAAGTCCAGTCTAGCAACAGAGATGTATTGGCTGTCCAGATGTGTAAGGAGGATACTCAGCATGTTATAAATATGGGTTGGTGTAAACAGGTCTTTGTCTTATGAAGCTGTGTGACACAGTGGGTGAATAAACTTGGTTTGATATGACAAACTGTTAAGCGGATCAGATCAGTGGTTAAACCCACCTACCTACAGGAAACACTGACATTAGAAAAACTCCACAGGAAACTGCTGACAGAGCAGAAAAGTTACACATAGTGTGTGCTATAATATCACCTCTAACTTTCTACTGCTTGAGTTCACCTCTTATAGAATATTGGCTGAATGTTCTAGCACCTAAATATAAACAGTACCAGCACCCAAAATGAGTACTGATGAGGTCTCATGTTAGAGCAGGACAAGGGGGGATGTGGTGTAGAAGCTAGAGGGGACAGAAGATGAGAGAAGAAGAGATGGGGGAGAAGAGGAGAGAAGAAGAGGAGAGGGAGGAGAAGAGGAGAGGAGGGAGAAGAGGAGAGGAGTGAGAAGAGGAGAGAAGAAGAGAGGGGGGAGAAGAAGAGAGGAGGGAGGAGGAGAGGAGTGAGAAGGGGAGAGGGGGAGAAGGGGAGAGGAGTGAGAAGGGGAGCGGGTGAGAAGGGGAGAAGGGGGCAAAGAAGAGAGGGGGGAGAAAAGGAGATGAAGAGGAGAGGGGGGAGAAGGGGGGAGACGAAGAGGAGAGGGAGGAGAAGAGGAGACAAGAAGAGGAGAGGGGGAGAAAAAAATGTTTTTGCTTTGTAATTATTGGGTATTGTGATGTCATTATGGAGTATTGTGATGTCATTATGGGTTATTGTGATGTCATTATGTTGTATTGTGTGTAAATTGATGAGAAAAAAAACAATAGAATACATTTTAAAATAAGGCTGTAACGTAACACAATGTGAAAAAAGTTAAGGGGTCTGAATACTTTCTGAATGCACTATTTCCCATGCAAATAAAGCTCATTTGAACTGAATTGAGACGAGAAATGAAAATCAACATGACCTTTCATGACGTGAAGGGGTTCAAATCAAAATCAAATTTATTTTTATATAGCCCTTCGTACATCAGCTGATATTCTCAAAGTGCTGTACAGAAACCCAGCCTAAAACCCCAAACAGCAAGCAAAGCATGTGAAAGAAGCACGGTGGCTAGGAAAAACTCCCTAGGAAAAACTCCCTAGAAAGGCCAAAAACCTAGGAAGAAACCTAGAGAGGAACCAGGCTATGAGGGGTGGCCAGTCCTCTTCTGGCTGTGCAGGGTGGATATTATAACAGAACATGGTCAAAATGTTAAAATGTTAAAATGTTCATAAATGACCAGCATGGTCAAATAATAATAATCATAGTAGTTGTCGAGGGTGCAACAAGCACGTCCGGTGAACAGGTCAGGGTTCCATAGCCGCAGGCAGAACAGTTGAAACTGGAGCAGCAGCACGGCCAGGTGGACTGGGGACAGCAAGGAGTCATCATACCAGGTAGTCCTGAGGCATGGTCCTAGGGCTCAGGTCCTCCGAGAGAAAGACAGAAAGAGAGAAAGAGAGAATTAGAGAGAGCATATTTAAATACACACAGGACACCGGATAAGACAAGAGAAATACTCCAGATGTAACAGACTGACCCTAGCCCCCCGACACATAAACTACTGCAGCATAAATACTGGAGGCTGAGACAGGAGGGATCAGAAGACACTGTGGCCCCATCCGATAATACCCCCGGACAGGGCCAAACAGGCAGGATATAACCCCACCCACTTTGCCAAAGCACAGCCCCCACACCACTAGAGGGATGTCTCCAACCACCAACTTACCGTCCTAAGACAAGGCCGAGTATAGCCCACAACGATCTCCGCCATGGCACAACCCAAGGGGGGGGGGGGGGGGGCGCCAACCCAGACAGGAAGACCACGTCAGTGACTCAACCCACTCAAGTGACGCACCCCTCCCATGGACGGCATGGAAGAACACCAGTAGGCCAGTGACTCAGCCTCTGTAAAAGGGTTAGAGGCAGAGAATCCCAGTGGAAAGAGGGGAACCGGCAAGGCAGAGACAGCAAGGGCGGTTCGTTGCTCCAGCCTTTCCGTTCACCCTCACACTCCTGGGCCAGACTATACTTAATCATAGGACCTACTGAAGAGATAAGTCTTCAGTAAAGACTTAAAGGTTGAGACTGAGTCTGCATCTCTCACATTGGTAGGCAGACCATTCCATAAAAATGGAGCTCTATAGGAGAAAGCCCTACCTCCAGCCGTTTGCTTAGAAATTCTAGGGACAATTAGGAGGCCTGCGTCTTGTGACCGTAGCGTACGTGTAGGTATGTACGGCAGGACCAAATCGGAAAGATAGGTAGGAGCAAGCCCATGTAATGCTTTGTAGGTTAGCAGTAAAACCTTGAAATCAGCCCTTGCCTTAACAGGAAGCCAGTGTAGGGAGGCTAACACTGGAGTAATATGATCACATTTTTTGGTTCTAGTCAGGATTCTAGCAGCCGTATTTAGCACTAACTGAAGTTTATTTAGTGCTTTATCCGGGTAGCCGGAAAGTAGAGCATTGCAGTAGTCCAGCCTAGAAGTAACAAAAGCATGGATTAATTTTTCTGCGTCATTTTTGGACAGAAAATTTCTGATTTTTGCAATGTTACGTAGATGGAAAAAAGCTGTCCTTGAAACAGTCTTGATATGTTCTTCAAAAGAGAGATCAGGGTCCAGAGTAACGCCGAGGTCCTTCACAGTTTTATTTGAGACGACTGTACAACCATCCAGATTAATTGTCAGATTCAACAGAAGATCTCTTTGTTTCTTGGGACCTAGAACAAGCATCTCTGTTTTGTCCGAGTTTAAAAGTAGAAAGTTTGCAGCCATCCACTTCTTTATGTCTGAAACACAGGCTTCTAGCGAGGGCAATTTTGGGGCTTCACCATGTTTCATTGAAATGTACAGCTGTGTGTCGTCTGCATAGCAGTGAAATTTAACATTATGTTTTCGAATGACATCCCCAAGAGGTAAAATATATAGTGAAAACAATAGTGGTCCTAAAACGGAACCTTGAGGAACACCGAAATTTACAATTGATTTGTCAGAGGACAAACCATTCACAGAGACAAACTGATATCTTTCCGACAGACAAGATCTAAACCAGGCCAGAACTTGTCCATGTAGACCAATTTGGGTTTCCAATCTCTCCAAAAGAATGTGGTGATCGATGGTATCAAAAGCGGCACTAAGATCTAGGAGCACGAGGACAGATGCAGAGCCTCGGTCTGACGTCATTAAAAGGTCATTTACCACCTTCACAAGTGCAGTCTCAGTGCTATGATGGGGTCTAAAACCAGACTGAAGCGTTTCGTATACATTGTTTGTCTTCAGGAAGGCAGTCAGTTGCTGTGCAACAGCTTTTTCTAAAATTTTGGAGAGGAATGGAAGATTCGATATAGGCCGATAGTTTTTTATAATTTCTGGATCAAGATTCGGCTTTTTCAAGAGAGGCTTTATTACTGCCACTTTTAGTGAGCTTGGTACACATCCGGTGGATAGAGAGCCGTTTATTATGTTCAACATAGGAGGGCCAAGCACAGGAAGCAGCTCTTTCAGTAGTTTAGTTGGAATAGGGTCCAGTATGCAGCTTGAGGGTTTGGAGGCCATGATTATTTTCATCATTGCGTCAAGAGATATAGTACTAAAACACTTTAGTATCTCCCTTGATCCTAGGTCCTGGCAGAGTTGTGCAGACTCAGGACAATGGAGCTTTGGAGGAATACCCAGATTTAAAGAGGAGTCTGTAATTTGCTTTCTAATGATCATGATCTTTTCCTCAAAGAAGTTCATAAATGTATTACTGCTGAAGTGAAAGCCATCCTCCATTTGCGAAGGCTGCTTTTTAGTTAGCTTTGCGACAGTATCAAAAAGAAATTTCGGATTGTTCTTATTTTCCTCAATTAAGTTGGAAAAATAGGATGATCGAGCAGCAGTAAGGGCTCTTCGATACTGCACGGTACTGTCTTTCCAAGCTAGTCGGAAGACTTCCAGTTTGGTGTGGCGCCATTTCCGTTCCAATTTTCTGGAAGCTTGCTTCAGAGCTCGTGTATTTTCTGTATACCAGGGAGCTAGTTTCTTATGACAGATGTTTTTAGTTTTTAGGGGTGCAACTGCATCTAGGGTATTGCGCAAGGTTAAATTGAGTTCCTCGGTTAGGTGGTTAACTGATTTTTGTCCTCTGACGTCCTTGGGTAGGCAGAGGCAGTCTGGAAGGGCATCAAGGAATCTTTGGGTTGTCTGAGAATTTATAGCACGACTTTTAATGCTCCTTGGTTGGGGTCTGAGCAGATTATTTGTTGCAATTGCAAACGTAATAAAATGGTGGTCCGATAGTCCAGGATTATGAGGAAAAACATTTAGATCCACAACATTTATTCCATGGGACAAAACTAGGTCCAGAGTATGACTGTGGCAGTGAGTAGGTCCAGAGACATGTTGGACAAAACCCACTGAGTCGATGATGGCTCCGAAAGCCTTTTGGAGTGGGTCTGTGGACTTTTCCATGTGAATGTTAAAGTCACCAAAAATTAGAATATTATCTGCTATGACTACAAGATCCGATAGGAATTCAGGGAACTCAGTGAGGAACACTGCATATGGCCCAGGAGGCCTATAAACAGTAGCTATAAAAAGTGAGTGAGTAGGCTGCATAGATTTCATGACTAGAAGCTCAAAAGACGAAAACGTCATTGTTGTTTTTTTTTTTGTAAATTGAAATTTGCTATCGTAAATGTTAGCAACACCTCCGCCTTTGCCGGATGCACGGGGGGTATGGTCACTAATGTAACCTGGGGGTGAGGCCTCATTTAACACAGTAAATTCATCAGGCTTAAGCCATGTTTCAGTCAGGCCAATCACATCAAGATTATTATCAGTGATTAGTTCATTGACTATAACTGCCTTGGAAGTGAGGGATCTAACATTAAGTAACCCAATTTTGAGATGTGAGGTATCACAATCTCTTTCAATAATGGCAGGAATGGAGGAGGTCTTTATACTAGTGAGATTGCTAAAGCGAACACCGCCATTTTTAATTTTGCCCAACCTAGATCGAGGCACAGACACGGTCTCAATGGGGAAAGCTGAGCTGACTACACTGACTGTGCTAGTGGCAGACTCCACTAAGCTGGCAGGCTGGCTAACAGCCTGCTGCCTGGCCTGCACCCTATTTCATTGTGGAGCTAGAGGAGTTAGAGCCCTGTCTATGTTCGTAGATAAGATGAGAGCACCCCTCCAGCTAGGATGGAGTCCGTCACTCCTCAACAGGCCAGGCTTGGTCCTGTTTGTGGGTGAGTCCCAGAAAGAGGGCCAATTATCTACAAATTCTATCTTTTGGGAGGGGCAGAAAACAGTTTTCAACCAGCGATTGAGTTGTGAGACTCTGCTGTAGAGCTCATCACTCCCCCTAACTGGGAGGGGGCCAGAGACAATTAATCGATGCCGACACATCTTTCTAGCTGATTTACACGCTGAAGCTATGTTGCGCTTGGTGACCTCTGACTGTTTCATCCTAACATCGTTGGTGCCGACGTGGATAACAATATCTCTATACTCTCTACACTCGCCAGTTTTAGCTTTAGCCAGCACCGTCTTTAGATTAGCCTTAACGTCGGTAGCCCTGCCCCCTGGTAAACAGTGTATGATCGCTGGATGATTAGTTTTAAGTCTAATACTGCGGGTAATGGAGTCGCCAATGACTAGGGTTTTCAATTTGTCAGAGCTAATGGTGGGAGCCGTCGGCGTCTCAGACCCCACAACGGGAGGAGTAGAGACCAGAGAAGTCTCGGCCTCCGACTCCGACTCGCTTAATGGGGAGAACCGGTTGAAAGTTTCTGTCGGCTGAATAAGCGACACCGGTTGAGCATTCCTACAGCGTTTCCCTCCAGAAGCCATGAGAAAGATGTCCGGCTGCGGGGACCGTGCGAGGGGGTTTATACTAACGTTACTATCTGTACTTACTGGTGGCACAGACGCTGTTTCATCCTTTCCTACACTGAAATTACCCTTGCCTAACGATCGCGTCTGAAGCTGGGCTTGCAGCACAGCTATCCTTGCCGTAAGGCGATCGTTCTCCTGTATATTATAAGTACAACGACTGCAATTAGAAGGCATCATGTTAATGTTACTTAGCTTCGGCTGTTTGAAGTCCTGACGAACCATGTCCAGATAAAACCTCCGGGGTGAAAAAGTTGAATGAAAAAAGTTGAGTGAGGGAAAAAGTAAAAATATACGGTAATGAAAAAGTAAAAAACCGTCAGGTATCAAAGTAAGATCGGCAACAAAAACGCACAGCAGCGTAAACAAGTCTGCAAGTTGTGACCGGAAACAGGAAACAGTCACTGTTTCCCCTTTGAGATGACGTGCTAATACTTTTCATACTTAATACTTAAGTATGATCTCCAATTAGAGACAACGAGAACCAGCTGCCTCTAATTGGAGATCATCCCAAACAAAACCAACATAGAAATACAAAACTAGAACATGAAATAGAAATACAAAACATAGAAAAACACCCCCTGTCACGCCCTGACCTACTCTTCAATAGAAAATAACATTTTACTGCGGTCAGGACGTGCGGTCAGGACGTGACAGGCTTATCGTTGGTATGGTGCAACAACACCCATGTGTACACACATGTGTACACACATTCCCCTTCCATGTGAACCTCTCTTTGCAGATGAGTTTACAGTATACCTAATTTAACACATTAGCTGTCGTCTGTTTGTTTTTTCAAACATTCATTTCCATAGGTCAGAGGTCAAGGTGAGCTGGACCAAAAGTGGAAGAGTGCAAAATATTACTGGTTATGATCACTGGTGAGAAGTCAGTTTTGAAAATATATTCTGTTGATGGACATCTCCCTCACTATCCCTTCCTTACTCTTTCTCTCTCCTCCACAAATCTCTCTCTCCCCTCCCCTCTTTCTCCACTACTCTCTTTCTCCCCTACTCTCTTTATCTACTACTCTCTCCTCTGCCCTACCCACCCCTCCTCTCTCCTCCATCTCTCTCTGCACATCTTTCTCTCTCTCTCTCTCGCGCGCGCCGTGTGCTCTGTCTCATTCTCTATTTCTCTATCTCTCTCTCTCTATCTCTTCCTGACATATAGCATCAGGCTTGTTGATCTTGACTCAAGTCATAGACCTCTAGGTTCTACAACCCCCCTCCCCCTTCTCCTACTCTAACATTAGACCAAAATAATGTATAATATATCATCTCATTCATTTAGATAGAGACATATAGATACAATCATTGACACACTGATTATACAACATTCAGATGCATGACACCATCACACCTTAACTGTTGTTAGTGTCTGTCCCCATATGGACAGTGTTGGGTTCTAGTTTGAGGTACTTTCTATACTAGAAGTTAGGCTATATGACTTCTATGTCATTAGTTCAATAGGTTTTTGATGTGAGATAAACTTCTTAGCAACATATCTTGGATCAGTGTCACGTCCTGACCATAGTAAGATGTTATTTTCTATGGTAGAGTAGGTCAGGGCGTGACAAGGAGTGTTTTTCTATGTTTTGTATTTCTGTGTTCATGTTCTAGTTTTGTATTTCTATGTTGCTTTTGTTTGGGATCATCTCCAATTAGAGGCAGCTGGTCCTCGTTGTCTCTAATTGGAGATCATACTTAAGTAGGGTTTTTTCCACCTGGGTTTGTGGGAGATTAATTTTGAGTAGTGTATGTTTCACCTCTGCGTTGTTTTTGTCATTCAGTTTATTTATGTATTGCATAGTTCACAGAGTAAATAAAATGTGGAACGACATATACGCTGCACTTTGGTCCGCTTTTCCTTTCGACAACCGTGGCAGAATCTCCCACCACCAAAGGACCAAGCAGCGTGCCCAGGAGGAGCAGGATCCTGGGCCCAGGAGAGGAAAGAATGGAGGACGTCCTGGACATGGGCGGAGGTAATGACAGGGGACAAGACCCTGCCATGGAAGCAGGGGGAGACAGCGAGGGAGGAATGGCAACGTTATGAGGAACTAGCACGGCAACGACGGAAGCTCGAGAGGCACACGGGGAGATTGGTAGAGTCAGGGTGGAGACCTGAGCCAACTCCCCGTGCTTACCATGGGGAGCGAGTGAAGATGCAAGCACCGTGTTATGCGGTGATGCGCACTGTGTCGCCAGTGCGCATTCACAGCCCGGTGAGATCTGCGCCTGCGCCCCGCATTTTCCGTTCTAGGTTGAGCATCCAGCCAGGACGGGTTGTGCCAGCCATAAGCTCCAGACCTCCAGTGCGCCTCCACAGCCCAGTATACCCTGTGCCTGCTCTGCGCACCCGGCCTCCAGCAATGTTCCCTAGTCCAGAGCTCTCAGCGAAGTTCCCCAGTCCGGAGCCTCCGGACTTAGTCCGGTAAGACCTGTTCCGGCTCCACTTACGAAGCCTCCAGTGATGATCCATGGCCCGGAGCCTGTAGAGATAATCCATGGCAAGAAGCCTGTAGGGATGATCCATGGCCCGGAGCCTGTAGAGATGATCCATGGCACAAAGCCTCCAGTGATAATCCATGGTCTGGAGCCTCCAAGGATTATCCATGACACAAAGCCTCCAGTGGTGATCCATGGCACGGAGCCTGCAGTGATAATCCATGGCATGGAGCCTGTAGCGACGGTCCCCGGTCCGGAACCTCCTGAGATGGCCTGCAGTCCGGAACCTCCTGAGACGGCCTGCAGTCCGGAACCTCCTGAGACGGCCTGCAGTCCGGAACCTCCTTAGACGGCCTGCAATCCGGAACCTCCTGAGACGGCCTGCAGCCCGGAGTCTTTGGCAGTGGCCTGCATCCCAGAACCTCCGGCGATGATCCGCAGCCCAGAACCTCCGGCGATGATCCACGGTTCGGTGGCACAGAAGCAGAGGGATCAGCGGGCGGAGCGGGGATTACGCCCCGTACTAGAGCCGCCGCCTCTGTTGGAGGATCCGCGGGATAAGAAGGTTATGTGTACTGCACCAGAGCCGCCATAGACAGAAGTTACCCACCCTACCCTCCCTTTTTTTGGGGGGGGGGGGGCGGGGGGTTTTTGGTGTTTTGTTTAGGTGCGGTCGGAGTCCGCACCTTTGGGGGGGGGGTACTGTCACGTCCTGACCGCAGTAAAATGTTATTTTCTATTGAAGAGTAGGTCAGGGCGTGACAGGGGGTGTTTTTCTATGTTTTGTATTTCTATTTCATGTTCTAGTTTTGTATTTCTATGTTGGTTTTGTTTGGGATGATCTCCAATTAGAGGCAGCTGGTTCTCGTTGTCTCTAATTGGAGATCATACTTAAGTAGGTTTTTTTTCCACCCGGGTTTGTGGGAGATTCATTTTGAGTTGTGTATGTTTCACCTCTGTGTCACGGTTTGTTTTGTTTATTTATGTATTGCATAGTTTCACAGAGTAAATAAAATGTGGAACGACATACACGCTGCACTTTGGTCTGCTTCTCCTTTCGACAACCGTGACAATCAGTGGTTGAACACACTACAGCAAACTGAAAAACTCCACAGGAAACTGCTGACAGAGCAGCAACGTTTCACATAGTGTGTGGTATAATATCACCTCTATCTTTCTGCTGAGTTCACCTCTTATAGAATATTGGCTTAATGTTCCAGCACCTAAATATAAACAGTACCAGCACCCAAAATGAGTACTGATGAGGTCAAGTGTTAGAGCAGGAGAAGGGGGGGATGTGGTGTAGAAGCTAGAGGTCTGTCACCCAAGTCAACTCAACAGGTCTAATGCTACAGTGAGGGAAAAAAGTATTTGATCCTGCTGATTTTGTACATTTGCCCACTGACAAAGAAATCATCAGTCTATAATTGGTAGGTTTATTTGAACAGTGAGAGACAGAATAACAACAAAAAAATCCAGAAAAACGCATGTCAAAAATGTTATAAATTGATTTGCATTTTAATGAGGGAAATAAGTATTTGACCCCCTCTCAATCAGAAACATTTCTGGCTCCCAGGTGTCTTTTATACAGGTAACGAGCTGAGAGATCACCTCCTCCCTATAAGCTGTCTCATCAATGTTTGTAATCAGGCCTACTACTGTAGTGTCGTCTGCAAACTTGATGATTGAGTTGGAGACGTGCTTGGCCACGTAGTGGTGGGTGAACAGGGAGCACAGGAGGGGACTGAGCACGCACTCTTCTGGGGCCCCTGTGTTGAGGATCAGAGAAGTGGAGGTGTTGTTTCCAACTTCCACCACCTGGGGGCGGCCCATCAGGAAGCCCAGGACCCAGTTGCACAGGGCGGGATTCAGACCCAGCTTGGAGGATATTATGGTGTTGATAGTCAATGAACGGCATTCTTACATAGGTATTACTCTTGACCAGATGGGATAGGGCAGTGTGCAGTGCGAACGCGATTGCATCGTCTGTTGAACTTTTCAGCAGTATGCAAATTGAACTGGATCTAGGGTGTCAGGAAAGGTAGAGGTGATATGATCCTTAACTAGCCTCTCAAAGCACTTCATGATGACAGATGTGAGTGCTACGGGGCAATAGTCATTTAGTTCAGTTGTCTTTTTTTTCTTGGGTAGAGGAACGAGTGGGGACTACAGACTGGGATAGGGAGAGATTGAATATGTCCGTAAAAACTCCAGCCAGCTGGACTGCGCATGCTCTGACGACGCGGCCACGTTGGTGGTACTGTGTTATCCTCAAAGAAGCTGAAGTAGGAGTTTAGCTTGTCCGGGAGCAAGATGTCGGTAGTTTTCCCTTTGTAATCCGTGATTGTCTGTACACCCTGTCACATATGTCTCGTATCTGAGCCGTTAATTTGTGACTTCATTTTGTCTCTGTACTGACGTTTTGCCTATTTGATTTCCTTACAGAGGGAATAACTGCACTGTTTGTATTCAAACATATTTCCAGTCACCTTGTCATGGTTAAATGCGATGGTTCGCGCTTTCAGTTTTCCCGAATGCTTCCATCTATACAGTGTTTCTGGTTTGGGTAGGTTTTAATAGTCAAAGTGGGAACAACATCCCCTATACTCTTCCTGATAAACTCAGTCACCGTGTCCGTGTATATGTCAAGGTTATTGTCAGAGGCAACCCGGAATATATCCCAGTCCACGTGATCATAACATTCTTGAAGCATGGATTCCGATTGCTCAGACCAGCATTGAATAGACCTCAGCACCGGTACTTCCTGTTTGAGTTTCTGCCTATAGCAATATAGAGTTGAGATATGATTTTCCGAAGGGAGGGTGGGCCTTGAAGGCATCCATTAACCTGTTTAGGATAGGGGGCAGTATTGACACGGCTGGATAAAAAACGTACCCGATTTAATCTGGTTACCACTCCTACCCAGTAACTAGAATATGCATATACTTATTTCACATGGATAGAAAACACCCTAAAGTTTCTAAAACTGTTTGAATGGTGTCTGTGAGTATAACAGAACTCATTTGGCAGGCAAAAACCTGACAAGGTTTCAGGCAGGAAGTGGCCTGTCTGACAAGGTGTCGTTCTTCTTGTCTCTGTTTATTGAAGAGTGAGGATCTTAGCTGTCCCGTGACACTTCCTACGGCTGCCATAGGGTCTCAGAAGGCGGCAAAAAGCTGAATCGTGGCTTTGCAGGCTCTGGCTGAAAAAAAGTAGCGCGTTTGGGTAGTGGCTGGTTACAGTACTGTGAGACTCAGGCGAGTGCCCGCGTCGACCGAAAGCTTTGTTTACTTTCCTCAGTTTAGCTAAATGGACATTCCCGGTCGGAATATTATCGCTTTTCTACGAGAAAAATGGCATAAAAATGGATTTTAAACAGCGGTTGACATGCTTCGAAGTACGGTAATGGAATATTTAGATTTTTTTTGTCACGAATTGCGCCATGCGCGCGACCCTGATTTACCATTTCAGATAGTGTCTGGGACGCACGAACAAAACGCCGCTATTCGGATATAACGCTGGATTATTTTGGACCAAACCAACATTTGTTATTGAAGTAGCAGTCCTGGGAGTGCATTCTGACGAAGACAACAAAAGGTAATCAAACTTTTATAATAGTAAAGCTGATATTGGTGAGTGCTAAACTTGCCGGGTGTCTAAATGGCTAGCCGTGATGGCTGGGCTATGTACTTAGAATATTGCAAAATGTGCTTTCACCAAAAAGCTATTATAAAATCGGACATATCGAGTGCATAGAGGAGTTCTGTATCTATAATTCTTAAAATAATTGTTATGCTTTTTGTGAACGTTTATCGTGAGTAATTTAGTAAAATGTTAGCGAATTCCCCGGAAGTTTGCGGGGGGTATGCTAGTTCTGAACGTCACATGCTAATGTAAAAAGCTGGTTTTTGATATAAATATGAACTTGATTGAACAAAACATGCATGTATTGTATAACATAATGTCCTAGGGTTGTCATCTGATGAAGATCAGCAAAGGTTAGTGCTGCATTTAGCTGTCTTCTGGGTTTTTGTGACATTATATGCTAGCTTGAAAAATGGGTGTCTGATTATTTCTGGCTTGGTACTCTGCTGACATAATCTAATGTTTTGCTTTCGTTGTAAAGCCTTTTTGAAATCGGACAGTGTGGTTAGATTAACGAGAGTCTTGTCTTTAAATAGCTGTAAAATAGTCATATGTTTGAGAAATTGAAGTAATAGGATTTTTAAGGTTTTGAAAATCGCGCCACAGGCTTCAAGTGGCTGTTACGTAGGTGGGACGAATTCGTCCCGCCTAGCCCATAGAGGTTAAGGGGGAGTAAAAGTGGTCGAGCGCTTTAGCAGCGCGAGTACTACAGTCAATGTGTTGATAGAACTTCGGTAACATTTTCCTCGAATTTGCTTTGTTAAAATCCCCAGCGACAATAAATGTGCCCTTAGGATATGTGGTTTCCAGTTTGCACAAAGTCCAGTGTAGTTCCTTGATGGCCGTCATGGTTTCTGCTTGAGGGAGAATATACACAGCTGTGACTATATCCCAGCATTCTCTTGGGAGGTTTTGATTAATTGTGAAGTATTCTAGGTCATGTGAACAAAAGGACTTGAGCTTCTGTATGTTATCACAATCACACCGTGCGTAACCATAACATCATGACATCATGAAACATACACCATAACATCATGAAACATACAGCAGCACCTTTCTTCTTCCTGGAGAAAGTTCTTTATTCCTGTCTGCGCAATGTACTGAGAACCCAGCTGGCTGTATGGACGGGGACAATATATCAGGAGAGAACCATGATTCCGTGAAACACGGTATGTTACAGTCCTTGATGTCTCTCTGGAAGGAGATCCTCGCCCTAAGCTTGTCTACTTTATTGTCCAACAACTGAACATTAGCGAGTAATATACTCGGAGTGGTGGATGGTGTGCACGCCTGTAACGCGGTGAGTGACTGGTTGCCGGGAAGTCAGGCGCAGGAGAGCAGAGATGGGTGATAACAGGAGAACTTAAATATACACCCTGGCCCAAAGGCACAGGCGAGGCAGCACAAAGCACTACCACGGTAACATGAACTGGATTAACCTCTTACATCTAGACGTTCCGCTAGCGGAACACCTGCTCCAATATCCAATGATGGGCGTGGCGCGAAATACAAAGTCCTCGAAAATCCGAAAACTTCCATTTTTCAAACATATGACTATTTTACACCATTTTAAAGACAAGACTCTCCTTTATCTAACCACACTGTCCGATTTCAAAAAGGCTTTACAGCGAAAGCAAAACATTAGATTTTGTCAGCAGAGTACCCAGCCAGAAATAATCAGACACCCATTTTTCAAGCTAGCATATAATGTCACATAGTTACAACTGGGGTTGGAATGAAAACCTACTGGAGGGTAGCTCTCAATGAACAGGGTTGGAGGGCCCTGACCCAGCCTATGGTTGAACATTTTAAATGTTTTCAATGTTTCTCAGTAAAGCTTTCAGAAAAACCATATTATCAATAGAGTTACATAGTGAAATCAGGTTAATTATACCACATTATCAATAGAGTTACATAGTGAAATCAGGTTAATTATTCCAAATCAAAGTTTTTCGGTTGCATACATAGTTTAACAGATGTTATCACGTGCAGCTGAAATGCTTGTTTCTAGCTCCAACAGTACAGCAATATCTGATGATATGACTAGAATACAGTATATATGTACATATGAAGTGGGTAAAACAGGATGGAAACATTATTGACTAGTATTCCATGACTATGTACATAGGGCAGCAGTCACTAAGGTGCAGGGTAGTAAAATTGTCTAAGGTGTAGGGTATAGTACTGAGTGGCTAGTGACAGTCTCTAAGGTGCAGGGTAGAGTACCAGGTGGTAGCCGACTACTAACATTGTCTAAGGTGCAGGGTAGAGTACCGAATGGCTAGTAACAGTGTCTAAGGTGCAGGACATGGTACTGGGTGGAGGCCGGCTAGTGATAACTGTTTAAACAATCTGATGACCTGGAGATTGAGAAACAGTTTCTGTATATTGGTCCCAGCTTTGATTCCTCTATACTGTCTCTGCCTTCTAGGTGGTGGTATGGTAAACAGGCCGTGGCTCGGGTGGCTGAGGTCCTTGATGATCTTCTAGATCGTAGCGGGGTGAACAGGCCGTGGCTCGGGTGGCTGAGGTCCTTGATGATTTTCTAGATGGTAGCGGGGTGAACAGGCCGTGGCTCGGGTGGCTGAGGTCCTTGATGATCTTCTAGATGGTAGCGGGGTGAACAGGCCGTGGCTCGGGTGGCTGAGGTCCTTGATGATCTTCTAGATGGTAGCGGGGTGAACAGGCCGTGGCTCGGGTGGCTGAGGTTCTTGATGATCTTCTAGATGGTAGCGGGGCGAACAGGCCGTCGCTCGGGTGGCTGAGGTCCATGATAATCTTCTAGATGGTAGCGGGGTGAACAGGCCGTGGCTCGGGTGGCTGAGGTCCTTGATGATCTTCTAGATGGTAGCGGGTTGAACAAGCCGTGGCTCAGGTGGCTGAGGTCCTTCATGATCTTCTTGGCCGCCCTGTGACACCGGGTGCTGTAGATGTCCTGAAGGGCAGGCAGTATGACCCCGATGATGCGTTGGGCTGACCACACCACCCTCTGGACAGCCCTGTGGTTACCATCAGTGCAGTTGTCGTACCAGGTGGTGATACAGCCAGACAGAATGCTCTCGATGGTGCATCTGTAGAAATTTGTGAGGGCCTTAGGGGCTAAGCTACATTTCTTCAGGACCTATTGCGCCTTCTTCACTACGCTGTCGGTGTGAAAGGACCGTTTTAGGTCCTCAGAGAGGTACACGCAGAGGAACTTGCAGCTTTTGACCCTCTCCACTGTGGCCTTGTCGATGTGGATGGGGGCGTGCGCCCTCTGCAATCTTCTATAGTCCACTATCAACTCTTCATTTTATTGACATTGAAGGATAGGTTTTTTTCCTGGCACCACTGTTCCAGGGCTCTCACCTCCTCTCTGTAAGCTGGCATTGTGCAGTGCATTCGTCCGTGGATCTGTTGGAGCGGTATGGTGGAGGTGATATGATCCTTCACTTGCCTCTCAAAGCTCTTCATGATGACAGAAGTGAGTGTGTGTTACGAGGCGATAGTCATTTAGTTCAGTTACCTTTACTTTCTTGGGTACAGGAACAATGGTGGACATCTTGATGCAAGTGAGGAGAACAGATTTTGATAGGGAGAGATTGACTTTGTCTGTAAACACTCCAGCCAGCTGGTCTGCCTATACTCTGAGGACGTGGCTTGGGATGCCATCTGGGCCGGCAGCCTTGTGAGGGTTAATAACCTGTTAGGGCTAGGGGGCAGTATTTGCACGGCTGGATAAAAAAATGTACCCGATTTAATCTGGTTACTAATCCTACCCAGTAACTAGAATATGCATATACTTATTATATATGGATAGAAAACACTCTAAAGTTTCTAAAACTGTTTGAATGGTGTCTGTGAGTATAACAGAACTCATTTGGCAGGCAAAACCCTGAGACATTTTCTGACAGGAAGTGGATACCTGATGTGTTGTATTACCTTTAAACCTATACCATTGAAAAACACAGGGGCTGAGGAATATTTTGGCACTTCCTATTGCTTCCACTAGATGTCACCAGCCTTTACAAAGTGTTTTGAGTCTTCTGGAGGGAGATCTGACCGAACAAGAGCCATGGAACGATGATGGCCCATTAGACACCTGGCGCGCGAGTTCATGTTGGGTACCCTCGTTCCAATACGTTATAAAAGAGAATGCATTCGTCCACCTTGAATATTATTCATGTTCTGGTTAAAAAAGGCCCTAATGATTTATGCTATACAACGTTTGACATGTTTGAACGAACGTAAATATATTTTTTCCCCTCGTTCATGAAGTGAAGTCCGGCGGGCTTAGATCATGTGCTAACAAGACGGAGATTTTTGGACATAAATGATGAGCTTTTTTGAACAAAACTACATTCGTTATGGACCTGTGATACCTGGAAGTGACATCTGATGAAGAGAATCAAAGGTAATGGATTATTTACATAGTATTTTCGATTTTAGATCTCCCCAACATGACGGCTAGTCTGTATCGCAACGCGTATTTTTCTGGGCGCAGTGCTCAGATTATTGCAAAGTGTGATTTCCCAGTAAGGTTATTTTTAAATCTGGCAAATTGATTGCGTTCAAGAGATGTAAATCTATAATTCTTCAAATGACAATATAATATTTTACCAATGTTTTCTAATTTTAATTATTTAATTTGTGGTGCTGACTTGACTGCCGGTTATTGGAGGGAAACGATTTCCTGAACATCAACGCCACAGTAAAACGCTGTTTTTGGATATAAATATGAACTTGATAGAACTAAAAATGCATGCATTGTCTAACATAATGTCCTAGGAGTGTCATCTGATGGAGATTGTAAAAGGTTAGTGCATCATTTTAGCTGGTTTTATGGTTTTGGTGACCCTGTCTTTGAATTGACAAAACATTACACACAACTCTTGTAAATGTACTGTCCTAACATACTCTAAATTTATGCTTTCGCCGTAAAACCTTTTTGAAATCGTAAAACGTGGTTAGATTAAGGAGATGTTTATCTTTCAAAGGGTGTAAAATAGTTGTATGTTTGAAAAATTTGAATTTTGACATTTATTTGGATTCAAATTTGCCGCTCTTGAAATGCACTTCCTGATGAACCCAGTCACTGAGTCAGTGTACTGTATACATTGATACTATTCCAAGAGGCGACCTGGGACATTTCCCAGTCAGTGTGATCAAAACAGTCCTGAAGAATAGATTCTGATTGGTCAGACCAACATTGAATTGACCTTACCACAGGTGCATCCTGTTTAAGTTCCTGCCTATAGGCAGGGAGGAGCAGGTGGAGGTGTGATCTGATTTGGTGAAGGGAGGGCAGGGGAGGGTCTTGTAGGCATCCCGGAAGAGAGAGTATCAACGGTCAAGTGTTTTCTCTCCGCATGTAGCACAGGAGAATTTCGGGGGCATTTTCCTGCAATTTCCTTTTTTTAAATCCCCAATTACAATAAATACAGCCTCAGGATATGCGGATTCCAGTTTGCACAATATCCAGTGTAGTTCCTTGAGAGCTGTCGAGGAGTCGGCTTGGGGGGGAATATACACGGCAGTAACAATAACCAAAATTATATTATCTCGATGTAATGCAGTTGGCATTTGGTGTTGAGGCATTCCAGATCGGGAGAACAAAAGGACTTTAGTTCCTGTAGGTTACCACAATCACAACATGAGATAATCATGAGACATACCCCTCCACCTCTGATTTTAACGGAGCGTTATTTCTTCCTGTTGGTGTGATGAATGGAGAACCCCGCTGGCTGTATGAATGGGGACAATATATCTGGAGAGCCATGACCGTTAAACATAGTATATTTCAATCTCTCTCTGAACAGAGATCCTCGCCCTGAGCTCGTCTACTTTATTGTCCAGGGTCTGAACTTAAGAAAGTAATATACTTGGATGTGGTGAACTGTTTTCTCGCCGCCTGAGCCCCACTTCTCCTCCCTCTTCTCCAGATTTAATGTTTTCGTCTGGCACCCGGCATGAATTTGGTTGCCTAGTGAAGTCCAAACAAAGGATCCAGGTCAGGGAAGTTTAATTTCTGGTCAAATTTCTGGTGAGTGACCACCGATCTAATATCCAAAAGTTATAACACTAGAAACGTTCTGAGCAAATATTGTAAGAAATAAAATAAAATAAATACTTCAACGTTGGCTAGGAGCTAGATCTTGTTTGTACCACAGAACAATAGAATCTATTTTATTCCAGAAGATAGCCATTACAGACATATTGACCAATCACAAATAAGACATGATCAAAGCTCAATATAAAGTCCATAAGAATACAACTATAATTGTGTAGATCTTTTCAAATATATTTTTTAATAAATAAAAAAAACTGCAAAAAAAATATTGAAATGTGATAGGAAACAATATCCAAGCTCTTACATAAAAATTCTAGGCAAAAAAAACATCTGGGTAATAGAGAAAGAATTGGACAGACCAGCAAATGATGAAACCACATGACAACAGATTCATGCTGATCTCCTTGGACACGTAGAAGAGAAGTTCAATTCACTACAGACATGGAGAATGACTGGTCTCTCATAGAGAAGTTCAATTCACTAGAGACATGGAGAATGACTGGTCTCTGCTTCTTTTCTGGACTTCCCTCCTCTCCTTATGAACTTCTGGTTTTAACACAACAAAACACAACATGTAAAACCGGTTATCACATCACTGTAGTTGTTGAAAAATTAGGTTGATATGAGAAGCCATATGTCCTGACTGGGGTTTCCGTTAACCGATAATAGCTGGCTTTTGACCGATAAAAAATTTGAAAAGCAAATAAATAAAATTGAATACCGACCAATTGTCTCGGAGAAGAATAAAAAATCCCATTAAGAAATAATGCTTATTAGCCTCTTCATTGTAGCCTAGGTCTACTGGTTGTATGAATTTGGGATCTATCGTCCCACAACTGTCCCAGAGTCTGTTTGGAATAAGCTATTTCTTTTCTCTGCAAGCTGACCAATAGAATAGGTCAACTTTTCTACAACTCGTCTTGTTGGCTGAGGGAAAGTAAATGTCTTCAAAGTGCGCATCAGAATTAGGGAAGAAGGACCACACATTGTTGCATCCTTGACTTGCATGTCCTGTTGATATTAATTACCATAATATAAATATGATAGTCATTCTGAGCACCGTGTTTGGACACCCTAATCAGGTTACACACCCAAGGCATATGGGTCAGGTAAATTTGCGAAATGTTCGGTAATTTCAAATGTGGATGTCAAATGTCTGCAGCCTAACAGAAACCCTGGTCTTGAGACACCGTGTGTGTTCCATGGCCCAGAAGGCAGCAGGAATGAGGAGCAGAAACAAAGCTTTGGAGGCCACCATCAGGACCCAGCTCAGACCACAGTCGGCAGACACACCACAGTCAGGACAGTCACATGATGTGATGGTGGGGGAGTCCTCTGTACAGTAGAGAGGAACAACATCACTACACAGCTTACTGTGTATGGTTAATATAACCTATCATCTAGTCCCCTGGATACAGTTACTACAAACTACGTGTTGTTTTAATATGAACTTTAAAAAGCTTCAGAACATGTTCACTACCAGAGGAACATGGACTTTACTGGATGTTCACACATGAAACAAGGAACACATTTTTACCATTTAAAATCCAAGTGGTGACCTTTCCATAGTGGTAGACCTGAATCTCCTCTTCATCATTCATCTCCTTAGTCCCACAGTAGTAGAGGCCCAGGTCATGACCCTTCGTTGGGAGGATGGTCAACAGTAGTAGACCACCTTTACTCCACACAAAGAGTTGCAAACAAATCTCTCCCTCGCCTTCCATTTGGCAAATTTGAACATAATTCTATCCTCCTGATTCCTGCTTACAAGCAAAAACTAAAGCAGGAAGCACGAGTGACTCGGTCAATAAAAAGTGGTCAGATGAAGCAGATGTTATTAAGCTACAGGACTGTTTTGCACAGACTGGAATATGTTCTGGGATTCTTACGATGGCATTGAGGAGTACATCACATCAGTCACTGGATTCATCAATAAGTGCATCGATGGTGTCATCCCCACATTGACTGTACACACATACCCCAGCCAGTAGCCATGGATTACAGGCAACATCCGCACTGAGCTGAAGGGTAAGGCTGACGCTTTCAAGGACGGGACTCTAACCCTGACGCATATAATCAAATCAAATCAAATGTATTTATATAGCCCTTCTTACATCAGCTGATATCTCAAAGTGCTGTACAGAAACATATAAGACATCCCGCTATGCCCTCCGACAAACCATAAAACAGCCAAAGCATCAATACAGGACTAAGATCGAATCGTACTACACTGGCACCGATGCTCGTCGGATGTGACAAGACTTGCAAACTATTACAGACTACAAAAGGAAGCAAAGCTCTGAGCTGCCCAGTGACAGAAGCTTTCAAGACAAGCTAAATTACTTTTATGCTCGCTTCGAGGCAAGCAACACAGAAACATGCATGAGAGCATCAGCTGTTCAGGACGACTGTGTTCACGCTCTCTGTAGCCGATTTGAGTAAGACCTTTAAACAGGTCAACATTCAAAAGGCTGCAGGGCCAGACGGATTACCAGGAACTCGGAGCATGTGCTGACCAACTGGCAAGTGTCTTCACTGACATGTTCAACCTGTCCCTGACTGAGACTGTAATACCAACATATTTCAAGCAGACTACCATCGCCTCTGTGCCCAAGAACACTAAGGTAACCTGCCTAAATGATTACCGACCCATAGCACTCACGCCTGTAGCCATGAAGGGCTTTGAAAGGGTGATCATGGCTCACATCAACACCATTTTCCCAGAAACCCAAGACCCATTCCAATTTGCATTCAACCCCATCGTGCCCTCAAAGCTCATCACTAAGCTAAGGACCCTGGGACTAAACACTTCCCTCTGCAACTGGATCCTGGACTTCCTGATGGGCCTACCCCAGGTGGTAATGGTAGGTAAAAACACATCTGCCACGCTGATCCTCAACACAGGGGGCCAGGCACAACTCCAACACCATCATTAAGTTTGCAAATGACACAACAGTAGAAGGCCAGATCACTGACAACGATTAGACAGCCTAAAAGGAAGAGGTCAGAGACCTGGCTGTGTGGTGGCAGGATAACAACCTCTCCCTTAAAGTTATCAAGCCAAAGAAGATGATTGTGGACTATAGGAAAAGGAGGACAAAGCACGCCCCCATTATCTTTGAAGCGGCCATATTGGAGCAGGTTGAGAGCTTCAAGTTCCTTGGTGTCCACATCAACAACAAGCTATCATGCTTCAAACACACCAACACAGTCTCTGAAGAGGGAACGACAAAGCCTATTCCCCCTCAGGAGACTGAAAAGATTTGGCATGGGTCTTCAGATCCTCAAGATGTTATACTGCTGCACCATCGAGAGCATCCTGACTGGTTGCATCACTCCCTGGTATGGCAACTGCTTGGCCCCCGACCGCAAGGCACTACAGAGGGCAATGCGTATGGCCCAGTACATCACTGGGGCCAAACTTCCTGCCATCCAGGACCTCTTTACCAGGTGGTGTCAGAGGAAGGCCCTAAAATGTTCAAAGACTCCAGCCACCCTAGTCATAGACTGTTCTCTCTGCTACCACATGGCAAGCGGTAACGGAGTGCCAAGTCTAGGTCCAAAAGGCTTCTTAACAGCTTCTACCCGCCAAGCCAAAAGACTCCTGAACATCTAATCAAATGGTTGCCCATACTATTTTCATCGCCCCCCCCCTCCCCCCCCCCCCTTTTACGCTGCTGCTTTTCTCTGATTATAATCCATGCATAGTCACTTTAACTCTACCTACATGTACATTACACCTCAATTACCTCGACTAACCAGTGCCCCCTCACATTGACTCTCTACCGGTACCCCGTGTATATAGCCTCGCTAATATAATTTCACTGCTGCTCTTTAATTATTTGTTATTTTCTACTTAAAGCTTATTTTTCTTAAAACTGCATTGTTGATTATGGGCTTATAAGTTAGCATTTCACTCTTATATTTGGGCATGTAACTGTTGAGGTAGGTTCCTTGTTCCTTGTCAATCATTGGCTTATTGTTGTTGCCGGGGTAAGTTCCATGTTCCTTGTCAATCATTGGCTTATTGGTGAAATCAGCATTCTGACAATATCATCTTTAAGTAAATTAATCAAACCTTTATTAATGCAATTGCACACAGCTAACAGCTAACAATGGAAACACATAATGTATGTTTCAGAGTAAGTTCTGCACCCCACCTAAAGGCACAGCTGATTATATACATGTGATCACTACCTGGTGGTATAATCACCAACGTCAGTGTATGTGTGCAGCAGTAAACTGAGGTTACCTTATAAAGTAACCTAGTACAGTAGCTTCTCTGAATTCATTAGCATTGTCCACTGTCACACAAGATCAACATGTCAAAACCAGACAGTGGTTACTTCTCTTTATCTAGTTTCAGTCTGACTCAGACCCAGCCTGCAAGCACACTCTCACAGCAGCCAGGGCTTAACCACAAAGACTAATATACATGCTTGTACAAATTATAGTGGCAGAGTTTTAGACACATAGCAACAGTATCTATTATAAGGCCTGCAGCAAAACATATGAATCTTAAAGTCCCTTTAATACATAATGGGGAGGGTATCTGTATTTCCGTGTTAACGACTAGATGTACTTTACCATGAAAGGACATACGAGCAGCGATTGGTTCGATCGAGTGGAAAGTTTTCAGCTCGTGGTCCTTTTCTCTGAAACCCATGTTGTGACAGGAAGAGGAGGGTCTAGCATCGAGGTAAACAGGTTTGACTTTTCTGTGGTCGTTGTAGATAGCAACACCTAAATAGCAGCACCAGGGGCCTGTTGCACAAAACTAGGATAAGGGATTAAGCCAGGATATCTTGGTGATCCTGGCTCAATTGATCCGTAATCCGGTTGCACTAAAGATGGATAGGGGGCAGGAGGATATGTTATGGTATAAATTACCATGGAGATTTATTCTGTGGAGCTAGCCTGCTCCAGACCAGGCTAAATTCCAGGATCTATTTAATCTCATCCCTAATGTCAGTCAGCAGTCACCACAAATGGAAACCAATAGTTATTTCACTGCTCACTATACATTGTTATCACATAACTAGACCCACTGTCATTATTTAAACGTTTGTGATCATTAATTTCAATGATTTTGGATAAAAAATAATTTTTAGATTATGTTGCTATCATTAGATAATTTACAGTTTCCCATAGACTATAAGGCTATATATAAAATGATAGAATATTAGGGCCACAGAGGGGAAAAAAACACAAGTAATAATATTGTAACCGGTTGTTTTAAAGGAGGACAGTTGTTAAAATGACAGATGTGGGGCATTTCGTGAAATTGTACTTCAGTATGGTTTCATAAACAAAGACATGCTGATGTGCCAGAATATTAAGTATCACATTGTCATAAGTATCAAAACTGTAAAAACAATATGTAGCTTTTCTGCAGAAAGAACCAGCCTCATAAATTTATGACTTTATCCTTTTTCTTCAGTGTGGCCCTAGTACTCTGTCATATAAACAAATACACATTCCATATGAATATAAAAACACAATGTGTAACATTATGTTCCTTTATTGAATAAGGACAAAACAAAGCAGGTAAACCATCAGCTCCTTTCGAAACTGAAGTCACAGTGACTACAAGATGGAAAGCACAGAATCCAAGCATATTATACAAAATGATACATACACATTCAAAGGTCTGTATATAACACACCCTGCATGTCTGCACACTAAAATAAATGCAGGACAAATCCATACACATCAACTGAACAGACAAATGAATGGATGCAGTAGCCTCCCTGCAGCCTTGTATTACACACAGTATACCGCACAAACATCATAAGAGGCCAAATTCGTTAAAAAACGAACCCAAAAAAAACCCAATTCCTCTGCCACCGCAGGACATATTTAACCAAAATTGAAAGCACACATACTAACTAAAATAATTCAACACATATTGGTCCCTCAGCAGCCGACCACTGTCGTCATCAGGGAAGATTGCCGGATTGTCCCAGTCCATGGCTGGTGGCACTCTGGGGGCCCTCTCCTTCCTCAGGCAGGCCACATTGTGGAGGACAGCACAAGCCACAGTAATATCACATGCCCTAACAGGGCTGACCCTTAATTTGTGAAGGCAGTGAAAGCGTGCCTTCAGGAGGCCAAAGGTCATTTCAACTCTGGCCCTGGTCCTGGCATGGGCATGGTTGTAGGCCTGCTGTGCTTCCTGGGGGTCTGTGAAAGGTGTCAGGAGAAAAGGCTGGCAGCCATACCCCCTGTCTCCCAGCAGCACACCAGAGAATTCACCTGTCAACACAAAATCTCATCATTACTACCTCATAAACACAGTGATATTCTTGACACAGCCATGATGGTTATAAATAGGGGTTGTGTGGCTTACCTTGTGATAGGCACTGATAGATTTCAGAGGCCCGAAAGATTCTGGAGTCATGGACTGAGCCAGGCCATTTTGCCACAACATTGCTGATCACACAGTCAGCATTGCAGACCATCTGAAATCATAAGATGAGGAATATTACACCAATCAATGCACATCACTGGCAATGCAGAGTGTTCGTCAATGGACAATATCAAAAAGTTATGTTCACCTGAACATTAATGCTGTGAAAGGATTTCCTATTCACAAAATCGGCCTCATGGGCACCTGAGGGGGCTTTTATCCTTATGTGTGTGCAGTCCACTGCACCAATGACATTGGGGAAACCTGTCACACAAAGTAATGAGTATCCTACTATGTGTTAACAGTTGTCCTGTAATTTGTAGATCCTCTTACCTGCAATCCTATAGAACTCCTCTTTGATGTCACAGAGTCTTCTGTGGCCAGGGAAGGAGATGAAGACATCTGCTAATGCTTTGATAGCCAGACACACACTCCTTATTGTGCGGCAAATTGTGGCCTTGTTCAGCTGTTCTGCATCCCCCACTGAGTACAGGAAGGCTCCACTAGAAAAAAAGCGCAAGGCCACACAAACCATTTGCTCCACACTCAGTGCATGGCTCCGTGCAGTGCGGTGCTTAATCCTGGGACCCAGTAGTCTGCATAGATACCTGATGCCATCTGCAGAAAACCTGTATCTTTCATATAGATGGTCATCAGGGAAGGCCAGTGGGTCCAACCGGTCCCTGAAGACCCTTTCTCGCCTGAAGGCTCTCCTCAGCACAAGTGCTTCTTCATCCACCACATCTCGCACGAATGGGCATGCCATTGTCAGAGCAGAAAGGAACACACAATTTTGGGCCTTCATATAGGCTAGTGGCCACACCTGGTGCTGGGGGGGTGGGCAAAAGAGGGCGATGCCTTATAACGATGACTTGGTTGTACTGATTGCTGGGAAAATAAAAAAAACCTTAGAAAGATGCCACCGTCCTGTGTGCTCACAATAAGAGCTCATATGTCATGGCTCACTTGACTTTACGAGAATATACCTAATTTTTATTTTGAGCTGTGTCATCTTCTTGGAGCTGGGGGAGGAAAGAAAAATAATGATTAATACATTTGTGTTACAGTTAGCATACAGTGTACATTGAAGGCATATCTCACCTCCCTCTCAAGTTTTTTTATTTCAAGGTCCAGTTTCCTAATTGTCCTCTTTTTTATTTCGGACTCCAGTGCAAGATATTCCATCTTTTTCTTCTTGTACTGAATGTCTATGTCTGCCAGTTCTATTTGGCGCCGGAGGTGGTTGCCATACAACTTTCTGATAGCTTGTGAGCTCTGTGAACACAATACAATTAGCGCAGCTGGAATTTGGCAGGATGTGGTGTCCTTTTATTAATACGCACTATGTTGCCAGGCTGGTTTTCCCACTGTATAGCATCTGGGTCCTGTAAAAGAAATTAGATTTTTTGATTTTGATGAGGACTCCTCACCATTGTAGAGTAAATAGTACTTTCACAGTCTTAACATGATACCTCATGCCTTCTGGAATCCAGAGAGATGGTCTCCTCCTCATCATCGTCTCCATCATGTGCTGTTGCTGCTGCACTGGGGCCTTCACCCTATCACATTTAATCGGATTCATATTGAAGCTAGTAGACAAGACATGCCAGGCCTACAGTATGCCTTTGATGGAGTACTCACTGGATCAGCATCGTCTGGTGCTTGTGCTGGTGGCTCTAACAGGAACACAGTGCTGCCAGACACTGCAAGGCAATAGGTAAACCAAAGTCAGACAGTCCAAATTGATTCAATATGAATGTGGTTGTATCCCATGTAGAGATGGAAGGACATACCTTGAATGAAGCGGGTGGCATCTTGGGAGGAACCTATGCTCGTCTCTTTCCCCCCAGGGATCCCCTCTAAGACGGGCCTGCCTTTATTTAGCTCCAAGGCCATGTCCTCTGCTGGGGTAAGGTCAGCCTTTGGTGACCCACCACCCGTGCCTTGTCTGTGGGTATTCTTTTTCACTGCTAAAACAGTACAGACAATGTGTGAGCAGGCACCTTCTGGGTACAATATATGCTTGTGCTTTGTTAAATATTAGTCAGGGACCATACCATTCTGCAGAATGTTCTTGTATTTGATTTTGACCTGCTGCCATGTCCGTTTTGGCCCGTTCATGTTTAATCTACACACACACACACACACACACACATTTAATGGAGTCACACTGCAAAAAATTACTTGGTATTTTTGTCTTGTTTTCAGTAAAAATATCAAAAAATCTATCATAGCTTTATACAGTGTGATGGAGTTACTTTACACAATTTCACTCATATCTGCAGTGCATTTCAATTAAAAATGTAACCGTTTCATAATTACAGTACAACTGCATTTTTGGAGACAACATGGAACACAACATGAAGAACCAAACACTAATGTTGATGTAACTGTTGACCCTTGAAAGAGAAGACACTTCTGACAGAGACCTATCATGAGACAGAGACCTATCATGTGACAGAGGCTTATTGTTGGCCTCTATAGCTGTAGCCTGCCAGTATTAATGTTTGATTTATCAAATTATGAACATCCAGTAATCATAACATTTAAATCTCAACATAATATGTATGAGCTAATTAAGGCATCCCAAAATGTAGTATTCATCCACAAAACATCTTGGCAACAAATAGGACATAGAAAAAGTGAGAAACGCCCTCAGTGTGAAATGTGAGTTCATCATCAGGAGAATAGCTGCACCATGGCAACAGAAACAGGAAGTAAGTGTGGGTTTCCAATGTGGTGAGTGTGTCTTCTCAGACAATTGAGACTAGTTCTTAATGAGTACTGGAATTCCAACATCATAATATCAGACTGATCAACATTAGTAGTGGTCAATGTATGTACATGTTTACATGTGTTTATATATATATATATATATATATAAGGACTATGCATGATATACAATCATATGGACACACCCCCATATATCCAACTCACACACACACGCACACACACATACACACAAATATATATATGTATATACACACATACATATATGTATGTATGTGTGATACTGTTAAAGGTGTGTCCATATGATTGTATATCATGCATAGTCCTTTTTGTGTTGTTGCTACTCTGATACTGTTACTGACAGACCCAGCTACTCTGATACTGTTACTGACAGACCCAGCTACTCTGATACTGTTACTGACAGACCCAGCTACTCTGATACTGTTACTGACAGACCCAGCTACTCTGATACTGTTACTGACAGACCCAGTTACTCTGATACTGTTACTAACAGTCCCAGCTACTCTGATACTGTTACTGACAGACCCAGATAATCTGATACTGTTACTGACAGACCCAGCTACTCTGATACTGTTACTGACAGACCCAGCTACTTTGACACTGTTACTGACAGACCCAGCTACTCTGATACTGTTACTGACAGACCCAGCTACTCTGATACTGTTACTGACAGTCCCAGCTACTCTGATACTGTTACTGACAGACCCAGCTACTCTGATACTGTTACTGACAGACCCAGCTACTCTGATACTGTTACTGACAGACCCAGCTACTCTCATACTGTTACTGACAGACCCAGCTACTCTGATACTGTTACTGACAGACCCAGCTACTCTGATACTGTTACTGACAGACCCAGCTACTCTGATACTGTTACTGACAGACCCAGCTACTCTCATACTGTTACTGACAGACCCAGCTACTCTCATACTGTTACTGACAGACCCAGCTACTCTGATACTGCTCCTCAGACCTGAAACCCAGGCCCCCTTAACCCCTCCCCTACAGAGCAGCAGCGCTAGCTGAGTAAACCACAACCACACACATAGGACTATAAATGATATGCAAATGTATGGACACACTACCATATACCCACATACATATATATAAACACATGTAAACATATACATATATTGACCACTACTAATGTTGTTAAGTCTGATATTATGATGTTGGTATTACAGTACTCATATAAGAGCTAGTCACTGATTGGCTGAGAAGACACTCTCAGTACACAGGAAACCCACACTGGCGTCCTGTTGTTGTTGCCATGGTGCTGTCATTCAGCCTGAGGACGAGAGACCAAACATTGTTATTACAAGTTCGTTTGTCACATATTTCTCTCCCCTTCACAGATATTGACCAGAGTTTGGATGTTAATTGATTGTCCACTGTTCATTGATAAACACAGAGATCATTCATCAAAGGGTATCACAAGAACTGTTTAACACTGGGTATATTGCACATCTTCCAATGCATCTTGGGTATTGTAGTTTAACTGTATTAAAACAGAACATTCAATGTTCAGTTAAGCGTGCATGAGGTCAAACATGATTTCTACTGCCTGACTACAGGATTAAAGGTCTATAGATCAACTGAGTCTCTCTATAAGTGTATTTTCTTTAAGGTTTAAAGGTCAACTCTATCATCAAAATGTGTGTTTGATTCTTATTAGTGTCTACAGGTCTCTTAAGGTGTTGCTATCTAAGGTGAACACCTAAAATAAGCTGAATATTTTCCATTGACGTCACGTTGGTTTGAAACCTGTTTACCTCGATGCTAGACCCTCCTCTTCCTGTCACAAGATGGGTTTCAGAGAAAAGGACCACGAGCTGAAAACTTTCCACTCGAATGAACCAATCGCTGCTCGTATGTCCTTTCATGGTAATGTACATCAAGGCATGAACACAGAAATACGCAGCAAAGACCTTGTTACTCAAAGACCCAGCTACTCTCTGACAGTACCTTCAGAACATCAGACCACCAGATGGACAGGCTGTGTGTCACTTTTTTTACTGTGCCTTATAGCTGGATGATAGATGATTTCTTGATGTGGTTTTATGGTTGACCAGATTTCTTATCTTATTATTGTGATATTGTGATGACTGTGGTAAAGACATGACGTTTATATTTTCAGGGGGAGAAGTTTATGATGTCAAACTGACATTCTGTGAATCATCCTAACACTGTTCCTCTGCTACCTGTAGGTGCTGTTTCCTCCAGTCAGTTCATCCTAACACTGTTCCTCTGCTACCTGTAGGTGCTGTTTCCTCCAGTCATTTCATCCTAACACTGTTCCTCTGCTACCTGTAGGTGCTGTTTCCTCCAGTCAGTTCATCCTAACACTGTTCCTCTGCTACCTGTAGGTGCTGTTTCCTCCAGTCATTTCATCCTAACACTGTTCCTCTGTTACCTGTAGGTGCTGTTTCCTCCAGTCAGTTCATCCTAACACTGTTCCTCTGCTACCTGTAGGTGCTGTTTCCTCCAGTCAGGATGGGATCTCTGCAGCAGAGGTGGAGCTGAGAGTCAGACCAGGAGACAATGTCACTCTCTACTGTGACTGTATCATAACTACTGGAGTATACATTATGTGGTATAGGAACTGTTCTCACAAGTACCAGCCTCCTCTAGTTATTTCAACTAAGTTTTTAAGTTCCATCTCTCTCCCTGGATATAATGTGGTGTGGAACCCCTCTAACAACTCATATGATCTACTGATTGAGAACATCACTGAATCTGATCTGGGACTCTACTACTGTGGGACTGTGGAGACGAACCTGGTTGGAGAAGGAAAACCATTTTTACGTAAAGAGTTGTACCACTACGGAAACATCACCACTAGGATTTCACCTGGAAAGAACAGTTATTATTCTGTCTTTATCTTCCTGCCGTATCTTTGGTATTGGTTTCTTTGAATGAGAGTTACGCCAATGAAAATGTATCTTATTTTGTATCAACCCTCTGAGACTAATCTAAACTCATAAAATGTCTCCTGAAATTCATGTTTAAACAACCAAGAGTCATGATTAACAATAGATTATTGAGAAGACCTTGATTGTTTCTAAGAGAGTAGTTCGGTTTTTATTTCATCTTTATTTAACCAGGTAGGCTAGTTGAGAACAAGTTCTCATTTACAACTGCGACCTGGCCAAGATAAAGCATAGCAATACGACACATACAACAACACAGAGTTACACATGGAATAGACAAAACATTCAGTCAAAAATACAACAGAACAGAAGAAAACAATGTTTATGTTTAATGTTTTGTCCAGAAACCAGTCCTCCCGAGCACTCCTCTTCCCCTCCACCTCCTGAAGACTGTGATGATGTCAGAACACCTGATGTTGACTGTGGGCTGTGTTGGATGTTGCTGTTCAGTCTGTGTCCTGTGTCTGCTCTCCTCTCCTCCCTCCTCTCCTCCACTTGCGTCTACTCCTTCTACAAACAACAGGTGCACTGACTCTCTCAGTCAGGAATAACTTAATAACTCATTCATGTTTTAAGTCTGGGTACCTACGTTTTTAACCTTCTTTTTTTAAAGCATTTTGACCACAATATGTAAACATCTACTAACTATTAACTGAAATGTCCTAGTTTAACCTGAAACTTGGTCTTTTAATGGTGATAACTCTTCCTCTGCAGCTCCAGCTGAGACTCCACCAGGGGAAGTGACAGCAGAGAGCAGACTACAGTCAAAATGGGTGTTGTAGTTTTATTATGGGTAGCCATCTTGATTTGTAGTCCATGTATTAGGTAACCCTGCCCTTTTCAAAAAGTTTTTTTGATGCCGATTATAGTCATTAATAACAGTAGATTAATATATATATATAAGTTGTAAAATATTAATGTTCACATATCACTAATATTAAAATATAACATATAATCTCTCGCTCTGTCTTTCTCTCGGCCTCTTTCTCTCTCTCTCTCTCTCTGTCTCTGTCTCAGTCTTGGCCTATTTCTCTGTCTGTCTGTCTCTCTCTCTATCTGTCTCTCAGGAAGAAGGACCTGTTTTATGCATTGTTGGATATCCGTCAGGAACAGAGGAGACCAAAGAAGAAGAAGAGAGTCCAGAACGCTGACTTCAGTACCTACTCAGCCATCAATACCAGCAGAGTGTGAGACCTATACCAGTCATCAATACCAGCAGAGTGCGACCTATACCATCCATCAATACCAGCAGAGTGTGAGACCTATACCAGCCATCAATACCAGCAGAGTGTGACCTATACCAGCCATCAATACCAGCAGAGTGTGAGACCTATACCAGCCATCAATACCAGCAGAGTGAGACCTATACCAGCCATCAATACCAGCAGAGTGTTAGACCTATACCAGCCGTCAATACCAGCAGAGTGTTAGACCTATACCATCCATCAATACCAGCAGAGTGAGACCTATACCAGTCATCAATACCAGCAGAGTGTGACCTGTACCAGCCGTCAATACCAGCAGAGTGTGAGACCTATACCATCCATCAATACCAGCAGAGAATGAAACTTACACCATCTGTCAATACCAGCAGAGAGTGAGACCTTTACCATCCATCAATACCAGCAGAGAAGAAGACTTACACCATCTGTCAATACCAGCAGAGTGAGACCTATACCAGCCATCAATACCAGCAGAGTGTGAGACCTATACCAACATTGCTGGGAGGACAAGGTGTAACAACAGTAATTTTGATATTTTTTAGATTTACTTAATTTTTAGGGGAAAATGTTTTGCTTTTTAAAAACCCTTTCATGCAAATTGTTTATGTTTTAACTTTTGTCTGTAACCTTTTCATAATAATAACAATATTGATTTAGAAAATGTTTTGAAACTCAAGGAATAATGTTTAAAAATCTCTTGTTTTAGTTTGTAATTCTAGGTGTTAAAGTTCATTGTTTTCCATTTGTAAGTGTATTGATATGTCTTAATGAGTCTGAATAATTATTGATTCAGTTTAATTAGATGTTATTTCATTATTTATTTGTCTCCCCCTAACTTCTCTTAGAGCACGAGGTCGTCGTATTTTGTTTGACAAATGCTTCAGCAAACCAATCAGAGCTATCTGGGGGTGTGAATTAGATGTGAAGGGGTGTGACTTACAGGTGAATAAGGTGTGGCTTAGAAATAAAGAGGGTGTGGCTTTAGAGGATGACAGAGATGCATATACAGAGCATGAAGGCTAAGGGGTGTGGTTTATATGTTAACCTGTTGGGTCTAGGGGGCAGCATTTGCACGTCTGGATAAAAAAAATGTACCCGATTTAATCTGGTTACTAATCCTACCCAGTAACTAGAATATGCATATACTTATTATATATGGATAGAAAACACTCTAAAGTTTCCAAAACTGTTTGAATGGTGTCTGTGAGTATAACAGAACTCATTTGGCAGGCAAAACCCTGAGACATTTTCTGACAGGAAGTGGATACCTGATGTGTTGTATTGACTTTAAACCTCTCCCATTGAAAAACACAGGGGTTTAGGAATATTTTGGCACTTCCTATTGCTTCCACTAGATGTCACCAGCCTTTACAAAGTGTTTTGAGTCTTCTGGAGGGAGATCTGACCGAACAAGAGCCATGGAACGGTGATGTCCCATTAGACACCTGGCGCGCTACTTCATGTTGGGTACCCTCGTTCCAATACGTTATAAAAGGCTATGCATTCGTCCACCTTGAATATTATTCATGTTCTGGTTAAAAAAGGCCCTAATGATTTATGCTATACAACGTTTGACATGTTTGAACGAACGGAAATATATTTTTTCCCCTCGTTCATGACGAGAAGTCCGGCTGGCTTACATCATGTGCTAACGAGACGGAGATTTTTGGACATAAATGATGAGCTTTTTTGAACAAAACTACATTCGTTATGGACCTGTGATACCTGGAAGTGACATCTGATGAAGAGAATCAAAGGTAATGGATTATTTACATAGTATTTTCGATTTTAGATCTCCCCAACATGACGTCTAGTCTGTATCGCAACGCGTATTTTTCTGGGCACAGTGCTCAGATTATTGCAAAGTGTGATTTCCCAGTAAGGTTATTTTTAAATCTGGCAAGTTGATTGCGTTCAAAAGATGTAAATCTATAATTCTTTAAATGACAATATAATATTTTACCAATGTTTTCTAATTTTAATTATTTAATTTCTGACGCTGACTTGACTGCCGGTTATTGGAGGGAAACGATTTCCTCAACATCAATGCCATAGTAAAACGCTGTTTTTGTATATAAATATGAACTTGATAGAACTAAAAATGCATGCATTGTCTAACATAATGTCCTAGGAGTGTCATCTGATGGAGATTGTAAAAGGTTAGTGTATCATTTTAGCTGGTTTTATGGTTTTGGTGACCCTGTCTTTGACTTGACAAAACATTACACACAACTCTTGTAAATGTACTGTCCTAACATACTCTAAATTTATGCTTTCGCCGTAAAACCTTTTTGAAATCGTAAAACGTGGTTAGATTAAGGAGATGTTTATCTTTCAAATGGTGTAACATAGTTGTATTTTTGAAAAATTTGAATTTTGACATTTATTTGGATTCAAATTTGCCGCTCTTGAAATGCACCTGCTGTTGATGGAGTGCACCACAGGTGGCACGCTAGCGTCCCACCTAGCCCCAAGAGGTTAAGGGGTGTGGCTTATATGTTAAGGGGTGGGGTTTGTATGTTAAGGGGTGTGGTTTATATGTTAAGGGGTGTGTTTAACCTCTTGACTTTCGCCTAGGATAGGGGGCGCCACAGCGCATTTAGAAAAAAATGAATGCCCATTTTAAACGGCCTACTACCCAAACTCAGAAGCTAGGATATGCATATAATTAATACTTGTGGATAGAAAACACCCTAAAGTTTCTAAAACTGTTTGAATGGTGTCTGTGAGTATAACAGAACTCATATGGCAGTCAAAACCCCGAGACAGATCGAAACAGGAAGTGGAATTCTGAATTGCGAACTCAAATTCATCACGTTGCCTATTAATCACACCGTGAGCTATGGTTCATTGAGCACTTCCTATTGCTTCCACTAGATGTCCCCAGTCTTTACAAAGTGGTTTGAGTCTCCTACTGTGAAAACTGAATGAATGAGACGCTGTTGAAATTGGTCACATGAGGAGGGCCATCACCATTATGACGCCGGCGGCCCTGGCTTCCCTCCCCTTTCGAAACGTTTTGAAAGACAATGCAATCATCCTCCTTGAATCTTATTGGCTCTCTTGTTGAAAAACGCCCTGAAGATTTATGTTATACAACGTTTGACATGTTTGAACGAACCTAAATGGGAAAAAAATGCATTTTCTCGAAATGGCTGTCCCGCGGCCGACGGAGCATTTTAATCAGCCTTCAGACGCGCTAACAAGAACAAGCTCTTGGAACATAAAGGAGTAATTTTTTCGAACGAAAATTCATTTGTTGTGGACCTGGGATTCCTGGAAGTGCTTTCTGATGAAGACAACCAAAGGTAAGGGATTATTGACAATAGTATACAAGACTAGATGTGATATGCAATTGTTCCAAGATGGCGCTGACCTGTAACGTTAGCCTATTTTTCAGAGTATCGCATCCCCTTTCATCGCAAAGTATGATTACCCAGTAAAGTTCATTTTAAATCTGGCATTGCAGGTGCTGTCAAGAGATATTCATCTATAAATCTTAGAATGACAATATTACATTTTAACCTCTTGACGGTCGCCTAGGATAGGGGGCGCCACAGCGCATTTTGAAAGAAATTCGTGCCCATTTTAAACGGCCTACTACTCAAACTCAGAAGCTAGGATATGCATATAATTAATACTTGTGGATAGAAAACACCCTAAAGTTTCTGAAACTGTTTGAATGGTGTCTGTGAGTATAACAGAACTCATATGGCAGTCAAAACCCCGAGACAAATGGAAACAGGAAGTGGAATTCTGAATTGCGAACTCAACTTCATCACGTTGCCTATTAATCACACCGTGAGCTATGGTTCATTGAGCACTTCCTATTGCTTCCACTAGATGTCCCCAGTCTTTACAAAGTGATTTGAGACTTCTACTGTGAAAACTGAATGAATGAGACGCAGTGGAACGTGGTCACACGGAGAGGGCCATCACCATTATGACGCAGGCGCCCCTGGTTACCCTCCCCTTTCGAAACGTTTTGAAACACAATGCAATCATCCTCCTTGAATCTTATTGGCTCTCTTGTTGAAAAACGCCCTGAAGATTTATGTTATACAACGTTTGACATGTTTGAACGAACCTAAATGGGAAAAAAATGCATTTTCTCGAAATGGCTGTCCCGTGGCCGACGGAGCATTTGAATCAGCTTTCAGATGCGCTAACAAGAACAAGCTCTTGGAACATAAAGGAGTAATTTTTTCGAACGAAAATACATTTGTTGTGGACCTGGGATTTCTGGAAGTGCTTTCTGATGAAGACAACCAAAGGTAAGGGATTATTGACAATAGTATACAAGACTAGATGTGATATGCGATTGTTCCAAGATGGCGCTGACCTGTAACGTTAGCCTATTTTTCAGAGTATCGCATCCCCTTTCATCGCAAAGTATGATTACCCAGTAAAGTTAATTTTAAATCTGGCATTACAGGTGCTTTCAAGAGATATTCATCTATAAATCTTAGAATGACAATATTACATTTTAAAAATGTTTTCGAATAGTAATTTAGTAAATTGTAGCTCTGTTTCATCGGATGCATTTGAGGGAAAATAGTTAGTCAACGTTACGCACCGATGTAAAATGCTGTTTTTATATATATATATGAACTTTATCGAACAAAATAATGCATGTATTGTGTAACATGATGTTCTAGGTGTGTCATCTGATGAAGATTGTCAAAGGTTAGTGCTGCATTTAGCTGTTTTTTGGTTATTTGTGATGCATGTGGTTGGTCGGAAAATGGCTATGTGGCTACTTTTACGATATACTCCTCTAACATAATCTAATGTTTTGCTTTTGCTGTAAAGCCTTTTTGAAATCGGACAACGTGGTTCGATTCAGGAGAGGTGTCTCTATAAAATGATATAATTTGAAAAAAAAATTTAACCACCGTCCGCATACGGCCTCCGTCCGCATACGGCCTCCGTCCGCATACGGGACGGAGGCCGCACAGGGGTTAATATGTTAAGGGATGTGATTTATATGTTAAGTGGTGTGATCTATATGTTATACTGCTGCACCATCGAGAGCATCCTGACTGGTTGCATCACTCCCTGGTATGGCAACTGCTTGGCCCCCGACCGCAAGGCACTACAGAGGGCAATGCGTATGGCCCAGTACATCACTGGGGCCAAACTTCCTGCCATCCAGGACCTCTATACCAGGTGGTGTCAGAGGAAGGCCCTAAAATGTTCAAAGACTCCAGCCACCCTAGTCATAGACTGTTCTCTCTGCTACCACATGGCAAGCGGTAACGGAGTGCCAAGTCTAGGTCCAAAAGGCTTCTTAACAGCTTCTACCCCCAAGCCAAAAGCCTCCTGAACATCTAATCAAATGGTTGCCCATACTATTTGCATCGCCCCCCCCCCCTCCCCCCTTTTACGCTGCTGCTTTTCTCTGATTATAATCCATGCATAGTCACTTTAACTCTACCTACATGTACATTACACCTCAATTACCTTGACTAACCAGTGCCCCCTCACATTGACTCTCTACCGGTACCCCGTGTATATAGCCTTGCTAATGTAATTTCACTGCTGCTCTTTAATTATTTGTTATTTTCTACTTAAAGCTTATTTTTCTTAAAACTGCATTGATGATTATGGGCTTATAAGTTAGCATTTCACTGTTATATTTGGGCATGTAACTGTTGAGGTAGGTTCCTTGTTCCTTGTCAATCATTGGCTTATTGTTGTTGCGGGGGTAAGTTCCATGTTCCTTGTCAATCATTGGCTTATTGGTGAATTGGCAATTGCACACAGCTAACAGCTAACAATGGAAACACATAATGTATGTTTCAGAGTAAGTTCTGCACCCCACCTAAAGGCACAGCTGATTATATACATTTGATCACTCCCTGGTGGTATAATCACCAACGTCAGTGTATGTGTGCAGCAGTAAACTGAGGTTACCTTATAAGGTAACCTAGTACAGTAGCTTCTCTGAATTCATTAGCATTGTCCACTGTCACACAAGATCAACATGTCAAAACCAGACAGTGGTTACTTCTCTTTATCTAGTTTCAGTCTGTCTCAGATCCAGCCTGCAGGTCACTCTCACAGCAGCCAGGGCTTAACCACAAAGACTAATATACATGCTATAGTATAGTGGCAGAGTTTTAGACACATAGCAACAGTATCTATTATAAGGCCTGCAGCAAAACATATGAATCTTAAAGTCCCCATAATACATAATGGGGAGGGTCTCTGTTTTTCCGTGTTAACGACTAGATGTACTTTACCATGAAAGGACATACAAGCAGTGATTAGTTCGATCGAGTGGAAAGTTTTCAGCTCGTGGTCCTTTTCTCTGAAACCCATGTTGTGTGACATGAAGGAGGATTGTCTAGCATCGAGGTAAACAGGTTTGGAAAATATTCAGCTTCTTTGATGTGGTCGTTGTAGATAGCAACACCTAAATAGCAGCACCTGGTCAAGTCAACCTGCTGCAACATCATCAAACACAACATGAAGAACCAAACACTAATGTTGATGTAACTGTTGACCTTTGAAAGAGAAGACACTTCTGACAGAGACCAATCATGAGACAGAGACCTATCATGAGACAGAGGCTTATTGTTGGCCTTTATACCTGTAACCTGCCAGTATTAATGTTTGATTTATCAAATGATGAATATCCAGTAATCATAACATTTAAATCTCAACATAATCTGTATGAGCTAATTGAGGTGTCACAAAATGTAGTATTTATCCACAAAACATCTTGGCAACAAATAGGACATAGAAAAAGTGAGAAACACACTCAGTGTGAAATGTGAGTTCATCATCAGGAGAATAGCTGCACCATGGCAACAGCATAAAGGAAGTAAGTCTGGGTTTCCTGTGTATTGAGTGTGTCTTCTCAGCCAATCAGTGACTAGCTCTTATATGAGTACTGGAATTCCAACATCATAATATCAGACTTATCAACATTAGTAGTGGTCAATGTATGTATATGTTTACATGTGTTTAGATATATATATGTATGTATATGTATGTATATATGTGTGTGTGTGTGTGGGGGGGGGGGGTATATGGGGGTGTGTCCATATGATTGTATATCATGCATAGTCCTTTTTGTGTTGTTGCTACTCTGATACTGTTACTGACAGACCCAGCTACTCTGATACTGTTACTGACAGTCCCAGCAACTCTGATACACTCAAAAAATTTAGAACTAGTAATATATATATTCCTTGGTTCACTCCAGACCTGTCTGCCCTTGACCAGCACAAAAACATCCTGTGGCATTCTGCATTAGCATCGAATAGTAATAACTCTGATACTGTTACTGACAGACCCAGCTACTCTGATACTGTTACTGACAGACCCAGCTACTCTGATACTGTTACTCTGACCCAGCTTTCCCTGTGGCTCAGTTGGTAGAGCAAATCTAATCAAATCAAATGTTTTTATATAGCCCTTCTTACATCAGCTGATATATCAAAGTGCTGTACAGAAAACCAGCCTAAAACCCCAAACAGCAAGCAATCCAGGTGTAGAAGCACGGTGGCTAGGAAAAACTCCCTAGAAAGGCCAAAACCTAGGAAGAAACCTAGAGAGGAACCAGGCTCTGAGGGGTGGCCAGTCCTCTTCTGGCTGTGCCGGGTGGAGATTATAACAGCACATGGCCAAGATGTTCAAATGTTCATAAATGACCAGCATGGTCAAATAATAATATTCACAGTTGTCGAGGGTGTAACAAGTCAGCACCTCAAGAGTAAATGTCAGTTGGCTTTTCATAGCCGATCATTGAGAGTATCTCTACCGCTCCTGCTGTCTCTAGAGAGTTAAAAACTGCAGGTCTGGGACAGATAGCACGTCCATTGAACAGGTCAGGGTTCCATAGCCGCAGGCAGAACAGTTGAAACTGGAGCAGCAGCACGGTCAGGTGGACTGGGGACAGCAAGGAGTCATCATGTCAGGTAGTCCTGAGACATGGTCCTAGGGCTCAGGTCCTCCGAGAGAGAGAAAGAGAGAAAGAGAGAATTAGAGAGCATACTTAAATTCACACAGGACACCAGATAAGACAGGAGAAATACTCCAGATATTACAGACTGACCCTAGCCCCCCGACACATAAACTACTGCAGCATAAATACTGGAGGCTGAGACAGGAGGGGGCCAAACAGGAAGGATATAACCCCACCCACTTTGCCAGAGCACAGCCCCCACACCACTAGAGGGACACTTCAACCACGAACTTACCATCCTGAGACAAGGCCGAGTATAGCCCACAAAGATCTCCGCCACGGCACAACCCAAGAGGGGGCGCCAACCCAGACAGGAAGACCAGGTCAGTGACTCAACCCACTCAAGTGACGCACCCCTCCTAGGGACGGCATGGAAGAACACCAATAAACCAGTGACTCAGCCCCTGTAATAGGGTTAGAGGCAGGGAATCCCAGTGGAGAGAGGGGAACCGGCCAGGCAGAGACAGCAAGGGCGGTTCGTTGCTCTAGAGCCTTTCCGTTCACCTTCACACTCCTGGGCCAGACTACACTCAATCATAGGACCCACTGAAGAGATGAGTCTTCAGTAAAGACTTAAAGGTTGAGACCGAGTCTGGATCTCTCACATGGGTAGGCAGACTATTCCATAAAAATGGAGCTCTATAGGAGAAAGCCCTGCCTCCAGCTGTTTGCTTAGAAATTCTAGGGACAATTAGGAGGCCTGCGTCTTGTGACCGTAGCGTACGTGTAGGTATGTACGGCAGGACCAAATCGGAAAGATAGGTAGGAGCAAGCCCATGTAATGCTTTGTAGGTTAGCAGTAAAACCTTGAAATCAGCCCTTGCCTTAACAGGAAGCCAGTGTAGGGAGGCTAACACTGGAGTAATATGATCACATTTTTTTGGTTCTAGTCAGGATTCTAGCAGCCGTATTTAGCACTAACTGAAGTTTATTTAGTCCTTTATCCGGGTAGCCAGAAAGTAGAGCATTGCAGTAGTCCAACCTAGAAGTAAAAAAAGCATGGATTAATTTTTCTGCATCATTAGTGGACAGTAAGTTTCTGATTTTTGCAATGTTACGTAGATGGAAAAAAGCTGCCCTTGAAACAGTCTTGATATGTTCTTCAAAAGAGAGATCAGGGTCCAGAGTAACGCCGAGGTCCTTCACAGTTTTATTTGAGACGACTGTACAACCATCAAGATTAATTGTCAGATTTAACAGAAGATCTCTTTGTTTCTCGGGACCTAGAACAAGCATCTCTGTTTTGTCCGAGTTTAAAAGTATAACATTTGCTGCCATCCACTTCCTTATGTCTGAAACACAGGCTTCTAGCGAGGGCAATTTTGGAGCTTCACCATGTTTCATTGAAATGTACAGCTGTGTGTCATCCGCATAGCAGTGAAATTTAACATTCTGTTTTCGAATGACATCCCCAAGAGGTAAAAAATATATATATATATATATATATATATATATATATATATATATATATATATATATATATATATAGTGAAAACAATAGTGGTCCTAAAACGGAACCTTGAGGAACACCAACATTTACAGTTGATTTGTCAGAGGACAAACCATTCACAGAGACAAACTGATATCTTTCCGACAGATAAGATCTAAACCAGGCCAGAACTTGTCCGTGTAGACCAATATGGGTTTCCAATCTCTCCAAAAGAATATGGTGATCGATGGTATCAAAGCAGCACTAAGATCTAGGAGCACGTGGACAGATGCAGAGCCTCGGTCTGACATCATTAAAAGGTCATTTACCACCTTCACAAGTGCAGTCTCAGTGCTATGATGGGGTCTAAAACGAGACTGAAGCGTTTCGTATACATTGTTTGTCTTCAGGAAGGCAGTGAGTTGCTGCGCAACAGCTTTTTCAAAACTTTTGAGAGGAATGGAAGATTCGATAGGTTTTTATATTTTCTGGGTCAAGGTTTGGCTTTTTCAAGAGAGGCTTTATTACTGCCACTTTTAGTGAGTGTAGTACACATCTGGTGGATAGAGAACCATTTATTATGTTCAACATAGGAGGGCCAAGCACAGGAAGCAGCTCTTTCAGTAGTTTAGTTGGAATAGGGTCCAGTATGCAGCTTGAAGGTTTACATTTACATTTTAGTCATTTAGCAGACGCTCTTATCCAGAGCAACTTACAGTAGTGAATGCATACATTTTTTTTTTTTGTACTGGCCCCCCGTGGGAATTGAACCTACAACCCTGGCGTTGCACACACCATGCTGGCATTGCAAACACCATGCTCTACCAACTGTGCCACAGGGAAGGCTATGATTATTTACATCATTGTGTCAAGAGATATAGTACTAAAACACTTTAGTATCTCCCTTCATCCTAGGTCCTGGCAGAGTTGTGCAGACTCAGGACAACGGAGTTTTGGAGGAATACGCAGATTTAAAGAGGAGTCCGTAATTTGCTTTCTAATGATCGTGATCTTTTCCTCAAAGAAGTTCATGAATTTATCACTTCTGAAGTGAAAGCCATCCTCTCTTGGGGAATGCTGCTTTTTAGTTAGCTTTGCGACAGTATCAAAAAGAAATTTTGGATTGTTCTTATTTTCCTCAATTAAGTTGGAAAAATAGGATGATCGATTAGCAGTGGGGGCTCTTCGATAGTGCACGGTACTGTCTTTCCAAGCTAATCGGAAGACTTCCAGTTTGGTGTGGCGCCATTTCCGTTACAATTTTCTGGAAGCTTGCTTCAGAGCTCGTGTATTTTCTGTATACCAGGGAGCTAGTTTCTTATGACATATGTTTTTAGTTTTTAGGGGAGCAACTGCATCTTGGGTATTGCGCAAATTTAAATTGAGTTCCTCAGTTAGGTGGTTAACTGGTTTTTGTCCTCTGATGTCCTTGGGTAGGCAGAGGGAGTCTGGAAGGGCATCAAGGAATCTTTGGGTTGTCTTAGAATTTATAGCACAACTTTTGATTCTCCTTGGTTGGGGTCTGAGCAGATTATTTGTTGCGATTGCAAACGTAATAAAATGGTGGTCCGATAGTCCAGAATTATGAGGAAAAACATTAAGATCCACAACATTTATTCCACAGGACAAAACTAGGTCCAGAGTATGACTGTGGCAGTGAGTAGGTCCAGAGACATGTTGGACAAAACCCACTGAGTCGATGATGGCTCCGAAAGCCTTTTGGAGTGTGTCTGTAGACTTTTCCATGTGAATATTAAAGTCACCAAAATTGTGAATATTATCTGCTATGACTACAATGTCCGATAGGAATTCAGGGAACTCAGTGAGGAACGCTGTATATGGCCCAGGAGGCCTGTAAACAGTAGCTATAAAAAGTGATTGAGTAGCTGCATAGATTTCATGACTAGAAGCTCAAAAGACGAAAACGTTGTTTTTTTTTGTAAATTGAAATTTGCTGTCGAAAATGTTAGCAACACCTCCGCCTTTGCGGGATGCACGGGGGATATGGTCACTAGTGTAACCAGGAGGTGAGGCCTCATTTAACACAGGAAATACATCAGGCTTAAGCCATGTTTCAGTCAGGCCAATCACATCAAGATTATGATCAGTGATTAGCTCATTGACTATAACTGCCTTGGAAGTGAGGGATCTAACATTAAGTAGTCCTATTTTGAGATGTGAGGTATCACGATCTCTTTCAATAATGGCAGGAATGGAGGAGGTCTTTATTCTAGTGAGATTGCTAAGGCGAACACCGCCATGTTTAGTTTTGCCCAACCTAGGTCAAGGCACAGACACGGTCTCAATGGACATGGTGTTTGCATGGTGTTTGCAACGCCAGCATGGTGTGTGCAATGCCAGGGTTGTGGGTTTGATTGCCACGGGGGGTAGTAGAAAAAATGCATGAAATGAAATGGATGAAATGTATGCATTCACTACTGTAAGTCGCTCTGGATAAGAGCGTCTGCTAAATGACTAAAATGTAAATGTAAATGACAGACCCCAGCTACTCTGATACTGTTACTGACAGACCCAGCTGCTCTGATACTGTTACTGACAGACCCAGCTACTCTGATACTGTTACTGACAGACCCAGCTACTCTGATACTGTTACTGACAGACCCAGCTACTCTGTTACTGACAGACCCAACTACTCTGATACTGTTACTGACAGACCCAGCTACTCTGATACTGTTACTGACAGACCCAGCTACTCTGATACTGTTACTGACAGACCCAGCTACTCTGATACTGTTACTGACAGACCCAGCTACTCTGATACTGCTCCTCAGACCTGAAACCCAGGCCCCCTTAACCCCTCCCCCACAGAGCAGCAGCACTAGCTGAGTAAACCATAACCACACACATAGGACTATACATGATATGCAAATGTATGGACACACTACCATATACCCACGTACATATATATAAACACATGTAAACATATACATACATTGACCACTACTAATGTTGATAAGTCTGATATTATGATGTTGGTATTACAGTACTCATATAAGAGCTAGTCACTGATTGGCTGAGAAGACACTCTCAGTACACAGGAAACCCACACTGGCGTCCTGTTGTTGTTGCCATGGTGCTGTCATTCAGCCTGAGGACGAGAGACCAAACATTGTTATTACAAGTTCGTTTGTCACATATATCTCTCCCCTTCACACATATTGACCAGAGTGTGGATGTTAATTGATTGTCCACTGTTCATTGATAAACACAGAGATCATTCATCAAAGGGTATCACAAGAACTGTTTAACACTGGGTATATTGCACATCTTCCAATGCATCTTGGGTATTGTAGTTTAACTGTATTAAAACAGAACATTTAATGTTCAGTTAAGCGTGCATGAGGTCAAACATGATGTCTACTGCCTGACTACAGGATTAAAGTTCTATAGTTCAACTGAGTCTCTCTATAAGTGTATTTTCTTTAAGGTTTAAAGGTCAACTCTATCATCAAAATGTGTGTTTGATTCTTCTTAGTGTCTACACGTCTCTTAAGGTGTTGCTATCTAAGGTGAACACCTAAAATAAGCTGAATATTTTCCATTGACGTCACGTTGGTTTGAAACCTGTTTACCTCGATGCTAGACCCTCCTCTTCCTGTCACAAGATGGGTTTCAGAGAAAAGGACCACGAACTGAAAACTTTCCACTCGAATGAACCAATCGCTGCTCGTATGTCCTTTCATGGTAATGTACAACAAGGCATGAACACAGAAATACGCAGCAAATACCTTGTTACTCAAAGACCCAGCTACACTCTGACAGTACCTTCAGAACATCAGACCACCAGATGGACAGGCTGTGTGTCACTATTTTTACTGTGCCTTATAGCTGGATGATAGATGATTTCTTGATGTGGTTTTATGGTTGACCAGATTCGTTATCTTGTTGTTGTGATACTGTGATGACTGTGGTAAAGACATGACGTTTATATTTTCAGGTGGGGAAGTTTATGATGTCAAACTGACATTCTGTGAATCATCCTAACACTGTTCCTCTGCTACCTGTAGGTGCTGTTTCCTCCAGTCAGTTCATCCTAACACTGTTCCTCTGCTACCTGTAGGTGCTGTTTCCTCCAGTCAGGATGGGATCTCTGCAGCAGAGGTGGAGCTGAGAGTCAGACCAGGAGACAATGTCACTCTCTACTGTGACTGTATCATAACTACTGGAGTATACATTATGTGGTATAGGAACTGTACTCACAAGTACCTGCCTCCTGTAGTTATTTCAACTAAGTTTTTAAGTTCCATCTCTCTCCCTGGATATCATGTGGTGTGGAACCCCTCTAACAACTCCTATGATCTACTGATTGAGAACATCACTGAATCTGACCTGGGACTCTACTACTGTGGGACTGTGGAGACTAACCTGGTGGAAGAATGAAAACCATTTATACGTAAAGAGTTGTACCACTATGGAAACATCACCACTAGGATTTCATTTGGAAAGAACAGTTATTATTCTGTCTTTATCTTCCTGCTGTATCTTTGGTATTGGTTTCTTTGAATGAGAGTTATGAAAATGTATCTTATTTTGAATCAACCCTCTGAGACTTATCTCAACTCATAAAATGTCTCCTCAAATTCATTTTTAAACAACCAAGAGTCATGATTAACAACAGATTATTGAGAAGACCTTGATTGTTTCTAAGAGAGTAGTTCTGTTTTTATTTCATCTTTATTTAACCAGGTAGGCTAGTTGAGAACAAGTTCTCATTTACAACTGCGACCTGGCCAAGATAAAGCATAGCAATACGACACATACAACAACACAGAGTTACACATGGAATAAACAAAACATACAGTCAAAAATACAATAGAACAAAAGAAAACAATGTTTATGTTTAATGTTTTGTCCAGAAACCAGTCCTCCCGAGCACTCCTCTTCCCCTCCACCTCCTGAAGACTGTGATGATGCCAGAACACCTGATGTCGACTGTGGGCTGTGTTGGATGTTGCTGTTCAGTCTGTGTCCTGTGTCTGCTCTCCTCCCTCCTCTCCTCCACTTGCGTCTACTCCTTCTACAAACAACAGGTGCACTGACTCTCTCAGTCAGGAATAACTTAATAACTCATTCATGTTTTAAGTCTGGGTACCTACGTTTTTAACCTTCTTTATTTAAAGCATTTTGACCACAATATGTAAACATCTACTAACTATTAACTGAAATGTCCTAGTTTAACCTGAAACTTGGTGTTTTAATGGTGATAACTCTTCCTCTGCAGCTCCAGCTGAGACTCCACCAGGGGAAGTGACAGCAGAGAGCAGACTACAGTCAAAATGGGTGTTGTAGTTTTATTATGGGTAGCCATCTTGATTTGTAGTCCATGTGTTAGATAACCCTGCCCTTTTCAAATAGTTTTTTTGATGCCGATTATAGTCATTAATAACAGTAGATTAATATATATATATATATATATATATAAGTTGTAAAATATTAATGTTCACATATCACTAATATTAAAATATAACATATAATCTCTCACTCTGTCTTTCTCTCGGCCTCTTTCTCTCTCTCTCTCTGTCTCTGTCTCAGTCTTGGCCTATTTCTCTGTCTGTCTATCTTTCTCTCTGACTCTCTCTATCTGTCTCTTAGGAAAAAGGACCTGTTTTATGCATTGTTGGATATCCGTCAGGAACAGAGGAGACCAAAGAAGAAGAAGAGAGTCCAGAACTCTGACTTCAGTACCTACTCAGCCATCAATACCAGCAGAGTGTGAGACCTATACCAGCCATCAATACCAGCAGAGTGTGACCTATACCAGCCATTAATACCAGCAGAGTGAGAGACCTATACCAGCCATCAATACCAGCAGAGTGTGAGACCTATACCAGTCATCAATACCAGCAGAGTGTGAGACCTATACCAGTCATCAATACCAGCAGAGTGTGAGACCTATACCAGTCATCAATACCAGCAGAGTGTGTCCTATACCAGTCATCAATACCAGCAGAGTGTGAGACCTATTCCATCCATCAATACCAGCAGAGTGAGACCTATACCAGCCATCAATACCAGCAGAGTGTTAGACCTATACCATCCATCAATACCAGCAGAGTGAGACCTATACCAGTCATCAATACCAGCAGAGTGTGAGACCTATACCAGCCGTCAATACCAGCAGAGTGTGAGACCTATACCATCCATCAATACCAGCAGAGTTTGAGACCTATACCAGTCATCAATACCAGCAGAGTGTGAGACCTATACCAGCCGTCAATATCAGCAGAGGGAGACCTATACCAGCCATCAATACCAGCAGAGTGTGAGACCTATACCATCCATCAATACCAGCAGAGAGTGAGACTTACACCATCTGTCAATACCAGCAGAGTGAGACCTATACCAGCCATCAATACCAGCAGAGTGTGAGACCTATACCAACATTGCTGGGAGGACAAGGTGTAACAACAGTAATTTTGATATTTTTTTGATTTTCTTAATTTTTAGGGTAAAATGTTGTGCATTTTAAAAACCCTTTCATGCAAATTGTTTATGTTTTAACTTTTGTCTGTAACCTTTTCATAATAATAACAATATTGATTTAGAAAATGTTTTGAAGCTCAGGGAATAATGTTTAAAAAGCTCTTGTTTTAGTTTGTAATTCTAGGTGTTAAAGTTCATTGTTTTCCATTTGTAAGTGTATTGATATGTCTTAATGAGTCTGAATAATTATTGATTCAGTTTAATTAGATATTATTTCATTATTTATTTGTCTCCCCCTAACTTCTCTTAGAGCACGAGGTCGTCGTATTTTGTTTGACAAATGCTTCAGCAAACCAATCAGAGCTATCTGGGGGTGTGAATTAGATGTGAAGGGGTGTGACTTACAGGTGAATAAGGTGTGGCTTAGAAATAAAGAGGGTGTGGCTTTAGAGGATGACAGAGATGCATATACAGAGCATGAAGGCTAAGGGGTGTGGTTTATATGTTAAGGGGTGTGGTTTATATGTTAAGGGGTTACCCTAGGATAGGGGGCGCCACAGCGCATTTTGAAAAAAATGTGTGCCCATTTTAAACGGCCTACTACTAAAACTCAGAAGCTAGGATATGCATATAATTAATTCTTGTGGATAGAAAACACCCTAAAGTTTCTAAAACTGTTTGAATGGTGTCTGTGAGTATAACAGAACTCATATGGCAGTCAAAACCCCGAGACAGATGGAAACAGGAAGTGGAATTCTGAATTGCGAACTCAACTTCATCACGTTGCCTATTAATCACACCGTGAGCTATGGTTCATGGAGCACTTCCTATTGCTTCCACTAGATGTCCCCAGTCTTTAAAAAGTGATTTGAGACTCCTACTGTGAAAACTGAATGAATGAGATGCAGTGGAACGTGGTCACACGGAGAGGGCCATCACCATTATGACGCCGACGCCCCTGGTTATCCTCCCCTTTCGAAACGTTTTGAAACACAATGCAATCATCCTCCTTGAATCTTATTGGCTCTCTTGTTGAAAAACGCCCTGAAGATTTATGTTATACAACGTTTGACATGTTTGAACAAACCTAAATGGGAAAAAAATGCATTTTCTCGAAATGGCTATCCCGTGGCCGACGGAGCATTTGGATCAGCTGTCAGACGCGCTAACAAGAACAAGCTCTTGGAACATAAAGGAGTAATTTTTTCGAACGAAAATACATTTGTTGTGGACCTGGGATGCCTGGAAGTGCTTTCTGATGAAGACAACCAAAGGTAAGGGATTATTGACAATTGTATACAAGACTAGATGTGATATTTGATTGTTCCAAGATGGCGCTGACCTGTAACGTTAGCCTATTTTTCAGAGTATCGCATCCCCTTTCATCGCAAAGTATGATTACCCAGTAAAGTTCATTTTAAATCTGGCATTACAGGTGCTTTCAAGAGATATTCATCTATAAATCTTAGAATGACAATATTACATTTTAAAAATGTTTTCGAATAGTAATTTAGTAAATTGTAGCTCTGTTTCATCGGATGCATTTCAGGGAAAATAGTTAGTCAAAGTTACGCACCGATGTAAATGCTGTTTTTATATATAAATATGAACTTTATCGAACAAAAGAATGCATGTATTGTGTAACATGATGTCCTAGGTGTGTTATCTGATGAAGATTGTCAAAGGTTAGTGCTGCATTTAGCTGTTTTTTGGATATTTGTGATGCATGTGGTTGGTCGGAAAATGGCTATGTGGCTACTTTTACGATATACTCCTCTAACATAATCTAATGTTTTGCTTTTGCTGTAAAGCCTTTTTTAAATCGGACAACGTGGTTCGATTCAGGAGAGGTGTCTCTATAAAATGATATAATTTGAGAAAAAAAAAAGAAAAAATGTTTTATTAAATTTTGTTATGCTAATGGCGATATGATTTTTCGCTGGATGTCCGTCCCGCATACGGGACGGAGGCCGCACAGGGGTTAATATGTTAACCTCTTAGGGCTAGGGGGCAGTATTTACACCACCGGATAAAAAACGTACCCGATTTAATCTGGTTACTATTCCTACCCATTAACTAGAATATGCATATACTTATTATATATGGATAGAAAACACCCTAAAGTTTCTAAAACTGTTTGAATGGTGTCTGTGAGTATAACAGAACTCATATGGCAGGCAAAAACCTGAGAGATTCCTTTACAGGAAGTGGCCTGTCTGACCATTTATTGGCTTTCTTTGACATCTCTTTCCAAAACAAAGGATCTCTGCGGTAACGTGACACTTCCCACGGGTCCAATAGGCTCTCAGAGCCCGGGAAAAAGCTGAATGTCGTCATTCCAGCCACAGGCTGAAACACATTATCGCCTTTGTCAAGTGGCCGATCAGGGGACAGTGGGCTTAGGCGCGTGCACTGCCTGCCCCGTCTTTCTGTTTTTTCCTCTGTTTACCGAAACGCAGATTCCCGGTTGGAATATTAGCGCTTTTTTACGAGATAAATTGCATAAAAATTGATTTTAAAGAGCGGTTGACATGCTTCGAAGTACGGTAATGGAATATTTAGAATTTTTTTGTCACGAATTGCGCCATGCTCGTAACCCTGATTTATCATTTCGGATAGTGTCTAGAACGCACGAACAAAACGCCGCTATTTGGATATAACGATGGATTATTTTGGACCAAAACAACATTTGTTATTGAAGTAGAAGTCCTGGGAGTGCATTCTGACGAAGAACACCAAAGGTAATAACAATTTTGTTATAGTAAATCTGATTTTGGTGAAGGCTAAACTTGCTGGGTGTCTAAATAGCTAGCCCGTGATGGCTGGGCTATGTACTTAGAATATTGCAAAATGTGCTTTCACCAAAAAGCTATTTTAAAATCGGACATATCGAGTGTATAGATGAGTTCTGTATCTATAATTCTTAAAATAATTGTTATGCTTTTTGTGAACGGAAGGGATACAATTCATCTGCTGTTAGTGTGTATGTATGTATGTGTGTATGTATGTGTGTAGTGTATCTATTGTTTGTGTGTCGATATGTCCGTAAGCGGGGAGTAAGCATAAAATGAACATCTTTTTGTATTGTACTTCAGAACGTTCTCTGAATAAACCGTACAAACCTTTTGCAGATGCTGAGTCTTTGCCTAATTATTATTAAGCTCTCTGGGCTAGGTGGCACCAAATCGTCCCACCTACGTAACAGCCAGTTGAATCCTGTGGCGCGATTTTTAAATACCTTAGAAATGCTATTACTTCAATTTCTCAAACATATGACTATTTTACAGCTATTTAAAGACAAGACTCTCGTTAATCTAACCACACTGTCCGATTTCAAAAAGGCTTTACAACGAAAGCAAAACATTAGATTATGTCAGCAGAGTACCCAGCCAGAAATAATCAGACACCCATTTTTCAAGCTAGCATATAATGTCACAAAAACCCAGAAGACAGCTAAATGCAGCACTAACCTTTGATGATCTTCATCAGATGACACACCTAGGACATTATGTTATACAATACATGCATGTTTTGTTCAATCAAGTTCATATTTATATCAAAAACCAGCTTTTTACATTAGCATGTGACGTTCAGAACTAGCATACCCCCCGCAAACTTCCGGCGAATTCACTAACAATTTATTAAATTACTCACGATAAACGTTCACAAAAAGCATAACAATTATTTTAAGAATTATAGATACAGAACTCCTTTATGCAATCGCGGTGTCCGATTTAAAAATAGCTTTTCGGTGAAAGCACATTTTGCAATATTCTGAGTAGATAGCCCGGCCATCATGGCTAGCTATTTTGACACCCACCAAGTTTAGCACTCACCAAACTCAGATTTACTATAAGAAAAATTGGATTACCTTTGCTGTTCTTCGTCAGAATGCACTCCCAGGACTTCTACTTCAACAACAAATGTTGGTTTGGTTTCAAATAATCCATAGTTATATCCAAATAGCGGCGTTTTGTTGTGCGTTCAAGACACTATCCGAAGGGTAACGAAGGGTGACGCGCCTGGCGCGTATCGTGACAAAAAATGTCAAAATATTCCATTACCGTACTTCGAAGCATGTCAAACGCTGTTTATAATCAATTTTTATGCGATTTTTCTCGTAAAAAAGCAATAATATTCCAACCGGGAGTAGTTGTTTTCATTCAAAGACTGAAAATGTAAACATGGAGTCGTCTCGTGCACGCGCGCACCAGTGTCATTGTTCTCAGATCGACCACTTACCAAATGCGCTACTGTTTTTTAGCCATGGCCTGCAAAGTCATCATTCAACGTTCTGGCGCCTTCTGAGAGCCTATGGGAGCATTAGAAAATGTCACATTACAGCAGAGATCCCCTGTTTTGAATAGAGATGGCAAAGAAGGCCAAGAAATTGTCAGACAGGGTACTTCCTGTACAGAATCTTCTCAGGTTTTGGCCTGCCATTTGAGTTCTGTTATACTCACAGACACCATTCAAACAGTTTTAGAAACTTTGGAGTGTTTTCTATCCAAAGCTAATAATTATATGCATATTGTAGTTTCTGGGCAGGAGTAATAATCAGTTTAAATCGGGTACGTTTTTTATCAGGCCGTGAAAATACTGCCCCCTATCCATAAGAAGTTAACCACTCAAACCTGAAGCCCCCCCCTTAACCCCTCAGACCTGAAGCCAAACCCCTCGTAACCCCTCAGTCCTCCCCTCAGACCTGAAGCCCCCTCTTAACCCCTCAGTCCTCCCCTCAGACCTGACGCCAAGGCCCTCTTAACCCCTTAGACCTGAAGACCCTCTTAACCCCTCAGTCCTGCCCTCGTCCTCCCCTCAGACCTGAAACCCAGGCACCTCTTAACCCCTGAGTCCTCCCCTCCGACCTGAAGCCCCTCTTAACCCTTTTGTCCTCCCCTCGGACCTGAAGCCCAGGCCCCCCTTAAGCCCTCAGTCCTCCCCTCAGACCTGAAACCAAGGCCCTCTTATGCCCTCAGTCCTCCCCTCAGATCTGAAACCCAGGCCCCCCTTAAGCCCTCAGTCCTCCCCTCAGACCTAAACACAAGGCCCTCTTAACCCCTTATACGTCCCCACAGACTTGAGGCCGAGAGCAGACTCAAGAAGCAGAATATACCATATACCCACATACATATTTATATATATGCACACATGTAAACACATGTAAACATATATATACATTGACCCATACTAATGTTGTTACGTCTGATATTATGATGCTGGTATTACAGATCTCATATAAGAGCTAGTCACTGATTGCCTGAGAAGACACACCTCATACAGGAAACCACACTGACTTCCTGTTGCCATGGTGCTGTCTGTCTGTCAGCCATTTGGCCTGAGGATGAGAGTACATCCAAGTTATAACAAGTTGTATATGTTTATTTCTCACATATGTTATTTACATGCTCACTATTCATTGATATCAACAGAGCAGCATCAACCAGGATAAAAAGAACTACAACAGCTTAACATGGTTATACCAACACATCACCTAGTGCATCTTGGGTATTGTAATAGCAGAGTGTTAATAGCAGAGTGCAGAGTGTTATGGTCTAATACTTAGTGTTTAGTCTCCATGTTATCAGAGTGTTATGGTCTAATACTTAGTGTTTAGTCTCCATGTTATCAGAGTGTTATGGTCTAATACTTAGTGTTTAGTCTCCATGTTATCAGAGTGTTATGGTCTAATACTTAGTGTTTAGTCTCCATGTTATCAGAGTGTTATGGTCTAATACTTAGTGTTTAGTCTCCATGTTATCAGAGTGTTATGGTCTAATACTTAGTGTTTAGTCTCCATGTTATCAGAGTGTTATGGTCTAATACTTAGTGTTTAGTCTCCATGTTATCAGTGTTATGGTTTAATACTTAGTGTTTAGTCTCCATGTTATCAGAGTATTATGGTCTAATACTTAGTGTTTAGTCTCCATGTTATCAGAGTGTTATGGTCTAATACTTAGTGTTTAGTCTCCATGTTATCAGAGTGTTATGGTCAACCACTGGACTGGGGTCAGTAGCGTCATCTGTGTGTCCCAGTTTAGAGACCTGTCTGACTGTCAGGTTACCTAAAACAATTCATAAATCAGGGGCAGGATTTGATTTATACATTTAACTGTATAAAAAAAGCAATACTCAATGTTCAAATAAGCAAACATGAGGTCAATCATGATGATCTAACTCAGTCATCAAAATCTGTGTTTGTTTCTTCATTGAGTGTTTATAGGTCTCTTAAGGTGTTGCTATTTAAGGAAAACACCTCAAAGCTGAATATTTTCCATTGACGTCACGTTGTTGTGAAACCTGTTTACCTCGATGCTAGACCTGTCACAACATGGGTTTTAGAGAAAAGGACCACGAGCTGAAAACTTTCCACTCGATCGAACCAATCGCTGCTCGCATGTCCTTTCATGGTAAAGTACATCTAGTCATGAACACGGAAATACGCAGCAAAACCTTGTTACTCAAAGACCCAGCTACTCTCTGACAGTCACCATCAGACCATCAGACCACCAGATGGACAGGCTGTGGGTCACTCTGATTGCATTCTTATGTGAGTAACTTTTTTGCTGAAGAATGCTGATTCCTTGATGTGGTTTTATGGTTGACTAGATGTGTTTTTGAGATAGTGTGATGACTGTGATGTTTGTTATATTTCTGCATGTAGAGAAGTTTATGATGAACCAAATGACAATGTGTACTTCATCCTAACATTGTTCCTTCCTCTGCTACCTATAGGTGCTGTTTTTTCCAGTCAGTTTATCCTAACACTGTTCCTCTGCTACATGTAGGTGCTGTTTCCTCCAGTCAGTTCATCCTAACACTGTTCCTCTGCTACCTGTAGGTGCTGTTTCCTCCAGTCAGTTCATCCTAACACTGTTCCTCTGTTACCTGAAGGTGCTGTTTCCTCCAGTCAGTTCATCCTAACACTGTTCCTCTGCTACCTGTAGGTGCTGTTTCCTCCAGTCAGTTCATCCTAACACTGTTCCTCTGCTACCTGTAGGTGCTGTTTCCTCCAGTCAGTTCATCCTAACACTGTTCCTCTGCTACCTGTAGGTGCTGTTTCCTCCAGTCAGTTCATCCTAACACTGTTCCTCTGCTACCTGTAGGTGCTGTTTCCTCCAGTCAGTAAATCCTAACACTGTTCCTCTGTTACCTGTAGGTGCTGTTTCCTCCAGTCAGTTCATCCTAACACTGTTCCTCTGCTACCTGTAGGTGCTGTTTCCTCCAGTCAAGATGGGATCTCGGTAGCAGAAGTGGAGCTGAGAGTCAGACCAGGAGACAACATCACTCTCTATAGTGACTGTAGAACAACAAATGAAATGTACACAGTCTGGTTCAGGAATTGCTCTCATGAGCACCAGCCTCCTCTTGTTATTACATATGTTATTACATATTATGAGAACATCACTGCATCTGACCTGGGACTCTACTACTGTGGTAATCTGACCTGGGACTCTACTACTGTGGTAATCTAACCTGGGACTCTACTACTGTGGTAATCTGACTTGGGACTCTACTACTGTGGTAATCTGACCTGGGACTCTACTACTGTGGTAATCTGACCTGGGACTCTACTACTGTGGTAATCTGACCTGGGACTCTACTACTGTGGTAATCTGACCTGGGACTCTACTACTGTGGGACTATAGAGAGTAATATGGAAAAAGAAAAACGTATTGAAAAGAAAAATGTCTACCACTATGGACATGTCATGAGAAGGCTTTCATTTGGTAAGACCAATGCATTATTCTATATTTATTTAATGGCTGTATATTTGGTTTTGGTATAGCATGTCTGGTTTCCTTGAATAAGAGGAGAATGAGCTCTATGATCGTAGTCCCGCATTTTTTCCTGTGTAACGGCTGTCTTCTGTGGAAATGGACCAAGGTGCAGCAGGTTGCGTGTTCATCATGATAATTTATTAAATAAACGTGAACACGGGAAAAACAATAAACAAAAGAGAACGACAGACCGACAGTTTTACAGGCTAAGTACTTACATACAGCAGTGCAAAATCAACTACCCACAAAACCAAGTGACAAACATACTCCTACATATATGACTCCCAATCAGGAACAACGATCCCCAGCTGTTCCTGATCAGGAGTCACAAGACCAACACAGAACACAAGACTGCCACGTCCTGACCCCAAAACTACAACAACAGCTCCATCTGCTGGTCAGGACGTGACAGTACCCCCCCCTCAAGGTGCAGACCCCGGAATGCACCTAACAACGAAAAAACACCAACAAACAAAATCCCCAACAAAACCCATAAACAATAACCCCTAAACAATAAGGGAGGGAAGGGAGGGTGGCTGCCGTCAACGACGGCACTGTGCTACACCCTCCCTCCCCAACCCACCTATCCTGGAGGTGGCTCCGGTGCAGGACGTGGACCCTGCTCCACCCTCGGCGTCGCCCACTTCGGTGGAGCCGATAGCTGCGCCAGGCAGACGGACCCCTCGAGCCGGGCCGGAGGACAGGAGGACCCCTCGGGCCGGGCCGGGGGACAGGAGGGCCCCTCGGGCCGGGCCGGGGAGCAGGAGGGCCCCTCGGGCCGGGCCGGGGAGCAGGAGGGCCCCTCGGGCCGGGCCGGAAGGCATGCGGGCCCCTCGGGCCGGGCCGGAAGGCATGCGGGCCCCTCGGGCCGGGCCGGAAGGCATGCGGGCCCCTCGGGCCGGGCCGGAAGGCATGCGGGCCACTCGGGCCGGGCCGGAAGGCATGCGGGCCACTCGGGCCGGGCCGGAAGGCATGCGGGCCACTCGGGCCGGGCCGGAAGGCATGCGGGCCACTCGGGCTGGGCCGGAAGGCATGCGGGCCACTCGGGCTGGGCCGGAAGGCATGCGGGCCACTCGGGCTGGACCGGAAGGCATGCGGGCCACTCGGGCTGGACCGAAGGGCAGGAGGACCCCTCGGGCTGATCCTGACAGGCCGGGCACCCTGGCAGATCAGGGCAGGCGGGCACCTCTGGCAGAACCGGGCAGTCCGGCCACTCTGGCAGAACAGGGCAGTCCGGCCACTCTGGCAGAACAGGGCAGTCCGGCCACTCTGGCAGAACAGGGCAGTCCGGCCACTCTGGCAGAACAGGGCAGTCCGGCCACTCTGGCAGAACAGGGCAGTCCGGCCACTCCGGCAGAACAGGGCAGTCCGGCCACTCCGGCAGAACAGGGCAGTCCGGCCACTCCGGCAGAACAGGGCAGTCCGGCCACTCCGGCAGAACAGGGCAGTCCGGCCACTCCGGCAGAACAGGGCAGTCCGGCCACTCCGGCAGAACAGGGCAGTCCGGCCACTCCGGCAGAACAGGGCAGTCCGGCCACTCCGGCAGAACAGGGCAGTCCGGCCACTCCGGCAGAACAGGGCAGTCCGGCCACTCCGGCAGTTCAGGGCAGTCCGGCCACTCCGGCAGTTCAGGGCAGTCCGGCCACTCCGGCAGTTCAGCGCAGTCCGGCCACTCCGGCAGTTCAGCGCAGTCCGGCCACTCCGGCAGTTCAGCGCAGTCCGGCCACTCCGGCAGTTCAGCGCAGTCCGGCCACTCCGGCGACTGTTGACTGGCGGGCAGCTCCGACGACTGTTGACTGGCGGGCAGCTCCGACGACTGTTGACTGGCGGGCAGCTCCGACGACTGTTGACTGGCGGGCAGCTCCGACGACTGTTGACTGGCGGGCAGCTCCGACGACTGTTGACTGGCGGGCAGCTCTGGTGACTGTTGACTCCTGATGTGTGGGGCAGGTATTGGACGTACCAGCCTGGAGACACGCACCTCCATGCTAGTGTGTCTAGCGGGAAACACCGGACCGAAAGGGCGCACTGGCGGTCTTGAGTGCAGGGTTGGCATCACCCCTTCCGGCTCGATGCTCCCCTTGCCCTGGCACCTGCGGGGCGCTGGTACTGGGCACACTGGGCTGTGCGTCCGTATAGGCGAGATGGTGCGCACCTCAGCGTAACATGACGCCCTCCACCTCGTACGCACCTCCCTGTAGTCACGGGTAGCTGGCTTACGGCTCTTCCCTGGCCTGGCCAAACTACCCGTGTGCCCCCCCCAAAAAAAATCTTGGGGCTGCCTCTCGGGTTCCCTTAGCTCCCTTAACTTGTCCGCCCAGAATTTTCTTTCGTCCTGCCAGGTCCATTCTTCCATTTCCTTCTCCTGTGGCTTCCTCCTCTTCTGCTGCTTGGTCCTTTGGTGGTGGGTAGTTCTGTAACGGCTGTCTTCTGTGGAAATGGACCAAGGTGCAGCAGGTTGCGTGTTCATCATGATAATTTATTAAATAAACGTGAACACGGGAAAAACAATAAACAAAAGAGAACGACAGACCGACAGTTTTACAGGCTAAGTACTTACATACAGCAGTGCAAAATCAACTACCCACAAAACCAAGTGACAAACATACTCCTACATATATGACTCCCAATCAGGAACAACGATCCCCAGCTGTTCCTGATCAGGAGTCACAAGACCAACACAGAACACAAGACTGCCACGTCCTGACCCCAAAACTACAACAACAGCTCCATCTGCTGGTCAGGATGTGACATCCTGTGTGTTTTGTTCAGATGCCGGAACATCTGACGTAGACTGTGGTCTGTGTTGGATGTTGCTGTTCAGTCTGTGTCCTGTGTCTGTTCTCCTTTCCTCCCTCCTTTCCTCCGTCTGTTTCTACTCCTTCTGCAGAACAACAGGTAAACTCATTCTCACCTTTTTAGTGAGGATTCCCTTTTTCACTTATTCATTTTTTATGTCTGGTTATTCCTAATGAGTCTTACTTATTATTATAAGAATTACCTATGTTTTTAACCTTTGTGTTTTTACCACAATAAGTAAACATCTACCAACTTTTAACTGATATGTCCTAGTTTGACCTAAAACTGTTGTTTAATGGTGATAACTCTTCTTCTGCAGCTCCAACTGAGACTCAGGGGAGGTGACGGCAGAGAGCAGACTACAGTCAAAGTGGGTGTTGTAGTTTTATTTTAAGAAGTCATCTTAATTTGTAGTCCATGCGTTTGGTAACCCTGCCTTATTGAAATAGTATTTTCAATGGTAGATAGACACATTAAAAACAGAAGATAAAAAGCAACAATACATAATGTCAAATCCTAATGTGTGATGATATATCATTAAAATTAACAGATTATTAATAATCTCTCTCTCTCACACTCAGTCACTCACTCACTTCAGTACCTACACAGCCAGAAGACCTATAGAAATGTAGCTGGTATGACGACAGTGTTGATATTTTTAAGTTAATTTTGAAATAATTTAATACCAGTGATATTTTTTACAACTTTTGTATGTAACCTTTTAATAATAATAACAATAGTGATTTAGAAAATGTTTTAAAGCTCAGCGAATAATGGTTAAATATCTCTTGTTATTGTAACGGTTGTTGCAAGGAGAGGACCAAGGTGCAGCATGGTAGGTGTTCATCATGTTTATTAGTTCTGAACACTGAATCAAAAACAAAGTGGAACAAAGCGCAACAACTCTGTCAGGTGAAAAACACAATACAGAAAACAACTACCCACAAAAATCCTGTGGGAAAAGGCTACCTAAGTATGGCTCCCAATCAGAGACAACAATAGACAGCTGTCCCTGATTGAGAACCATACCCAGCCAAAACAAAGAAATACACAAAACATAGAAAAAGGGACATAGAATGCCCCCCCTAGTCACACCCTGGCCTAACCAAAATAGAGAATAAAACCCTCTCTATGGTTTGTAATAGTAGTTGTGAAAGTTTATTGTATTTCATTTGTAGGTGTATTGATATGTGTTAATGAGGCTAAATAAATATTGATTCAGTTTAATTGATTTAATTTCATAATTTCTTTGTCTTCCTTTAACTTCTCTAGGGTAGGGGGCAGTATTTTGACGTCCGGATGAAAGGCATGCCAGTAGTAAACTGCCTGCTACTCAGACTCAGAATGTAGGATATGCATATAATAGTGGATTTGGATAGAAAACACTTTGAAGTTTCTAAAACTGTTTGAATGATGTCTGTGAGTATAACAGAACTCATATGGTAGGCAAAAACATGAGAAAAATCCAACCAGGAAGTGTGGAAATCTGAGGTTTGTAGTTTTTCAAGTGATTGCCAATACAGTATACAGTGACTTAGGGTTCATTTTGCACTTCCTACGGTTTCCACTAAATGTCAACAGTCTTTAGAACGTTGTTTCATGCTTCTACTGTGAATGGGGAGGGAATAAGAGCTCCTGGAAGTAGATGAGTGAAAAAATGACATGAGCTCAGAGGCGCGCACTCACGTGAGAGTTAGCTGTGTTCCTTTTCTTTTTTGAAGCCATTGGAATTGTCCGGTTGGAATATTACTGAAGATTTATGATTAAAACATCCTAAATATTGATACTATACATCGTTTGACATGTTTCTACCAACGTAAATATAACTTTTTTTGACTTTTCGTCGTGACATTTTGCGCGCGCTTCCTGCATTTGGAGTAGTGGACTAAACGCGTGAAAAAAATGAGATATTTGAACATAAATGATGGACTTTATCGAACAATACAAACATTTATTGTGGAACTGGGATACCTGGGAGTGCATTCTGATGAAGATCATCAAAGGTAAGTGAATATTTCTAACGTAATTTTTGTCATTTCTGTTGACTCCAAAATGGCGGGTATCTGTATGGCTTGTTTTGATATCTGAGTACTGATACTCAGATTATTGCAAAATTTGCTATCGCCGTAAAGCTTTTTTGAAATCTAAGAGAGCGGTTCCATTAACCTCTTACATCTAGACGTTCCGCTAGCGGAACACCTGCTCCAATATCCAATGATAGGCGTGGCGCGAATTACAAATTACTCAAAAATACAAAAACTTCAATTTTTCAAACATATGACTATTTCACAGCATTTTAAAGACAAGACTCTCCTTTATCTAACCACACTGTCCGATTTCAAAAAGGCTTTACAGCGAAAGCAAAACATTAGATTATGTCAGCAGAGTACCCAGCCAGAAATAATCAGACACCCATTTTTCAAGCTAGCATATAATGTCACAAAAACCCAGAAGACAGCTAAATGCAGCACTAACCTTTGATGATCTTCATCAGATGACACACCTAGGACATTATGTTATACAATACATGCATGTTTTGTTCAATCAAGTTCATATTTATATCAAAAAACTGCTTTTTACATTAGCATGTGACGTTCAGAACTAGCATACCCCCAGCAAACTTCCGGGGAATTTACTAACAATTTACTAAATTACTCACGATAAACGTTCACAAAAAGCATAACAATTATTTTAAGAATTATAGATACAGAACTCCTCTATGCACTCGATATGTCCGATTTTAAAATAGCTTTTTGGTGAAAGCACATTTTGCAATATTCTAAGTACATAGCCCAGCCATCACGGGCTAGCTATTTAGACACCTGGCAAGTTTAGCCTTCACCAAAATCAGATTTACTATTACAAAAATGTTATTACCTTTGTTGTCTTCGTCAGAATGCACTCCCAGGACTGCTACTTCAATAACAAATGTTGAGTTGGTCCCAAATAATCCATCGTTATATCCGAATAGCGGCGTTTTGTTCGTGCGTTCCAGAAACTATCCGAAATGGTATATCAGGGTCGCGCGCATGGCGCAATTCGTGACAAAAAAAATCGAAATATTCCATTACCGTACTTCGAAGCATGTCAACTGCTGTTTAAAATCCATTTTTATGCAATTTATCTCGTAAAAAAGTGATAATATTCTGACCGGGAATCTCGTTTTCGGCAAACAGAGGAAAAATCACAAAGACGGGGGCGGTCAGGGTATGCGCCTAAGCCCACAGTCCCTTGATCGGCCACTTGAGAAAGGCGATAATGTGTTTCAGCCTGGGGCTGGGATGACAACATTCTGTTTTTTCCCGGGCTCTGAGAGCCTATGGAAGACGTAGGAAGTGTCACGTTAGAGCAGAGATCCTTTGTAATTGAATGAGATGGCAAAGAAGTTCAAGAAATGGTCAGACAGGCCACTTCCTGTAAAGGAATCTCTCAGGTTTTGACCTGCCATTTGAGTTCTGTTATACTCACAGACACCATTCAAACAGTTTTAGAAACGTTGGAGTGTTTTCTATCCAAAGCCAATAATTATATGCATATTCTAGTTACTGGGCAGGAGTAGTAACCAGATTAAATCGGGAACGTTTTTTATCATGCCGTGAAAATACTGCCCCCTAGCCATAACAGGTTTTAATATGAGTAGCCTCATGTCCTGACTGGGGTTTCCGTTAACCGGTAATAGCTGGCTTTTGACCGATAAAACATTTGAAAAGCAAATAAATAAAATTGAATAACGGCCAATTGTCTCGGAGAAGAATAAAAAATCCCATTAAAAAATAATGCTTATTAGCCTCTTCATTGTAGCCTAGGTCTACTGGTTGTATGAATTTGGGATCTATCGTCCCACAACTGTCCCAGAGTCTGTTTGGAATAGGCTATTTATTTTCTCTGCAAGCTGACCAATAGAATAGGTCAACTTTCTACAATGGGGGAAACGCGTCTTGTTGGCTGAGGGAAAGTAAATGTCTTCAAAGTGCGCATCAGAATTAGGGAAGAAGGACCACACATTGTTGCATCCTTGACTTGCATGTTCTGTTGATATTAATTACCATAATATAAATATGATAGTCATTCTGAGCATCGTGGGTGGACACCCTAATCAGGTTACACACCCAATGCGTATGGGTCAGGTAAATTTACCAAATGTTCGGTAATTTCAAGTGTGGATGTCAAATGTCTGCAGCCTACAGTAGAGAGGAACAACGTCACTACACAGCTTACTGTGTATGGTTAATATAACCTATCATCTAGTCCCCTGGATACAGTTACTACCAACTACATGTTGTTTTAATATGAAGTTTAAAAAGCTTCAGAACATGTTTACTACGAGAGGAACATGGACTTTACTGGATGTTCACACATGAAACAAGGAACACATTTTTACCAATTAAAATCCAAGTGGTGACCTTTCCATAGTGGTAGACCTGAATATCCTCTTCATCATTCGTCTCCTTAGTCCCACCGTAGTAGAGTCCCAGGTCATGCCCCTTCGTTGGGAGGATGGTCAACAGTAGTAGACCAGCTTTACTCAACACACAGAGTTGCAAACAAATCTCTCCCTCGCCTTCCATTTGGCAAATTTGAACATAATTCTATCCTCCTGATTCCTGCTTACAAGCAAAACCTAAAGCAGGAAGCACGAGTGACTCGGTCAATAAAAAGTGGTCAGATGAAGCAGATGTTATTGAGCTACAGGACTGTTTTGCACAGACTGGAATATGTTCTGGGATTCTTACGATGGCATTGAGGAGTACATCACATCAGTCACTGGCTTCATCAATAAGTGCATCGATGGTGTCATCCCCACATTGACTGTACGCACATACCCCAGCCAGAAGCCATGGATTACAGGCAACATCCGCACTGAGCTGAAGGGTAGAGCTGACACTTTCAAGGACGGGACTCTAACCCTGACGCATATAATCAAATCAAATGAAATGTATTTATATAGCCCTTCTTACATCAGCTGATATCTCAAAGTGCTGTACAGAAACATATAAGACATCCCGCTATGCCCTCCGACAAACCATAAAAGAGCCAAAGCATCAATACAGGACTAAGATTGAGTCGTAATACACTGGCACCGATGCTCGTCAGATGTGTGTGTCTCCAGGTGTATCGAGGGGTTTCCTCCTGCCAGGGTTAAGGCTGTGTGTGTGTTCGGATTACCAGGAACTCTGAGCTTGTGCTGACCAACTCGCAAGTGTCTTCACTGACATGTTCAACCTGTCCCTGACTGAGACTGTAATACCAACATATTTCAAGCAGACCACCATAGTCCCTGTGCCCAAGAACACTAAGGTAACCTGCCTAAATGACTACCGACCCATAGCACTCACGCCTGTAGCCATGAAGGTCTTTGAAAGTATGGTCATGGCTCACATCAACACCATTATCCCAGAAACCCTAGACCCATTCCAAATGGCTAAGGACCCTGGGACTAAACACTTCCCTCTGCAACTGGATGCTGAACTTCCTGATGGGCAGACCCCAGGTGGTAATGGTAGGTAAAAACACATCTGCCACGCTGATCCACAACACGGGGGCCCCTCCTGTTCTCCCTGTGCACTCGTGTCTGGCCATGCAGTCATAACTCCAACACCATCATTACGTTTGCAGATGACACAACAGTGGAAGGCCTGATAACTGACAACGATTAGACAGCCTAAAAGGAAGAGGTCAGAGACCTGGCCGTGTGGTGCCAGGATAACAACCTCTCCCTTAAAGTTATCAAGCCAAAGGAGATTATTGTGGACTAAAGGAAAAGGAGGACCAAGCACGCCCCCATTATTTTTGAAGTGGCCAGAGTGGAGCAGGTTGAGAGCTTCAAGTTCCTTGGTGTCCACATCAACAACAAACTATCATGCTTCAAACACACCAAGACAGTCTCTGAAGAGGGAACGACAAAGCCTATTCCCCCCCAGGAGACTGAAATGATTTGGCATGGGTCTTCAGATCATCAAAAAAGTTATACTGTTGCACCATCGAGAACATCCTGACTGGTTGCATCACATCCTGGTATGGCAACTGTTTGGCCCCCGACCGCAAGGCACTACAGAGGGCAATGCGTATGGCCCAGTACATCACTGTGGCCAAACTTCCTGCCATCCAGGACCTGTATACCAGGTGGTGTCAGATGAAGGCCCTAAAATGTTCAAAGACTCCAGACACCCTAGTCATAGACTGTTCTCTCTGCTACCACATGGCACGCGGTAACGGAGCGCCAAGTCTAGGTCCGAAAGACTTCTTAACAGCTTCTACCCCCAAGCCAAAAGACTCCTGAACATCTAATCAAATGGCTTCCCATACTATTTGCATTGCCCCCCCTCCCCCTCCCCCTTTTTACGCTGCTGCTTCTCTCTGTTAATAATCTATGCATAGTCCCTTTAACTCTACCTACATGTACATTATACCTCAATTACCTTGACTAACCAGTGCCCCCTCACATTGACTCTCTACCGGTACCCCATGTACAGTATATAGCCTCGCTAATGTAATTTCACTGCTGCTCTTTTACTATTTGTTATTTTCTACTTAAAGCTTATTTTTCTTAAAACTGCATTGTTGATTATGGGCTTATAAGTAGGCATTTCACTGTTATATTTGGGCATGTGACTGTTGGGTTAGGTTCCTTGTTCCTTGTCGATCATTGACTTATTGTTGTTGCCGGGGTAGGTTCCTTGTTCCTTGTAAATCATTGGCTTATTGGTGAAATCAACAGTCTGACAATATCATCATTAAGTAAATTAATCAAACCTTTATTAATGCAATTGCAGACAGCTAACAGCTAACAATGGAAACACATAATGTATGTTTCAGAGTAAGTTCTGCACCCCACCTAAAGGCACAGCTGATTATATACATTTGATCACTGCCTGGTGGTATAATCACCAACGTCAGTGTATGTGTGCAGCAGTAAACTGAGGTTACCTTATAAAGTAACCTAGTACAGTAGCTTCTCTGAATTCATTAGCATTGTCCACTGTCACACAAGATCAACATGTCAAAACCAGACAGTGGTTACTTCTCTTTATCTAGTTTCAGTCTGACTCAGATGCAGCCTGCAGCTCACTCTCACAGCAGCCAGGGCTTAACCACAAAGACTAATATAGATGCTTGTTCAACATATAGTGGCAGAGTTTTAGACACATAGCAACAGTATCTATTATAAGGCCTGCAGCAAAACATATGAATCTTAAAGTCCCTTTAATACATAATGGGGAGGGTCTCTGTATTTCCGTGTTAACGACTAGATGTACTTTACCATACATTTTACATTTTTTAAAACATTTTAGTCATTTAGCAGACGCTCTTATCTAGAGCGACTTACAGTAGTGAATGCATACATTTCATACATTTTATTATTTTTTTCGTACTGGCCCCCATGGGAATCAAACCCACAACCCTGGCCTTGCAAACACCATTGCAAACACCATGCTCTACCAACTGAGCCACAGGGAGCTACTGCAATGCTCTACTTTCTGGCTACCCGGATGAAGCACTGATTTCAAGGTTTTACTTCTAACCTACAAGGCATTACATGGGCTTGCTCCTACCTATCTTTCCGATTCGGTCCGGCCGTACATACCTACACGTACGCTACGGTCACAAGACGCAGGCCTCCTAACTGTCCCTAGAATGTCTAAGCAAACAGCTGGAGGCAGGGCTTTCTCCTATAGAGCTCCATTTTTATGGAATGGTCTGCCTATCCATGTGAGAGACGCAGACTCGGTCTCGACCTTTAAGTCTATACTGAAGACTCATCTCTTCAGTAGGCCCTATGATTGAATGTAGTCTGGCCCAGTAGTGTGAAGGTAAACGGAAAGGCACTGCAGCAAAGAACCAACATGCTATCTCTGTCTGGCCGGTTCCCCTCTCTCCACTGGGATTCTCTGCCTCAAACCCTATTACAGGGGCTGAGTCACTGGCTTACTGGTGCTCTTCCATGCCGTCCCTGGGAGGGGTGCGTCACTCGAGTGGGTTGAGTGGGCTATGGAACCCTGACCTGTTCACCGGACATGCTACCTTATTCCAGACCTGCTGTTTCCAGCTCTCTAGAGATAGCACGAGCGGTAGAGATACTCTGAATGATCAGCTATGAAAAGCCAACTGACATTTACTCTTGAGATGCTGACCTGTTGCACCCTCTACAACCACTGTGATTATCATTATTTGACCCTGCTGGTCATCTATGAACATTTGAACATTTTGGCCATGTTCTGTTATAATCTCCACCCGGCACAGCCAGAAGAGGACTGGCCACCCCTCATAGCCTGGTTCCTCTCTAGGTTTCTTCCTAGGTTCTGGCCTTCCTAGGGAGTTTTTCCTAGCCACCGTGCTTATACACCTGCATTGCTTGCTGTTTGGGGTTTTAGGCTGGGTTTCTGTACAGCACTTTGTGACATCAGCTGATTTAAGAAGGGCTTTATAAATACATTTGATTGACTGATTGATGTACAGCAATTCAACACAAAACTGCTGCCGACATCTTTCTCAATGCTATCAGTCTCAAACACAGACTAAATCCTCGATCAAGTGAGCATATGATAGTTCCATCATTATATCGAAAGAGAGCCCTTACAACACACACTCTATTGAATTTAGACTCCAATATGTTGCATTAAACGTAACAGGCGTGTGGATCACTTCTATATTCTGCACAGCCAGATACGGCTTATCGCCCTTTCCAGTGGTTGACAAACTTTTTTTTTTTAAATGTAAGGAACTCAGTCCGGCTTTTAACTTACTCTTGAAAGTTGTAATAGTAGAATGCACAAATTGGGAAGTGCATCATCAGTTTTTTCTCGTCATGTCAGTCATTGCATACCTTTCCCCAATCCTGGAAGGGGGGCCTGAGTGAAAAAGTTTGGGAACACTTGACCCATTGTACAACATCAGGTCTTACCAACACAAGCCCCAGGATCTCTTTACACCATGATCACTCACTTTTCAAAACAAATGCCAGATGCACACAGAGGACATGTCTCAACTTTTCATTGAGAGGATTTTAGCATCTCAATTTTGTCTTTTCTTTAATGAAATTCCTGTACGGTTAAAATGTGTTTTGTACAGGAATCCTTATAGAATCCATTATGTTATTTTTCTTCTCATGTTTTCTTAATATAGTGTTATCCTGTTAGGTTGGCTCTGCATTCATAAACAAAATGTAATTGTTTGCTGTATATGTCATTGTTGAGTATTCAATCTTGTTCAAAGTAAATAGCCTACTTCCTGACCTTAAATAGAAACATTTTATAGAGAAGCCTAGACTTAACTATATCATTTTAATACCAACAACCATGACATGACTGTGCTAAGCACAGAAAGAAAAGTTAGACGTATAGAATGTGGGATTAGGGACATGATTGCAGTGGCGACCCGTCATTCAGGGCAGCTGAGGCTAAACCCCACCTGTTCTGAGACACCTGTTTAGCAAAAAAAAATATATATATACAGTACCAGTCAAAAGTTTGGACACACCTCATCATTCAAGGGTTCTTCCCCACTCTCTACTATTTTCTACAATGCAGAACAACAGTGAAGACATCCAAACCATGAAACAACACATATGGAATCATGCTGCAACCCAAAAAGTGCTAAACAAATCAATATATATATATATTTTAGATTCTTCAAAGGAGCCACCCCCCGCCTTGACGACAGCCCCCCACACTCTTGGCATTCTCCCAACCAGCCCCATGAGGAATGCTTTTCCAACGCATATGCTGAGCACTTGTTGTCTACTTTTCCTTCACTCCGCGGTCCAACTCATCCAAAACCATCTCAATTGGGTTGAGTTCGGGTGATTGGGGAGGCCAGGTCATCTTATGCAGCACTCCATCACTCTCCTTAAGGGTTAAATAACCCTTAAACAGCCTGGAAGTGTGTTTTGGGTCATTGTACTGTTGAAAAACAAGTGATAGTCCCACTAAGCGCAAACCAGATTGGATGGCGTATCGCTGAAGAATGCTGTGGTAGCCATGCTGTTGTCCTTAAGCCATTTTACCACAACTTTGGAAGTATGCTTGGGGTAATTGTCCATTTGGAGGACCCATTTGCGACCAAGCTTTAACTTCCTGACTGATGTCTTGAGATGTTGCTTCAATATATCCACATAATTTTCCTACCTCATGATGCCATCTATTTTGTGATGTGCACCAGTCCCTTCTGCAGCAAAGCACCCACACAACATGATGCTGCCACCCCCGTGCTTCACGGTTGGGATTGTGTTCTTCGGCTTGCAAGCAGTTTTATTTTTGTTTCATCAGACCAGAGGACATTTCTCCAAAAAATACGATATTTGTCCCCAGGTGCAGTTGCAAACCGTAGTCTGGCTTTTTATGTTTTTAAATAGCCCTTACACAGCCTGGAGGTGTGTTGGGTCATTGTCCTGTTGAATAACAAATGATAGTCCCACTAAGTGCAAACCAGATGGGATGGCGTGTCGCTGCAGAATGCTGTGGTAGCCATGCTTGTTAAGTGTGCCTTGAATTCTAAATAAATCACAGACAGTGTCACGAGCAAAGCACCCCACACCATCACACCTCCTCCTCCATGTTTCACGGTGGGAACCACACATGCAGAGATCATCCGTCCACCTACTCTGCGTCTCACAAAGACATGGCGGTTGGAACCAAAAATTTCACATTTTGACTCATCAAACCAAAAGACAGATTTCCACCGGTCTAAGTTCCATTGCACGTGTTTCTTGGCCCAAGCAAGTCTCTTCTTCTTATTGGTGTCCTTTGGTAGTGGTTTCTTTGCAGCAATTCGACCATGAAGGCCTGATTCACACAATCTCCTCTGAACAGTTGATGTTGAAATGTGTCTGTTACTTGAACTCTGTGAAGCATTTATTTGGGCTGCAATCTGAGGTGCAGTTAATTGCCGATTTCTGAGGCTGGTAACTCTAAAGAAAGTATCCTCTGCAGCAGAGGTAATTCTGGGTCTTTCTTTCCTGTGGCGGTCCTCATGAGAGCCAGTTTCATCATAGCGAATGATGGTTTTTGCGACTGCACTTGAAGAAACTTCTTGACATTTTCCGGATTGACTGACCTTCATGTCTTAAAGTAATTATGGACTGTTGTTTCTCTTTGCTTATTTAAGCTGTTCTTGCCATAATATGGACTTGGTCTTTTACCAACTGTACCTTGTCACAACACAACTGATTGGCTGAAACGCATTAAGAAGGAAATAAATTCCACCAATTACCATTTAAAAAGGCACACCTGCTAATTGAAATGCATTCCAGGTGACTACTTCATGAAGCTGGTTGAGAGAATGCCAAGAGTGTGCAAAGCGGTCCTCAAGGCAAAGGGCGGCTACCCCGAAGAATCCCAAACATAAAACACACTTAGAATTGTTAAACACGCCTCTGAAAGGACATACAAGCAGCGATTGGTTCGATCGAGTGGAAAGTTTTCAGCTCGTGGTCCTTTTCTCTGAAACCCATGTTGTGACATGAAGGAGGATTGTCTAGCATCGAGGTAAACCGGTTTGGAAAATATTCAGCTTCTTTTATGTGGTCGTTGTAGATAACAACACCTAACTAGCAGCACCTGGTCAAGTCAACCTGCTGCAACATCATCAAACACAACATGAAGAACCAAACACTAATGTTGATGTAGCTGTTGACCCTTGAAAGAGAAGACACTTCTGACAGAGTCCTATCATGAGACAGAGGCTTATTGTTGGCCTCTATAGCTGTAGCCTGCTGTATTAATGTTTGATTTATCAAATTATGAACATCCAGTAATCATAACGTTTAAATCTCAACATAATATGTATGAGCTAATTGAGGCATCCCAAAATGTAGTATTTATCCACAAAACATCTTGGCAACAAATAGGACATAGAAAAAGTGAGAAACGCCCTCAGTGTGAAATGTGAGTTCATCATCAGGAGAATAGCTGCACCATGGCAACAGAAACAGGAAGTAAGTGTTGGTTTCCAATGTGGTGAGTGTGTCTTCTCAGACAATCATGACTAGTTCTTAAATGAGTACTGGAATTCCAACACCATAATATCAGACTGATCAACATTAGTAGTGGTCAATGTATGTACATGTTTAAATGTGTTTATATGTATATATATATATAAGGACTATGCATGATATACAATCATATGGACACACCCCCATATACCCAACTCACACACACACACACACATACACACAAATATATATATGTATATACACACATACATATATGTATGTATGTGTGATACTGTTAAAGGTGTCTCCATATGATTGTATATCATGCATAGTCCTTTTTGTGTTGTTGCTACTCTGATACTGTTACTGACAGACCCAGCTACTCTGATACTGTTACTGACAGACCCAGCTACTCTGATACTGTTACTAACAGACCCAGCTACTCTGATACTGTTACTGACAGACCCAGATAATCTGATACTGTTACTGACAGATCCAGCTACTCTGATACTGTTACTAACAGACCCAGCTACTCTGATATTGTTACTGACAGACCCAGATAATCTGATACTGTTACTGACAGACCCTGCTACTCTGATACTGTTACTGACAGACCCAGCTACTCTGACACTGTTACTGACAGACCCAGCTACTCTGACACTGTTACTGACAGACCCAGCTACTCTGAAACTGTTACTGACAGACCCTGCTACTCTGATACTGTTACTGACAGACCCTGCTACTCTGATACTGTTACTGACAGACCCAGCTACTCTGACACTGTTACTGACAGACCCAGCTACTCTGATACTGTTACTGACAGACCCAGATAATCTGACACTGTTACTGACATACCCAGCTACTCTGATACTGTTACTGACAGACCCTGCTACTCTGATACTGCTACTGACAGACCCAGCTACTCTGATACTGTTACTGACAGACCCAGCTACTCTAATACTGTTACTGACAGACCCAGCTACTCTGAAACTGTTACTGACAGACCCAGCTACTCTGACACTGTTACTGACAGACCCAGCTACTCTGATACTGTTACTGACAGACCCAGCTACTCTGATACTGTTACTGACAGACCCAGCTACTCTGATACTGTTACTGACAGACCCAGCTACTCTGATAGTGTTACTGACAGACCCAGCTACTCTGATAGTGTTACTGACTGACCCAGCTACTCTGATACTGTTACTAACAGACCCAGCTACTCTGATACTGTTACTGACAGACCCAGCTACTCTGATACTGTTACTGACAGACCCAGCTACTCTGATAGTGTTACTGACTGACCCAGCTACTCTGATACTGTTACTAACAGACCCAGCTACTCTGATACTGTTACTGACAGACCCAGATAGTCTGACACTGTTACTGACAGACCCAGCTACTCTGATAGTGTTACTGACTGACCCAGCTACTTTGATACTGTTACTAACAGACCCAGCTACTCTGATACTGTTACTGACAGACCGAGCTACTCTGATACTGTTACTGACAGACCCAGCTACTCTGATAGTGTTATTGACTGACCCAGCTACTCTGATACTGTTACTAACAGACCCAGATAATCTGATACTGTTACTGACAGACCCTGCTACTCTGATACTGTTACTGACAGACCCAGATACTCTGATACTGTTACTGACAGACCCAGCTACTCTGACACCGTTACTGACAGACCCAGCTACTCTGATACTGTTACTGACAGACCCAGCTACTCTGATACTGTTACTGACAGACCCAGCTACTCTGATACTGTTACTGACAGACCCAGCTACACTGACACTTTTACTGACAGACCCAGCTACTCTGATACTGTTACTGACAGACCCAACTACTCTGACACTACTCCTCAGACCTGAAACCCAGGCCCCACTTAACCTCTCCCCTACAGAGCAGCAGCACTAGCTGAGTAAACCACAACCACACACATAGTGATATATGAACCCACACATATGTTTTCACAAATGTGAACAGATCTACACACATGTAAACACATGTAAACATATACATACATTGACCACTACTGATGTTGATAAGGCTGATATTATGATGTTGGTGTTACAGTACTCATATAAGAGCTAGTCACTGATTGGCCAAGAGGACACACTCAGTACACAGGAATACCACACTGACTTCCTGTTGTTGTTTTCATGGTGCTGTCATTCAGCCTGAGGAAGAGAGTCCAAACATTGTTATTACAAGTTCATTTGTCACATATATCTCTCCCCTTCACACATATTGACTAGAGTGTGGATGTTAACTGATTGGCCACTATTCATTGATAAACACAGACATCATTCATCAGATGGGATAAAAACAACTGTTTAACACTGGGTATATAGCACATCCTCCAATGCATCTTGGGTATTGAAGTTTACTATTATCACCACCATAGTTTAGTGTTCCAAATAAAAAGGTCAACCATCAAAAATAACACTATCTCTATTCACTAATTAAAAGTCAGTTTTAAAACTCACTAGTTGAATGCTATATATTCATGAATGCTAATTGGCTATATATGAGACAATATACCACAGGTACAATGCAAACAACTTATTTACTGTTCTAATTATGTTGGTAACCTGTTTATAATAGCAATATGGCACCTTGGGTGGTTGTGGTATATGGCCAATATATCAAAGCTAATGGCTGTATCCAGGAATTCTGTGTTAAAGGTCTAAAGGTCTACTTTAGGTCTAACATTAGACCTACTTCCTGACTACAGGTATAAAGGTCTACTTTAGGTCTAACATTAGACCTACTTCCTGACTACAGGTATAAAGGTCTACTTTAGGTCTAACATTAGACCTACTTCCTGACTACAGGTATGAAGGTCTACTTTAGGTCTAACATTAGGACTACTTCCTGACTACAGATATAAAGGTCTACTTTAGGTCTAACATTAGGGCTACTGCCTGATTACAGTTATAAAGGATTATAGGTCTATTAGCCTATTTTTAGCCTCTGTATAAGTGTATTTTCTGGTTTAAAGGTTAACTCAGTCATCAAAATGTGTGTTTGTTTCTTCGTAATGTCTACAGGTCTCTTAAGGTGTTGCTATCTAAGGTGAACACCTCAAAGAAGCTGAATAATTTCCATTAAATTCACATTATTGTGAAACCTGTTTACCTCGATGCTAGACCCCCCCCCTTCATGTCACACGAAAAGGTTTTCAGGGAAAAGGACCACAGGCTGAAAACTTTCCACTCGATCGAACCAATCGCTGCTCGTATGTCCTTTCATGGTAAAGTACATCTAATCATGAACACAGAAATACACAGCAAAGACCTTTTTACTCAAAGACCCAGCTACTCTCTGACAGTCACCATCAGACCATCAGACCACCAGATGGACAAGTTGTGTCTCACCCTGATTGCATTCTTACGTGTGTAACTTTTTTACTGGGCCTTATAGCTGGATGATAGATGATTTCTTGATGTGGTTTTATGGTTGACCAGATTTGTTAACTTATTATTGTGATATTGTGATGACTGTGGTAAAGACATCACGTTTATATTTTCATGTGGAGAAGTTTATGATGTTCTGTGATTCATCCTAACACTGTTCCTCTGCTACCTGTTGGTGCTGTTTCCTCCAGTCAGTTCATCCTAACACTGTTCCTCTGCTACCTGTTGGTGCTGTTTCCTCCAGTCAGTTCATCCTAACACTGTTCCTCTGCTACCTGGAGGTGCTGTTTCCTCCAGTCAGTTCATCCTAACACTGTTCCTCTGTTACCTGTAGGTGCTGTTTCCTCCAGTCAGTTCATCCTAACACTGTTCCTCTGCTACCTGTAGGTGCTGTTTCCTCCAGTCAGTTCATCCTAACACTGTTCCTCTGCTACCTGTAGGCGCTGTTTCCTCCAGTCAGGATGGGATCTCTGCAGCAGAGGTGGAGCTGAGAGTCAGACCAGGAGACAACATCACTCTCTACTGTGACTGTAACATAACTACTGGAGTATACATTATGTGGTATAGGAACTGTTCTCACAAGTACCTGCCTCCTGTAGTTATTTCAACTACGTTTTTAAGTTCCATCTCTCTCCCTGGATATAATGTGGTGTGGAACCCCTCTAACAACTCCTATGATCTACTGATTGAGAACATCACTGAATCTGACCTGGGACTCTACTACTGTGGGACTGTGGAGACTAACCTGGTGGGAGAAGGAAAACAAATTAAACAGAAAGAGTTGTACCACTATGGAAACATCAGCACTAGGATTTCACTTGGTAAGAACAGTTATAATTCTGTCTTTATCTTCTGGCTATATATTTAGTATTATTAATTTTGTATTAGTCTTGGTGTGTCTGGTTTCCATGAATGAGAGGAGGTTGAGTTATTCTACCTTTATTTCAACAAGGAACACAGACTGAGACCAAGGTCTCTTTTACAGCTGGGCTCTGCGTATACATGTTTACACATACAGTTTAGGTACAATGATTAAGATACTACACAAGACAAACAAAATCATCACAGATGGTACAGCAACAGATTGTTACATTTACACATAGGTTATTCCCCTAACAGCACAAGAGCTTGCATTACCCGAAACAGTTACAAGCAATACAAAAATAAAAATCCTCCAATAAATATTTAAAATGGGCAAGGGGGACAAGAGTCTCAAGTTTAAGTTTAGTCTGCAGGCTATTCCATAGGCAAGGAGCGTAACAGGAAAAGGCAGACATACCCAACTCTGTGGAAATCACATGGGCCTCAAGTGTAATCCATGCTTGAGGTCTGGTTTTAGGAATTCTAATTCTAATATTGATGAGTGATGATAAATAAGAAGGTAGTTTATTCAGAGGTGCTTTATAGACAAACACGAGAGCATGTTGTTCTCGTCTCACGGACAGCGAAGTCCAACCCACATGTTGATATAAAACACAGTGGTGAGTTCTAGTTCTGTAGCTAGCACCTGTAATAAACCTAAGTGTGCAATGTTACATCTAGACGTTCCGCTAGCGGAACACCTGCTCCAATATCCAATGATAGGCGTGGTGCGAATTACAAATTCCTCCAAAATACAAAAACTTCAATTTTTCAAACATGTGACTATTTCACAGCATTTTAAGACAAGACTCTCCATTATCTAACCACACTGTCCAATTTCAAAAAGGCTTTACAGCGAAAGCAAAACATTAGATTATGTCAGCAGAGTACCAAGCCAGAAATAATCAGACACCCATTTTTCAAGCTAGCATATAATGTCACAAAAACCCAGAAGACAGCTAAATGCAGCACTAACCTTTGATGATCTTCATCAGATGACAACCCTAGGACATTATGTTATACAATACATGCATGTTTTGTTCAATCAAGTTCATATTTATATCAAAAAACAGCTTTTTACATTAGCATGTGACGTTCAGAACTAGCATACCCCCCGCAAACTTCCGGGGAATTTGCTAACAATTTACTAAATTACTCACGATAAACGTTCACAAAAAACATAACAATTATTTTAAGAATTATAGATACAGAACTCCTCTATGCACTCGATATGTCCGATTTTAAAATAGCTTTTTGGTGAAAGCACATTTTGCAATATTCTAAGTACATAGCCCAGCCATCACGGGCTAGCTATTTAGACACCCGGCAAGTTTAGCACTCACCAATATCAGATTTACTATTATAAAAGTTTTATTACGTTTTGTTGTCTTCGTCAGAATGCACTCCCAGGACTGCTACTTCAATAACAAATGTTGGTTTGGTCCAAAATAATCCATCATTATATCCGAATAGCGGCGTTTTGTTCGTGCGTCCCAGACACTATCCGAATGGTAAAGAAGGGTCGTGCGCATGGCGCAATTCGTGACAAAAAAAATCTAAATATTTCATTACCGTACTTCGAAGCATGTCAACCGCTGTTTAAAATCAATTTTTATGCCATTTTTCTCGTAAAAAAAGCGATAATATTCCGACCGGGAATGTCCATTTAGCTAAACAGAGGAAAGAAAAGAAAGCTTTCGGTCGACGCGGGCACGAGCCTGAGTCTCACAGTACTGTAACCAGCCACTACCCAAACGCGCTACTTTGTTTCAGCCAGAGCCTGCAAAGCCACGATTCAGCGTTTTGCCGCCTTCTGAGAACCTATGGCAGCCGTAGGAAGTGTCACGGGACAGCTAAGATCCTCACTCTTCAATAAACAGAGACAAGAAGAACGACACCTTGTCAGACAGGCCACTTCCTGCATGAAATCTTCTCAGGTTTTTGCCTGCCATATGAGTTCTGTTATACTCACAGACACCATTCAAACAGTTTTAGAAACTTTAGGGTGTTTTCTATCCAAAGCCAATAATTATATGCATATTCTAGTTACTGGGCAGGAGTAGTAACCAGATTAAATCGGGTACGTTTTTTATCCAGCCGTGAAAATACTGCCCCATAGCCATAACAGGATAAGTAGCATCCAGCGATTTAAGTGTTGATGCCGTAGCATGTAGATAATATCCCCATAATCTATAAGAGACATAAAAGTAGCACACCTGTTTCTATAGAGGAAGCCTAGCTTGACTTTTAGCCGTTTTCAAAGTTCGTCAATATGCATTTTAAAAGACAGTTTATCGTCCAACCATATCCCTAACTATTTATATGCAGAGGCCTGATTAATTCAAGAACCATCTAAGCTTGAAAGTACAAGTTTATTTTAATCCAACTTTTTTAACCTTTCAAAAATCATAAAATGTGTTTTCTTTGCATTTAAAAAAAATGTTTCAGCTGTACAAAAGACACTTGTAGTATCTTAAAATCTGTCTCCAATAGTGATAATGCTTGGTCAGCCGTTGACGCGATAGAGCACATGACAGTGTCATCAGCATATAAATGAATTTGACCATTTCTTATCTCATCACCGATATTCTTTATGTAGAGAGTGAACAGTAATGGACCAAGTATAGAACCTTGTGGGACCCCTTTAACCAACTCCAATGGCTCCGACTGGATGCAGTCGACTCTAACAGCCTGACTTCTATCCTTTAGATAGTCATGAAACCAACGACAGGCATCCAATCCCAGTCCTATTGACGACAGCTCACCCAAAAGTATTGCATGGTCTACAGGGTCAAAAGCTTTAGATAAATCTATGAACAAGGCGGCACAGTACTTTCTATTATCCAGGGCATTAGAAATATAAGTTACAACACGTACAGTGGCCGTAATAGTACTGTGTTTAGGTCTGAACCAAGATTGATTACTAGAAAGACTATTCTTAACAGTTAAAAAGATTGTAAGGAACACCAAAGAAACTGTATCTTATTTTGAATCAATCACCAGAGGCTGATCTAAGGTCATAAAACACAGCCTCCAGTTCATCTGTAAACATTCAATCAGCAGTAGATCATCTAAGAGTGTACTTCTGTTTGTGTTTAATGTTTTGTCCAGACACCAGTCCTCCTGAGTCCTCCCCTCCTCCTGTAGACTGTGGTCTGTGTTGGATGTTGCTGTTCAGTCTGTGTCCTGTGTCTGCTCTCCTCTCTCCTCTCCTCCACCTGTGTCTACTCCTTCTGCAGAACAACAGGTAAACTAACTTCATTATTAACAGCAGTATGTGCGCTTTCACTCTTTATAACATGAACTCACTCATTCAGTTTGTTGATGTGATGGATTTTAATTGAATAACTAACTATTAAAGTAAGGAACATCCTATAGCCTAATCTTCAGTTATTGACTACATCAGAAATATACAAAATGTATTATTTTACTTAAGTCTGTACACACTCACTCTCACTTAATCTGTTTTACTATCAACTCAATCAATCATTCAACCAGTCAAACCTTCTTTCTAATACTCTGGTAAACTAATGTAGACCATGTTAAATTGACAAATCAATATCAGATGTGTTCTTTATTTGGTGTTTTAATGGTGATAACTCTTCCTCTGCAGCTGCAACTGAGACTCAGGTTCCTCTGAACAAGTCCACCACCAGGGGAAGTGAGAGAAGGGAGAAGGTATAGTCAGATTGAGGTTTGTAGTTCTTTGACTGGTGGCCATCTTGCTTTGTAGTCCATGTTATTTGTAACCCAGTACTATTCAAAGTTCGTAAAAACACGTCAAACAATGTTTATAATCAATCCTCAGGTTGTTTTTAGTCATAATTATCAATAACATTTCAACCGGACAACAGCTTCGTCAATATAAAAGGAAAACAAGAAAGGAGTGCCCTCGGTCTCGCGCATGAAAAACCTCTGGGACACTGCAGTGTCCACTCATTCAAAGTGGTCTTACTCCCTCATTTTTCAGAGTACAAGCCTGAAACAATTTCTAAAGACTGTTGACATCTAGTGGAAGCCATTGGAAGTGCAATTTGAGTCCTACGTCAATGGATACTGTAATGGCATTCAATAGAAAACTACAAACATAAAAAAATCCCACTTCCTGGATGGATTTTACTCAGGTTTTCATCAGTTCTGTTATACTCACAGACATTATTTTAACGTATGCATATCCTAGCTTCTGGGCCTGAGTAGCAGGCAGTTTACTTTGGGCATGCTTTTCATCCGGACGTTAAAATACTGCCCCCTACCCTAGTGAGGTTTTAGCATGTTGTGTGTTGTGTTGTTGTATTAAAACCAGGAGTTCATAAGGAGAGGAGGGGAGTCCAGAAAAGAAGCAGAGACCAGTCATTCTCCATGTCTGTAGTGAATTGAACTTCTCTACCAGAGACCAGTCATTCTCCTTGTCTGTAGTGAATTGAACTTCTCTATCAGAGACCAATCATTCTCCTTGTCTGTAGTGAATTGAACTTCTCTATCAGAGACCAGTCATTCTCCTTGTCTGTAGTGAATTGAACTTCTCTATCAGAGACCAGTCATGCTCCTTGTTTGTAATGAACTTCTCTTCCTCGTGTCCAACTAGATCAGCATCAAACTTTTGCCATTTGTTATTTGCCTTTCTTTTTTTTGTGCATAAAGATTTTTTTAACACAAAGTTTCTACTTTTATCTGAACTTTTTTGTCGCTTCTTTTACAATGTGATATTTTTTTACAATTTGAAAATGTATCCAACATCTTATTGTTATGCATTTTCTATTTTGTATGGACATAATGATCATGTCTGATTTATAGTTCAAATTGAGATAATGTCTGATTTATAGCCTGTGTGTATCTTTCGTAAAGTAGCAGGTGTATATTGTCTCCACCCCTCCAGAGATCTGTATATTGTGACAAGATGCTCATGTCTATGTCTCTAACAATGGGAGTTGTTGTCCTGTGTAGTGATATTCAGAACACCTCCAGAGATCTGTTTATAGTGACAAGATTCTCATGTCTATGTCTCTAACAATAGGAGTTGTTGTCCTGTGTAGTGATATTCAGAACACCTCCAGAGATCTGTATATAGTGACAAGATGCTCATGTCTATGTCTCTAACAATGGGAGTTGTTGTCCTGTGTAGTGATATTCAGAACATCTCCAGAGATCTGTATATAGTGACAAGATGCTCATGTCTATGTCTCTAACAATGGGAGTTGTTGTCCTGTGTAGTGATATTCAGAACACCTCCAGCTGCATTAGAAAGCTGTTATTGTGATATGAAGATGCAGAATTCTGCCTCCGTCTGTCCGTCTGTCTGTCTGTCTGTCTGTCTGGGGGAGAGGTCACTAAGGGTCAAGGTGCTGAGCTGGACCTCTGGGCTGAGCTGATGTCTGGTGTCACTGATGGAATCACTAATGATCAATAACTTCTTGACCACTGGGAAATAAAAAACTGGAGGGGAAATCTCACAAGACTGACAGCCTGTGAGTTTATTAAAAGCATTCAGTGATTACATGACAGTTTAGAGAGCAATATAACAATAATCTACTTCATAATCAATAATCAATATAACATTTATAATCAATAACATTATCTCTATATACTACTAACAACATCATAGCAATAATGTACATCATAATCAATATCATTACATTCATAATCAATCAATATCATAACATTTATAATCAATAATATAATTATCTCTATACTAATAACAACATAAGAATAATCTATATCATAATCAATATGATAACATTCATAATCAATAACATCATGAGGTAAACAACAGCAACAACAAAACAGACCACAACAACAAACCAAAATGACTTGAGAAAAAGATGACCCCTTTATTAAAACATGTTTCAAAATACAAAGAATGACCAGATGATTATAATAATACATGGACTAATAATGGAAACACTTCAAGATAAAGAATCTAAGAGACACTAAATAAGATGAAGAATCTAAGAGACACTAAATAAGATAAAGAATCTAAGAGACACTAAATAAGATAAAGAATCTAAGAGACAGTAAATAAGATAAAGAATCTAAGAGACACTAAATAAGATAAAGAATCTAAGAGACACTAAATAAGATAAAGAATCTAAGAGACACTAAATAAGATAAAGAATCTAAGAGACACTAAATAAGATAAAGAATCTAAGAGACACTAAATAAGACAAAGAATCTAAGAGACACTAAATAAGATAAAGAATCTAATAGACACTAAATAAGACAAAGAATCTAAGAGACACTAAATAAGATAAAGACAAAAATCTATAAATTCTGGAACACAAATCAAACGTATTTGAGCTACCCTCTTAAAATAATCAAAACCACATATTACCCAAAACCGCATGTTACCATGTTGGAGTCAGTCCTTTTAGATTTCTTCCAAGGTTGTAGAAAGATAAACTAATTCTGAACTTGTTATTAAAATTAGAACCACTTCAGGTTTGTCACAACATTTTAAACACCAGTCCATTGCTGACCATCGATTTAAAACACAAAACTGACCTAAGATCAGCATGTAGGGTCAGCTTCATTCTACTCCTACTCCGTCCCCTGGGCTGCTCTCTCCTCTCCCGGTCCAGCTTCAGCTCTGGAGCTCAGAGAGACCATCTCCATGGCATTGACATAAAGATCCATGCTGCTCACCCTGTTCACTGTCTTCTGCCTCCTGGTGGGCTAGGGAGTCACAGCACCAACAGTCAGACAATTACTGGTAATGTCTCTCTCTCTCTCTCTCGCTCTCTTGCTCTCTCGCTCTAAAAGATACAAAACTGGTTGATCACATAAAATAAAGTGAATGATACAGACCAATTCATTACCATACCATCAGATACAGACCAATTATCTACCATACCAATAGATACAGACCAATTCTCTACCATACCATCAGATACAGACCAATTCTCTACAATACCAACAGATACAGACCAATTCTCTACCATACCATCAGATACAGACCATACCAATAGATACAGACCAATTATGTACCATACCAAAAGACACAGACCAATTCTCTACCACACCATCAGATACAGACCAATTCTCTACCACACCATCAGATACAGACCAATTCTTTACCATACCAAGATACACAGACCAATTCTCTACGATACCAACAGATACAGACCATTTCTCTACCATACGAACAGATTCAGACCAATGTTATTGTTATTGTGAAGAGGAGACGTCTAGGAGCAACATAGAGCATAAAAATCGTCTCACTACCAATTTCCAAACGGCCTCTGGAAGCAACGTCAGCACGTGAACTGTTCGTTGAGAGCTTCATGAAATGGGTTTTTATAGCCAAGCAGCAACACACAAGCCTAAGATCACCATGCACAACGCTAAGGGTCAGCTGGAGAGATGTAAAGCTCGCCTCCATTGGACTCTGGAGAAAACACGTTGTCTGGAGCGATGAAAACACTTTCTCTGGAGCGATGAAAACCAGTTCTCTGGAGCGATGAATCATACTTCAACATCCGGAAGACCAAGGAAAAATCTGGGTTTGGCAGATGCCAGGAGAACGCTACCTGCCACAATGAGTAGTGCCAACTGTAAAGTTTGGTGGGGGAGGAATAATGGTCTAGGCCCCTTAGTTCCAGTGAAGGGAAATCTTAATGCTACAGCATACATTGACATGCTAGACGATTCTGTGCTTCCAACTTTGTGGCAACAGTTTTGGGAAAGCCCCTTTCCTGTTTCAGCATGACAGTTCCCCCGTGCACAAAGCGAGGTCCATACAGAAGTGGTTTGTCAAGATTGGTGTGGAAGACCTTGACTGGCCTGCACAGAGTCCTGAGCTCAAATGCCGACTTCGAGTCAGGTCTAATCGCACAACATCAGTGCCCAACCTCACTAATGCTCTTGTTGCTGAATGGAAGCAAGTCCCTGCAGCAATGTTCCAAAATCTAGTGGAAAGCCTTCCCAGAAGAGTGGAGGCTGTTATAGCAGCAAAGGGGGACCAACTCTATATTAATGCCCATGATTTTGGAATGAGATGTTAGATGAGCAGGTTTCCACATACTTTTGGTCATGTAGTGTACATTTCCCTTCCATGCAAATGTGTAACTCTCTTTGCAGAGGAGTTTAAATCTAATTTAATAAATTTGCTTTTGTCAGGGTCAAGCTGAGCCGGACCAAGAGTGGAAAAGGTTACTGGTTATGATGACATCACTGGTGAGAAGTCAGTTATGAAAAGATATTCAGTTGACTGCATGTTAGTCTATCAGCCCTATCTCTTTTGACATCTCCCTCTCTCCCCCCTTCCCTTATCTCTCTCTCTCTCTCTTCTTGACATATAGCATCAGGCCTGTTGATCTTGACTCAGGTAACAGACCTCTATCATCTACACCCCTCCCTTCTCCATCTGTAACATAAGACATATATAAAACATATTATACAATGAGTGGGTCTAATCCTGAATGCTGATTGGTTAAAACTGCATTCCAGCCGGTGTCTATTCCACAAGTTACCACCGGCTAAATCTATGTCATTTAAATGCCTATTTACTCTGTTCAATCTGATTGTACAATCCACTGTCTCATCAGGCCAGCCAGGCAACTTATAAACTTGATCTCTACTATAAAAAGCATCTAGACATTATCTCACATTTCTTTAAGACTAACATTTAGTTTTCAACATTAGAGATTTGCATAAACTGCTGTCTGTCTCTCCAGCATTTACAACATTGTTTCAATATTCAAATTCAAATCTCCAGCTGTCCCATAGTATTGAACATGTCGGGAGTCGGGACGAGACAGACACGCAGGCAGCGATTCTCAGCTTAAATCATGAATCAGCATCATGTTTATGGATATATACAAAGAAAGATCATTTGAAAACAGGTAAAACCAAACAAAGTGCAGCTAGTTTGCAGTCTTTAAAGCTTCAGTTTGAAGTGACTGTGTTAGCTGTGTCGTTGGCTAGCTCCTCTGAAAAACAGTGTCCTGACGAGTGAGAACATTTTCTATCCCAGGTGAAATCGTGCCTCATTAGCTCATTGTTATGGATGTGACCAATAAATGTCATTAGAAAACTGCTTAAACAAATGCAAATGCAGCTACTGTTGTTATTTTGGCTGCACTGTTTGATGTGACTATAAGTTAGCCATAGTTGGCTAGTTAGCGAGGAAGGGATAAGAACTTTGCCAGCCAGTATGGCAATGGAACATTCAGAACAAACGACTGGGTCCCGTCCATAGATACAGAACAAAAAGACTGAACGACTGGGTCGCGTCCATAGATACAGAACAAAAAGACTGAACGACTGGGTCGCGTCCATAGATACAGAACAAAAAGACTGAACGACTGGGTCGCGTCCATAGATACAGAAGAAAAAGACTGAACGACTGGGTCGCGTCCATAGATACAGAACAAAAAGACTGAATGACTGGGTCGCGTCCATAGATACAGAACAAAAAGACTGAACGACTGGGTCGCGTCCATAGATACAGAACAAAAAGACTGAACGACTGGGTCGCGTCCATAGATACAGAACAAAAAGACTGAACGACTGGGTCGCGTCTCTGGCAGCAACCGAACCAATAGAACGAACGACCAGCCAGCTTGGGTAGCAACCCTAGATTTGTGTCGGGACTATATCTTGTGAAAAGATGAAAAAGTATGAATAAATTAAGCAAAATAATATTGTTAATCATTATTTGAATATGTTGTTAACCCGTTATATAAAAGTGATAATGCCCTCGAAGCCGGTGACTGGAGGATATATTGACCCGGTTTTCCTGCCCTTGACGAATAACGGGGTGGCAGCTTAGTCTAGTGGTTAGAGTGTTGGACTTGTAACCGAAAGGTTGCAAGTTTGAATCCCCGAGCTGACAAGGTAAAAAGCTGTCGTTCTGCCCCTGAACAAGGCAGTTAACCCCCTGTTCCTAGGCCATCATTGAAAATAACAATTTGTTCTTAACTGACTTGCCTCGTTATAAAAAAGGTAAAAAAATAAAACCTGAGGGCATTATCAATTAAATATATACTTTCATTAATTTACATAGAGACATATGCAATCAGTCATTGACACTTAATATACAACAGTCAGATGCATGACACCATCACACCTTAACTGACATTAGTGTCTGTCCCCAGATGGACAGTGTTGGGTTCTAGTTTTAAATATTTTACTAGAAGTTAATGGTTACATGGATGAGAAAATGTATATGCTGGGATCAATGGAGGTTGTATAAGTGCCAGGGCCTGAAAAGGAACTAAGTAAGGGAAAAGGCAATCACATGCTTGCGGTCACTGATAAGGGTGGATAACTGTGGATTAGTTAGGAATTTATGGGCCGAGGTCAGGTCAGAGGTCAGGTCAGGTCAGAGGTCAGGTCAGGTCAGAGGTCAGGTCAGATGAAGAGAGAAAAGAACAGCTGTAATTAAAGTCCAGTCTAGCAACAGAGATGTATTGGCTGTCCAGATGTGTAAGGAGGATACTCAGCATGTTATAAATATGGGTTGGTGTAAACAGGTCTTTGTCTTATGAAGCTGTGTGACACAGTGGGTGAATAAACTTGGTTTGATATGACAAACTGTTAAGCGGATCAGATCAGTGGTTAAACCCACCTACCTACAGGAAACACTGACATTAGAAAAACTCCACAGGAAACTGCTGACAGAGCAGAAAAGTTACACATAGTGTGTGCTATAATATCACCTCTAACTTTCTACTGCTTGAGTTCACCTCTTATAGAATATTGGCTGAATGTTCTAGCACCTAAATATAAACAGTACCAGCACCCAAAATGAGTACTGATGAGGTCTCATGTTAGAGCAGGACAAGGGGGGATGTGGTGTAGAAGCTAGAGGGGACAGAAGATGAGAGAAGAAGAGATGGGGGAGAAGAGGAGAGAAGAAGAGGAGAGGGAGGAGAAGAGGAGAGGAGGGAGAAGAGGAGAGGAGTGAGAAGAGGAGAGAAGAAGAGAGGGGGGAGAAGAAGAGAGGAGGGAGGAGGAGAGGAGTGAGAAGGGGAGAGGGGGAGAAGGGGAGAGGAGTGAGAAGGGGAGCGGGTGAGAAGGGGAGAAGGGGGCAAAGAAGAGAGGGGGGAGAAAAGGAGATGAAGAGGAGAGGGGGGAGAAGGGGGGAGACGAAGAGGAGAGGGAGGAGAAGAGGAGACAAGAAGAGGAGAGGGGGAGAAAAAAATGTTTTTGCTTTGTAATTATTGGGTATTGTGATGTCATTATGGAGTATTGTGATGTCATTATGGGTTATTGTGATGTCATTATGTTGTATTGTGTGTAAATTGATGAGAAAAAAAACAATAGAATACATTTTAAAATAAGGCTGTAACGTAACACAATGTGAAAAAAGTTAAGGGGTCTGAATACTTTCTGAATGCACTATTTCCCATGCAAATAAAGCTCATTTGAACTGAATTGAGACGAGAAATGAAAATTAACATGACCTTTCATGACGTGAAGGGGTTGACAGGCTTATCGTTGGTATGGTGCAACAACACCCATGTGTACACACATTCCCCTTCCATGTGAACCTCTCTTTGCAGATGAGTTTACAGTATACCTAATTTAACACATTAGCTGTCGTCTGTTTGTTTTTTCAAACATTCATTTCCATAGGTCAGAGGTCAAGGTGAGCTGGACCAAAAGTGGAAGAGTGCAAAATATTACTGGTTATGATCACTGGTGAGAAGTCAGTTTTGAAAATATATTCTGTTGATGGACATCTCCCTCACTATCCCTTCCTTACTCTTTCTCTCTCCTCCACAAATCTCTCTCTCCCCTCCCCTCTTTCTCCACTACTCTCTTTCTCCCCTACTCTCTTTATCTACTACTCTCTCCTCTGCCCTACCCACCCCTCCTCTCTCCTCCATCTCTCTCTGCACATCTTTCTCTCTCTCTCTCTCTCTCGCGCGCCGTGTGCTCTGTCTCATTCTCTATTTCTCTATCTCTCTCTCTCTATCTCTTCCTGACATATAGCATCAGGCTTGTTGATCTTGACTCAAGTCATAGACCTCTAGGTTCTACAACCCCCCTCCCCCTTCTCCTACTCTAACATTAGACCAAAATAATGTATAATATATCATCTCATTCATTTAGATAGAGACATATAGATACAATCATTGACACACTGATTATACAACATTCAGATGCATGACACCATCACACCTTAACTGATGTTAGTGTCTGTCCCCATATGGACAGTGTTGGGTTCTAGTTTGAGGTACTTTCTATACTAGAAGTTAGGCTATATGACTTCTATGTCATTAGTTCAATAGATTTTTGATGTGAGATAAACTTCTTAGCAACATATCTTGGATCAGTGTCACGTCCTGACCATAGTAAGATGTTATTTTCTATGGTAGAGTAGGTCAGGGCGTGACAAGGAGTGTTTTTCTATGTTTTGTATTTCTGTGTTCATGTTCTAGTTTTGTATTTCTATGTTGCTTTTGTTTGGGATCATCTCCAATTAGAGGCAGCTGGTCCTCGTTGTCTCTAATTGGAGATCATACTTAAGTAGGGTTTTTTCCACCTGGGTTTGTGGGAGATTAATTTTGAGTAGTGTATGTTTCACCTCTGCGTTGTTTTTGTCATTCAGTTTATTTATGTATTGCATAGTTCACAGAGTAAATAAAATGTGGAACGACATATACGCTGCACTTTGGTCCGCTTTTCCTTTCGACAACCGTGGCAGAATCTCCCACCACCAAAGGACCAAGCAGCGTGCCCAGGAGGAGCAGGATCCTGGGCCCAGGAGAGGAAAGAATGGAGGACGTCCTGGACATGGGCGGAGGTAATGACAGGGGACAAGACCCTGCCATGGAAGCAGGGGGAGACAGTGAGGGAGGAATGGCAACGTTATGAGGAACTAGCACGGCAACGACGGAAGCTCGAGAGGCACACGGGGAGATTGGTAGAGTCAGGGTGGAGACCTGAGCCAACTCCCCGTGCTTACCATGGGGAGCGAGTGAAGATGCAAGCACCGTGTTATGCGGTGATGCGCACTGTGTCGCCAGTGCGCATTCACAGCCCGGTGAGATCTGCGCCTGCGCCCCGCATTTTCCGTTCTAGGTTGAGCATCCAGCCAGGACGGGTTGTGCCAGCCATAAGCTCCAGACCTCCAGTGCGCCTCCACAGCCCAGTATACCCTGTGCCTGCTCTGCGCACCCGGCCTCCAGCAATGTTCCCTAGTCCAGAGCTCTCAGCGAAGTTCCCCAGTCCGGAGCCTCCGGACTTAGTCCGGTAAGACCTGTTCCGGCTCCACTTACGAAGCCTCCAGTGATGATCCATGGCCCGGAGCCTGTAGAGATAATCCATGGCAAGAAGCCTGTAGGGATGATCCATGGCCCGGAGCCTGTAGAGATGATCCATGGCACAAAGCCTCCAGTGATAATCCATGGCCCGGAGCCTCCAAGGATTATCCATGACACAAAGCCTCCAGTGGTGATCCATGGCACGGAGCCTGCAGTGATAATCCATGGCATGGAGCCTGTAGCGACGGTCCCCGGTCCGGAACCTCCTGAGATGGCCTGCAGTCCGGAACCTCCTGAGACGGCCTGCAGTCCGGAACCTCCTTAGACGGCCTGCAATCCGGAACCTCCTGAGACGGCCTGCAGCCCGGAGTCTTTGGCAGTGGCCTGCATCCCAGAACCTCCGGCGATGATCCGCAGCCCAGAACCTCCGGCGATGATCCACGGTCCGGTGGCACAGAAGCAGAGGGATCAGCGGGCGGAGCGGGGATTACGCCCCGTACTAGAGCCGCCGCCTCTGTTGGAGGATCCGCGGGATAAGAAGGTTATGTGTACTGCACCAGAGCCGCCATAGACAGAAGTTACCCACCCTACCCTCCCTTTTTTTTGGGGGGGGGGGGCGGGGGGGTTTTGGTGTTTTGTTTAGGTGCGGTCGGAGTCCGCACCTTTGGGGGGGGGGGTACTGTCACGTCCTGACCGCAGTAAAATGTTATTTTCTATTGAAGAGTAGGTCAGGGCGTGACAGGGGGTGTTTTTCTATGTTTTGTATTTCTATTTCATGTTCTAGTTTTGTATTTCTATGTTGGTTTTGTTTGGGATGATCTCCAATTAGAGGCAGCTGGTTCTCGTTGTCTCTAATTGGAGATCATACTTAAGTAGGTTTTTTTTCCACCTGGGTTTGTGGGAGATTCATTTTGAGTTGTGTATGTTTCACCTCTGTGTCACGGTTTGTTTTGTTTATTTATGTATTGCATAGTTTCACAGAGTAAATAAAATGTGGAACGACATACACGCTGCACTTTGGTCCGCTTCTCCTTTCGACAACCGTGACAATCAGTGGTTGAACACACTACAGCAAACTGAAAAACTCCACAGGAAACTGCTGACAGAGCAGCGACGTTTCACATAGTGTGTGGTATAATATCACCTCTATCTTTCTGCTGAGTTCACCTCTTATAGAATATTGGCTTAATGTTCCAGCACCTAAATATAAACAGTACCAGCACCCAAAATGAGTACTGATGAGGTCAAGTGTTAGAGCAGGAGAAGGGGGGGATGTGGTGTAGAAGCTAGAGGTCTGTCACCCAAGTCAACTCAACAGGTCTAATGCTACAGTGAGGGAAAAAAGTATTTGATCCTGCTGATTTTGTACATTTGCCCACTGACAAAGAAATCATCAGTCTATAATTGGTAGGTTTATTTGAACAGTGAGAGACAGAATAACAACAAAAAAATCCAGAAAAACGCATGTCAAAAATGTTATAAATTGATTTGCATTTTAATGAGGGAAATAAGTATTTGACCCCCTCTCAATCAGAAACATTTCTGGCTCCCAGGTGTCTTTTATACAGGTAACGAGCTGAGAGATCACCTCCTCCCTATAAGCTGTCTCATCAATGTTTGTAATCAGGCCTACTACTGTAGTGTCGTCTGCAAACTTGATGATTGAGTTGGAGACGTGCTTGGCCACGTAGTGGTGGGTGAACAGGGAGCACAGGAGGGGACTGAGCACGCACTCTTCTGGGGCCCCTGTGTTGAGGATCAGAGAAGTGGAGGTGTTGTTTCCAACTTCCACCACCTGGGGGCGGCCCATCAGGAAGCCCAGGACCCAGTTGCACAGGGCGGGATTCAGACCCAGCTTGGAGGATATTATGGTGTTGATAGTCAATGAACGGCATTCTTACATAGGTATTACTCTTGACCAGATGGGATAGGGCAGTGTGCAGTGCGAACGCGATTGCATCGTCTGTTGAACTTTTCAGCAGTATGCAAATTGAACTGGATCTAGGGTGTCAGGTAAGGTAGAGGTGATATGATCCTTAAGTAGCCTCTCAAAGCACTTCATGATGACAGATGTGAGTGCTACGGGGCAATAGTCATTTAGTTCAGTTGTCTTTTTTTTCTTGGGTAGAGGAACGAGTGGGGACTACAGACTGGGATAGGGAGAGATTGAATATGTCCGTAAAAACTCCAGCCAGCTGGACTGCGCATGCTCTGACGACGCGGCCACGTTGGTGGTACTGTGTTATCCTCAAAGAAGCTGAAGTAGGAGTTTAGCTTGTCCGGGAGCAAGATGTCGGTAGTTTTCCCTTTGTAATCCGTGATTGTCTGTAGACCCTGTCACATATGTCTCGTATCTGAGCCGTTAATTTGTGACTTCATTTTGTCTCTGTACTGACGTTTTGCCTATTTGATTTCCTAACAGAGGGAATAACTGCACTGTTTGTATTCAAACATATTTCCAGTCACCTTGTCATGGTTAAATGCGATGGTTCGCGCTTTCAGTTTTCCCCGAATGCTTCCATCTATACAGTGTTTCTGGTTTGGGTAGGTTTTAATAGTCAAAGTGGGAACAACATCCCCTATACTCTTCCTGATAAACTCAGTCACCGTGTCCGTGTATATGTCAAGGTTATTGTCAGAGGCAACCCGGAATATATCCCAGTCCACGTGATCATAACATTCTTGAAGCATGGATTCCGATTGCTCAGACCAGCATTGAATAGACCTCAGCACCGGTACTTCCTGTTTGAGTTTCTGCCTATAGCAATATAGAGTTGAGATATGATTTTCCGAAGGGAGGGTGGGCCTTGAAGGCATCCATTAACCTGTTTAGGATAGGGGGCAGTATTGACACGGCTGGATAAAAAACGTACCCGATTTAATCTGGTTACCACTCCTACCCAGTAACTAGAATATGCATATACTTATTACACATGGATAGAAAACACCCTAAAGTTTCTAAAACTGTTTGAATGGTGTCTGTGAGTATAACAGAACTCATTTGGCAGGCAAAAATCTGACAAGGTTTCAGGCAGGAAGTGGCCTGTCTGACAAGGTGTCGTTCTTCTTGTCTCTGTTTATTGAAGAGTGAGGATCTTAGCTGTCCCGTGACACTTCCTACGGCTGCCATAGGGTCTCAGAAGGCGGCAAAAAGCTGAATCGTGGCTTTGCAGGCTCTGGCTGAAAAAAAGTAGCGCGTTTGGGTAGTGGCTGGTTACAGTACTGTGAGACTCAGGCGCGTGCCCGCGTCGACCGAAAGCTTTGTTTACTTTCCTCAGTTTAGCTAAATGGACATTCCCGGTCGGAATATTATCGCTTTTCTACGAGAAAAATGGCATAAAAATGGATTTTAAAGAGCGGTTGACATGCTTCGAAGTACGGTAATGGAATATTTAGATTTTTTTTGTCACGAATTGCGCCATGCGCGCGACCCTGATTTACCATTTCAGATAGTGTCTGGGACGCACGAACAAAACGCTGCTATTCGGATATAACGCTGGATTATTTTGGACCAAACCAACATTTGTTATTGAAGTAGCAGTCCTGGGAGTGCATTCTGACGAAGACAACAAAAGGTAATCAAACTTTTATAATAGTAAAGCTGATATTGGTGAGTGCTAAACTTGCCGGGTGTCTAAATGGCTAGCCGTGATGGCTGGGCTATGTACTTAGAATATTGCAAAATGTGCTTTCACCAAAAAGCTATTATAAAATCGGACATATCGAGTGCATAGAGGAGTTCTGTATCTATAATTCTTAAAATAATTGTTATGCTTTTTGTGAACGTTTATCGTGAGTAATTTAGTAAAATGTTAGCGAATTCCCCGGAAGTTTGCGGGGGGTATGCTAGTTCTGAACGTCACATGCTAATGTAAAAAGCTGGTTTTTGATATAAATATGAACTTGATTGAACAAAACATGCATGTATTGTATAACATAATGTCCTAGGGTTGTCATCTGATGAAGATCAGCAAAGGTTAGTGCTGCATTTAGCTGTCTTCTGGGTTTTTGTGACATTATATGCTAGCTTGAAAAATGGGTGTCTGATTATTTCTGGCTTGGTACTCTGCTGACATAATCTAATGTTTTGCTTTCGTTGTAAAGCCTTTTTGAAATCGGACAGTGTGGTTAGATTAACGAGAGTCTTGTCTTTAAATAGCTGTAAAATAGTCATATGTTTGAGAAATTGAAGTAATAGGATTTTTAAGGTTTTGAAAATCGCGCCACAGGCTTCAAGTGGCTGTTACGTAGGTGGGACGAATTCGTCCCGCCTAGCCCATAGAGGTTAAGGGGGAGTAAAAGTGGTCGAGCGCTTTAGCAGCGCGAGTACTACAGTCAATGTGTTGATAGAACTTCGGTAACATTTTCCTCGAATTTGCTTTGTTAAAATCCCCAGCGACAATAAGTGTGCCCTTAGGATATGTGGTTTCCAGTTTGCACAAAGTCCAGTGTAGTTCCTTGATGGCCGTCATGGTTTCTGCTTGAGGGAGAATATACACAGCTGTGACTATATCCCAGCATTCTCTTGGGAGGTTTTGATTAATTGTGAAGTATTCTAGGTCATGTGAACTAAAGGACTTGAGCTTCTGTATGTTATCACAATCACACCGTGCGTAACCATAACATCATGACATCATGAAACATACACCATAACATCATGAAACATACAGCAGCACCTTTCTTCTTCCTGGAGAAAGTTCTTTATTCCTGTCTGCGCAATGTACTGAGAACCCAGCTGGCTGTATGGACGGGGACAGTATATCAGGAGAGAACCATGATTCCGTGAAACACGGTATGTTACAGTCCTTGATGTCTCTCTGGAAGGAGATCCTCGCCCTAAGCTTGTCTACTTTATTGTCCAACAACTGAACATTAGCGAGTAATATACTCGGAGCGGTGGATGGTGTGCACGCCTGTAACGCGGTGAGTGACTGGTTGCCGGGAAGTCAGGCGCAGGAGAGCAGAGATGGGTGATAACAGGAGAACTTAAATATACACCCTGGCCCAAAGGCACAGGCGAGGCAGCACAAAGCACTACCACAGTAACATGAACTGGATTAACCTCTTACATCTAGACGTTCCGCTAGCGGAACACCTGCTCCAATATCCAATGATGGGCGTGGCGCGAAATACAAAGTCCTCGAAAATCCGAAAACTTCCATTTTTCAAACATATGACTATTTTACACCATTTTAAAGACAAGACTCTCCTTTATCTAACCACACTGTCCGATTTCAAAAAGGCTTTACAGCAAAAGCAAAACATTAGATTTTGTCAGCAGAGTACCCAGCCAGAAATAATCAGACACCCATTTTTCAAGCTAGCATATAATGTCACATAGTTACAACTGGGGTTGGAATGAAAACCTACTGGAGGGTAGCTCTCAATGAACAGGGTTGGAGGGCCCTGACCCAGCCTATGGTTGAACATTTTAAATGTTTTCAATGTTTCTCAGTAAAGCTTTCAGAAAAACCATATTATCAATAGAGTTACATAGTGAAATCAGGTTAATTATACCACATTATCAATAGAGTTACATAGTGAAATCAGGTTAATTATTCCAAATCAAAGTTTTTCGGTTGCATACATAGTTTAACAGATGTTATCACGTGCAGCTGAAATGCTTGTTTCTAGCTCCAACAGTACAGCAATATCTGATGATATGACTAGAATACAGTATATATGTACATATGAAGTGGGTAAAACAGGATGGAAACATTATTGACTAGTATTCCATGACTATGTACATAGGGCAGCAGTCACTAAGGTGCAGGGTAGTAAAATTGTCTAAGGTGTAGGGTATAGTACTGAGTGGCTAGTGACAGTCTCTAAGGTGCAGGGTAGAGTACCAGGTGGTAGCCGACTACTAACAGTGTCTAAGGTGCAGGGTAGAGTACCGAATGGCTAGTAACAGTGTCTAAGGTGCAGGACATGGTACTGGGTGGAGGCCGGCTAGTGATAACTGTTTAACAATCTGATGACCTGGAGATTGAGAAACAGTTTCTGTATATTGGTCCCAGCTTTGATTCCTCTATACTGTCTCTGCCTTCTAGGTGGTGGTATGGTAAACAGGCCGTGGCTCGGGTGGCTGAGGTCCTTGATGATCTTCTAGATCGTAGCGGGGTGAACAGGCCGTGGCTCGGGTGGCTGAGGTCCTTGATGATTTTCTAGATGGTAGCGGGGTGAACAGGCCGTGGCTCGGGTGGCTGAGGTCCTTGATGATCTTCTAGATGGTAGCGGGGTGAACAGGCCGTGGCTCGGGTGGCTGAGGTCCTTGATGATCTTCTAGATGGTAGCGGGGTGAACAGGCCGTGGCTCGGGTGGCTGAGGTTCTTGATGATCTTCTAGATGGTAGCGGGGCGAACAGGCCGTCGCTCGGGTGGCTGAGGTCCATGATAATCTTCTAGATGGTAGCGGGGTGAACAGGCCGTGGCTCGGGTGGCTGAGGTCCTTGATGATCTTCTAGATGGTAGCGGGTTGAACAAGCCGTGGCTCAGGTGGCTGAGGTCCTTCATGATCTTCTTGGCCGCCCTGTGACACCGGGTGCTGTAGATGTCCTGAAGGGCAGGCAGTATGACCCCGATGATGCGTTGGGCTGACCACACCACCCTCTGGACAGCCCTGTGGTTACCATCAGTGCAGTTGTCGTACCAGGTGGTGATACAGCCAGACAGAATGCTCTCGATGGTGCATCTGTAGAAATTTGTGAGGGCCTTAGGGGCTAAGCTACATTTCTTCAGGACCTATTGCGCCTTCTTCACTACGCTGTCGGTGTGAAAGGACCGTTTTAGGTCCTCAGAGAGGTACACGCAGAGGAACTTGCAGCTTTTGACCCTCTCCACTGTGGCCTTGTCGATGTGGATGGGGGCGTGCGCCCTCTGCAATCTTCTATAGTCCACTATCAACTCTTCATTTTATTGACATTGAAGGATAGGTTTTTTTCCTGGCACCACTGTTCCAGGGCTCTCACCTCCTCTCTGTAAGCTGGCATTGTGCAGTGCATTCGTCCGTGGATCTGTTGGAGCGGTATGGTGGAGGTGATATGATCCTTCACTTGCCTCTCAAAGCTCTTCATGATGACAGAAGTGAGTGTGTGTTACGAGGCGATAGTCATTTAGTTCAGTTACCTTTACTTTCTTGGGTACAGGAACAATGGTGGACATCTTGATGCAAGTGAGGAGAACAGATTTTGATAGGGAGAGATTGACTTTGTCTGTAAACACTCCAGCCAGCTGGTCTGCCTATACTCTGAGGACGTGGCTTGGGATGCCATCTGGGCCGGCAGCCTTGTGAGGGTTAATAACCTGTTAGGGCTAGGGGGCAGTATTTGCACGGCTGGATAAAAAAATGTACCCGATTTAATCTGGTTACTAATCCTACCCAGTAACTAGAATATGCATATACTTATTATATATGGATAGAAAACACTCTAAAGTTTCTAAAACTGTTTGAATGGTGTCTGTGAGTATAACAGAACTCATTTGGCAGGCAAAACCCTGAGACATTTTCTGACAGGAAGTGGATACCTGATGTGTTGTATTACCTTTAAACCTATACCATTGAAAAACGACGAATTCGTCCCGCCTAGCCCATAGAGGTTAAGGGGGAGTAAAAGTGGTCGAGCGCTTTAGCAGCGCGAGTACTACAGTCAATGTGTTGATAGAACTTCGGTAACATTTTCCTCGAATTTGCTTTGTTAAAATCCCCAGCGACAATAAATGTGCCCTTAGGATATGTGGTTTCCAGTTTGCACAAAGTCCAGTGTAGTTCCTTGATGGCCGTCATGGTTTCTGCTTGAGGGAGAATATACACAGCTGTGACTATATCCCAGCATTCTCTTGGGAGGTTTTGATTAATTGTGAAGTATTCTAGGTCATGTGAACTAAAGGACTTGAGCTTCTGTATGTTATCACAATCACACCGTGCGTAACCATAACATCATGACATCATGAAACATACACCATAACATCATGAAACATACAGCAGCACCTTTCTTCTTCCTGGAGAAAGTTCTTTATTCCTGTCTGCGCAATGTACTGAGAACCCAGCTGGCTGTATGGACGGGGACAGTATATCAGGAGAGAACCATGATTCCGTGAAACACGGTATGTTACAGTCCTTGATGTCTCTCTGGAAGGAGATCCTCGCCCTAAGCTTGTCTACTTTATTGTCCAACAACTGAACATTAGCGAGTAATATACTCGGAGCGGTGGATGGTGTGCACGCCTGTAACGCGGTGAGTGACTGGTTGCCGGGAAGTCAGGCGCAGGAGAGCAGAGATGGGTGATAACAGGAGAACTTAAATATACACCCTGGCCCAAAGGCACAGGCGAGGCAGCACAAAGCACTACCACAGTAACATGAACTGGATTAACCTCTTACATCTAGACGTTCCGCTAGCGGAACACCTGCTCCAATATCCAATGATGGGCGTGGCGCGAAATACAAAGTCCTCGAAAATCCGAAAACTTCCATTTTTCAAACATATGACTATTTTACACCATTTTAAAGACAAGACTCTCCTTTATCTAACCACACTGTCCGATTTCAAAAAGGCTTTACAGCAAAAGCAAAACATTAGATTTTGTCAGCAGAGTACCCAGCCAGAAATAATCAGACACCCATTTTTCAAGCTAGCATATAATGTCACATAGTTACAACTGGGGTTGGAATGAAAACCTACTGGAGGGTAGCTCTCAATGAACAGGGTTGGAGGGCCCTGACCCAGCCTATGGTTGAACATTTTAAATGTTTTCAATGTTTCTCAGTAAAGCTTTCAGAAAAACCATATTATCAATAGAGTTACATAGTGAAATCAGGTTAATTATACCACATTATCAATAGAGTTACATAGTGAAATCAGGTTAATTATTCCAAATCAAAGTTTTTCGGTTGCATACATAGTTTAACAGATGTTATCACGTGCAGCTGAAATGCTTGTTTCTAGCTCCAACAGTACAGCAATATCTGATGATATGACTAGAATACAGTATATATGTACATATGAAGTGGGTAAAACAGGATGGAAACATTATTGACTAGTATTCCATGACTATGTACATAGGGCAGCAGTCACTAAGGTGCAGGGTAGTAAAATTGTCTAAGGTGTAGGGTATAGTACTGAGTGGCTAGTGACAGTCTCTAAGGTGCAGGGTAGAGTACCAGGTGGTAGCCGACTACTAACAGTGTCTAAGGTGCAGGGTAGAGTACCGAATGGCTAGTAACAGTGTCTAAGGTGCAGGACATGGTACTGGGTGGAGGCCGGCTAGTGATAACTGTTTAACAATCTGATGACCTGGAGATTGAGAAACAGTTTCTGTATATTGGTCCCAGCTTTGATTCCTCTATACTGTCTCTGCCTTCTAGGTGGTGGTATGGTAAACAGGCCGTGGCTCGGGTGGCTGAGGTCCTTGATGATCTTCTAGATCGTAGCGGGGTGAACAGGCCGTGGCTCGGGTGGCTGAGGTCCTTGATGATTTTCTAGATGGTAGCGGGGTGAACAGGCCGTGGCTCGGGTGGCTGAGGTCCTTGATGATCTTCTAGATGGTAGCGGGGTGAACAGGCCGTGGCTCGGGTGGCTGAGGTCCTTGATGATCTTCTAGATGGTAGCGGGGTGAACAGGCCGTGGCTCGGGTGGCTGAGGTTCTTGATGATCTTCTAGATGGTAGCGGGGCGAACAGGCCGTCGCTCGGGTGGCTGAGGTCCATGATAATCTTCTAGATGGTAGCGGGGTGAACAGGCCGTGGCTCGGGTGGCTGAGGTCCTTGATGATCTTCTAGATGGTAGCGGGTTGAACAAGCCGTGGCTCAGGTGGCTGAGGTCCTTCATGATCTTCTTGGCCGCCCTGTGACACCGGGTGCTGTAGATGTCCTGAAGGGCAGGCAGTATGACCCCGATGATGCGTTGGGCTGACCACACCACCCTCTGGACAGCCCTGTGGTTACCATCAGTGCAGTTGTCGTACCAGGTGGTGATACAGCCAGACAGAATGCTCTCGATGGTGCATCTGTAGAAATTTGTGAGGGCCTTAGGGGCTAAGCTACATTTCTTCAGGACCTATTGCGCCTTCTTCACTACGCTGTCGGTGTGAAAGGACCGTTTTAGGTCCTCAGAGAGGTACACGCAGAGGAACTTGCAGCTTTTGACCCTCTCCACTGTGGCCTTGTCGATGTGGATGGGGGCGTGCGCCCTCTGCAATCTTCTATAGTCCACTATCAACTCTTCATTTTATTGACATTGAAGGATAGGTTTTTTTCCTGGCACCACTGTTCCAGGGCTCTCACCTCCTCTCTGTAAGCTGGCATTGTGCAGTGCATTCGTCCGTGGATCTGTTGGAGCGGTATGGTGGAGGTGATATGATCCTTCACTTGCCTCTCAAAGCTCTTCATGATGACAGAAGTGAGTGTGTGTTACGAGGCGATAGTCATTTAGTTCAGTTACCTTTACTTTCTTGGGTACAGGAACAATGGTGGACATCTTGATGCAAGTGAGGAGAACAGATTTTGATAGGGAGAGATTGACTTTGTCTGTAAACACTCCAGCCAGCTGGTCTGCCTATACTCTGAGGACGTGGCTTGGGATGCCATCTGGGCCGGCAGCCTTGTGAGGGTTAATAACCTGTTAGGGCTAGGGGGCAGTATTTGCACGGCTGGATAAAAAAATGTACCCGATTTAATCTGGTTACTAATCCTACCCAGTAACTAGAATATGCATATACTTATTATATATGGATAGAAAACACTCTAAAGTTTCTAAAACTGTTTGAATGGTGTCTGTGAGTATAACAGAACTCATTTGGCAGGCAAAACCCTGAGACATTTTCTGACAGGAAGTGGATACCTGATGTGTTGTATTACCTTTAAACCTATACCATTGAAAAACACAGGGGCTGAGGAATATTTTGGCACTTCCTATTGCTTCCACTAGATGTCACCAGCCTTTACAAAGTGTTTTGAGTCTTCTGGAGGGAGATCTGACCGAACAAGAGCCATGGAACGATGATGGCCCATTAGACACCTGGCGCGCGAGTTCATGTTGGGTACCCTCGTTCCAATACGTTATAAAAGAGAATGCATTCGTCCACCTTGAATATTATTCATGTTCTGGTTAAAAAAGGCCCTAATGATTTATGCTATACAACGTTTGACATGTTTGAACGAACGTAAATATATTTTTTCCCCTCGTTCATGAAGTGAAGTCCGGCGGGCTTAGATCATGTGCTAACAAGACGGAGATTTTTGGACATAAATGATGAGCTTTTTTGAACAAAACTACATTCGTTATGGACCTGTGATACCTGGAAGTGACATCTGATGAAGAGAATCAAAGGTAATGGATTATTTACATAGTATTTTCGATTTTAGATCTCCCCAACATGACGGCTAGTCTGTATCGCAACGCGTATTTTTCTGGGCGCAGTGCTCAGATTATTGCAAAGTGTGATTTCCCAGTAAGGTTATTTTTAAATCTGGCAAATTGATTGCGTTCAAGAGATGTAAATCTATAATTCTTCAAATGACAATATAATATTTTACCAATGTTTTCTAATTTTAATTATTTAATTTGTGGTGCTGACTTGACTGCCGGTTATTGGAGGGAAACGATTTCCTGAACATCAACGCCACAGTAAAACGCTGTTTTTGGATATAAATATGAACTTGATAGAACTAAAAATGCATGCATTGTCTAACATAATGTCCTAGGAGTGTCATCTGATGGAGATTGTAAAAGGTTAGTGCATCATTTTAGCTGGTTTTATGGTTTTGGTGACCCTGTCTTTGAATTGACAAAACATTACACACAACTCTTGTAAATGTACTGTCCTAACATACTCTAAATTTATGCTTTCGCCGTAAAACCTTTTTGAAATCGTAAAACGTGGTTAGATTAAGGAGATGTTTATCTTTCAAAGGGTGTAAAATAGTTGTATGTTTGAAAAATTTGAATTTTGACATTTATTTGGATTCAAATTTGCCGCTCTTGAAATGCACTTCCTGATGAACCCAGTCACTGAGTCAGTGTACTGTATACATCGATACTATTCCAAGAGGCGACCTGGGACATTTCCCAGTCAGTGTGATCAAAACAGTCCTGAAGAATAGATTCTGATTGGTCAGACCAACATTGAATTGACCTTACCACAGGTGCATCCTGTTTAAGTTCCTGCCTATAGGCAGGGAGGAGCAGGTGGAGGTGTGATCTGATTTGGTGAAGGGAGGGCAGGGGAGGGTCTTGTAGGCATCCCGGAAGAGAGAGTATCAACGGTCAAGTGTTTTCTCTCCGCATGTAGCACAGGAGAATTTCGGGGGCATTTTCCTGCAATTTCCTTTTTTTAAATCCCCAATTACAATAAATACAGCCTCAGGATATGCGGATTCCAGTTTGCACAATATCCAGTGTAGTTCCTTGAGAGCTGTCGAGGAGTCGGCTTGGGGGGGAATATACACGGCAGTAACAATAACCAAAATTATATTATCTCGAGGTAATGCAGTTGGCATTTGGTGTTGAGGCATTCCAGATCGGGAGAACAAAAGGACTTTAGTTCCTGTAGGTTACCACAATCACAACATGAGATAATCATGAGACATACCCCTCCACCTCTGATTTTAACGGAGCGTTATTTCTTCCTGTTGGTGTGATGAATGGAGAACCCCGCTGGCTGTATGAATGGGGACAATATATCTGGAGAGCCATGACCGTTAAACATAGTATATTTCAATCTCTCTCTGAACAGAGATCCTCGCCCTGAGCTCGTCTACTTTATTGTCCAGGGTCTGAACTTAAGAAAGTAATATACTTGGATGTGGTGAACTGTTTTCTCGCCGCCTGAGCCCCACTTCTCCTCCCTCTTCTCCAGATTTAATGTTTTCGTCTGGCACCCGGCATGAATTTGGTTGCCTAGTGAAGTCCAAACAAAGGATCCAGGTCAGGGAAGTTTAATTTCTGGTCAAATTTCTGGTGAGTGACCACCGATCTAATATCCAAAAGTTATAACACTAGAAACGTTCTGAGCAAATATTGTAAGAAATAAAATAAAATAAATACTTCAACGTTGGCTAGGAGCTAGATCTTGTTTGTACCACAGAACAATAGAATCTATTTTATTCCAGAAGATAGCCATTACAGACATATTGACCAATCACAAATAAGACATGATCATAGCTCAATATAAAGTCCATAAGAATACAACTATAATTGTGTAGATCTTTTCAAATATATTTTTTAATAAATAAAAAAAACTGCAAAAAAAATATTGAAATGTGATAGGAAACAATATCCAAGCTCTTACATAAAAATTCTAGGCAAAAAAAACATCTGGGTAATAGAGAAAGAATTGGACAGACCAGCAAATGATGAAACCACATGACAACAGATTCATGCTGATCTCCTTGGACACGTAGAAGAGAAGTTCAATTCACTACAGACATGGAGAATGACTGGTCTCTCATAGAGAAGTTCAATTCACTAGAGACATGGAGAATGACTGGTCTCTGCTTCTTTTCTGGACTTCCCTCCTCTCCTTATGAACTTCTGGTTTTAACACAACAAAACACAACATGTAAAACCGGTTATCACATCACTGTAGTTGTTGAAAAATTAGGTTGATATGAGAAGCCATATGTCCTGACTGGGGTTTCCGTTAACCGATAATAGCTGGCTTTTGACCGATAAAAAATTTGAAAAGCAAATAAATAAAATTGAATACCGACCAATTGTCTCGGAGAAGAATAAAAAATCCTGGTTGTATGAATTTGGGATCTATCGTCCCACAACTGTCCCAGAGTCTGTTTGGAATAAGCTATTTCTTTTCTCTGCAAGCTGACCAATAGAATAGGTCAACTTTTCTACAACTCGTCTTGTTGGCTGAGGGAAAGTAAATGTCTTCAAAGTGCGTATCAGAATTAGGGAAGAAGGACCACACATTGTTGCATCCTTGACTTGCATGTTCTGTTGATATTAATTACCATAATATAAATATGATAGTCATTCTGAGCACCGTGTTTGGACACCCTAATCAGGTTACACACCCAATGCATATGGGTCAGGTAAATTTGCGAAATGTTCGGTAATTTCAAATGTGGATGTCAAATGTCTGCAGCCTAACAGAAACCCTGGTCTTGAGACACCGTGTGTGTTCCATGGCCCAGAAGGCAGCAGGAATGAGGAGCAGAAACAAAGCTTTGGAGGCCACCATCAGGACCCAGCTCAGACCACAGTCGGCAGACACACCACAGTCAGGACAGTCACATGATGTGATGGTGGGGGAGTCCTCTGTACAGTAGAGAGGAACAACATCACTACACAGCTTACTGTGTATGGTTAATATAACCTATCATCTAGTCCCCTGGATACAGTTACTACCAACTACGTGTTGTTTTAATATGAACTTTAAAAAGCTTCAGAACATGTTCACTACCAGAGGAACATGGACTTTACTGGATGTTCACACATGAAACAAGGAACACATTTTTACCAATTAAAATCCAAGTGGTGACCTTTCCATAGTGGTAGACCTGAATCTCCTCTTCATCATTCATCTCCTTAGTCCCACAGTAGTAGAGGCCCAGGTCATGACCCTTCGTTGGGAGGATGGTCAACAGTAGTAGACCACCTTTACTCCACACAAAGAGTTGCAAACAAATCTCTCCCTCGCCTTCCATTTGGCAAATTTGAACATAATTCTATCCTCCTGATTCCTGCTTACAAGCAAAAACTAAAGCAGGAAGCACGAGTGACTCGGTCAATAAAAAGTGGTCAGATGAAGCAGATGTTATTAACCTCTATGGGCAAGCGTCCCACCCGTGGTGCACTCCATCAACAGCAGGTGCATTTCAAGAGCGGCAAATTTGAATCCAAATAAATGTCAAAATTCAAATTTTTCAAACATACAACTATTTTACACCCTTTGAAAGATAAACATCTCCTTAATCTAACCACGTTTTACGATTTCAAAAAGGTTTTACGGCGAAAGCATAAATTTAGAGTATGTTAGGACAGTACATTTACAAGAGTTGTGTGTAATGTTGTGCCAATTCAAAGACAGGCGTCACCAAAACCATAAATCAGCTAAAATGATGCACTAACCTTTTACAATCTCCAACAGATGACACTCCTAGGACATTGTGTTAGACAATGCATGCATTTTTAGTTCTATCAAGTTCATATTTATATCCAAAAACAGCGTTTTACTGTGGCGTTGATGTTCAGGAAATCGTTTCCCTCCAATAACCGGCATTCAAGTCAGCACCACAAATTAAATAATTAAAATTAGAAAACATTGGTAAAATATTATATTGTCATTTAAAGAATTATAGATTTACATCTCTTGAACGCAATCAACTTGCCAGATTTAAAAATAACCTTACTGGGAAATCACACTTTGCAATAATCTGAGCAATGCGCCCAGAAAAATACGCGTTGCGATACAGACTAGCCGCCATGTTGGGGAGATCTAAAATCGAAAATACTATGTAAATAATCCATTACCTTTGATTCTCTTCATCAGATGTCACTTCCAGGTATCACAGGTCCATAACGAATGTAGTTTTGTTCAAAAAAGCTCATCATTTATGTCCAAAAATATCCGTCTTGTTAGCACATGATCTAAGCCCGCCGGACTTCACTTCATGAACGAGGGGAAAAAATATATTTACGTTCGTTCAAACATGTCAAACGTTGTATAGCATAAATCATTAGGGCCTTTTTTAACCAGAACATGAATAATATTCAAGGTGGACGAATGCATTCTCTTTTATAACGTATTGGAATGAGGGTACCCAACATGAACTCGCGCGCCAGGTGTCTAATGGGCCATTATCGTTCCATGGCTCTTGTTCGGTCAGATCTCCCTCCAGAAGACTCAAAACACTTTGTAAAGGCTGGTGACATCTAGTGGAAGCAATAGGAAGTGCCAAAATATTCCTCAGCCCCTGTGTTTTTCAATGGCATAGGTTTAAAGGTAATACAACACATCAGGTATCCACTTCCTGTCAGAAAATGTCTCAGGGTTTTGCCTGCCAAATGAGTTCTGTTATACTCACAGACACCATTCAAACAGTTTTAGAAACTTTAGGGTGTTTTCTATCCATATATAATAAGTATATGCATATTCTAGTTACTGGGTAGGATTAGTAACCAGATTAAATCGGGTACATTTTTTTATCCAGCCGTGCAAATACTGCCCCCTAGCCCCAACAGGTTAAGCTACAGGACTGTTTTGCACAGACTGGAATATGTTCTGGGATTCTTACGATGGCATTGAGGAGTACATCACATCAGTCACTGGATTCATCAATAAGTGCATCGATGGTGTCATCCCCACATTGACTGTACACACATACCCCAGCCAGTAGCCATGGATTACAGGCAACATCCGCACTGAGCTGAAGGGTAAGGCTGACGCTTTCAAGGACGGGACTCTAACCCTGACGCATATAATCAAATCAAATCAAATGTATTTATATAGCCCTTCTTACATCAGCTGATATCTCAAAGTGCTGTACAGAAACATATAAGACATCCCGCTATGCCCTCCGACAAACCATAAAACAGCCAAAGCATCAATACAGGACTAAGATCGAATCGTACTACACTGGCACCGATGCTCGTCGGATGTGACAAGACTTGCAAACTATTACAGACTACAAAAGGAAGCAAAGCTCTGAGCTGCCCAGTGACAGAAGCTTTCAAGACAAGCTAAATTACTTTTATGCTCGCTTCGAGGCAAGCAACACAGAAACATGCATGAGAGCATCAGCTGTTCAGGACGACTGTGTTCACGCTCTCTGTAGCCGATTTGAGTAAGACCTTTAAACAGGTCAACATTCAAAAGGCTGCAGGGCCAGACGGATTACCAGGAACTCGGAGCATGTGCTGACCAACTGGCAAGTGTCTTCACAGACATGTTCAACCTGTCCCTGACTGAGACTGTAATACCAACATATTTCAAGCAGACTACCATCGCCTCTGTGCCCAAGAACACTAAGGTAACCTGCCTAAATGATTACCGACCCATAGCACTCACGCCTGTAGCCATGAAGGGCTTTGAAAGGGTGATCATGGCTCACATCAACACCATTTTCCCAGAAACCCTAGACCCATTCCAATTTGCATTCAACCCCATCGTGCCCTCAAAGCTCATCACTAAGCTAAGGACCCTGGGACTAAACACTTCCCTCTGCAACTGGATCCTGGACTTCCTGATGGGCCTACCCCAGGTGGTAATGGTAGGTAAAAACACATCTGCCACGCTGATCCTCAACACAGGGGGCCAGGCACAACTCCAACACCATCATTAAGTTTGCAAATGACACAACAGTAGAAGGCCTGATCACTGACAACGATTAGACAGCCTAAAAGGAAGAGGTCAGAGACCTGGCTGTGTGGTGGCAGGATAACAACCTCTCACTTAAACTTATCAAGCCAAAGAAGATGATTGTGGACTATAGGAAAAGGAGGACAAAGCACGCCCCCATTATCTTTGAAGCGGCCATATTGGAGCAGGTTGAGAGCTTCAAGTTCCTTGGTGTCCACATCAACAACAAGCTATCATGCTTCAAACACACCAACACAGTCTCTGAAGAGGGAACGACAAAGCCTATTCCCCCTCAGGAGACTGAAAAGATTTGGCATGGGTCTTCAGATCCTCAAGATGTTATACTGCTGCACCATCGAGAGCATCCTGACTGGTTGCATCACTCCCTGGTATGGCAACTGCTTGGCCCCCGACCGCAAGGCACTACAGAGGGCAATGCGTATGGCCCAGTACATCACTGGGGCCAACTTCCTGCCATCCAGGACCTCTTTACCAGGTGGTGTCAGAGGAAGGCCCTAAAATGTTCAAAGACTCCAGCCACCCTAGTCATAGACTGTTCTCTCTGCTACCACATGGCAAGCGGTAACGGAGTGCCAAGTCTAGGTCCAAAAGGCTTCTTAACAGCTTCTACCCCCAAGCCAAAAGACTCCTGAACATCTAATCAAATGGTTGCCCATACTATTTGCATCGCCCCCCCTCCTACTCCCCCCTTTTGCGCTGCTGCTTTTCTCTGATTATAATCCATGCATAGTCACTTTAACTCTACCTACATGTACATTACACCTCAATTACCTCGACTAACCAGTGCCCCCTCACATTGACTCTCTACCGGTACCCCGTGTATATAGCCTCGCTAATGTAATTTCACTGCTGCTCTTTAATTATTTGTTATTTTCTACTTAAAGCTTATTTTTCTTAAAACTGCATTGTTGATTATGGGCTTATAAGTTAGCATTTCACTCTTATATTTGGGCATGTAACTGTTGAGGTAGGTTCCTTGTTCCTTGTCAATCATTGGCTTATTGTTGTTGCCGGGGTAAGTTCCATGTTCCATGTCAATCATTGGCTTATTGGTGAAATCAGCATTCTGACAATATCATCTTTAAGTAAATTAATCAAACCTTTATTAATGCAATTGCACACAGCTAACAGCTAACAATGGAAACACATAATGTATGTTTCAGAGTAAGTTCTGCACCCCACCTAAAGGCACAGCTGATTATATACATGTGATCACTACCTGGTGGTATAATCACCAACGTCAGTGTATGTGTGCAGCAGTAAACTGAGGTTACCTTATAAAGTAACCTAGTACAGTAGCTTCTCTGAATTCATTAGCATTGTCCACTGTCACACAAGATCAACATGTCAAAACCAGACAGTGGTTACTTCTCTTTATCTAGTTTCAGTCTGACTCAGACTCAGTCTGACTCAGACCCAGCCTGCAAGCACACTCTCACAACAGCCAGGGCTTAACCACAAAGACTAATATACATGCTTGTTCAACATATAGTGGCAGAGTTTTAGACACATAGCAACAGTATCTATTATAAGGCCTGCAGCAAAACATATGAATCTTAAAGTCCCTTTAATACATAATGGGGAGGGTCTCTGTATTTCCGTGTGAACGACTAGATGTACTTTACCATGAAAGGACATACAAGCAGCGATTGGTTCGATTGAGTGGAAAGTTTTCAGCTCGTGGTCCTTTTCTCTGAAACCCATGTTGTGTGACATGAAGTAGGATTGTCTAGCATCGAGGTAAACCGGTTTGGAAAATATTCAGCTTCTTTTCTGTGGTCGTTGTAGATAGCAACACCTAAATAGCAGCACCTGGTCAAGTCAACCTGCTGCAACATCATCAAACACAACATGAAGAACCAAATACTAATGTTGATGTAACTGTTGACCCTTGAAAGAGAAGACACTTCTGACAGAGACCTATCATGAGACAGAGACCTATCATGTGACAGAGACCTATCATGAGACAGAGAGCTATCATGTGACAGAGACCTATCATGAGACAGAGGCTTATTGTTGGCCTCTATAGCTGTAGCCTGCCAGTATTAATGTTTGATTTATCAAATTATGAACATCCAGTAATCATAACATTTAAATCTCAACATAATCTGTATGAGCTAATTGAGGCATCCCAAAATGTAGTATTTATCCACAAAAAATCTTGGCAACAAATATGACATTGAAAAAGTGAGAAATGCCCTCAGTGTGAAATGTGAGTTCATCATCAGGAGAATAGCTGCACCATGGCAACAGAAACAGGAATTAAGTGTGGGTTTCCAATGTGGTGAGTGTGTCTTCTCAGACAATCATGAGTTGTTCTTAAATGAGTACTGGAATTCCAACATCATAATATCAGACTTATCAACATTAGTAGTGGTCAATGTATGTACATGTTTACATGTGTTTATATATATATATGTATATATATATATATATAAGGACTATGCATGATATACAATCATATGGACACACCCCCATATACCCAACTCTCACACACACACACACACACACACACACACACACACACACACACACACACACACACACACACACACACACACACACACACACACACACACACACACACACACACACACACACACACACACACATACACACAAATATATATCTGTATGTGTGATACTGTTAAAGGTGTGTCCATATGATTGTATATCATGCATAGTCCTTTTTGTGTTGTTGCTACTCTGATACTATTACTGACAGTCCCAGCTACTCTGATACTGTTACTGACAGACCCAGCTACTCTGATACTGTTACTGACAGACCCAGCTACTCTGACACTGTTACTGACAGACCCAGCTACTCTGATACTGTTACTGACAGACCCAGCTACTCTGATACTGTTACTGACAGACCCAGCTACTCTGATACTGTTACTGACAGACCCAGCTACTCTGATACTGTTACTGACAGACCCAGCTACTCTGATACTGTTACTGACAGACCCAGCTACTCTGATACTGCTCCTCAGACCTGAAACCCAGGCCCCCTTAACCCATCCCCTACAGAGCAGCAGCACTAGCTGAGTAAACCACAACAACACACATAGGACTATACATGATATGCAAATGTATGGACACACTACCATATACCCACATACATATATATAAACACATGTAAACATATACATACATTGACCACTACTAATGTTGTTAAGTCTGATATTATGATGTTGGTATTACAGTACTCATATAAGAGCTAGTCACTGATTGGCTGAGAAGACACTCTCAGTACACAGGAAACCCACACTGGCGTCCTGTTGTTGTTGCCATGGTGCTGTCATTCAGCCTGAGGACGAGAGACCAAACATTGTTATTACAAGTTCGTTTGTCACATATATCTCTCCCCTTCACACATATTGACCAGAGTGTGGATGTTAATTGATTGTCCACTGTTCATTGATAAACACAGAGATCATTCATCAAAGGGTATCACAAGAACTGTTTAACACTGGGTATATTGCACATCTTCCAATGCATCTTGGGTATTGTAGTTTAACTGTATTAAAACAGAACATTTAATGTTCAGTTAAGCGTGCATGAGGTCAAACATGATTTCTACTGCCTGACTACAGGATTAAAGTTCTATAGTTCAACTGAGCCTCTCTATAAGTGTATTTTCTTTAAGGTTTAAAGGTCAACTCTATCATCAAAATGTTTTTTGATTCTTCTTAATGTCTACACGTCTCTTAAGGTGTTGCTATCTAAGGTGAACACCTAAAATAAGCTGAATTTTTTCCATTGACGTCACGTTGGTTTGAAACCTGTTTACCTCGATGCTAGACCCTCCTCTTCCTGTCACAACATGGGTTTCAGAGAAAAGGACCACGAGCTGAAAACTTTCCACTCGAATGAACCAATCGCTGTTCGTATGTCCTTTCATGGTAATGTACATCAAGGCATGAACACAGAAATACGCAGCAAAGACCTTGTTACTTAAAGACCCAGCTACACTCTGACAGTCACCATCAGACCATCAGACCACCAGATGGACAGGCTGTGTGTCACTTTTTTTACTGTGCCTTATAGCTGGATGATAGATGATTTCTTGATGTGGTTTTATGGTTGACCAGATTCGTTATCTTGTTGTTGTGATACTGTGATGACTGTGGTAAAGACATGACGTTTATATTTTCAGGTGGAGAAGTTTATGATGTCAAACTGACATTCTGTGAATCATCCTAACACTGTTCCTCTGCTACCTGTAGGTGCTGTTTCCTCCAGTCAGTTCATCCTAACACTGTTCCTCTGCTACCTGTAGGTGCTGTTTCCTCCAGTCAGTTCATCCTAACACTGTTCCTCTGTTACCTGTAGGTGCTGTTTCCTCCAGTCAGGATGGGATCTCTGCAGCAGAGGTGGAGCTGAGAGTCAGACCAGGTGACAATGTCACTCTCTACTGTGACTGTATCATAACTACTGGAGTATACATTATGTGGTATAGGAACTGTTCTCACAAGTACCAGCCTCCTCTAGTTATTTCAACTAAGTTTTTAAGTTCCATCTCTCTCCCTGGATATAATGTGGTGTGGAACCCCTCTAACAACTCCTATGATCTACTGATTGAGAACATCACTGAATCTGATCTGGGACTCTACTACTGTGGGACTGTGGAGACGAACCTGGTTGGAGAAGGAAAACCATTTATACGTAAAGAGTTGTACCACTACGGAAACATCACCACTAGGATTTCATTTGGAAAGAACAGTTATTATTCTGTCTTTATCTTCCTGCTGTATCTTTGGTATTGGTTTCTTTGAATGAGAGTTATGAAAATGTATCTTATTTTGAATCAACCCTCTGAGACTTATCTCAACTCATAAAATGTCTCCTCAAATTCATTTTTAAACAACCAAGAGTCATGATTAACAACAGATTATTGAGAAGACCTTGATTGTTTCTAAGAGAGTAGTTCTGTTTTTATTTCATCTTTATTTAACCAGGTAGGCTAGTTGAGAACAAGTTCTCATTTACAACTGCGACCTGGCCAAGATAAAGCATAGCAATACGACACATACAACAACACAGAGTTACACATGGAATAAACAAAACATTCAGTCAAAAATACAATAGAACAAAAGAAAACAATGTTTATGTTTAATGTTTTGTCCAGAAACCAGTCCTCCCGAGCACTCCTCTTCCCCTCCACCTCCTGAAGACTGTGATGATGTCAGAACACCTGTTGTTGACTGTGGGCTGTGTTGGATGTTGCTGTTCAGTCTGTGTCCTGTGTCTGCTCTCCTCTCCTCCCTCCTCTCCTCCACTTGCGTCTACTCCTTCTACAAACAACAGGTGCACTGACTCTCTCAGTCAGGAATAACTTAATAACTCATTCATGTTTTAAGTCTGGGTACCTACGTTTTTAACCTTCTTTATTTAAAGCATTTTGACCACAATATGTAAACATCTACTAACTATTAACTGAAATGTCCTAGTTTAACCTGAAACTTGGTGTTTTAATGGTGATAACTCTTCCTCTGCAGCTCCAGCTGAGACTCCACCAGGGGAAGTGACAGCAGAGAGCAGACTACTTTCAAAATGGGTGTTGTAGTTTTATTATGGGTAGCCATCTTGATTTGTAGTCCATGTATTAGGTAACCCTGCCCTTTTCAAATAGTTTTTTTGATGCCGATTATAGTCATTAATAACAGTAGATTAATATATATATATAAGTTGTAAAATATTAATGTTCACATATCACTAATATTAAAATATAACATATAATCTCTCACTCTGTCTTTCTCTCGGCCTCTTTCTCTCTCTCTCTCTGTCTCTGTCTCAGTCTTGGCCTATTTCTCTGTCTGTCTGTCTCTCTCTCTCACTCTCTCTATCTGTCTCTCAGGAAGAAGGACCTGTTTTATGCATTGTTGGATATCCGTCAGGAACAGAGGAGACCAAAGAAGAAGAAGAGAGTCCAGAACGCTGACTTCAGTACCTACTCAGCCATCAATACCAGCAGAGTGTGAGACCTATACCAGTCATCAATACCAGCAGAGTGCGACCTATACCATCCATCAATACCAGCAGAGTGTGAGACCTATACCAGCCATCAATACCAGCAGAGTGTGACCTATACCAGCCATCAATACCAGCAGAGTGTGAGACCTATACCAGCCATCAATACCAGCAGAGTGAGACCTATACCAGCCATCAACACCAGCAGAGTGTTAGACCTATACCAGCCGTCAATACCAGCAGAGTGTTAGACCTATACCATCCATCAATACCAGCAGAGTGAGACCTATACCAGTCATCAATACCAGCAGAGTGTGACCTGTACCAGCCGTCAATACCAGCAGAGTGTGAGACCTATACCATCCATCAATACCAGCAGAGAATGAAACTTACACCATCTGTCAATACCAGCAGAGATTGAGACCTTTACCATCCATCAATACCAGCAGAGAAGAAGACTTACACCATCTGTCAATACCAGCAGAGTGAGACCTATACCAGCCATCAATACCAGCAGAGTGAGACCTATACCAGCCATCAATACCAGCAGAGTGTGAGACCTATACCAACATTGCTGGGAGGACAAGGTGTAACAACAGTAATTTTGATATTTTTTAGATTTACTTAATTTTTAGGGGAAAATGTTTTGCTTTTTAAAAACCCTTTCATGCAAATTGTTTATGTTTTAACTTTTGTCTGTAACCTTTTCATAATAATAACAATATTGATTTAGAAAATGTTTTGAAACTCAAGGAATAATGTTTAAAAATCTCTTGTTTTAGTTTGTAATTCTAGGTGTTAAAGTTCATTGTTTTCCATTTGTAAGTGTATTGATATGTCTTAATGAGTCTGAATAATTATTGATTCAGTTTAATTAGATGTTATTTCATTATTTATTTGTCTCCCCCTAACTTCTCTTAGAGCACGAGGTCGTCGTATTTTGTTTGACAAATGCTTCAGCAAACCAATCAGAGCTATCTGGGGGTGTGAATTAGATGTGAAGGGGTGTGACTTACAGGGGAATAAGGTGTGGCTTAGAAATAAAGAGGGTGTGGCTTTAGAGGATGACAGAGATGCATATACAGAGCATGAAGGCTAAGGGGTGTGGTTTATATGTTAAGGGGTGTGGCTTATATGTTAAGGGGTGGGGTTTGTATGTTAAGGGGTGTGGTTTATATGTTAAGGGGTGTGTTTAACCTCTTGACTTTCGCCTAGGATAGGGGGCGCCACAGCGCATTTAGAAAAAAATGAATGCCCATTTTAAACGGCCTACTACCCAAACTCAGAAGCTAGGATATGCATATAATTAATACTTGTGGATAGAAAACACCCTAAAGTTTCTAAAACTGTTTGAATGGTGTCTGTGAGTATAACAGAACTCATATGGCAGTCAAAACCCCGAGACAGATCGAAACAGGAAGTGGAATTCTGAATTGCGAACTCAAATTCATCACGTTGCCTATTAATCACACCGTGAGCTATGGTTCATTGAGCACTTCCTATTGCTTCCACTACATTTTACATTTACATTTTAGTCATTTAGCAGACGCTCTTATCCAGAGCGACTTACAAATTGGTGCATTCACCTATAATATCCAGTGGAACAACCACTTTACAATAGTGCATCTAAATCTTTTAAGGGGGGGGGGGTTAGAAGGATTACCTTATCCTATCCCAGGTATTCCATGAAGAGGTGGGGTTTCAGGTGTCTCCGGAAGGTGGTGATTGACTCCGCTGTCCTGGCGTCGTGAGGGAGCTTGTTCCACCATTGGGGTGCCAGAGCAGCGAACAGTTTTGACTGGGCTGAGCGGGAACTGTGCTTCCTCAGAGATAGGGAGGCGAGCAGGCCAGAGGTGGATGAACGGAGTGCCCTTGTTTGGGTGTAGGGCCTGATCAGAGCCTGAAGGTACGGAGGTGCCGTTCCCCTCACAGCTCCGTAGGCAAGCACCATGGTCTTGTAGCGGATGCGAGCTTCGACTGGAAGCCAGTGGAGAGAGCGGAGGAGCGGGGTGACGTGAGAGAACTTGGGAAGGTTGAACACCAGACGGGCTGCGGCGTTCTGGATGAGTTGTAGGGGTTTAATGGCACAGGCAGGGAGCCCAGCCAACAGCGAGTTGCAGTAATCCAGACGGGAGATGACAAGTGCCTGGATTAGGACCTGCGCCGCTTCCTGTGTGAGGCAGGGTCGTACTCTGCGAATGTTGTAGAGCATGAACCTACAGGATCGGGTCACCGCCTTGATGTTGGTGGAGAACGACAGGGTGTTGTCCAGGGTCACGCCAAGGCTCTTAGCACTCTGGGAGGAGGACACAAGGGAGTTGTCAACCGTGATGGCGAGATCATGGAACGGGCAGTCCTTCCCCGGGAGGAAGAGCAGCTCCGTCTTGCCGAGGTTCAGCTTGAGGTGGTGATCCGTCATCCACACTGATATGTCTGCCAGACATGCAGAGATGCGATTCGCCACCTGGTTGTCAGAAGGGGGAAAGGAGAAGATTAATTGTGTGTCATCTGCATAGCAATGATATGAGAGACCATGTGAGGATATGACAGAGCCAAGTGACTTGGTGTATAGCGAGAATAGGAGTGGGCCAAGAACAGAGCCCTGGGGGACACCAGTGGTGAGAGCACGTGGTGCGGAGACAGATTCTCGCCACGCCACCTGGTAGGAGCGACCTGTCAGGTAGGACGCAATCCAAGCGTGCGCGGTGCCAGAGATGCCCAGCTCGGAGAGGGTGGAGAGGAGGATCTGATGGTTCACGGTATCAAAGGCAGCAGATAGGTCTAGAAGGATGAGAGCAGAGGAGAGAGAGTTAGCTTTAGCAGTGCGGAGAGCCTCCGTGACACAGAGAAGAGCAGTCTCAGTTGAATGCCCAGTCTTGAAACCTGACTGATTAGGATCAAGAAGGTCATTCTGAGAGAGATAGCAAGAGAGCTGGCCAAGCACGGCGCGTTCAAGAGTTTTGGAGAGAAAGGAAAGAAGGGATACTGGCCTGTAGTTGTTGACATCGGAGGGGTCGAGTGTAGGTTTTTTCAGAAGGGGTGCAACTCTCGCTCTCTTGAAGACGGAAGGGACGTAGCCAGCGGTCAAGGATGCGTTGATGAGCGAGGTGAGGTAGGGGAGAAGGTCTCCGGAAATGGTCTGGAGAAGAGAGGAGGGGATAGGGTCAAGTGGGCAGGTTGTTGGGCGGCCGGCCGTCACAAGACGCGAGATTTCATCTGGAGAGAGAGGGGAGAAAGAGGTCAAAGCACAGGGTAGGGCAGTGTGAGCAGGACCAGCAGTGTCGTTTGACTTAGCAAACGAGGATCGGATGTCGTCAACCTTCTTTTCAAAATGGTTGACGAAGTCATCCGCAGAGAGGGAGGAGGGGGGGGAGGGGGAGGAGGATTCAGGAGGGAGGAGAAGGTAGCAAAGAGCTTCCTAGGGTTAGAGGCAGATGCTTGGAGTTTAGAGTGGTAGAAAGTGGCTTTAGCAGCAGAGACAGAAGAGGAAAATGTAGAGAGGAGGGAGTGAAAGGATGCCAGGTCCGCAGGGAGGCGAGTTTTCCTCCATTTCCGCTCGGCTGCCCGGAGCCCTGTTCTGTGAGCTCGCAGTGAGTCGTCGAGCCACGGAGCAGGAGGGGAGGACCGAGCCGGCCTGGAGGATAGGGGACAGAGGAGATCAAAGGATGCAGAGAGGGAGGAGAGGAGGGTTGAGGAGGCAGAATCAGGAGATAGGTTGGAGAAGGTTTGAGCAGAGGGAAGAGATGATAGGATGGAAGAGGAGAGAGTAGCGGGAGAGAGAGAGCGAAGGTTGGGACGGCGCAATACCATCCGAGTAGGGGGAGAGTGAGAAGTGTTGGATGAGAGCGAGAGGGAAAAGGATACAAGGTAGTGGTCGGAGACTTGGAGGGGAGTTGCAATGAGATTAGTGGAAGAACAGCATCTAGTAAAGATGAGGTCAAGCGTATTGCCTGCCTTGTGAGTAGGGGGGGAAGGTGAGAGGGTGAGGTCGAAAGAGGAGAGGAGTGGAAAGAAGGAGGCAGAGAGGAATGAGTCGAAGGTAGACGTGGGGAGGTTAAAGTCACCCAGAACTGTGAGAGGTGAGCCATCCTCAGGAAAGGAACTTATCAAGGCGTCAAGCTCATTGATGAACTCTCCAAGGGAACCTGGAGGGCGATAAATGATAAGGATGTTAAGCTTGAAAGGGCTGGTAACTGTGACAGCATGGAATTCAAATGAGGAGATAGACAGATGGGTCAGGGGAGAAAGAGAGAATGTCCACTTGGGAGAGATGAGGATTCCAGTGCCACCACCCCGCTGGCTCGATGCTCTAGGGGTATGCGAGAACACGTAGTCAGACGAGGAGAGAGCAGTAGGAGTAGCAGTGTTATCTGTGGTGATCCATGTTTCCGTCAGCGCCAGGAAGTCTAGGGACTGGAGGGTAGCATAGGCTGAGATGAACTCAGCCTTGTTGGCCGCAGACCGGCAGTTCCAGAGGCTGCCGGAGACCTGGAACTCCACGTGGGTCGTGCGCGCTGGGACCACCAGGTTAGAGTGGCAGCGGCCACGCGGTGTGGAGCGTTTGTATGGCCTGTGCAGAGGAGAGAGAACAGGGATAGACAGACACATAGTAGACAAGCTACAGAAGAGGCTACGCTAATGCAAATGAGATTGGAGTGACAAGTGGACTACACGTCTCGAATGTTCAGGAAGTTAAGCTTACGTTGCAAAAATGTTATTGACTAAGATGATACAGTACTGCTGGCTGGTGGAGTAGGCTAGCTAGCAGTGGCTGCGTTGTTGACTTTGAACGTGTAGCTGGCTAGGTAACCTCGGTAGTTTCAGTACTACACCTTGTCATGATACAAAGCAACTTTGTAGCTAGCTAGCTAACATAACACTAATCAAGACGTTCCTTGTAGTGTATTTAGTTTCAACAATGCTGCTTGTCGGTAATAGTTGGCTAGGTTAGGAAAAATGGCGTCGCGGGGGACGGAAATAGCTGGCTAGCTAACCTCGATGCCTGGCTAGCTAACAATTATCAATTAACAATTATCAAGTTATGACAAAGACAACTAGGTAGCTAGCTAGGTAACACTGCACTAGTCTAATCGTTCCGTTGTTTAGTATTAGTAACTACAGCGCTGCTAGTCGGTAACGGATGGCTAGCTGGCAGTGGGTTAGTGATGACTAGGTGTGTTGAGTAAGTCTGGCGCCGCGTCGCGGCTGGCTAGCACACCTCGATAATACTCAAACTCAAACTACACAATTATCTTAGATACAGAGACAGCACGGACAACTATGTAGCTGGCTAACTAACACTAACACCACACTAATCAAGTCGTTGCGTTGTAATGTAATAGTTTCTGCTAGTCGGTAGAAGTTGGCTAGCTAACGGTGATGACTAGCTAGCTAGCAGCTAGCAGTGTTGACAACGTTAGGAGGACGAAGATAGCTAGCCTCGATAATTACTCAGTTACTCTAAACTACACAATTATCTTTGATACAAAGACGGCTATGTAGCTAGCTAAGAAGAATTGCTCAGATCAAACAAATCAAGCCGTTGTAATGTAGCGAAGTGGAATATTACCTGTGGAGCGAAGCGTGGTGCGACTGCTCGCTCTGCTCGCTCCACACTAGATGTCCCCAGTCTTTACAAAGTGGTTTGAGTCTCCTACTGTGAAAACTGAATGAATGAGACGCTGTTGAAATTGGTCACATGAGGAGGGCCATCACCATTATGACGCCGGCGGCCCTGGCTTCCCTCCCCTTTCGAAACGTTTTGAAAGACAATGCAATCATCCTCCTTGAATCTTATTGGCTCTCTTGTTGAAAAACGCCCTGAAGATTTATGTTATACAACGTTTGACATGTTTGAACGAACCTAAATGGGAAAAAAATGCATTTTCTCGAAATGGCTGTCCCGCGGCCGACGGAGCATTTTAATCAGCCTTCAGACGCGCTAACAAGAACAAGCTCTTGGAACATAAAGGAGTAATTTTTTCGAACGAAAATACATTTGTTGTGGACCTGGGATTCCTGGAAGTGCTTTCTGATGAAGACAACCAAAGGTAAGGGATTATTGACAATAGTATACAAGACTAGATGTGATATGCAATTGTTCCAAGATGGCGCTGACCTGTAACGTTAGCCTATTTTTCAGAGTATCGCATCCCCTTTCATCGCAAAGTATGATTACCCAGTAAAGTTCATTTTAAATCTGGCATTGCAGGTGCTGTCAAGAGATATTCATCTATAAATCTTAGAATGACAATATTACATTTTAACCTCTTGACGGTCGCCTAGGATAGGGGGCGCCACAGCGCATTTTGAAAGAAATTCGTGCCCATTTTAAACGGCCTACTACTCAAACTCAGAAGCTAGGATATGCATATAATTAATACTTGTGGATAGAAAACACCCTAAAGTTTCTGAAACTGTTTGAATGGTGTCTGTGAGTATAACAGAACTCATATGGCAGTCAAAACCCCGAGACAGATGGAAACAGGAAGTGGAATTCTGAATTGCGAACTCAAATTCATCACGTTGCCTATTAATCACACCGTGAGCTATGGTTCATTGAGCACTTCCTATTGCTTCCACTAGATGTCCCCAGTCTTTACAAAGTGATTTGAGACTCCTACTGTGAAAACTGAATGAATGAGACGCAGTGGAACGTGGTCACACGGAGAGGGCCATCACCATTATGACGCAGGCGCCCCTGGTTACCCTCCCCTTTCGAAACGTTTTGAAACACAATGCAATCATCCTCCTTGAATCTTATTGGCTCTCTTGTTGAAAAACGCCCTGAAGATTTATGTTATACAACGTTTGACATGTTTGAACGAACCTAAATGGGAAAAAAATGCATTTTCTCGAAATGGCTGTCCCGTGGCCGACGGAGCATTTGAATCAGCTTTCAGATGCGCTAACAAGAACAAGCTCTTGGAACATAAAGGAGTAATTTTTTCGAACGAAAATACATTTGTTGTGGACCTGGGATTTCTGGAAGTGCTTTCTGATGAAGACAACCAAAGGTAAGGGATTATTGACAATAGTATACAAGACTAGATGTGATATGCGATTGTTCCAAGATGGCGCTGACCTGTAACGTTAGCCTATTTTTCAGAGTATCGCATCCCCTTTCATCGCAAAGTATGATTACCCAGTAAAGTTAATTTTAAATCTGGCATTACAGGTGCTTTCAAGAGATATTCATCTATAAATCTTAGAATGACAATATTACATTTTAAAAATGTTTTCGAATAGTAATTTAGTAAATTGTAGCTCTGTTTCATCGGATGCATTTGAGGGAAAATAGTTAGTCAACATTACGCACCGATGTAAAATGCTGTTTTTATATATATATATGAACTTTATCGAACAAAATAATGCATGTATTGTGTAACATGATGTTCTAGGTGTGTCATCTGATGAAGATTGTCAAAGGTTAGTGCTGCATTTAGCTGTTTTTTGGTTATTTGTGATGCATGTGGTTGGTCGGAAAATGGCTATGTGGCTACTTTTACGATATACTCCTCTAACATAATCTAATGTTTTGCTTTTGCTGTAAAGCCTTTTTGAAATCGGACAACGTGGTTCGATTCAGGAGAGGTGTCTCTATAAAATGATATAATTTGAAAAAAAAATTTAACCACCGTCCGCATACGGCCTCCGTCCGCATACGGCCTCCGTCCGCATACGGGACGGAGGCCGCACAGGGGTTAATATGTTAAGGGATGTGATTTATATGTTAAGTGGTGTGATCTATATGTTATACTGCTGCACCATCGAGAGCATCCTGACTGGTTGCATCACTCCCTGGTATGGCAACTGCTTGGCCCCCGACCGCAAGGCACTACAGAGGGCAATGCGTATGGCCCAGTACATCACTGGGGCCAAACTTCCTGCCATCCAGGACCTCTATACCAGGTGGTGTCAGAGGAAGGCCCTAAAATGTTCAAAGACTCCAGCCACCCTAGTCATAGACTGTTCTCTCTGCTACCACATGGCAAGCGGTAACGGAGTGCCAAGTCTAGGTCCAAAAGGCTTCTTAACAGCTTCTACCCCCAAGCCAAAAGCCTCCTGAACATCTAATCAAATGGTTGCCCATACTATCTGCATCGCCCCCCCCCCCCCTCCCCCCTTTTACGCTGCTGCTTTTCTCTGATTATAATCCATGCATAGTCACTTTAACTCTACCTACATGTACATTACACCTCAATTACCTTGACTAACCAGTGCCCCCTCACATTGACTCTCTACCGGTACCCCGTGTATATAGCCTTGCTAATGTAATTTCACTGCTGCTCTTTAATTATTTGTTATTTTCTACTTAAAGCTTATTTTTCTTAAAACTGCATTGATGATTATGGGCTTATAAGTTAGCATTTCACTGTTATATTTGGGCATGTAACTGTTGAGGTAGGTTCCTTGTTCCTTGTCAATCATTGGCTTATTGTTGTTGCGGGGGTAAGTTCCATGTTCCTTGTCAATCATTGGCTTATTGGTGAATTGGCAATTGCACACAGCTAACAGCTAACAATGGAAACACATAATGTATGTTTCAGAGTAAGTTCTGCACCCCACCTAAAGGCACAGCTGATTATATACATTTGATCACTCCCTGGTGGTATAATCACCAACGTCAGTGTATGTGTGCAGCAGTAAACTGAGGTTACCTTATAAAGTAACCTAGTACAGTAGCTTCTCTGAATTCATTAGCATTGTCCACTGTCACACAAGATCAACATGTCAAAACCAGACAGTGGTTACTTCTCTTTATCTAGTTTCAGTCTGTCTCAGATCCAGCCTGCAGGTCACTCTCACAGCAGCCAGGGCTTAACCACAAAGACTAATATACATGCTATAGTATAGTGGCAGAGTTTTAGACACATAGCAACAGTATCTATTATAAGGCCTGCAGCAAAACATATGAATCTTAAAGTCCCCATAATACATAATGGGGAGGGTCTCTGTTTTTCCGTGTTAACGACTAGATGTACTTTACCATGAAAGGACATACAAGCAGTGATTAGTTCGATCGAGTGGAAAGTTTTCAGCTCGTGGTCCTTTTCTCTGAAACCCATGTTGTGTGACATGAAGGAGGATTGTCTAGCATCGAGGTAAACAGGTTTGGAAAATATTCAGCTTCTTTGATGTGGTCGTTGTAGATAGCAACACCTAAATAGCAGCACCTGGTCAAGTCAACCTGCTGCAACATCATCAAACACAACATGAAGAACCAAACACTAATGTTGATGTAACTGTTGACCTTTGAAAGAGAAGACACTTCTGACAGAGACCAATCATGAGACAGAGACCTATCATGAGACAGAGGCTTATTGTTGGCCTTTATACCTGTAACCTGCCAGTATTAATGTTTGATTTATCAAATGATGAATATCCAGTAATCATAACATTTAAATCTCAACATAATCTGTATGAGCTAATTGAGGTGTCACAAAATGTAGTATTTATCCACAAAACATCTTGGCAACAAATAGGACATAGAAAAAGTGAGAAACACACTCAGTGTGAAATGTGAGTTCATCATCAGGAGAATAGCTGCACCATGGCAACAGCATAAAGGAAGTAAGTCTGGGTTTCCTGTGTATTGAGTGTGTCTTCTCAGCCAATCAGTGACTAGCTCTTATATGAGTACTGGAATTCCAACATCATAATATCAGACTTATCAACATTAGTAGTGGTCAATGTATGTATATGTTTACATGTGTTTAGATATATATATGTATGTATATGTATGTATATATGTGTGTGTGTGTGTGGGGGGGGGGGGTATATGGGGGTGTGTCCATATGATTGTATATCATGCATAGTCCTTTTTGTGTTGTTGCTACTCTGATACTGTTACTGACAGACCCAGCTACTCTGATACTGTTACTGACAGTCCCAGCAACTCTGATACACTCAAAAAATTTAGAACTAGTAATATATATATTCCTTGGTTCACTCCAGACCTGTCTGCCCTTGACCAGCACAAAAACATCCTGTGGCATTCTGCATTAGCATCGAATAGTAATAACTCTGATACTGTTACTGACAGACCCAGCTACTCTGATACTGTTACTGACAGACCCAGCTACTCTGATACTGTTACTCTGACCCAGCTTTCCCTGTGGCTCAGTTGGTAGAGCAAATCTAATCAAATCAAATGTTTTTATATAGCCCTTCTTACATCAGCTGATATATCAAAGTGCTGTACAGAAAACCAGCCTAAAACCCCAAACAGCAAGCAATCCAGGTGTAGAAGCACGGTGGCTAGGAAAAACTCCCTAGAAAGGCCAAAACCTAGGAAGAAACCTAGAGAGGAACCAGGCTCTGAGGGGTGGCCAGTCCTCTTCTGGCTGTGCCGGGTGGAGATTATAACAGCACATGGCCAAGATGTTCAAATGTTCATAAATGACCAGCATGGTCAAATAATAATATTCACAGTTGTCGAGGGTGTAACAAGTCAGCACCTCAAGAGTAAATGTCAGTTGGCTTTTCATAGCCGATCATTGAGAGTATCTCTACCTCTCCTGCTGTCTCTAGAGAGTTAAAAACTGCAGGTCTGGGACAGATAGCACGTCCATTGAACAGGTCAGGGTTCCATAGCCGCAGGCAGAACAGTTGAAACTGGAGCAGCAGCACGGTCAGGTGGACTGGGGACAGCAAGGAGTCATCATGTCAGGTAGTCCTGAGACATGGTCCTAGGGCTCAGGTCCTCCGAGAGAGAGAAAGAGAGAAAGAGAGAATTAGAGAGCATACTTAAATTCACACAGGACACCAGATAAGACAGGAGAAATACTCCAGATATTACAGACTGACCCTAGCCCCCCGACACATAAACTACTGTAGCATAAATACTGGAGGCTGAGACAGGAGGGGGCCAAACAGGAAGGATATAACCCCACCCACTTTGCCAGAGCACAGCCCCCACACCACTAGAGGGACACTTCAACCACGAACTTACCATCCTGAGACAAGGCCGAGTATAGCCCACAAAGATCTCCGCCACGGCACAACCCAAGAGGGGGCGCCAACCCAGACAGGAAGACCAGGTCAGTGACTCAACCCACTCAAGTGACGCACCCCTCCTAGGGACGGCATGGAAGAACACCAATAAACCAGTGACTCAGCCCCTGTAATAGGGTTAGAGGCAGGGAATCCCAGTGGAGAGAGGGGAACCGGCCAGGCAGAGACAGCAAGGGCGGTTCGTTGCTCTAGAGCCTTTCCGTTCACCTTCACACTCCTGGGCCAGACTACACTCAATCATAGGACCCACTGAAGAGATGAGTCTTCAGTAAAGACTTAAAGGTTGAGACCGAGTCTGGATCTCTCACATGGGTAGGCAGACTATTCCATAAAAATGGAGCTCTATAGGAGAAAGCCCTGCCTCCAGCTGTTTGCTTAGAAATTCTAGGGACAATTAGGAGGCCTGCGTCTTGTGACCGTAGCGTACGTGTAGGTATGTACGGCAGGACCAAATCGGAAAGATAGGTAGGAGCAAGCCCATGTAATGCTTTGTAGGTTAGCAGTAAAACCTTGAAATCAGCCCTTGCCTTAACAGGAAGCCAGTGTAGGGAGGCTAACACTGGAGTAATATGATCACATTTTTTTGGTTCTAGTCAGGATTCTAGCAGCCGTATTTAGCACTAACTGAAGTTTATTTAGTCCTTTATCCGGGTAGCCAGAAAGTAGAGCATTGCAGTAGTCCAACCTAGAAGTAAAAAAAGCATGGATTAATTTTTCTGCATCATTAGTGGACAGTAAGTTTCTGATTTTTGCAATGTTACGTAGATGGAAAAAAGCTGCCCTTGAAACAGTCTTGATATGTTCTTCAAAAGAGAGATCAGGGTCCAGAGTAACGCCGAGGTCCTTCACAGTTTTATTTGAGACGACTGTACAACCATCAAGATTAATTGTCAGATTTAACAGAAGATCTCTTTGTTTCTCGGGACCTAGAACAAGCATCTCTGTTTTGTCCGAGTTTAAAAGTATAACATTTGCTGCCATCCACTTCCTTATGTCTGAAACACAGGCTTCTAGCGAGGGCAATTTTGGAGCTTCACCATGTTTCATTGAAATGTACAGCTGTGTGTCATCCGCATAGCAGTGAAATTTAACATTCTGTTTTCGAATGACATCCCCAAGAGGTAAAAAAAAAAAATATATATATATATATATATATATATATATATATATATATATATATATATATATATAGTGAAAACAATAGTGGTCCTAAAACGGAACCTTGAGGAACACCAACATTTACAGTTGATTTGTCAGAGGACAAACCATTCACAGAGACAAACTGATATCTTTCCGACAGATAAGATCTAAACCAGGCCAGAACTTGTCCGTGTAGACCAATATGGGTTTCCAATCTCTCCAAAAGAATATGGTGATCGATGGTATCAAAGCAGCACTAAGATCTAGGAGCACGTGGACAGATGCAGAGCCTCGGTCTGACATCATTAAAAGGTCATTTACCACCTTCACAAGTGCAGTCTCAGTGCTATGATGGGGTCTAAAACGAGACTGAAGCGTTTCGTATACATTGTTTGTCTTCAGGAAGGCAGTGAGTTGCTGCGCAACAGCTTTTTCAAAACTTTTGAGAGGAATGGAAGATTCGATAGGTTTTTATATTTTCTGGGTCAAGGTTTGGCTTTTTCAAGAGAGGCTTTATTACTGCCACTTTTAGTGAGTGTAGTACACATCTGGTGGATAGAGAACCGTTTATTATGTTCAGCATAGGAGGGCCAAGCACAGGAAGCAGCTCTTTCAGTAGTTTAGTTGGAATAGGGTCCAGTATGCAGCTTGAAGGTTTACATTTACATTTTAGTCATTTAGCAGACGCTCTTATCCAGAGCAACTTACAGTAGTGAATGCATACATTTTTTTTTTTTGTACTGGCCCCCCGTGGGAATTGAACCTACAACCCTGGCGTTGCACACACCATGCTGGCGTTGCAAACACCATGCTCTACCAACTGTGCCACAGGGAAGGCTATGATTATTTTCATCATTGTGTCAAGAGATATAGTACTAAAACACTTTAGTATCTCCCTTCATCCTAGGTCCTGGCAGAGTTGTGCAGACTCAGGACAACGGAGTTTTGGAGGAATACGCAGATTTAAAGAGGAGTCCGTAATTTGCTTTCTAATGATCGTGATCTTTTCCTCAAAGAAGTTCATGAATTTATCACTTCTGAAGTGAAAGCCATCCTCTCTTGGGGAATGCTGCTTTTTAGTTAGCTTTGCGACAGTATCAAAAAGAAATTTCGGATTGTTCTTATTTTCCTCAATTAAGTTGGAAAAATAGGATGATCGATTAGCAGTGGGGGCTCTTCGATAGTGCACGGTACTGTCTTTCCAAGCTAATCGGAAGACTTCCAGTTTGGTGTGGCGCCATTTCCGTTACAATTTTCTGGAAGCTTGCTTCAGAGCTCGTGTATTTTCTGTATACCAGGGAGCTAGTTTCTTATGACATATGTTTTTAGTTTTTAGGGGAGCAACTGCATCTTGGGTATTGCGCAAATTTAAATTGAGTTCCTCAGTTAGGTGGTTAACTGGTTTTTGTCCTCTGATGTCCTTGGGTAGGCAGAGGGAGTCTGGAAGGGCATCAAGGAATCTTTGGGTTGTCTTAGAATTTATAGCACAACTTTTGATTCTCCTTGGTTGGGGTCTGAGCAGATTATTTGTTGCGATTGCAAACGTAATAAAATGGTGGTCCGATAGTCCAGAATTATGAGGAAAAACATTAAGATCCACAACATTTATTCCACAGGACAAAACTAGGTCCAGAGTATGACTGTGGCAGTGAGTAGGTCCAGAGACATGTTGGACAAAACCCACTGAGTCGATGATGGCTCCGAAAGCCTTTTGGAGTGTGTCTGTAGACTTTTCCATGTGAATATTAAAGTCACCAAAATTGTGAATATTATCTGCTATGACTACAATGTCCGATAGGAATTCAGGGAACTCAGTGAGGAACGCTGTATATGGCCCAGGAGGCCTGTAAACAGTAGCTATAAAAAGTGATTGAGTAGCTGCATAGATTTCATGACTAGAAGCTCAAAAGACGAAAACGTTGTTTTTTTTTGTAAATTGAAATTTGCTGTCGAAAATGTTAGCAACACCTCCGCCTTTGCGGGATGCACGGGGGATATGGTCACTAGTGTAACCAGGAGGTGAGGCCTCATTTAACACAGGAAATACATCAGGCTTAAGCCATGTTTCAGTCAGGCCAATCACATCAAGATTATGATCAGTGATTAGCTCATTGACTATAACTGCCTTGGAAGTGAGGGATCTAACATTAAGTAGTCCTATTTTGAGATGTGAGGTATCACGATCTCTTTCAATAATGGCAGGAATGGAGGAGGTCTTTATTCTAGTGAGATTGCTAAGGCGAACACCGCCATGTTTAGTTTTGCCCAACCTAGGTCAAGGCACAGACACGGTCTCAATGGACATGGTGTTTGCATGGTGTTTGCAACGCCAGCATGGTGTGTGCAATGCCAGGGTTGTGGGTTTGATTGCCACGGGGGGTAGTAGAAAAAATGCATGAAATGAAATGGATGAAATGTATGCATTCACTACTGTAAGTCGCTCTGGATAAGAGCGTCTGCTAAATGACTAAAATGTAAATGTAAATGACAGACCCCAGCTACTCTGATACTGTTACTGACAGACCCAGCTGCTCTGATACTGTTACTGACAGACCCAGCTACTCTGATACTGTTACTGACAGACCCAGCTACTCTGATACTGTTACTGACAGACCCAGCTACTCTGTTACTGACAGACCCAACTACTCTGATACTGTTACTGACAGACCCAGCTACTCTGATACTGTTACTGACAGACCCAGCTACTCTGATACTGTTACTGACAGACCCAGCTACTCTGATACTGTTACTGACAGACCCAGCTACTCTGATACTGCTCCTCAGACCTGAAACCCAGGCCCCCTTAACCCCTCCCCCACAGAGCAGCAGCACTAGCTGAGTAAACCATAACCACACACATAGGACTATACATGATATGCAAATGTATGGACACACTACCATATACCCACGTACATATATATAAACACATGTAAACATATACATACATTGACCACTACTAATGTTGATAAGTCTGATATTATGATGTTGGTATTACAGTACTCATATAAGAGCTAGTCACTGATTGGCTGAGAAGACACTCTCAGTACACAGGAAACCCACACTGGCGTCCTGTTGTTGTTGCCATGGTGCTGTCATTCAGCCTGAGGACGAGAGACCAAACATTGTTATTACAAGTTCGTTTGTCACATATATCTCTCCCCTTCACACATATTGACCAGAGTGTGGATGTTAATTGATTGTCCACTGTTCATTGATAAACACAGAGATCATTCATCAAAGGGTATCACAAGAACTGTTTAACACTGGGTATATTGCACATCTTCCAATGCATCTTGGGTATTGTAGTTTAACTGTATTAAAACAGAACATTTAATGTTCAGTTAAGCGTGCATGAGGTCAAACATGATGTCTACTGCCTGACTACAGGATTAAAGTTCTATAGTTCAACTGAGTCTCTCTATAAGTGTATTTTCTTTAAGGTTTAAAGGTCAACTCTATCATCAAAATGTGTGTTTGATTCTTCTTAGTGTCTACACGTCTCTTAAGGTGTTGCTATCTAAGGTGAACACCTAAAATAAGCTGAATATTTTCCATTGACGTCACGTTGGTTTGAAACCTGTTTACCTCGATGCTAGACCCTTCTCTTCCTGTCACAACATGGGTTTCAGAGAAAAGGACCACGAACTGAAAACTTTCCACTCGAATGAACCAATCGCTGCTCGTATGTCCTTTCATGGTAATGTACAACAAGGCATGAACACAGAAATACGCAGCAAATACCTTGTTACTCAAAGACCCAGCTACACTCTGACAGTACCTTCAGAACATCAGACCACCAGATGGACAGGCTGTGTGTCACTATTTTTACTGTGCCTTATAGCTGGATGATAGATGATTTCTTGATGTGGTTTTATGGTTGACCAGATTCGTTATCTTGTTGTTGTGATACTGTGATGACTGTGGTAAAGACATGACGTTTATATTTTCAGGTGGAGAAGTTTATGATGTCAAACTGACATTCTGTGAATCATCCTAACACTGTTCCTCTGCTACCTGTAGGTGCTGTTTCCTCCAGTCAGTTCATCCTAACACTGTTCCTCTGCTACCTGTAGGTGCTGTTTCCTCCAGTCAGGATGGGATCTCTGCAGCAGAGGTGGAGCTGAGAGTCAGACCAGGAGACAATGTCACTCTCTACTGTGACTGTATCATAACTACTGGAGTATACATTATGTGGTATAGGAACTGTACTCACAAGTACCTGCCTCCTGTAGTTATTTCAACTAAGTTTTTAAGTTCCATCTCTCTCCCTGGATATCATGTGGTGTGGAACCCCTCTAACAACTCCTATGATCTACTGATTGAGAACATCACTGAATCTGACCTGGGACTCTACTACTGTGGGACTGTGGAGACTAACCTGGTGGAAGAATGAAAACCATTTATACGTAAAGAGTTGTACCACTATGGAAACATCACCACTAGGATTTCATTTGGAAAGAACAGTTATTATTCTGTCTTTATCTTCCTGCTGTATCTTTGGTATTGGTTTCTTTGAATGAGAGTTATGAAAATGTATCTTATTTTGAATCAACCCTCTGAGACTTATCTCAACTCATAAAATGTCTCCTCAAATTCATTTTTAAACAACCAAGAGTCATGATTAACAACAGATTATTGAGAAGACCTTGATTGTTTCTAAGAGAGTAGTTCTGTTTTTATTTCATCTTTATTTAACCAGGTAGGCTAGTTGAGAACAAGTTCTCATTTACAACTGCGACCTGGCCAAGATAAAGCATAGCAATACGACACATACAACAACACAGAGTTACACATGGAATAAACAAAACATACAGTCAAAAATACAATAGAACAAAAGAAAACAATGTTTATGTTTAATGTTTTGTCCAGAAACCAGTCCTCCCGAGCACTCCTTTTCCCCTCCACCTCCTGAAGACTGTGATGATGCCAGAACACCTGATGTCGACTGTGGGCTGTGTTGGATGTTGCTGTTCAGTCTGTGTCCTGTGTCTGCTCTCCTCCCTCCTCTCCTCCACTTGCGTCTACTCCTTCTACAAACAACAGGTGCACTGACTCTCTCAGTCAGGAATAACTTAATAACTCATTCATGTTTTAAGTCTGGGTACCTACGTTTTTAACCTTCTTTATTTAAAGCATTTTGACCACAATATGTAAACATCTACTAACTATTAACTGAAATGTCCTAGTTTAACCTGAAACTTGGTGTTTTAATGGTGATAACTCTTCCTCTGCAGCTCCAGCTGAGACTCCACCAGGGGAAGTGACAGCAGAGAGCAGACTACAGTCAAAATGGGTGTTGTCGTTTTATTATGGGTAGCCATCTTGATTTGTAGTCCATGTATTAGATAACCCTGCCCTTTTCAAATAGTTTTTTTGATGCCGATTATAGTCATTAATAACAGTAGATTAATATATATATATATATATATAAGTTGTAAAATATTAATGTTCACATATCACTAATATTAAAATATAACATATAATCTCTCACTCTGTCTTTCTCTCGGCCTCTTTCTCTCTCTCTCTCTGTCTCTGTCTCAGTCTTGGCCTATTTCTCTGTCTGTCTATCTTTCTCTCTGACTCTCTCTATCTGTCTCTTAGGAAAAAGGACCTGTTTTATGCATTGTTGGATATCCGTCAGGAACAGAGGAGACCAAAGAAGAAGAAGAGAGTCCAGAACTCTGACTTCAGTACCTACTCAGCCATCAATACCAGCAGAGTGTGAGACCTATACCAGCCATCAATACCAGCAGAGTGTGACCTATACCAGCCATTAATACCAGCAGAGTGAGAGACCTATACCAGCCATCAATACCAGCAGAGTGTGAGACCTATACCAGTCATCAATACCAGCAGAGTGTGAGACCTATACCAGTCATCAATACCAGCAGAGTGTGAGACCTATACCAGTCATCAATACCAGCAGAGTGTGTCCTATACCAGTCATCAATACCAGCAGAGTGTGAGACCTATTCCATCCATCAATACCAGCAGAGTGAGACCTATACCAGCCATCAATACCAGCAGAGTGTTAGACCTATACCATCCATCAATACCAGCAGAGTGTTAGACCTATACCATCCATCAATACCAGCAGAGTGAGACCTATACCAGTCATCAATACCAGCAGAGTGTGAGACCTATACCAGCCGTCAATACCAGCAGAGTGTGAGACCTATACCATCCATCAATACCAGCAGAGTGTGAGACCTATACCAGTCATCAATACCAGCAGAGTGTGAGACCTATACCATCCATCAATACCAGCAGAGTGTGACCTATACCAACCATCAATACCAGCAGAGTGTGAGACCTATACCATCCATCAATACCAGCAGAGTGTGACCTATACCAGCCATCAATACCAGCAGAGTGAGACCTATACCAGCCGTCAATATCAGCAGAGGGAGACCTATACCAGCCATCAATACCAGCAGAGTGTGACCTGTACCAGCCGTCGATACCAGCAGAGTGTGAGACCTATACCATCCATCAATACCAGCAGAGAGTGAGACTTACACCATCTGTCAATACCAGCAGAGTGAGACCTATACCAGCCATCAATACCAGCAGAGTGTGAGACCTATACCAACATTGCTGGGAGGACAAGGTGTAACAACAGTAATTTTGATATTTTTTTGATTTTCTTAATTTTTAGGGTAAAATGTTGTGCTTTTTAAAAACCCTTTCATGCAAATTGTTTATGTTTTAACTTTTGTCTGTAACCTTTTCATAATAATAACAATATTGATTTAGAAAATGTTTTGAAGCTCAGGGAATAATGTTTAAAAAGCTCTTGTTTTAGTTTGTAATTCTAGGTGTTAAAGTTCATTGTTTTCCATTTGTAAGTGTATTGATATGTCTTAATGAGTCTGAATAATTATTGATTCAGTTTAATTAGATATTATTTCATTATTTATTTGTCTCCCCCTAACTTCTCTTAGAGCACGAGGTCGTCGTATTTTGTTTGACAAATGCTTCAGCAAACCAATCAGAGCTATCTGGGGGTGTGAATTAGATGTGAAGGGGTGTGACTTACAGGTGAATAAGGTGTGGCTTAGAAATAAAGAGGGTGTGGCTTTAGAGGATGACAGAGATGCATATACAGAGCATGAAGGCTAAGGGGTGTGGTTTATATGTTAAGGGGTGTGGTTTATATGTTAAGCGGTTACCCTAGGATAGGGGGCGCCACAGCGCATTTTGAAAAAAATGTGTGCCCATTTTAAACGGCCTACTACTAAAACTCAGAAGCTAGGATATGCATATAATTAATTCTTGTGGATAGAAAACACCCTAAAGTTTCTAAAACTGTTTGAATGGTGTCTGTGAGTATAACAGAACTCATATGGCAGTCAAAACCCCGAGACAGATGGAAACAGGAAGTGGAATTCTGAATTGCGAACTCAACTTCATCACGTTGCCTATTAATCACACCGTGAGCTATGGTTCATGGAGCACTTCCTATTGCTTCCACTAGATGTCCCCAGTCTTTAAAAAGTGATTTGAGACTCCTACTGTGAAAACTGAATGAATGAGATGCAGTGGAACGTGGTCACACGGAGAGGGCCATCACCATTATGACGCCGACGCCCCTGGTTATCCTCCCCTTTCGAAACGTTTTGAAACACAATGCAATCATCCTCCTTGAATCTTATTGGCTCTCTTGTTGAAAAACGCCCTGAAGATTTATGTTATACAACGTTTGACATGTTTGAACAAACCTAAATGGGAAAAAAATGCATTTTCTCGAAATGGCTGTCCCGTGGCCGACGGAGCATTTGGATCAGCTTTCAGACGCGCTAACAAGAACAAGCTCTTGGAACATAAAGGAGTAATTTTTTCGTACGAAAATACATTTGTTGTGGACCTGGGATGCCTGGAAGTGCTTTCTGATGAAGACAACCAAAGGTAAGGGATTATTGACAATAGTATACAAGACTAGATGTGATATTTGATTGTTCCAAGATGGCGCTGACCTGTAACGTTAGCCTATTTTTCAGAGTATCGCATCCCCTTTCATCGCAAAGTATGATTACCCAGTAAAGTTAATTTTAAATCTGGCATTACAGGTGCTTTCAAGAGATATTCATCTATAAATCTTAGAATGACAATATTACATTTTAAAAATGTTTTCGAATAGTAATTTAGTAAATTGTAGCTCTGTTTCATCGGATGCATTTGAGGGAAAATAGTTAGTCAAAGTTACGCACCGATGTAAATGCTGTTTTTATATATAAATATGAACTTTATCGAACAAAAGAATGCATGTATTGTGTAACATGATGTCCTAGGTGTGTTATCTGATGAAGATTGTCAAAGGTTAGTGCTGCATTTAGCTGTTTTTTGGATATTTGTGATGCATGTGGTTGGTCGGAAAATGGCTATGTGGCTACTTTTACGATATACTCCTCTAACATAATCTAATGTTTTGCTTTTGCTGTAAAGCCTTTTTTAAATCGGACAACGTGGTTCGATTCAGGAGAGGTGTATCTATAAAACGATATAATTTGAGAAAAAAAAAAGAAAAAATGTTTTATTAAATTTTGTTATGCTAATGGCGATATGATTTTTCGCTGGATGTCCGTCCCGCATACGGGACGGAGGCCGCACAGGGGTTAATATGTTAACCTCTTAGGGCTAGGGGGCAGTATTTACACCACCGGATAAAAAACGTACCCGATTTAATCTGGTTACTATTCCTACCCATTAACTAGAATATGCATATACTTATTATATATGGATAGAAAACACCCTAAAGTTTCTAAAACTGTTTGAATGGTGTCTGTGAGTATAACAGAACTCATATGGCAGGCAAAAACCTGAGAGATTCCTTTACAGGAAGTGGCCTGTCTGACCATTTATTGGCTTTCTTTGACATCTCTTTCCAAAACAAAGGATCTCTGCGGTAACGTGACACTTCCCACGGGTCCAATAGGCTCTCAGAGCCCGGGAAAAAGCTGAATGTCGTCATTCCAGCCACAGGCTGAAACACATTATCGCCTTTGTCAAGTGGCCGATCAGGGGACAGTGGGCTTAGGCGCGTGCACTGCCTGCCCCGTCTTTCTGTTTTTTCCTCTGTTTACCGAAACGCAGATTCCCGGTTGGAATATTATCGCTTTTTTACGAGATAAATTGCATAAAAATTGATTTTAAAGAGCGGTTGACATGCTTCGAAGTACGGTAATGGAATATTTAGAATTTTTTTGTCACGAATTGCGCCATGCTCGTAACCCTGATTTATCATTTCGGATAGTGTCTAGAACGCACGAACAAAACGCCGCTATTTGGATATAACGATGGATTATTTTGGACCAAAACAACATTTGTTATTGAAGTAGAAGTCCTGGGAGTGCATTCTGACGAAGAACACCAAAGGTAATAACAATTTTGTTATAGTAAATCTGATTTTGGTGAAGGCTAAACTTGCTGGGTGTCTAAATAGCTAGCCCGTGATGGCTGGGCTATGTACTTAGAATATTGCAAAATGTGCTTTCACCAAAAAGCTATTTTAAAATCGGACATATCGAGTGTATAGATGAGTTCTGTATCTATAATTCTTAAAATAATTGTTATGCTTTTTGTGAACGGAAGGGATACAATTCATCTGCTGTTAGTGTGTATGTATGTATGTGTGTATGTATGTGTGTAGTGTATCTATTGTTTGTGTGTCGATATGTCCGTAAGCGGGGAGTAAGCATAAAATGAACATCTTTTTGTATTGTACTTCAGAACGTTCTCTGAATAAACCGTACAAACCTTTTGCAGATGCTGAGTCTTTGCCTAATTATTATTAAGCTCTCTGGGCTAGGTGGCACCAAATCGTCCCACCTACGTAACAGCCAGTTGAATCCTGTGGCGCGATTTTTAAATACCTTAGAAATGCTATTACTTCAATTTCTCAAACATATGACTATTTTACAGCTATTTAAAGACAAGACTCTCGTTAATCTAACCACACTGTCCGATTTCAAAAAGGCTTTACAACGAAAGCAAAACATTAGATTATGTCAGCAGAGTACCAAGCCAGAAATAATCAGACACCCATTTTTCAAGCTAGCATATAATGTCACAAAAACCCAGAAGACAGCTAAATGCAGCACTAACCTTTGATGATCTTCATCAGATGACACACCTAGGACATTATGTTATACAATACATGCATGTTTTGTTCAATCAAGTTCATATTTATATCAAAAACCAGCTTTTTACATTAGCATGTGACGTTCAGAACTAGCTTACCCCCCGCAAACTTCCGGCGAATTCACTAACAATTTACTAAATTACTCACGATAAACGTTCACAAAAAGCATAACAATTATTTTAAGAATTATAGATACAGAACTCCTTTATGCAATCGCGGTGTCCGATTTAAAAATAGCTTTTCGGTGAAAGCACATTTTGCAATATTCTGAGTAGATAGCCCGGCCATCATGGCTAGCTATTTTGACACCCACCAAGTTTAGCACTCACCAAACTCAGATTTACTATAAGAAAAATTGGATTACCTTTGCTGTTCTTCGTCAGAATGCACTCCCAGGACTTCTACTTCAATAACAAATGTTGGTTTGGTTTCAAATAATCCATAGTTATATCCAAATAGCGGCGTTTTGTTGTGCGTTCAAGACACTATCCGAAGGGTAACGAAGGGTGACGCGCCTGGCGCGTATCGTGACAAAAAATGTCAAAATATTCCATTACCGTACTTCGAAGCATGTCAAACGCTGTTTATAATCAATTTTTATGCGATTTTTCTCGTAAAAAAGCGATAATATTCCGACCGGGAGTAGTTGTTTTCATTCAAAGACTGAAAATGTAAACATGGAGTCGTCTCGTGCACGCGCGCACCAGTGTCATTGTTCTCAGATCGACCACTTACCAAATGCGCTACTGTTTTTTAGCCATGGCCTGCAAAGTCATCATTCAACGTTCTGGCGCCTTCTGAGAGCCTATGGGAGCATTAGAAAATGTCACATTACAGCAGAGATCCCCTGTTTTGAATAGAGATGGCAAAGAAGGCCAAGAAATTGTCAGACAGGGTACTTCCTGTACAGAATCTTCTCAGGTTTTGGCCTGCCATTTGAGTTCTGTTATACTCACAGACACCATTCAAACAGTTTTAGAAACTTTGGAGTGTTTTCTATCCAAAGCTAATAATTATATGCATATTGTAGTTTCTGGGCAGGAGTAATAATCAGTTTAAATCGGGTACGTTTTTTATCAGGCCGTGAAAATACTGCCCCCTATCCATAAGAAGTTAACCACTCAAACCTGAAGCCCCCCCCTTAACCCCTCAGACCTGAAGCCAAACCCCTCGTAACCCCTCAGTCCTCCCCTCAGACCTGAAGCCCCCTCTTAACCCCTCAGTCCTCCCCTCAGACCTGACGCCAAGGCCCTCTTAACCCCTTAGACCTGAAGACCCTCTTAACCCCTCAGTCCTGCCCTCGTCCTCCCCTCAGACCTGAAACCCAGGCACCTCTTAACCCCTGAGTCCTCCCCTCCGACCTGAAGCCCCTCTTAACCCTTTTGTCCTCCCCTCGGACCTGAAGCCCAGGCCCCCCTTAAGCCCTCAGTCCTCCCCTCAGACCTGAAACCAAGGCCCTCTTATGCCCTCAGTCCTCCCCTCAGATCTGAAACCCAGGCCCCCCTTAAGCCCTCAGTCCTCCCCTCAGACCTAAACACAAGGCCCTCTTAACCCCTTATACGTCCCCACAGACTTGAGGCCGAGAGCAGACTCAAGAAGCAGAATATACCATATACCCACATACATATTTATATATATGCACACATGTAAACACATGTAAACATATATATACATTGACCCATACTAATGTTGTTAAGTCTGATATTATGATGCTGGTATTACAGATCTCATATAAGAGCTAGTCACTGATTGCCTGAGAAGACACACCTCATACAGGAAACCACACTGACTTCCTGTTGCCATGGTGCTGTCTGTCTGTCAGCCATTTGGCCTGAGGATGAGAGTACATCCAAGTTATAACAAGTTGTATATGTTTATTTCTCACATATGTTATTTACATGCCCACTATTCATTGATATCAACAGAGCAGCATCAACCAGGATAAAAAGAACTACAACAGCTTAACATGGTTATACCAACACATCACCTAGTGCATCTTGGGTATTGTAATAGCAGAGTGTTAATAGCAGAGTGCAGAGTGTTATGGTCTAATACTTAGTGTTTAGTCTCCATGTTATCAGAGTGTTATGGTCTAATACTTAGTGTTTAGTCTCCATGTTATCAGAGTGTAATGGTTTAATACTTAGTGTTTAGTCTCCATGTTATCAGAGTGTTATGGTCTAATACTTAGTGTTTAGTCTCCATGTTATCAGAGTGTTATGGTCTAATACTTAGTGTTTAGTCTCCATGTTATCAGAGTGTTATGGTCTAATACTTAGTGTTTAGTCTCCATGTTATCAGTGTTATGGTTTAATACTTAGTGTTTAGTCTCCATGTTATCAGAGTGTTATGGTCTAATACTTAGTGTTTAGTCTCCATGTTATCAGAGTGTTATGGTCTAATACTTAGTGTTTAGTCTCCATGTTATCAGAGTGTTATGGTTTAATACTTAGTGTTTAGTCTCCATGTTATCAGAGTGTTATGGTTTAATACTTAGTGTTTAGTCTCCATGTTATCAGAGTGTTATGGTCTAATACTTAGTGTTTAGTCTCCATGTTATCAGAGTATTATGGTCTAATACTTAGTGTTTAGTCTCCATGTTATCAGAGTGTTATGGTTTAATACTTAGTGTTTAGTCTCCATGTTATCAGAGTGTTATGGTCTAATACTTAGTGTTTAGTCTCCATGTTATCAGAGTGTTATGGTCTAATACTTAGTGTTTAGTCTCCATGTTATCAGAGTATTATGGTTTAATACTTAGTGTTTAGTCTCCATGTTATCAGAGTGTTATGGTTTAATACTTAGTGTTTAGTCTCCATGTTATCTGAGTGTTATGGTCTAATACTTAGTGTTTAGTCTCCATGTTATCAGTGTTATGGTTTAATACTTAGTGTTTAGTCTCCATGTTATCAGAGTATTATGGTCTAATACTTAGTGTTTAGTCTCCATGTTATCAGAGTGTTATGGTCTAATACTTAGTGTTTAGTCTCCATGTTATCAGAGTGTTATGGTCAACCACTGGACTGGGGTCAGTAGCGTCATCTGTGTGTCCCAGTTTAGAGACCTGTCTGACTGTCAGGTTACCTAAAATAATTCATAAATCAGGGGCAGGATTTGATTTATACATTTAACTGTATAAAAAAAGCAATACTCAATGTTCAAATAAGCAAACATGAGGTCAATCATGATGATCTAACTCAGTCATCAAAATCTGTGTTTGTTTCTTCATTGAGTGTTTATAGGTCTCTTAAGGTGTTGCTATTTAAGGAAAACACCTCAAAGCTGAATATTTTCCATTGACGTCACGTTGTTGTGAAACCTGTTTACCTCGATGCTAGACCTGTCACAACATGGGTTTTAGAGAAAAGGACCACGAGCTGAAAACTTTCCACTCGATCGAACCAATCGCTGCTCGCATGTCCTTTCATGGTAAAGTACATCTAGTCATGAACACGGAAATACGCAGCAAAACCTTGTTACTCAAAGACCCAGCTACTCTCTGACAGTCACCATCAGACCATCAGACCACCAGATGGACAGGCTGTGGGTCACTCTGATTGCATTCTTATGTGAGTAACTTTTTTGCTGAAGAATGCTGATTCCTTGATGTGGTTTTATGGTTGACTAGATGTGTTATTGAGATAGTATGATGACTGTGATGTTTGTTATATTTCTGCATGTAGAGAAGTTTATGATGAACCAAATGACAATGTGTACTTCATCCTAACACTGTTCCTTCCTCTGCTACCTATAGGTGCTGTGAATTCCAGTCAGTTCATCCTAACACTGTTCCTCTGCTACCTGTAGGTGCTGTTTCCTCCACTCAGTTCATCCTAACACTGTTCCTCTGTTACTTGTAGGTGATGTTTCCTCCAGTCAGTTCATCCTCTATACTGACTGTAGAACAACAAATGCAATGTACACAGTCTGGTTCAGGAATTGGTCTCATGAGCACCATCCTCCTCTTGTTATTACATATGTTATTACATATTATGAGAACATCACTGCATCTGACCTGGGACTCTACTACTGTGGTAATGTGACCTGGGACTCTACTACTGTGGTAATCTAACCTGGGACTCTACTACTTTGGTAATCTGACCTGGGACTCTACTACTGTGGTAATCTGACCTGGGACTCTACTACTGTGGTAATCTGACCTGGGACTCTACTACTGTGGTAATCTAACCTGGGACTCTACTACTGTGGTAATCTGACCTGGGACTCTACTACTGTGGAAATCTAACCTGGGACTCTACTACTGTGGTAATCTGACCTGGGACTCTACTACTGTGGTAATCTGACCTGGGACTCTAATACTGTGGTAATCTGACCTGGGACTCTACTACTGTGGTAATCTGACCTGGGACTCTACTACTGTGGGACTATAGAGAGTAATATGGAAAAAGAAAAACGTATTGAACAGAAAAATGTCTACCACAATGGACATGTCATGAGAAGGCTTTCATTTGGTAAGACCTATGCATTATTCTTTATTTATTTAATGGCTGTATATTTGGTTTTGGTATAGCATGTCTGGTTCCTTGAATGAGAGGAGAATGAGCTCTATGATCGTAGTCCCGCATTTTTTCCTGTGTGTTTTGTTCAGATGCCGGAACATCTGACGTAGACTGTGGTCTGTGTTGGATGTTGCTGTTCAGTCTGTGTCCTGTGTCTGTTCTCCTTTCCTCCCTCCTTTCCTCCGTCTGTTTCTACTCCTTCTGCAGAACAACAGGTAAACTCATTCTCACATTTGTAGTGAGGATTCCCTTTTTCACTTATTCATTTTTTATGTCTGGTTATTCCTAATGAGTCTTACTTATTATTATAAGAATTACCTATGTTTTTAACCTTTGTGTTTTTACCACAATAAGTAAACATCTACCAACTTTTAACTGATATGTCCTAGTTTGACCTAAAACTGTTGTTTAATGGTGATAACTCTTCTTCTGCAGCTCCAACTGAGACTCAGGGGAGGTGACAGCAGAGAGCAGACTGCTGTCAAAGTGGGTGTTGTAGTTTTATTTTAAGAAGTCATCTTAATTTGTAGTCCATGCGTTTGGTAACCCTGCCTTATTGAAATAGTATTTTCAATGGTAGATAGACACATAAAAAACAGAAGACAAAAAGCAACAATACATAATGTCAAATCCTAATGTGTGATGATATATCATTACAATTAACAGCTTATTAATAATCTCTCTCTCTCACACTCAGTCACTCACTCACTTCAGTACCTACACAGCCAGAAGACCTATACAAATGTAGCTGGTATGACGACAGTGTTGATATTTTTAAGTTACTTAATTTTGAAATAATTTAATACCAGTGATATTTTTTCCAACTTTTGTATGTAACCTTTTAATAATAATAACAATAGTGATTTAGAAAATGTTTTAAAGCTCAGCGAATAATGGTTAAATATCTCTTGTTATTGTAACGGTTGTTGCAAGGAGAGGACCAAGGTGCAGCGTGGTAGGTGTTCATCATGTTTATTAGTTCTGAGCAATGAATCAAAAACAAAATGGAACAAAGCGCAACAAATCTGTCAGGTGAAAAACACAATACAGAAAACAACTACCCACAAAAACCCTGTGGGAAAAGGCTACCTAAGTATGGCTCCCAATCAGAGACAACAATAGACAGCTGTCCCTGATTGAGAACCATACCCAGCCAAAACAAAGAAATACACAAAACATAGAAAAGGGGACATAGAATGCCCCCCCCCCCCCCCCCCCCCCTAGTCACACCCTGGCCTAACCAAAATAGAGAATAAAACCCTCTCTATGGCCAGGGCGTGACAGTTATAGTTTTAGTTTGTAATAGTAGTTGTGAAAGTTTATTGTATTTCATTTGTAGGTGTATTGATATGTGTTAATGAGGCTAAATAAATATTGATTCAGTTTAATTGATTTAATTTCATAATTTCTTTGTCTTCCTTTAACTTCTCTAGGGTAGGGGGCAGTATTTTGACGTCCGGATGAAAGGCATGCCAGTAGTAAACTGCCTGCTACTCAGACTCAGAAGGTAGGATATGCATATAATAGTGGATTTGGATAGAAAACACTTTGAAGTTTCTAAAACTGTTTGAATGATGTCTGTGAGTATAACAGAACTCATATGGCAGGCAAAAACATGAGAAAAATCCAACCAGGAAGTGTGGAAATCTGAGGTTTGTAGTTTTTCAAGTGATTGCCAATACAGTATACAGTGGCTTAGGGTTCATTTTGCACTTCCTACGGTTTCCACTAAATGTCAACAGTCTTTAGAATGTTGTTTCATGCTTCTACTGTGAATGGGGAGGGAATAAGAGCTCCTGGAAGTAGATGAGTGAAAAAATGACATGAGCTCAGAGGCGCGCACTCACGTGAGAGTTAGCTGTGTTCCTTTTCTTTTTTGAAGCCATTGGAATTGTCCGGTTGGAATATTACTGAAGATTTGTGATTAAAACATCCTATATATTGATACTATACATCGTTTGACATGTTTCTACGAACGTAAATATAACTTTTTTTGACTTTTCGTCGTGACATTTTGCGCGCGCTTCCTGCATTTGGAGTAGTGGACTAAACGCGTGAAAAAAAAGGACATATTTGAACATAAATGATGGACTTTATCGAACAATACAAACATTTATTGTGGAACTAGGATTCCTGGGAGTGCATTCTGATGAAGATCATCAAAGGTAAGTGAATATTTCTAATGTAATTTTTGTCATTTCTGTTGACTCCAAAATGGCGGGTATCTGTATGGCTTGTTTTGATATCTGAGTACTGTTCTCAGATTATTGCAAAATTTGCTATCGCCGTAAAGCTTTTTTGAAATCTAAGAGAGCGGTTCCATTAACCTGTTAGGGCTAGGGGGCAGTATTGACACGGCTGGATAAAAAACATACCCGATTTAATCTGGTTACCACTCCTACCCAGTAACTAGAATATGCATATACTTATTACATATGGATAGAAAACACCCTAAATTTTCTAAAACTGTTTGAATGGTGTCTGTGAGTATAACAGAACTCAAATGGCAGGTCAAAACCTGAGAGATTCCTTTACAGGAAGTGGCCTGTCTGACCATTTCTTGAACTTCTTTTCGATCTCTATCATTTACTAAGGATCTCTGCTCTAACGTGACACTTCCCACGTCGTCCATAGGCGCTCAGAGCCCGGGAAAAAACAGAATGTCGTCATTCCAGCCCCAGGCTGAAACACATTATCGCCTTTCTCAAGTGGCCGATCAAGGGACACTGGGCTTATGCGCGTGACCCGACCGCCCCCGCCTTTGGGATTTTTTCCTCGCAAGCGTCCCACCTAGCCCATAGAGGTTAACCTCTTACATCTCGACGTTCCGCTAGCGGAACACCTGCTCCAATATCCAATGATAGGCGTGGCGATTATTACAAATTCCTCAAAAATACAAAAACTTCAATTTTTCAAACATATGACTATTTCACAGCATTTTAAAGACAAGACTCTCCTTTATCTAACCACACTGTCCGATTTCAAAAAGGCTTTACAGCGAAAGCAAAACATTAGATTATGTCAGCAGAGTACCCAGCAAGAAATAATCAGACACCCATTTTTCAACCTAGCATATAATGTCACAAAAACCCAGAAGACAGCGAAATGCAGCACTAACCTTTGATGATCTTCATCAGATGACACACCTAGGACATTATGTCATACAATACATGCATGTTTTGTTCAATCAAGTTCATATTTATATCAAAAAACAGCTTTTTACATTAGCATGTGACGTTCAGAACTAGCATACCCCCCGCAAACTTCCGGAGGAATTTGCTAACATTTTACTAAATTACTCACGATAAACGTTCACAAAAAGCATAACAATTATTTTAAGAATTATAGATACAGAACTCCTCTATGCACTTGATATGTCCGATTTTAAAATAGCTTTTTGGTGAAAGCACATTTTGCAATATTCTAAGTACACTGCCCAGCCATCACGGGCTAGCTATTTAGACACCCGGCAAGTTTAGCACTCACCAATATCAGATTTACTATTATAAAAGTTTGATTACCTTTTGTTGTCTTCATCAGAATGCACTCCCAGGACTGCTACTTCAATAACAAATGTTGGTTTGGTCCAAAATAATCCATCGTTATATCCGAATAGCGGCGTTTTGTTCGTGCGTCCCAGACACTATCCGAAATGGTAAATCAAGGTCGCGCGCATGGCGCAATTCGTGACAAAAAAAATCTAAATATTCCATTACCGTACTTCGAAGCATGTCAACTGCTGTTTAAAATCCATTTTTATGCCATTTTTCTCGTAAAAAAGCGATAATATTCCGACCGGGAATGTCCATTTAGCTAAACAGAGGAAAGTAAACAAAGCTTTCGGTCGACGCGGGCACGAGCCTGAGTCTCACAGTACTGTAACCAGCCACTACCCAAACGCGCTACTTTGTTTCAGCCAGAGCCTGCAAAGCCACGATTCTGCATTTTGCCGCCTTCTGAGAGCCTATGGCAGCCGTAGGAAGTGTCACGGGACGGCTAAGATCCTCACTCTTCAATAAACAGAGACAAGAAGAACGACACCTTGTCAGACAGGCCACTTCCTGCATGAAATCTTCTCAGGTTTTGGCCTGCCAAATGAGTTCTGTTATACTCACAGACACCATTCAAACAGTTTTAGAAACTTTGGAGTGTTTTCTATCCAAAGCTAATAATTATATGCATATTCTAGTTTCTGGGCAGGAGTAATAATCAGATTAAATCAGGTACGTTTTTTATCCGGCCGTGAAAATACTTCCCCCTAGCCATAACAGGTTTTAATATGAGTAGCCTCATGTCCTGACTGGGGTTTCCGTTAACCGGTAATAGCTGGCTTTTGACCGATAAAACATTTGAAAAGCAAATAAATAAAATTGAATACCGGCCAATTGTCTCGGAGAAGAATAAAAAATCCCATTAAAAAATAATGCTTATTAGCCTAGGTCTACTGGTTGTATGAATTTGGGATCTATCGTCCCACAACTGTCCCAGAGTCTGTGTGGAATAGGCTATTTATTTTCTCTGCAAGCTGACCAATAGAATAGGTCAACTTTTCTACAATGGGGGAAACTCGTCTTGTTGGCTGAGGGAAAGTAAATGTCTTCAAAGTGCGCATCAGAATTAGGGAAGAAGGACCACACATTGTTGCATCCTTGACTTGCATGTTCTGTTGATATTAATTAATTACCATAATATAAATATGATAGTCATTCTGAGCACCGTGGGTGGACACCCTAATCAGGTTACACACCCAATGCATATGGGTCAGGTAAATTTACCAAATGTTCGGTAATTTCAAGTGTGGATGTCAAATGTCTACAGCCTAACAGAAACCCTGCTCTTGAGCCACCGTGTGTGTTCCATGGCTCAGAAGGCAGCAGGAATGAGGAGCAGAAACAAAGCTTTGGAGGCCACCATCAGGACCCAGCTCAGACCACAGTCGGCAGACACACCACAGTCAGGACATTCACAAGAGTTGATGGTGGGGGAGTCCTCTGTACAGTAGAGAGGTGATGGTGGGGGAGTCCTCTGTACAGTAGAGAGGAACAACATCACTACACAGCTTACTGTGTATGGTTAATATAACCTATCATCTAGTCCCCTGGATACAGTTACTACCAACTACATGTTGTTTTCACATGAACTTTAAAAAGCTTCAGAACATGTTTACAATCAGAGGAACATGGACTTTACTGGATGTTCACACATGAAACAAGGAACACATTTTTACCAATTAAAATCCAAGTGGTGACCTTTCCATAGTGGTAGACCTGAATCTCCTCTTCATCATTCGTCACCTTAGTCCCACAGTAGTAGAGTCCCAGGTCATGCCCCTTCGTTGGGAGGATGGTCAACAGTAGTAGACCAGCTTTACTCCACACACAGAGTTGCAAACAAATCTCTCCCTCGCCTTCCATTTGGCAAATTTGAACATAATTCTATCCTCCTGATTCCTGCTTACAAGCAAAACCTAAAGCAGGAAGCACGAGTGACTCGGTCAATAAAAAGTGGTCAGATGAAGCAGATGTTATTGAGCTACAGGACTGTTTTGCACAGACTGGATTATGTTCTGGGATTCTTACGATGGCATTGAGGAGTACATCACATCAGTCACTGGCTTCATCAATAAGTGCATCGATGGTGTCATCCCCACATTGACTGTACACACATACCCCAGCCAGAAGCCATGGATTACAGGCAACATCCGCACTGAGCTGAAGGGTAGAGCTGACACTTTCAAGGACGGGACTCTAACCCTGACGCATATAATCAAATCAAATGAAATGTATTTATATAGCCCTTCTTACATCAGCTGATATCTCAAAGTGCTGTCCAGAAACATATAAGACATCCCGCTATGCCCTCCGACAAACCATAAAAGAGCCAAAGCATCAATACAGGACTAAGATTGAGTCGTACTACACTGGCACCGATGCTCATCAGATGTGTGTGTCTCCAGGTGTATCGAGGGGTTTCCTCCTGCCAGGGTTAAGGCTGTGTGTGTGTTCGGATTACCAGGAACTCTGAGCTTGTGCTGACCAACTCGCAAGTGTCTTCACTGACATGTTCAACCTGTCCCTGACTGAGACTGTAATACCAACATATTTCAAGCAGACCACCATAGTCCCTGTGCCCAAGAACACTAAGGTAACCTGCCTAAATGACTACCGACCCATAGCACTCACGCCTGTAACCATGAAGGTCTTTGAAAGGATGGTCATGGCTCACATCAACACCATTATCCCAGAAACCCTAGACCCATTCCAAATGGCTAAGGACCCTGGGACTAAACACTTCCCTCTGCAACTGGATGCTGAACTTCCTGATGGGCAGACCCCAGGTGGTAATGGTAGGTAAAAACACATCTGCCACGCTGATCCACAACACGGGGGCCCCTCCTGTTCTCCCTGTGCACTCGTGTCTGGCCATGCAGTCATAACTCCAACACCATCATTACGTTTGCAGATGACACAACAGTGGAAGGCCTGATAACTGACAACGATTAGACAGCCTAAAAGGAAGAGGTCAGAGACCTGGCCGTGTGGTGCCAGGATAACAACCTCTCCCTTAAACTTATCAAGCCAAAGGAGATTATTGTGGACTACAGGAAAAGGAGGACCAAGCACGCCCCCATTATTTTTGAAGTGGCCAGAGTGGAGCAGGTTGAGAGCTTCAAGTTCCTTGGTGTCCACATCAACAACAAACTATCATGCTTCAAACACACCAAGACAGTCTCTGAAGAGGGAACGACAAAGCCTATTCCCCCCCAGGAGACTGAAAAGATTTGGCATGGGTCTTCAGATCATCAAAAAAAATATACTGTTGCACCATTGAGAACATCCTGACTGGTTGCATCACATCCTGGTATGGCAACTGTTTGGCCCCCGACCGCAAGGCACTACAGAGGGCAATGCGTATGGCCCAGTACATCACTGGGGCCAAACTTCCTGCCATCCAGGACCTCTATACCAGGTGGTGTCAGATGAAGGCCCTAAAATGTTCAAAGACTCCACCCACCCTAGTCATAGACTGTTCTCTCTGCTACAACATGGCACGCGGTAACGGAGCGCCAAGTCTAGGTCCGAAAGGCTTCTTAACAGCTTCTACCCCCAAGCCAAAAGACTCCTGAACATCTAATCAAATGGCTTCCCATACTATTTGCATTGCCCCCCTCCCCCTCCCCCTTTTTACGCTGCTGCTTCTCTCTGTTAATAATCTATGCATAGTCCCTTTAACTCTACCTACATGTACATTATACCTCAATTACCTTGACTTACCAGTGCCCCCTCACATTGACTCTCTACCGGTACCCCATGTACAGTATATAGCCTCGCTAATTTAATTTCACTGCTGCTCTTTTACATTTGTTATTTTCTACTTAAAGCTTATTTTTCTTAAAACTGCATTGTTGATTATGGGCTTATAAGTAAGCATTTCACTGTTATATTTGGGCATGTGACTGTTGGGTTAGGTTCCTTGTTCCTTGTCAATCATTGACTTATTGTTGTTGCCGGGGTAGGTTCCTTGTTCCTTGTCAATCATTGGCTTATTGGTGAAATCAACAGTCTGACAATATCATCATTAAGTAAATTAATCAAACCTTTATTAATGCAATTGCAGACAGCTAACAGCTAACAATGGAAACACATAATGTATGTTTCAGAGTAAGTTCTGCACCCAACCTAAAGGCACAGCTGATTATATACATTTGATCACTCCCTGGTGGTATAATCACCAACGTCAGTGTATGTGTGCAGCAGTAAACTGAGGTTACCTTATAAAGTAACCTAGTACAGTAGCTTCTCTGAATTCATTAGCATTGTCCACTGTCACACAAGATCAACATGTCAAAACCAGACAGTGGTTACTTCTCTTTATCTAGTTTCAGTCTGACTCAGACCCAGCCTGCAGGTCACTCTCACAGCAGCCAGGGCTTAACCACAAAGACTAATATATATGCTTGTACAAATTATAGTGGAAGAGTTTTAGACACATAGCAACAGTATCTATTATAAGGCCTGCAGCAAACAGGTTTGACTTTTCTGTGGTCGTTGTAGATAGCAACACCTAAATAGCAGCACCTGGTCAAGTAAACCTGCTGCAACATCATCAAACACAACATGAAGAACCAAACACTAATGTTGATGTAACTGTTGACCCTTGAAAGAGAAGACACTTCTGACAGAGACCTATCATGAGACAGAGACCTATCATGTGACAGAGGCTTATTGTTGGCCTCTATAGCTGTAGCCTGCCAGTATTAATGTTTGATTTATCAAATTATGAACATCCAGTAATCATAACATTTAAATCTCAACATAATATGTATGAGCTAATTGAGGCATCCCAAAATGTAGTATTTATCCACAAAACATCTTGGCAACAAATAGGACATAGAAAAAGTGAGAAACGCCCTCAGTGTGAAATGTGAGTTCATCATCAGGAGAATAGCTGCACCATGGCAACAGAAACAGGAAGTAAGTGTGGGTTTCCAATGTGGTGAGTGTGTCTTCTCAGACAATCATGACTAGTTCTTAAATGAGTACTGGAATTCCAACACCATAATATCAGACTTATCAACATTAGTAGTGGTCAATGTATGTACATGTTTAAATGTGTTTATATGTATATATATATATATAAGGACTATGCATGATATACAATCATATGGACACACCCCCATATACCCAACTCACACACACACACACACACAAATATATATATATGTATATACACACATACATATATGTATGTATGTGTGATACTGTTAAAGGTGTGTCCATATGATTGCATATCATGCATAGTCCTTTTTGTGTTGTTGCTACTCTGATACTGTTACTGACAGACCCAGCTACTCTGATACTGTTACTGACAGACCCAGCTACTCTGATACTGTTACTAACAGACCCAGCTACTCTGATACTATTACTGACAGACCTAGATAATCTGATACTGTTACTGACAGATCCAGCTACTCTGATACTGTTACTAACAGACCCAGCTACTCTGATATTGTTACTGACAGACCCAGATAATCTGATACTGTTACTGACAGACCCAGCTACTCTGACACTGTTACTGACAGACCCAGCTACTCTGACACTGTTACTGACAGACCCAGCTACTCTGAAACTGTTACTGACAGACCCTGCTACTCTGATACTGTTACTGACAGACCAAGCTACTGTAATACTGTTACTGACAGACCCAGCTACTCTAATACTGTTACTGACAGACCAAGCTACTCTAATACTGTTACTGACAGACCCAGCTACTCTGATACTGTTACTGACCGACCCTGCTTCTCTGATACTGTTACTGACAGACCCAGCTACTCTGATACTGTTACTGACAGACCCAGCTACTCTGATACTGTTACTGACAGACCCAGCTACTCTGATACTGTTACTGACAGACCCAGCTACTCTGAAACTGTTACTGACAGACCCAGCTACTCTGATAGTGTTACTGACAGACCCAGCTACTCTGATACTGTTACTGACAGACCCAGCTACTCTGATAGTGTTACTGACAGACCCAGCTACTCTGATAGTGTTACTGACTGACCCAGCTACTCTGATACTGTTACTAACAGACCCGGCTACTCTGATACTGTTACTGACAGACCCAGCTACTCTGATACTGTTACTGACAGACCGTGCAACTCTGATAGTGTTACTGACTGACCCAGCTACTCTGATACTGTTACTGACAACCCAGCTACTCTGATACTGTTACTGACAGACCCAGCTACTCTGATACTGTTACTGACAGACCCAGCTTCTCTGACACTGTTACTGACAGACCCAGCTACTCTGATACTGTTACTGACAGACCCAGCTACTCTGATACTGTTACTGACAGACCCAGCTACTCTGATACTGTTACTGACAGACCCAGCTACTCTGATAGTGTTACTGACAGACCCAGCTACTCTGATAGTGTTACTGACTGACCCAGCTACTCTGATACTGTTACTAACAGACCCAGCTACTCTGATACTGTTACTGACAGACCCAGCTACTCTGACACTACTCCTCAGACCTGAAACCCAGGCCCCCCTTAACCTCTCCCCTACAGAGCAGCAGCACTAGCTGAGTAAACCACAACCACACACATAGTGATATATGAACCCACACATATGTTTTCACAAATGTGAACAGATCTACACACATTTAAACACATGTAAACATATACATACATCGACCACTACTGACGTTGATAAGTCTGATATTATGATGTTGGTGTTACAGTAATATAAGAGCTAGTCACTGATTGGCCAAGAGGACACACTCAGTACACAGGAATACCACACTGACTTCCTGTTGTTGATTTCATGGTGCTGTCATTCAGCCTGAGGAAGAGAGTCCAAACATTGTTATTACAAGTTCATTTGTCACATATATCTCTCCCCTTCACACATATTGACTAGAGTGTGGATGTTAACTGATTGGCCACTGTTCATTGATAAACACAGAGATCATTCATCAGATGGGATAAGAACAACTGTTTAACACTGGGTATATAGCACATCCTCCAATGCATCTTGGGTATTGAAGTTTACTATTATCACCACCATAGTTTAGTGTTCCAAATAAAATGGTCAACCATGAAAAATAACACTATCTCTATTCACTAATTAAAAGTCAGTTTTAAAACTCACTAGTTGAATGCTATATATTCATGAATGCTAATTGGCTATATATATGAGACAATATACCACAGGTACAATGCAAACAACTTATTTACTGTTCTAATTATGTTGGTAACCTGTTTATAATAGCAATATGGCACCTTGGGTGGTTGTGGTATATGGCCAATATATCAAAGCTAATGGCTGTATCCAGGAATTCTGTGTTAAAGGTCTAAAGGTCTACTTTAGGTCTAACATTAGACCTACTTCCTGACTACAGGTATGAAGGTCTACTTTAGGTCTAACATTAGGACTACTTCCTGACTACAGATATAAAGGTCTACTTTAGGTCTAACATTAGGGCTACTGCCTGATTACAGTTATAAAGTATTATAGGTCTATTAGCCTATTTTTAGCCTCTGTATAAGTGTATTTTCTGGTTTAAAGGTTAACTCAGTCATCAAAATGTGTGTTTGTTTCTTCGTAATGTCTATAGGTCTCTTAAGGTGTTGCTATCTAAGGTGAACACCTCAAAGAAGCTGAATAATTTCCATTAAATTCACGTTATTGTGAAACCTGTTTACCTCGATGCTAGACCCCCTCTTCATGTCACACGAAAAGGTTTTCAGGGAAAAGGACCACAGGCTGAAAACTTTCCACTCGATCGAACCAATCGCTGCTCGTATGTCCTTTCATGGTAAAGTACATCTAATCATGAACACAGAAATACACAGCAAAGACCTTTTTACTCAAAGACCCAGCTACTCTCTGACAGTCACCATCAGACCATCAGACCGCAACATGGACAGGCTGTGTGTCACCCTGATTGCATTCTTATGTGAGTAACTTTTTTACTTGGTCTTATAGCTGGATGAAAGCTGATTTCTTGATGTGGTTTTATGGTTGACCAGATTTCTTATCTCATTATTGTGATTTTGTGATGACTGTGGTAAAGACATGACGTTTACATTTTCATGTGGAGAAGTTTATGATGTCAAAGTGACATTCTGTGATTCATCCAAACACTGTTCCTCTGCTACCTGTAGGTGCTGTTTCCTCCAGTCAGTTCATCCTAACACTGTTCCTCTGCTACCTGTAGGTGCTGTTTCCTCCAGTCAGTTCATCCTAACATCTTTGGTATTGGTTTCCTTGAATGAGAGTTACGCCAAAGTAAATGTATCTTATTTTGAATCAACCCTCTGAGACTAATCTAAACTCATAAAATGTCCCCTCAAACTGATGTTTAACCAACCAAGAGTCATGACTAACAATAGATTATTGAGAAGGTCTTGATTGTTTCTAAGAGTGTAGTTCTGTTTCTGTTTAATGTTTTGTCCAGAAACCAGTCCTCCTGAGCCCTCCTCTTCCTCCCCTCCTCCTGTAGACTGTGGGCGAAAAAAGATTCTCAATGAATTTCTTAATGTTTTCTTGTGTTTATGTCCAGAAACCTGTCCTCCTGACTGTCTATGTCCAGAAACCAGTCCTCCTGACTGTCTATTGCCAGAAATCAGTCCTCCTGAGCCATCCTCGTCCTCCCTTCCTCCTGTAGACTGTGGTCTGTGTTGGATGTTGGTTTTCAGTCTGTGTCCTGTGTCTGCTCTCCTCTACTCCGCCTGCGTCTACTCCTTTTACAGAACAACAGGTAAACTGACTCTCTCACTCTCTCAGTCAGGATTGACTTTTTCACTCATTCATGTTTTAAGTCTGGGTACTCCTAATCAATCTTACCTATTATTTAAATAATTACCTACGTTTTAAACCTTTGTTTTTTTTTTAAATCATTTAGACCGCAATATTTAAACATCTACCAACTTTAAACTGAACTATGCTAGTTTGACCTCAACTTGGTGTTTTAATGATGCTAACTCTTCCTCTGCAGCTCCAACTGAGACTCAGGTTCCTCTGAACAGGACTTCAACCAGGGTAAGTGACAGCAGAGAGCAGACTACTGTCAAAGTGGGAATTGTAGTTTTATTTTGGGAAGCCATCTTAATTTGAAGTCCATGTGTTTGGTAACCCAGTATTATTGAAATTGTATTTTAAATGGCAGATATAGTCATAAAAAACAGAAGGTAAAAAGTAACAATACATAATGTATAATCCTAATGTATGATGATAAATCATTAATATTAACAGATTATTATTATCTCTCGCGCTCATACTTCAGTACATACACATCTATCAATACCAGCAGAGTGTGAGACCTATACCAGTCATCAATACCAGCAGAGTGAGACCTATACCATCCATCAATACCAGCAGAGCGTGGGACCTATACCAGCCATCAATACCAGCAGAGTGATACCATTACCATCCATCAATACCAGCAAAGTGTGAGACCTATACCAATGTAGCTGGGAGGGCATTATTTTTAAGAGTTACTTAATTTTTTTTAACCTTTTCATACAAGTGATTTTTTAAAAAACTTTTGTCTGTAACCTTTTAATAATAATAACAATAGTGATTTAGAAAATGTGGTTAAGATCAGGGAATAATGGTTAAATAGCTGTTGTTACAGTCTTAGTTTGTAATTCTAGGTGTTAAAGTTCATTGTTTTCCATTTGTAAGTGTATTGATATGTGTTAATGTAGCTGAATACATATTGATTCAGTTTAATTACATTTTATTTGATTATTTATTTGTCTCCCCTTAACTTCTCTTAGAGCGTGAGGTCATTATATTTGGTTTGACAAATGCTCCAGCAAACCAATCAGAGCAATTTGAGGGTGTGGGTAGATGTGAAGGGTTGAGACTTTGGTGAAGAAGGTGTGGCTTAGAAATAAAGAGGGTGTGGCTTTAGAGGATGACTGAGATGCATATAAAGAGCATGGAGGTTAAGGGGTGTGACGTATATGTTAAGGGTGTGATTTATATGTTAAGGGTGTGATTTATATGTTAAGGGGTGTGGTTTATATGTTAAGAGGTGTGATTTAAATGTTAAGGGGTGTGGATTATATGTTAAGGTGTTTTTTAAATGTTAAGGGGTGTGGTTTATATGTTAAGGGGGGGAATTTATATGTTAAGAGGTGTGATTTGAATGTTACGGTGTGTGATTTATATGTTAATGTGTGTGGTTTATATGTTAAGGTGTGATTTAAATGTTAAGGTGTGTGGTTTATATGTTAAGGTGTGTGGTTTATATGTTAAGGTGTGTGGTTTTTTGTTAAGGTGTGATTTAAATGTTAAGGAGTGTGGTTTATATGTTAAGAGGTGTGATTTAAATGTTAAGAGGTGTGGTTTATATGTTAAGGTGTGATTTAAATGTTAAGGGGGGTGGTTTATATGTTAAGGGGTGTAATTTATATGTTAAGAGGTGTGATTTAAATGTTAAGATGTGTGGTTTTAGTGGAATACAGAGTTGTTGAGTAGAACCAGAGTAGTTTCTATGGTTTCATAAACATGAAGCCCAGGGCTCTTTAACCCTGTTCCTGGAAAACTACCATCCTGTAGGTTTTCACTCCAACCCTAATCTAGCACAATAATATTTAGCTCGTTGATAAACTGATTCGGGTTAGTTACAACTGGGGTTGGATATCCCTGACCCTGTATATGGTTGAACATTTTCAGTTTTAAATGAAGCTCCGTGAAGCTTTCAGTGAAAGCACATTATCAATAGAGTTACATAGTGAAACCAGATTAATTATACTACATTATCAATGGAGTTACATAGTGAAATCAGGTGAATTATACCACATCATTAGAGTAACATAGTGAAATCAGGTTAATTATACCACATTATCAATAGAGTTACATAATGTAATCAGGTTAATTATACTACATTATCGATAGAGTTACATAGTAACATCAGGTTAATTATATCACATTATCAATAGAGTTACATAGTGAAATCAGGTTAATTATACCACATTATCAATAGAGTTACATAGTGAAATCAGGTTAATTATACCACATTATCAACAGAGTTACATAGTGAAATCAGGTTAATTATATCACATTATCAACAGAGTTACATAGTGAAATCAGGTTAATTATACCACAGTATCAACAGAGTTACAAAGTGAAATCAGGTTAATTTTACCACAAAACAGTAGTCTCTGAAAAAGCATGATTTAATTCCAGAAGATAACCATTACATGTATTTTCACCAAATACTAATCATACATGAAAAGTAGATAATTTCATCTGAATGAAGAGCAGATACAACAGAAAGTGCATGTTCAATCTATTAAAAGTAGAAAATAAATGTAAAAACTTTGAATGTAACCAAATTAAAGCCTTTTGGTGACACTTCCTTAGTGGTTGGCATTTTCTGATCAATATCTGCATTTTTCCCAGATCAGATTACCACAGTAGAACAGTCCCAGGTCAGATCATCACAGTAGTGCAGTCAAATGTCAGATTACCACAGTAATACAGTCCAAGGTCAGATTATCACAGTAGTAGAGTCCCAGGTCAGATTACCTCAGTGTTAGAGTCCCAGGTAAGATTACCACAGTAGTACAGTCCCAGGTCAGATTACTACAGTAATACAGTCCAAGGTCAGATTACCACAGTAGTAGAGTCCCAGGTCAGATTACTACAGTAGTACAGTCCCAGTTTTAGATTACTATAGTAGTACAGTCCCAGGTTAGATTCCCACAATAAAAAAGTCCAAGGTCAGATTACCACAGTAACACAGTCCCAGGTCAGATTACCACAGTAACACAGTCCCAGGTCAGATAACCACAGTAGTACAGTCCCGGGTCAGTATACCACAGTAGAACAGTCACCAGTCTGGTTTCCAAAGTATTACAGTCCCAGGTGAGATTACCACAGTAGTAGAGTCCCAGTTCAGGTTACCACAGTAGTTCAGTCCCAGGTCAGATTACTACAGTAGTACAGTCCCAAGTTAGATTACAACAGTAGTAAAGTCCCAGGGCAGATTACTACAGTATTAGAGTCCCAGGACAGATTACCAGAGTAGTACGGTCCCTGGTAATATTACCACAGTAACACAGTCCCGGGAAAGATTACCACAGTAGTACGGTCCCTGGTCAGATTACGGCAGCATTAGAGTCCCAGGTCAGATTATCATCGTAGTAGATTCCCAGGTCAGATTACCACAGTAGTGGAGTCCCAGGTCTGATAACCACAGTAGTAGAGTCCCAGGTCAGAGTACCACAGTAGTAGAGTCCCAGGTCAGATTACCACAGTAGTAGAGTCCCAGGTCAGATTACCAGAGTAGTAGAGTCCCAGATCAGATTACCACAGTAGTAGAGTCCCAGGTCAGATTACCAAAGTAGTACAGTCCCAAATGAGAATACCACAGTAGTTCAGTCCCGGGTCAGATTAACACAGTAGTACAGTCCCAGGTCAGATTATCACAGTAGTAAAGTCCCAGGTCAGATAAGCACAGCAGTAGAGTCACAGGTCAGATTATCATTTTAGTTTATTCCCAGGTCAGATTACCACAGTAGTAAAGTCCCAGGTCAGATTTCCACAGTTTTAGAGTCCCAGGTCCGATTACCAGAGTAGTAGAGTCCCAGATCAGATTACCACAGTAGTAGAGTCCCAGGTCAGATTACCAAAGTAGTACAGTCCCAAATGAGAATACCACAGTAGTTCAGTCCCGGGTCAGATTAACACAGTAGTACAGTCCCAGGTCAGATTATCACAGTAGTAAAGTCCCAGGTCAGATAAGCACAGCAGTAGAGTCACAGGTCAGATTATCATTTTAGTTTATTCCCAGGTCAGATTACCACAGTAGTATAGTCCCAGGTCAGATTACCAGAGTAGTACAGTCCCAGGTCCGATTACCACAGTAGTATAGTCCCAGGTCTGATTACCACAGTAATACAGTCCCAGGTCAGATTACCACAGTAGTACAGTCCCAGGTCAGAGTACCAGAGTAGTACAGTCCCGGGTCAGATTAACACAGTAGTACAGTCCCAGGTCAGATTACTACAGTGTTAGAATCCCAGGTCTGATTACCACAGTAATACAGTCCCAGGTCAGATTACCACTTTAGTAGAGTCCCAGGTCACATTACGACAGTAGTAGTGTCCCTGTTCCTATTACCACAGTAGTATATTCCCAGGTCAGATTACCACAGTAGTAGAGTCTCAGGTCAGAATACCACAGTAGTACAGTTCCAGGTTAGATTACCACAGTAGTACAGTCCCAGGTCAGATTACTACAGTGTTAGAGTCCCAGGTCAGATTACCACAGTAGCATAGCCCCAGGTCAAATTACCATAGTAGTAGTCCCAGGTTAGATTGCCACAGTAGTACAGTCCCAGGTCAGATTACCACAGCAGTAGAGTCCCAGGTCAGATTGTCATTGTAGTAGATTCCCAGGTAAGATTTCCACAGTAGTACAGTACCAGGTCAGTTTAATACAGTATTAGAGTCCCAGGTAAAATTACCACAGTAGTACACTCACAGGACAGATTACCACAGTAGTAGAGTCCCAGATCAGTTAACCACAGTGGTAGAGTCCCAGGTCAGATTATCACAGTAGTACAGTCCCAGGTCAGATTACCATAGCAGTAGAGTCCCAGGTCAGATTACCACAGCAGTAGAGTCCCAAATCAGATTACTACAGTTGTTGGAGGTTCCCTGGGCATTTTACCACAGTAGTACAGTCCGAGGTCAGATTACCACAGTCGTACAGTCCGCGGTCAGATTACCACAGTAGTACAGTCCCAGGTCAGATTACCACAGCAGTAGAGGCCCAGGTCAGATTACCACAGCAGTAGAGTCCCAACTCAGATTACCACAGTTGTTGGAGGTTCCCTGGGCAGATTACCAAAGTAGTACAGTCCCAGGTCAGATTACTACCGTATTAGAATCCCAGGTCTGATTACCACATTAATACAGTCCCAGGTCAGATTACCACTTTAGTAGAGTCCCAGGTCACATTACTACAGTAGTGGAGTCCCAGGTCAGATTATTATCGTAGTAGATTCCCAGGTCAGATTACCACAGTAGTACAGTCCGAGGTCAGATTAACACAGTTGTACAGTTCCAGGTCATATTACTACAGTATTAAAATCCCATGTCAGATTACCACAGTATTACAGTCCCAGGTCAGATTACTACAGTAATACAGTCCAAGGGTCAGATTACCACAGTAGTAAAGTCCCAGGTCAGATAAGCACAGCAGTAGAGTCCCAGGTCAGATTATAATTTCAGTCGATTCCCAGGTCAGATTACCACAGTAGTAGAGTCCCAGGTCAGATTACCACAGTAATATAGTCTCAGGTCAGAATACCACAGTAGTAGAGTCCCTTTTCAGATTACCACAGTAGTAGTGTCCCAGGTCAGATTACCACAGTAATACAGTCCCAGGTTAGATTACCACAGTAGTAGAGTCTCAGGTGAAAATACCACAGCAGTAGAGTCCCAGGTCAGATTACCACAGTAGTAGAGTCCCAGGTCAGATTACCACAGAAGTAGAGTCCCAGTTCAGATTACCACAGTAGTAGAGTCCCATGTCAGATTATGTCCTGGAAAATAGTCTTAAAATATAACACTTTTACAAGAACTTGTAAATTCAATATAGACTTTAATACAGAGTAGCAAAGCCGAGCTGGTCCGCGGTAACAACTGACTTCCCCAAGCTCGGCTCTGCTTTTTATACATACATTTCATATGGTACATCCTTTATTTAAATGTCATTTCTCTTAGGTTTTCTGGCACCATTATCTTTCAACCCTATGCATAACGCCCAATTTTTAGGATAACGCCCACATCTGCTTTCGATTTATATTATAATGGTGGCTGAAACCTCCTTATGTTGATACAAAAAATACTGCATGTCTTGCATGCTCATCCTTTTCTCTGTGCCCCTTTGTCTGACTATCTTGAATGTATTTTGGGCCCTTTCTGCATAACTCAAGTACAGTTGTCAGGTCGCTATGCCTTCCACTGTGGCCTGTTGCTCTATCAGAACCAGATGTCATCTTCTCCTCCTATAGCCAATGTATTTATGTTCTTTCTCCTTCAGCACAGCTGCTTATCTCCCACATAAATCCCTCCTCTGGGACTAATTAGTCCCACACCAAAATAATATCTAAATACAAGCGACAAGGATGGAAGCAGAATGAATCACACACAGAATAATGAACATTAGAACTATATGTGAAATAAGATATAGACATAAACTGGACCAAACATCTCCAATCCAATAACATATACAGGAGTAAAAGACCCAGTCAAACTTAGAAATTAAAATTAAAACACACATAATAAACCAATATATTATGATGAAGCAATGAGCATGTAGTACATAGCCTTGCCTGAGGTCATCTCAGTTATGTAGAATATAGAGAGAATAATTACATTAATGGGAATTGGGACAGAATAACAAGCCTTAAGTCGTAAAATAAAAGTAACAAGACAACTTTCCAAATTGAGACACTCTAACACGATCCTCCCTCGCGGACACCTCTCTAACAGAAAATTGGCATCATTACCCATCTCTGCTAGAAGATTAAGGACATGGTCTGTAGAAACTCGTAACCGGAATACCCTCTGTTACCTAGCGTATAATAAATTATCCTCATTTAGGAAGGCAAAACTAGCTTGAATTAAAAGAATAGTCATACATTTAAATATGTATAAAAACCCAAACACACATAAAACACAACAAAAACTTTAGGCTTATTCAAGGATATACTAGATTTCATATCATGGGAGCACATTCCTCATTTTCACAGATAGGACAATCCCCTCGATGGCACATAGCACAGTACAGGGGATCAGCATGATGGTAATGCCCTTCGCTACAATCTTTGGAGCACCACTTGCAACGATTAAACTGAGGGCATTTTGTGTGTACATGAACAAGCACATATTAATCCGAGCCAGGTGCTTTGGCATACACAGGAAGACCACAAGGAAGCCAATCATGGCACTCATAACCTCCTCCACGTATCACTCCATGAAGACAGTTAGGATTACCAAAAGGGCAATCAAGGGGTCCTCCAACAGCATTGCAAGGTTTTCCATTCCTATTCATATAATGTCCAGGGTTACCAGGAACTGGATTGATTATAATATGTGTATCTAGTATGCGATCTTTAAACTGATTACCCGATAACCTTACTCTCGAACCCTTCATATATCTTGGGTTGGCTCTACGCACTGACATCTGTTTAACAGTGGTCTTGACCAAAAAGGATCTTATCATTGGCAGAACACAACAAAATACAATGCCCAATGCCACTAGATCTCCACCCAACATGATAGCCAGTCTAGTAAACATAGCACCCCATTTTCCCAAAGCTAGGTCCAACCAATCCAAGACATGAGAATCAAATCCAGCATTAGCCTTTACTTCTGCTCTTAACCCTTTAAGTTTAGTCATAGCAAGGGAAAATAATCCATTAGGTGCAGTGTTATTGGGAATGAAAGTACAGCAAGCATCTCCATACATTACACAAACTCCCCCCTTCTCTGCTAAGAGCCAGTTGAGAGCCTGTCTATTCTGCCATGTCATTTTGCTAGTGGCCCTTACTTGTTCTCCCAAGGCTGTTAAAGCCGAGTCAGTGTAATTAATAAATCTTTGTTGATTGTAGTATATATAATTCATCCACTCTAAGTTCTTGTTGGGTGTTATCCAGAAAAATATAGATTCAAATCCAGATTTAATCTCATCTCTGGCCTTAAATTCATTGGGCACACCTCTAGGTTGTCCAATTGCATCAAGGTACACTCTAGGATCTGATTCATACTCCCTTTTAACTCTAGTTTTAACATGTTCCTCCTGAGGTGCTTTGATGATGGTAACCTGTTGGACTGCTCTGACTAAAGCACACAACCCAGTCCATCCTTCAGGAAGAACATTCAGAAGTCTGTTCTCTCCACACATCCAAAAGCTATCAGTAATACCTCTATCTTGGTTCTTTAACATAGTAAGAGATAGTGTAACCTGAGTAATGTGACCACACAGACCCCTTCTATTTATAATTAAACCTTTCTCACTAAATTTGCGAACCCCTGCAACTTCTAACACCCAGATAGTATCACATTTAACAGTTGTGTTTCCTACATTAATTCCATCCGTACCATGGCTATAGAAACATTCGTATATTCCCTTAACAACAGTACTTTTGTCTATTTGGGGTCCATCCAATTCAGTTCTAATGTTATAAGTTGCACATTCTTTATCAGCCAACACAGTCTCATTTAACATAATCTTACCCCTGGTACTACCCAATGCAATTCTACATTCTATGTTGCATAAAGGAATATGGTACTTTTTCTGAACACAATTAGCATTTTTCCAATTAGCACAGTCGTCAAATGGTTCAGGTACTATCAAAAGATCAGACAAAGGTGACTTGCTGCATAAAATACAATTGTCCATTCTATGTTGGTCTGCCGTATACCTAGCCCATTTATACCAGTCATTCTTTACCACTTCTTCCATTGTTTTGTCCTTGAATGGTTCTGGGTCTAACATACTTGTTATTGCATCAGTGTTTTCGTTTTGAGATAGGCTGTTAGTGTTTGTCAACAAGTTCCAAATGTCCATAAAAAAACCTGATTCTGATGCTTCTGGTTTCTTTGTGGGTATAGTGGATTTCTCACCCAGAGTAGTAGTTGGTACTCTAGTAGTAGCTACTGTGGTGTTAACAGCAGCTGCCACAGTTGTCGTGGTTCTAGTCGTTGCAAGCACCTCCTGTTTGGGTGCCGGTGTAGATTCGATTTTAATGATGGTTGAACTGCTCCCTTCAGTCAGTCTTGTCTGTGTTATTTCAACTATAAATTATTCTCCTTCAATGGGTTCAATCTTATTCATGGTGAGCACCCATTCATCTTCTTCTTTGGTTATTGTTAGGTCACATCCTTTCGGGTCCCAGATCACTTCTCCCTTCATCTGATGATGTGTCCATCCACAGAATGCAATCTCAGGTAGGGGTTTAATCCTATAGACTGCAACTGATCTCTGTTCTTCTGTTTCTGTTAAGATTTGAGGTGGGACTAGAATGCTAACCTTGTTTGTTCTTCCAGATTGTTCAGCAGGTTCTTCTCTTTTCTGCCTGCCTCTATCATGCTGTTTGATTGCACGTGAGTCTGTTGTGTCTTCACCAATGTTCACTGATTCATGTGCTGTGTCAGTGTCAATGTTCTTCCCTTTTCTTACTGCCAAATGTTTATCGAGGGGACCAGACAAGAGCCGAAAAGTCAATTGAGGGGAAATCCCCTTGTCCTTCGGCCCTCGGAGCGTTTCCTTCTTCTCCTCTTTGAGAGATTTCTCCTCCCGCTGCTGGAGTGGCTTCTCCTCCTCCTGCCTGGGTAGCTTCTCCTTCAGTGGCTCCTGTTGGGGTGGCTTCTCCTACAGTGGCTCCCCCTTCTTCTGTTTGGGGAGCTCCCTCCTCTGACCCATTTGGGCTCCTGTCTGGAAAGGCATCAATTCCAGGGAAGAGATGTTCCCATTCTCTAGGGTGTACTTCTGGGTCCCATTGTATAGGGCTTCCGCCAGGGATATCTGCCACAGTAGGTATATCACCAGGAATATCAGGCATGTCGTTTTCCCCCCACCCTGGAGTCTCTGGTCCCACAGGATTGAATAGTGGTGGTTCGCCGGTTTCTTCTCCCGCCCTGTCTCTCCTTTTGCTTCTTCTGAGAGCAGTTGGCGGTGTATTAGTCGTGTCTTGGCTTCCACTTGGCCTATTAGCTTCCTGGCCTCCTTCCGGAGCCTTGATCTCTTCCGCTGCTCCCGCTCCGTTTGGGCCCCTGTCTGGTGTATCAGCATCCTCTGGGTCCTCATCTCTGTATGGTTGTATCCTTCTTTCTGTTGGGACTCTGGTGCAGTGGTTTAGATGATACCACGTCTTGCTGCCTTTCACCTGGACGGCTGTTGTCGTTGCTTTGGCCACCTCGTAGGGTCCTTCTCTCCTCGGCTGATCCTACTTCCTCTGGAACACCCGAATGTAGACCAGGTCCTCTGGTATCACCTGGCGTGGCCCCTCTGGTCTCGGCTAAGGTACTTTCTTTTTCTCCTGTGAATATATAGCTTCGTGTATCTCAGATAGGTGTTTCACATATGATTTTAATTATTTTTCTAGTATATCTAGAGAGGGACCTTTGTATAGTCCTCCTAGTGTTGGCACAGGCAAGGGTCGACCCGTAAGCATTTCATGCGGTGACAAATGCGTGTTTCTGTTAGTTTCCATGCGACAACTCATTAGTGCAAGCGGCAAAGCATCTATCCAATTAAGCCCTGTGGATAGGCAAATCTTTATTATTTTATTTTTCAGCGAGCCGTTAGCTCTCTCTACGATACCTTGCGATTGGGGATGATACACACATCCTAGTCATTGTTTCATCCTTAACTGTTGTATTATGATTTTTACCACTTTTTGTATAAACGTTGAGCCATTGTCCGAGCTGATTTCTGATGGGATACCAAACCTAGGTATTATTTATTTTGATAAGAATTTTATCACGGTGCCTGCTCCTTGATCAGCCGACGGTATTGCTTGTATCCATCTGCTAAACCTATCTACGATGACCAGAATGTATCTTTTACCATGTACAGGTTTTATCATATCTACGTAATCCATCACAATGTGTCGGGATGGACCTTCTGGAACCGGTATGTGACCTATGGGCGTGGTTATACCTTTACGTATGTTGTTTTTCGCACATATTTCGCATTTTGACAAGATCTCATCTACTGTTGTCTGTAGATAAGGTGACCAAAAACCTTGTTTTTTGATTTGTCTCACTACCTCCCCCTTGCACAATGATCTAGATCATGTGCTTCATTAATAAGCAAGGCCAATAAGGTAGTGGTGGCAAGTATGGCACCATCATGTGTTCTCCATACCCCATGTCTGTCGACAGAGGCTCCCCTCTGTACCCAGGTATTTTTCTCAGTAATTGTGGCATGAGCCTGAATTTGATTCAACTCAGCTGGAGTTGTGAGTGGTGCAATTCCAATTACATCCAGCAAAGGTACAGTTAAAATAGGGACAATACATCTAGATGCCTTTTTGGCAGCTTCATCAGCTGCATTAGTACCCCTAATAACAAAGTTGTTACCTTTTTTGTGTGCTTGACATTTTATTATGGCCAATTTTCTAGGATACATTAACCTCTCTGGGCTAGGCGGGACGAATTCGTCCCACCTACGTAACAGCCACTTTAAGCCTGTGGCGCGATTTTCAAAACCTTAAAAATCCTATTACTTCAATTTCTCAAACATATGACTATTTTACAGCTATTTAAAGACAAGACTCTCGTTAATCTAACCACACTGTCCGATTTCAAAAAGGCTTTACAACGAAAGCAAAACATTAGATTATGTCAGCAGAGTACCAAGCCAGAAATAATCAGACACCCATTTTTCAAGCCAGCATATAATGTCACCAAAACCCAGAAGACAGCTAAATGCAGCACTCACCTTTGATGATCTTCATCAGATGACAACCCTAGGACATTATGTTATACAATACATGCATGTTTTGTTCAATCAAGTTCATATTTATATCAAAAACCAGCTTTTTACATTAGCATGTGACGTTCAGAACTAGCATACCCCCCGCAAACTTCCGGGGAATTCGCTAACATTTTACTAAATTACTCACGATAAACGTTCACAAAAAGCATAACAATTATTTTAAGAATTATATATACAGACCTCCTCTATGCACTCGATATGTCCGATTTTAAAATAGCTTTTTGGTGAAAGCACATTTTGCAATATTCTAAGTACATAGCCCAGGCATCACGGGCTAGCTATTTAGACACCCGGCAAGTTTAGCACTCACCATAATAGACCTCCCACTCTGAGGGTATCAATACCCTCAGGCTATATACAGGGGTACCTGTACAGAGTCAATGTGGAGGCTATATACAGTGGGTACCGGTACAGAGTCAATGTGGAGGCTATATACAGACGTTAGTACAGAGTCAATGTGGAGGCTATATACAGGGGGGGTACCAGTACAGAGTCAATGTGGAGGCTATATACAGGGGGTACTGGTACAGAGTCAATGTGGAGGCTATATACAGGGGGGTACCAGTACAGAGTCAATGTGGAGGCTATATACAGGGGTACTGGTACAGAGTCAATGTGGTGGCTATATACAGGGGGTACCAGTACAGAGTCAATGTGGAGGCTATATACAGGGGTACTGGTACAGAGTCAATGTGCAGGATATATACAGGGGTACCTGTACAGAGTCAATGTGGAGGCTATATACAGGGGTACTGGTACAGAGTCAATGTGGAGGCTATATACAGAGGTTAGTACAGAGTCAATGTGGAGGCTATATACAGAGGTTAGTACAGCGTCAATGTGGAGGCTATATACAGCGGTACTGGTACAGAGTCAATGTGGAGGCTATATACAGGGGGTACTGGTACAGAGTCAATGTGGAGGCTATATACAGGGGTACTGGTACAGTGTCAATGTGGATGCTATATACAGGGGTACCTGTACAGAGTCAATGTGGAGGCTATATACAGGGGGTACCAGTACAGAGTCAATGTGGAGGCTATATACAGAGGTTAGTACAGAGTCAATGTGGAGGCTATATACAGGGGGTACCTGTACAGAGTCAATGTGGAGGCTATATACAGGGGTATTGGTGCAGAGTCAATGTGGAGGCTATATACAGGGGTACCTGTACAGAGTCAATGTGGAGGCTATATACAGGGGGTACCGGTACAGAGTCAATGTGGAGGCTATATACAGGGGTACCAGTACAGAGTCAATGTGGAGGCTATATACAGTGGGTACCGGTACAGAGTCAATGTGGAGGCTCTATACAGGGGTACTGGTACAGAGTCAATGTGGAGGCTATACACAGAGGTTAGTACAGAGTCAATGTGGAGGCTATATACAGGGGGGGTACCAGTACAGAGTCAATGTGGAGGCTATATACAGGGGGTACTGGTACAGAGTCAATGTGGAGGCTATATACAGGGGGGGTACCAGTACAGAGTCAATGTGGAGGCTATATACAGGGGTACTGGAATGGAATATTTAGAATTTTTTGGTCACGAAATGCGCCATGTTCGTCACCCTTATTTACCCTTTCGGATAGTGTCTTGAACGCACGAACAAAACGCCGCTATTTGGATATAACAATGGATTATTTGGGACCAAACAAACATTTGTTATTGAAGTAGAAGTCCTTGGAGTGCATTCTGACGAAGAACAGCAAAGGTAATAAAATTTTTCTTATAGTAAATCTGACTTTGGTGAGTGCTAAACTTGCTGGGTGTCTAAATAGCCAGCCCTGTGATGCCGGGCTATCTACTGAGAATATTGCAAAATGTGCTTTCACCGAAAAGCTATTTTAAAATCGGACATATCGAGTGCATAGAGGAGTTCTGTATATATAATTCTTAAAATAATTGTTATGTTTTTTGTGAACATTTATCGTGAGTAATTTAGTAAATTCACCGGCAGTGTTCGGTGGGAATGCTAGTCACATGCTAGTCACATGCTAATGTAAAAAGCTGGTTTTTGATATAAATATGAACTTGATTGAACAAAACATGCATGTATTGTATAACAATGTCCTAGGGTTGTCATCTGATGAAGATCATCAAAGGTTTGTGCTGCATTTAGCTGTGGTTTGGGTTTATGTGACATTATATGCTAGCTTGAAAAATGGGTGTCTGATTATTTCTGGCTGGGTACTCTGCTGACATAATCTAATGTTTTGCTTTCGTTGTAAAGCCTTTTTGAAATCGGACAGTGTGGTTAGATTAACGAGAGTCTTATCTTTAAAATGGTGTAAAATAGTCATATGTTTGAAAAATTGAAGTTTTTGAATTTTTGATGTATTTGAATAACGCACCACGGGATTACACTGGCTGTTGAGTAGGTGGTACGCAAGCGTCCCACCTAGCCCAAAGAGGGTAAAGTGACCATTGCGGAATATATAGAACTTGTTGAATAAAGTATTAAACAAGGCACATATAGTATATACTGATGTGTGAAGTAGAGAGATAAAACATACAGATAGGCATAAGATATACTTTTAGGTTAAAATAAACTCAGGCTATTAGAATAAGTAACAACAAATACATGGTATAGGTCTGTAGTACTTACTAGAGATATTACTACACCATAAAGGACAGTAGGGGGAAGCAGTGGGCAACTAAACACTTTGAAGCTGCTGAACCCTTTGGAGATTACAGTCTGAGGGAGGACAGAAGTATCAGGTAATAAACATTAGAAGAGAGTAGGCTTGAAGAAAATCTGGTAAAATAGGAACTTGGACTGAGAATAGATAGAGTGAAACAGGAGCAAAGCAATGAGTAGCAATCAGATAGGATATAGTGAGTGAATAAATATAAACAAAAAGGATAGACATTATAAAGAATTAAATCAAAAGGAAAACAAGATAGCAAGGAGGATTTAATAAATTAAAGCTAAACTGTAGCCAGTCAATAAAATGAACAAAACACCAGTAGAAATATTAGGGATTAGACACCCCCTAAGTGTAACGGCTGTCAGGAGAGAGAGTAGACCAAGGCGCAGCGGAGTTAGTGTTCATCATGATTGTATTTAATTAACATAAGAACACTATACAAAAACAAGATAACCGACAGCAAAACAGTCCTGTTCGGAAATAATCTAAACAGAAACAATTACCCACAAAACCCCAACGGAAAAACAGGCACTTGTGTGACTCCCAATCAGCAACAACACTCTACAGCTGTGCCTGATTGGAAGCCACACGGCCAAAATCAATGAAACAAACCAACATAGAAAAATGCACATAGAACACCCACCCAATGTAACACCCTGGCCTAACCAAAATAAAGAACAAAAACCCCTCTCTATGGCCAGGGCGTTACACTAAGTAAAGAGGAGTTAACCTGTTAGGGCTAGGGGGCAGTATTGACACGGCTGGATAAAAAACATACCCGATTTAATCTGGTTACCACTCCTACCCAGTAACTAGAATATGCATATACTTATTACATATGGATAGAAAACACCCTAAAGTTTCTAAAACTGTTTGAATGGTGTCTGTGACTATAACAGAACTCAAATGGCAGGTCAAAACCTGAGGGATTCCTTTACAGGAAGTGGCCTGTCTGACCATTTCTTGAACTTCTTTTCCATATCTATCTTTTACTAAGGATCTCTGCTCTAACGTGACACTTCCTATGTCGTCCATAGGCGCTCAGAGCCCGGGAAAAACCTGAATGTCGTCATCCCAGCCCCAGGCTGAAACACATTATCGCCTTTCTCAAGTGGCCGATCAAGGGACTCTGGGCTTAGGCGCGTGACCTGACCGCCCCCGCCTTTGTGATTTTTTCCTCTGTTTGCCGAAAAGGAGATTCCCGGTCGGAATATTATCGCTTTTCTACGAGAAAAATGGAATAAAAATTGATTTTAAACAGCGGTTGACATGCTTCGAAGTACGGTAATGGAATATTTAGAATTTTTTTGTCACGAATTGCGCCATGCGCACGACCCTTCTTTACCATTTCGGATAGTGTCTGGAACGCACGAACAAAACGTCGCTATTCGGATATAACGATGGATTATTTTGGACCAAACCACCATTTGTTATTGAAGTAGCAGTCCTGGGAGTGCATTCTGACGAAGACAACAAAAGGTAATCAAACTTTTATAATAGTAAATATGATTATGGTGAGTGCTAAACTTGCCGGGTGTCTAAATAGCTAGCCCGTGATGCCTGGGCTCTGTACTTAGAATATTGCAAAATGCGCTTTCACCAAAAAGCTATTTTAAAATCGGACATATCGAGTGCATAGAGGAGGTCTGTATCTATAATTCTTAAAATAATTGTTATGCTTTTTGTGAACGTTTATCGTGAGTAATTTAGTAAAATGTTAGCGAATTCCCCGGAAGTTTGCGGGGGGTATGCTAGTTCTGAACGTCACATGCTAATGTAAAAAGCTGTTTTTTGATATAAATATGAACTTGATTGAACAAAACATGCATGTATTGTATAACATAATGTCCTAGGGTTGTCATCTGATGAAGATCATCAAAGGTGAGTGCTGCATTTAGCTGTCTTCTGGGTTTTTGTGACATTATATGCTAGCTTGAAAAATGGGTGTCTGATTATTTCTGGCTTGGTACTCTGCTGACATAATCTAATGTTTTGCTTTCGTTGTAAAGCCTTTTTGAAATCGGACAGTGTGGTTAGATTATCCTCTATGGGCTAGGCGGGACGAATTCGTCCCACCTACGTAACAGCCACTTTAAGCCTGTGGCGCGATTTTCAAAACCTTAAAAATCCTATTACTTCAATTTCTCAAACATATGACTATTTTACAGCTATTTAAAGACAAGACTCTCGTTAATCTAACCACACTGTCCGATTTCAAAAAGGCTTTACAACGAAAGCAAAACATTAGATTATGTCAGCAGAGTACCAAGCCAGAAATAATCAGACACCCATTTTTCAAGCTAGCATATAATGTCACATAAACCCAGAAGACAGCTAAATGCAGTACTAACCTTTGATGATCTTCATCAGATGACAACCCTAGGACATTATTTTATACAATACATGCATGTTTTGTTCAATCAAGTTCATATTTATATCAAAAACCAGCTTTTTACATTAGCATGTGACGTTCAGAACTAGCATACCCCCCGCAAACTTCCGGAGGAATTCGCTAACATTTTACTAAATTACTCACGATAAACGTTCACAAAAAGCATAACAATTATTTTAAGAATTATAGATACAGACCTCCTCTATGCACTCGATATGTCCGATTTTAAAATAGCTTTTTGGTGAAAGCGCATTTTGCAATATTCTAAGTACAGAGCCCAGGCATCACGGGCTAGCTATTTAGACACCCGGCAAGTTTAGCACTCACCATAATCATATTTACTATTATAAAAGTTTGATTACCTTTTGTTGTCTTCGTCAGAATGCACTCCCAGGACTGCTACTTCAAAAACAAATGTTGGTTTGGTCCAAAATAATCCATCGTTATATCCAAATAGCGGCGTTTTGTTCGTGCGTCCCAGACACTATCTGAAATGGTAAATCAGGGTCGCGCGCGTGGCGCAATTCGTGACAAAAAAAATCTAAATATTCCATTACCGTACTTCGTGGCATGTCAACCGCTGTTTAAAATCAATTTTTATTCCATTTTTCTCTTAACCTGTTGGGTCTAGGGGGCAGCATTTGCACGTCTGGATAAAAAAAATGGACCCGATTTAATCTGGTTACTAATCCTACCCAGTAACTAGAATATGCATATACTTATTATATATGGATAGAAAACACTCTAAAGTTTCCAAAACTGTTTGAATGGTGTCTGTGAGTATAACAGAACTCATTTGGCAGGCAAAACCCTGAGACATTTTCTGACAGGAAGTGGATACCTGATGTGTTGTATTGACTTTAAACCTATCCCATTGAAAAACACAGGGGTTTAGGAATATTTTGGCACTTCCTATTGCTTCCACTAGATGTCACCAGCCTTTACAAAGTGTTTTGAGTCTTCTGGAGGGAGATCTGACCGAACAAGAGCCATGGAACGATGATGTCCCATTAGACACCTGGCGCGCGAGTTCATGTTGGGTACCCTCGTTCCAATACGTTATAAAAGAGTATGCATTCGTCCACCTTGAATATTATTCATGTTCTGGTTAAAAAAGGCCCTAATGATTTATGCTATACAACGTTTGACATGTTTGAACGAACGGAAATATATTTTTTCCCCTCGTTCATGACGAGAAGTCCGGCTGGCTTACATCATGTGCTAACGAGACGGAGATTTTTGGACATAAATGATGAGCTTTTTTGAACAAAACTACATTCGTTATGGACCTGTGATACCTGGAAGTGACATCTGATGAAGAGAATCAAAGGTAATGGATTATTTACATAGTATTTTCGATTTTAGATCTCCCCAACATGACGTCTAGTCTGTATCGCAACGCGTATTTTTCTGGGCGCAGTGCTCAGATTATTGCAAAGTGTGATTTCCCAGTAAGGTTATTTTTAAATCTGGCAAGTTGATTGCGTTCAAGAGATGTAAATCTATAATTCTTTAAATGACAATATAATATTTTACCAATGTTTTCTAATTTTAATTATTTAATTTGTGAAGCTGACTTGACTGCCGGTTATTGGAGGGAAACGATTTCCTCAACATCAATGCCATAGTAAAACGCTGTTTTTGGATATAAATATGAACTTGATAGAACTAAAAATGCATGCATTGTCTAACATAATGTCCTAGGAGTGTCATCTGATGGAGATTGTAAAAGGTTAGTGCATCATTTTAGCTGGTTTTATGGTTTTGGTGACCCTGTCTTTGAATTGACAAAACATTACACACAACTCTTGTAAATGTACTGTCCTAACATACTCTAAATTTATGCTTTCGCCGTAAAACCTTTTTGAAATCGTAAAACGTGGTTAGATTAAGGAGATGTTTATCTTTCAAATGGTGTAAAATAGTTGTATTTTTGAAAAATTTGAATTTTGACATTTATTTGGATTCAAATTTGCCGCTCTTGAAATGCACCTGCTGTTGATGGAGTGCACCACGGGTGGCACGCTAGCGTCCCACCTAGCCCCAAGAGGTTAAAAAAGCGATAATATTCCGACCGGGAATGTCCATTTAGCTAAACTGAGGAAAGTAAACAAAGCTTTCGGTCGACGCGGGCACGCGCCTGAGTCTCACAGTACTGTAACCAGCCACTACCCAAACGCGCTACTTTGTTTCAGCCAGAGCCTGCAAAGCCACGATTCAGCTTTTTGCCGCCTTCTGAGACCCTATGGCAGCCGTAGGAAGTGTCACGGGACAGCTAAGATCCTCACTCTTCAATAAACAGAGACAAGAAGAACGACACCTTGTCAGACAGGCCACTTCCTGCCTGAAACCTTGTCAGGTTTTTGCCTGCCAAATGAGTTCTGTTATACTCACAGACACCATTCAAACAGTTTTAGAAACTTTAGGGTGTTTTCTATCCATATGTAATAAGTATATGCATATTCTAGTTACTGGGTAGGAGTGGTAACCAGATTAAATCGGGTACGTTTTTTATCCAGCCGTGTCAATACTGCCCCCTATCCTAAACAGGTTAACGAGAGTCTTGTCTTTAAATAGCTGTAAAATAGTCATATGTTTGAGAAATTTAAGTAATAGGATTTTTAAGATTTTGAAAATTGCGCCACATGCTTCAAGTGGCTGTTACGTAGGTGGGACGAATTCGTCCCGCCTAGCCCAGAGAGGTTAATAAAAAGCTCTATAAAATGCACAAGAAAATTAAACACCAAATGGCCTGCGGTGGGAACATTGGATGTCTCTGTGTGTGAGGAAATGGAAACTCTGATAAAGAACTATAAACCCAAGGACAAGAAACAAAAAAGGAAAAATAAACGAGAAAGAGAAAATGAAATACTGAGAATGTTCAAAGAAGGAGTGAGTTTGTTACAAAGCATGAAGACAGCAAGAGAAGTACTAAAGTGTAACGGCTGTCGTGAGAGAGAGTAGACCAAGGTGCTCTGACTGCTCCGGGCTGGCGGGCGGCTCTGGCGGCTCCGGACTGGCTGGCGGCTCTGGCGGCTCCGGACTGGCGGGCGGCTCTGGCGGCTCCGGACTGGCGAGACCAACTGGAGGCCTAGTCCTAGGAGGCGGCACAGGACGGACCAGGATGGGGAGACCCACTGGAGGCCTGGTCCGAGGAGGAGGCACAGGCTTAACCAGGATGGGGAGACCCACTGGATGCCTAGTCTTGGGAGGCGGCACAGGACGGACCAGGATGGGGAGACCCACTGGAGGCCTGGTCCGAGGAGGAGGCACAGGCTTAACCAGGATGGGGAGACCCACTGGAGGCCTAGTCCTGGGAGGTGGCACAGGACGGACCAGGCTGGAGAGATCCACTGGACGCCTGGTCCGAGGAGGAGGAACAGGATAAACCGGGCTGTGGGGGAGCACTGGAGTTCTAGACTTTATGCTCTTTACCAATACTCCAGGCTGAATGCTCACTTTGGCCCGGCACGGGCGGAGCGCAGACATTGGGCGAACTGGGCCCTCCCAGCGCTCTGGAGACACAGTGCGCAGCGCCGGCGCAGGATAACCTGGACCGAGGAGGCGCACTGGAGACCAGACACGCTGAGCTGGCACCATCCGTCCTGGCTCGATGCCTGCCCTTGCATGGCACTTGCGGGGGGCTGGTATGTAGCGCACCGGGCTTTGAACGCATACTGGGGACACAGTGCCTGACCAGTACTGGACTGCCTGCCGTAAGCACGGGGAGTTGGCCCAGAATTCCTTCCTGGTTCCGCCACACTCCCCGTGTGCCCCCCCCCCCAAAAAAATTGGGCTGCCTCTCGTGCCTGTTGCGCTCTCTCTCCTCATACCAGCGCCTCTCAGCTATTGCTGCCTCGATCTCCCACTGCGGGCGGCGATACTCCCCAGCTTGAGCCCATGGTCCCTTTCCGTCCATTAATTCCTCCCATCTCCAGGAATCCTGAACGTTCCTCTCCATCTTCTCCAAAGTCCATGAGTCCATCTCCTTGTTCCTCTCCATCCTCCGCTGCTTGGTCCGTTTTTGGTGGGTAATTCTGTAACGGCTGTCGTGGGAGAGAGTAGACCAAGGTGCAGCGGAGTTAGTGTTCATCATTGAATATTTAATAGCAGAAAGAACACTATACAAAAATAAGAAAAAAAAGACAGCCAAACAGTCCTGTCAGGTGCAAAGCACTAACAGAAACAATTACCCACAAAACCCAAAGGAAAAACATGCTCCTTATGTGTGACTCCCAATCAGCAACAACGAACTTCAGCTGTGCCTGATTGGGAGCCACACACGGCCCAAAACAAAGAAATACAAAAAACCTAGAAAACGAACATAGAACGCCCACCCAATGTAACACCCTGGCCTAACCAAAATAAAGAACATAAAACCCCTCTATGGCCAGGGCGTTACATAAAGAAGAATGATAAAAAAAGCAAAGAGAAAACGGAGTGGGGGACCAGCCCCCCGCCGTATTCCAATGGACAGTTTCCCATGATAACTGGACACATGGAAAAAAAAGGGGAAGTGGAAGTGACGGAAGAAGGGGAAGGGATCACCACACCTAGAGCAATGTGTGCACCTTCACATTCAACAGAACAAGGCAAGAAAATAACTATGAAGCATATAAGAACAAAAGAAGAAGGTTTCAATTGCTATAGTGGCCTGAGGAAAGCCCTAACATTAATGTAAACAGCAATAGGAGAAAGGGAGACATCAGAACTACAAACAAGAAGAGCGAAAGACCAAACAGAGGGGAACTCCAGGAAAAGCCGAAACACACTAGCAGAATGGGCATCAGGTAATAGTCCTAGCGAGGCAGAAGAAGAAGAGGAAGAGAATGATAGATCCTGTAGGATACAAATAGAGAGAGAAGGACAAATAGTGGCACAAAGAATAGAAGAGGAACTAGAACAGTCAAAATCAATACACAAAGAGATCATAAGAAGGCAAGAAAGACAGGATGAGGCCTTGGCCCGTAGTATGAATGAGAGCCTGAGAAATGAGCCTGCAAGGAGCTATGGCAGGGCTCTTAGTGAAGGGTCGATCAAAGAATCTGGTTATTATTGTTACGAACCGGCTCAGAGTTCGCAACAAAAGGGAGACAACGTGGAGACAAGGAGTATCAAAATATATATTTATTAAATAAAGCAACTAAGTAATTAACAATGGTGTGTGTAATCAGTAGTGTAAGTGAGTGCTTTGCATACCTGAATGTCATAATGAAAAGTGTTGAAAGGTGCCAAAGCAAACAACCAAAAAACCACAACTATCACAACCAGAAACAACAAGGTGGCTGCATGGAGAGAGTCTCCTCCATGAATGTGGAAGAGGTGCCTTTATCCTGGGACACACCCGGACCCAGGTGTTTCCCATGTAGCTGACGACCCTCCCAGCTCCCGCATCCCAACAAGGAAACAAGAACAAAAAGAGAGAATACGGCAGACAGAGTGGGAGGGTCGTCACACCCCCCCCATAAAACCGGGGACCAACAAGGACCCCAGAACAATGTACCAGCCTCTGCGTCCCAAATTGACAAGGGGTTACGTGTTCACAGTTCCACCTGCCCCAACCAACTTCCTCCTCCTCCCCAGACCTCAGCAACCTTTTCACAGGAAGCAACTTTTAAGAGGAAAGAAGAAAATGAGACCAGGAGGGAACATACAGGAAAGACAGAACATGACAACACCTAACAACGGTCAGTCACGTAAATATTCAGGAACAGGGCGCACGAGAGAGCGCATCAGCAATCACGTTATCCTCTAGGGGCTAGGGGGCAGTATTTTCACGGCCGGATGAAAAACGTACCCAATTTAAACAGGTTACTACTCCGGCCCAGAAAATAGAATATGCATATGTATTAGTAGATTTGGATGGAAAACACTGAATTTTCTAAAAATGTTTGAATGGTGTCTCTAAGTATAACAGAACTCATATGGCAGGCAAAATCCTGAGAAAACATAAAAGCAGGAAATGAAAATTTTGTGGCTGTACTATTTTCAAGTCATTGGTAATAAATCACACAGTGACAAAGGAATCATTTTGCACTTCCTATGGCTTCCACTAGATGTCAACGATCTTGGTGCATTTGTTTGCTCTCCTGGCTGGACTGCCTGGCCTGGTGTGGGGCTGCGGCTGCGGCTGCCTGGACATATTGTCAACACAAATACCGCTTTTTAAAAAAATTGAAAAAAGGTCTGCTCTAGGTGGCATATTCACGATACCGCCCCAATTAAACGGGGGTCTGCTTGGGTGAATAGATAGGACGCAGGAAAACGTTGACCCGATTAGGCGAGGTTCAACTGCAAAACAAAATCCTACAGATAAAATGCTCCGTCTAGCTAACGGGGTCGGCAGATCAGTAGGTCACACCGCGTTGCTGCTCTGAGGAACAGAGTATAGCAGGGAGGGGGTGAATGGGATATGAAGGAAAACTGACCCGTTTAGGCAGAATTTCCATCATACTGTAAAATCCTGTAGAATATTGTCTCTTGTGTTGAGGAAAAGAAACAGGTCAGGCTAAAAAATATAGGTTGTTTTAGGCAAAACGTAGTATGAGTGAACAAATGTGAATAAAAACTTGTGTGAGTGCAAATAAACGTCTGAATGAATGGAAGTTTCTCTGTGTTCAGAAAGTATATCAGAGCAGGCCAGGGTTGCGGAGTAAGAAGGAAGAATAGTGTGTGTGTGTGTGTGTGTGTGTGTGTGTGTGTGTCATTTGGGCCAGAGGAGGGACTGTGCAGCCCCTCTGTGGCAGTGAACCAAATTAAGATAAGGACAGTGCATCTGACTCTCACTGGGAAAAGGGAACAAAATAAATAGATAACAGACAAAAGAAGCTATGGAAAGATAAAACACTGACATAATAATGTGTTAACCTGTTAGGGCTAGGGGGCAGTATTGACACGGCCGGATAAAAAACGTACCCGAATTAATCTGGTTACTACTCCTGCCCAGTAACTAGAATATGCATATAATTATTGGCTTTGGATAGAAAACACCCTAAAGTTTCTAAAACTGTTTGAATGGTGTCTGTGAGTATAACAGAACTCATATGGCAGGCCAAAACCTGACAAGATTCCATGCAGGAAGTGGACTGTCTGACAAGTTGTTGTTCATCTTGGCTCTTTTTATTGAAGACTGAGGATCTTTGCTATAACGTGACACTTCCTACGGCTCCCATAGGCTCTCAGAACCCAGGAAAAAGCGGAATGATATCGAGGCAGCCTCATGCTGAAACACATTATCGCGTTTGGCAAGTGGCCGATCAGAGTACTATGGGCTTAGGCGCGTGCCCGAGTCGACCCCATGCTTTATTTTCTTTCGTCTGTTTACCTAAACGCAGATTCCCGGTCAGAATATTATCGCTTTTTTTACGAGAAAAATGGCATAAAAATTGATTTTAAACAGCGGTTGACATGCTTCGAAGTACGGTAATGGAATATTTAGAATTTTTTGGTCACGAAATGCGCCATGCTCGTCACCCTTATTTACCCTTTCGGATAGTGTCTTGAACGCACGAACAAAACGCCGCTATTTGGATATAACAATGGATTATTTGGGACCAAACCAACATTTGTTATTGAAGTAGAAGTCCTGGGAGTGCATTCTGACGAAGAACAGCAAAGGTAATAAAATTTTTCTTATAGTAAATCTGACTTTGGTGAGTGCTAAACTTGCTGGGTGTCTAAATAGCCAGCCCTGTGATGCCGGGCTATCTACTGAGAATATTGCAAAATGTGCTTTCACCGAAAAGCTATTTTAAAATCGGACATATCGAGTGCATAGAGGAGTTCTGTATATATAATTCTTAAAATAATTGTTATGTTTTTTGTGAATATTTATCGTGAGTAATTTAGTAAATTCACCGGCAGTGTTCGGTGGGAATGCTAGTCACATGCTAGTCACATGCTAATGTAAAAAGCTGGTTTTTGATATAAATATGAACTTGATTGAACAAAACATGCATGTATTGTATAACAATGTCCTAGGGTTGTCATCTGATGAAGATCATCAAAGGTTTGTGCTGCATTTAGCTGTGGTTTGGGTTTATGTGACATTATATGCTAGCTTGAAAAATGGGTGTCTGATTATTTCTGGCTTGGTACTCTGCTGACATAATCTAATGTTTTGCTTTCGTTGTAAAGCCTTTTTGAAATCGGACAGTGTGGTTAGATTAACGAGAGTCTTATCTTTAAAACCTTTTGGGGCTCGGGGGCAGTATTGAGACATTTTGAAAAAAATATGTGCCCATTTTTAACTGCCTCCTACACCAACTCAGAAGCTAGGATATGCATATTATTAACACATTCGGATAGAAAACACTCTGAATTTTCTAAAACAGTTTGAATGGTGTCTGTAAGTATAACAAAACTCATATTGCAGGCAAAAACCTGTGAAAAATAGATTAAAAAAAATGTGAATTTTGTGACTGTACTATTTAGTGTCATTGTTTTATAGATACCATAGTGAGAAAGGATTCATTTCGCAACACCTACGGCTTCCACTAGATGTCAACGATCTTTATAAAGTTGTTTGAAGCGTCTATGATAAACAGAGAGCAAATTAGAATCCAAGGAAGTTGACATGTCATCACTTCATTTTTTTGCGCCTGCGCATAAATCTGAGAAGCGTGAGTTTTCATCATTGTTTATCTAGACATAGGATAGGTTGTGTGAAAATATTACTGATGTTTAACGTTAAAAATGGACCAAAAGATTAATGCTAAACAACATTTGACATGTTTGAACGGACGTAAATAGATTATTTACTAGGTTTTTTTAGCTTTTCGGCGTGATTTTACACTCCCCCCACCACGTTTTGTGGGAGCATAATGAACGCTAAGTACTTGGTGTTATTTGGACATAAATTATGAACTTTGTCAAAAGAAACCACATTTGTTCCGGACCTGGGATGCCTTCCGGACCTGGGATGCCTGCCTTCTGATGGAGATAATCAAAGGTAAGGGGATATTTACAATGTTATTATCGATTTTAGATGATGCTAACTGTATAGCATAGCCTGTTGTTCTTAGCATAGCACCCCGTTTATTGCAAAATGTGATTTCCCAGTAAAGTTATTTTGAGATCTGGCCATTCGGTAGCAATTACGAGATGATAATATATTATTCTTTGAATGACAATATTATAATTTACCAATGTTTTCGAATAGTAATTTTGTTATGTTCACCAGAAGCATTTCAGAGAAGAAAAAAATCTGAATTTCACGCTACTGTAAAATGCTGTTTTTGGATATAAATATGAACTTGATGGAACAAAAAATGCATGTATTGTATAACATAATGTCCTAGGAGTGTCATCTGATGGAGATTGACAAAAGTTAGTGCATAATTCTAGCTGGTTTCTGCTTTTGGTGACGCCTGACCTTGAATTGAAAATGGATGTTTGTACTTTTGTGGCTATGTACTGTCCTAACATAATCTAACTTTATGCTTTTGCCGTAAAGCCTCTTTGAAAATCGAACAATGTGGTTAGATTAAGGAGATGTTTATCATTTAAATTGTGTAAAATAGTTGATTGTTTGAGAAATTGAAATTATTAGATTTTTGATGTTTTGAATTTCCAGCCTTGTTAGCAATCCCGACTCGGGGTTCATTGCTAACCTGTAGCCCCAACAGGTTAATTAAAATGGTGTAAAATAGTCATATGTTTGAAAAATTGAAGTTTTTGAATTTTTTATGTATTTGAATAACGCACCACGGGATTACACTGGCTGTTGAGTAGGTGGGACGCAAGCGTCCCACCTAGCCCAAAGAGGGTAAAGTGACCATTGCGGAATATATAGAACTTGTTGAATAAAGTATTAAACAAGGCACATATAGTATATACTGATGTGTGAAGTAGAGAGATAAAACATACAGATAGGCATAAGATATACTTTTAGGTTAAAATAAACTCAGGCTATTAGAATAAGTAACAACAAATACATGGTATAGGTCTGTAGTACTTACTAGAGATATTACTACACCATAAAGGACAGTAGGGGGAAGCAGTGGGCAACTAAACACTTTGAAGCTGCTGAACCCTTTGGAGATTACAGTCTGAGGGAGGACAGAAGTATCAGGTAATAAACATTAGAAGAGAGTAGGCTTGAAGAAAATCTGGTAAAATAGGAACTTGGACTGAGAATAGATAGAGTGAAACAGGAGCAAAGCAATGAGTAGCAATCAGATAGGATATAGTGAGTGAATAAATATAAACAAAAAGGATAGACATTATAAAGAATTAAATCAAAAGGAAAACAAGATAGCAAGGAGGATTTAATAAATTAAAGCTAAACTGTAGCCAGTCAATAAAATGAACAAAACACCAGTAGAAATATTAGGGATTAGACACCCCCTAAGTGTAACGGCTGTCAGGAGAGAGAGTAGACCAAGGCGCAGCGGAGTTAGTGTTCATCATGATTGTATTTAATTAACATAAGAACACTATACAAAAACAAGATAACCGACAGCAAAACAGTCCTGTTCGGAAATAATCTAAACAGAAACAATTACCCACAAAACCCCAACGGAAAAACAGGCACTTGTGTGACTCCCAATCAGCAACAACACTCTACAGCTGTGCCTGATTGGAAGCCACACGGCCAAAATCAATGAAACAAACCAACATAGAAAAATGCACATAGAACACCCACCCAATGTAACACCCTGGCCTAACCAAAATAAAGAACAAAAACCCCTCTCTATGGCCAGGGCGTTACACTAAGTAAAGAGGAGTTAACCTGTTAGGGCTAGGGGGCAGTATTGACACGGCTGGATAAAAAACATACCCGATTTAATCTGGTTACCACTCCTACCCAGTAACTAGAATATGCATATACTTATTACATATGGATAGAAAACACCCTAAAGTTTCTAAAACTGTTTGAATGGTGTCTGTGACTATAACAGAACTCAAATGGCAGGTCAAAACCTGAGGGATTCCTTTACAGGAAGTGGCCTGTCTGACCATTTCTTGAACTTCTTTTCCATATCTATCTTTTACTAAGGATCTCTGCTCTAACGTGACACTTCCTATGTCGTCCATAGGCGCTCAGAGCCCGGGAAAAACCTGAATGTCGTCATCCCAGCCCCAGGCTGAAACACATTATCGCCTTTCTCAAGTGGCCGATCAAGGGACTCTGGGCTTAGGCGCATGACCTGACCGCCCCCGCCTTTGTGATTTTTTCCTCTGTTTGCCGAAAAGGAGATTCCCGGTCGGAATATTATCGCTTTTCTACGAGAAAAATGGAATAAAAATTGATTTTAAACAGCGGTTGACATGCTTCGAAGTACGGTAATGGAATATTTAGAATTTTTTTGTCACGAATTGCGCCATGCGCACGACCCTTCTTTACCATTTCGGATAGTGTCTGGAACGCACGAACAAAACGCCGCTATTCGGATATAACGATGGATTATTTTGGACCAAACCACCATTTGTTATTGAAGTAGCAGTCCTGGGAGTGCATTCTGACGAAGACAACAAAAGGTAATCAAACTTTTATAATAGTAAATATGATTATGGTGAGTGCTAAACTTGCCGGGTGTCTAAATAGCTAGCCCGTGATGCCTGGGCTATGTACTTAGAATATTGCAAAATGCGCTTTCACCAAAAAGCTATTTTAAAATCGGACATATCGAGTGCATAGAGGAGGTCTGTATCTATAATTCTTAAAATAATTGTTATGCTTTTTGTGAACGTTTATCGTGAGTAATTTAGTAAAATGTTAGCGAATTCCCCGGAAGTTTGCGGGGGGTATGCTAGTTCTGAACGTCACATGCTAATGTAAAAAGCTGTTTTTTGATATAAATATGAACTTGATTGAACAAAACATGCATGTATTGTATAACATAATGTCCTAGGGTTGTCATCTGATGAAGATCATCAAAGGTGAGTGCTGCATTTAGCTGTCTTCTGGGTTTTTGTGACATTATATGCTAGCTTGAAAAATGGGTGTCTGATTATTTCTGGCTTGGTACTCTTCTGACATAATCTAATGTTTTGCTTTCGTTGTAAAGCCTTTTTGAAATCGGACAGTGTGGTTAGATTAACCTCTATGGGCTAGGCGGGACGAATTCGTCCCACCTACGTAACAGCCACTTTAAGCCTGTGGCGCGATTTTCAAAACCTTAAAAATCCTATTACTTCAATTTCTCAAACATATTACTATTTCACAGCTATTTAAAGACAAGACTCTCGTTAATCTAACCACACTGTCCGATTTCAAAAAGGCTTTACAACTAAAGCAAAACATTAGATTATGTCAGCAGAGTACCAAGCCAGAAATAATCAGACACCCATTTTTCAAGCTAGCATATAATGTCACATAAACCCAGAAGACAGCTAAATGCAGTACTAACCTTTGATGATCTTCATCAGATGACAACCCTAGGACATTATTTTATACAATACATGCATGTTTTGTTCAATCAAGTTCATATTTATATCAAAAACCAGCTTTTTACATTAGCATGTGACGTTCAGAACTAGCATACCCCCCGCAAACTTCCGGAGGAATTCGCTAACATTTTACTAAATTACTCACGATAAACGTTCACAAAAAGCATAAAAATTATTTTAAGAATTATAGATACAGACCTCCTCTATGCACTCGATATGTCCGATTTTAAAATAGCTTTTTGGTGAAAGCACATTTTGCAATATTCTAAGTACATAGCCCAGGCATCACGGGCTAGCTATTTAGACACCCGGCAAGTTTAGCACTCACCATAATCATATTTACTATTATAAAAGTTTGATTACCTTTTGTTGTCTTTGTCAGAATGCACTCCCAGGACTGCTACTTCAAAAACAAATGTTGGTTTGGTCCAAAATAATCCATCGTTATATCCGAATAGCGGCGTTTTGTTCGTGCGTCCCAGACACTATCTGAAATGGTAAATCAGGGTCGCGCGCGTGGCGCAATTCGTGACAAAAAAAATCTAAATATTCCATTACCGTACTTCGTGGCATGTCAACCGCTGTTTAAAATCCATTTTTATACAATTTTTCTCTTAAAAAAGCGATAATATTCCGACCGGGAATGTCCATTTAGCTAAACTGAGGAAAGTAAACAAAGCTTTCGGTCGACGCGGGCACGCGCCTGAGTCTCACAGTACTGTAACCAGCCACTACCCAAACGCGCTACTTTGTTTCAGCCAGAGCCTGCAAAGCCACGATTCAGCTTTTTGCCGCCTTCTGAGACCCTATGGCAGCCGTAGGAAGTGTCACGGGACAGCTAAGATCCTCACTCTTCAATAAACAGAGACAAGAAGAACGACACCTTGTCAGACAGGCCACTTCCTGCCTGAAACCTTGTCAGGTTTTTGCCTGCCAAATGAGTTCTGTTATACTCACAGACACCATTCAAACAGTTTTAGAAACTTTAGGGTGTTTTCTATCCATATGTAATAAGTATATGCATATTCTAGTTACTGGGTAGGAGTGGTAACCAGATTAAATCGGGTACGTTTTTTATCCAGCCGTGTCAATACTGCCCCCTATCCTAAACAGGTTAACGAGAGTCTTGTCTTTAAATAGCTGTAAAATAGTCATATGTTTGAGAAATTGAAGTAATAGGATTTTTAAGGTTTTGAAAATCGCGCCACAGGCTTCAAGTGGCTGTTACGTAGGTGGGACGAATTCGTCCCGCCTAGCCCAGAGAGGTTAATAAAAAGCTCTATAAAAAATGGGACAAATGCACAAGAAAATTAAACACCAAATTGCCTGCGGTGGGAACATTGGATGTCTCTGTGTGTGAGGAAATGGAAACTCTGATAAAGAACTATAAACCCAAGGACAAGAAACAAAAAAGGAAAAATAAACGAGAAAGAGAAAATGAAATACTGAGAATGTTCAAAGAAGGAGTGGGTTTGTTACAAAGCATGAAGACAGCAAGAGAAGTACTAAAGTGTAACGGCTGTCGTGAGAGAGAGTAGACCAAGGTGCTCTGACTGCTCCGGGCTGGCGGGCGGCTCTGGTGGCTCCGGACTGGCGGGCGGCTCTGGCGGCTCCGGACTGGCGGGCGGCTCTGGCGGCTCCGGACTGGCGAGACCAACTGGAGGCCTAGTCCTAGGAGGCGGCACAGGACGGACCAGGATGGGGAGACCCACTGGAGGCCTGGTCCGAGGAGGAGGCACAGGCTTAACCAGGATGGGGAGACCCACTGGATGCCTAGTCTTGGGAGGCGGCACAGGACGGACCAGGATGGGGAGACCCACTGGAGGCCTGGTCCGAGGAGGAGGCACAGGCTTAACCAGGATGGGGAGACCCACTGGAGGCCTAGTCCTGGGAGGTGGCACAGGACGGACCAGGCTGGAGAGATCCACTGGAGGCCTGGTCCGAGGAGGAGGCACAGGATAAACCGGGCTGTGGGGGAGCACTGGAGTTCTAGACTTTATGCTCTTTACCCATACTCCAGGCTGAATGCTCACTTTGGCCCGGCACGGGCGGAGCGCAGACATTGGGCGAACTGGGCCCTCCCAGCGCTCTGGAGACACAGTGCGCAGCGCCGGCGCAGGATAACCTGGACCGAGGAGGTGCACTGGAGACCAGACGCGCTGAGCTGGCACCATCCGTCCTGGCTCGATGCCTGCCCTTGCATGGCACTTGCGGGGGGCTGGTATGAAGCGCACCGGGCTTTGAACGCATACTGGGGACACAGTGCCTGACCAGTACTGGACTGCCTGCCGTAAGCACGGGGAGTTGGCCCAGAATTCCTTCCTGGTTCCGCCACACTCCCCGTGTGCCCCCCCCCAATAATAATTGGGCTGCCTCTCGTGCCTGTTGCGCTCTCTCTCCTCATACCAGCGCCTCTCAGCTATTGCTGCCTTGATCTCCCACTGCGGGCGGCGATACTCCCCAGCTTGAGCCCATGGTCCCTTTCCGTCCATTAATTCCTCCCATCTCCAGGAATCCTGAACGTTCCTCTCCATCTTCTCCAAAGTCCATGAGTCCATCTCCTGGTTCCTCTCCTTCCTCCGCTGCTTGGTCCGTTTTTGGTGGGTAATTCTGTAACGGCTGTCGTGGGAGAGAGTAGACCAAGGTGCAGCGGAGTTAGTGTTCATCATTGAATATTTAATAGCAGAAAGAACACTATACAAAAATAAGAAAAAAAAGACAGCCAAACAGTCCTGTCAGGTGCAAAACACTAACAGAAACAATTACCCACAAAACCCAAAGGAAAAACATGCTCCTTATGTGTGACTCCCAATCAGCAACAACGAACTTCAGCTGTGCCTGATTGGGAGCCACACACGGCCCAAAACAAAGAAATACAAAAAACCTAGAAAACGAACATAGAACGCCCACCCAATGTAACACCCTGGCCTAACCAAAATAAAGAACATAAAACCCCTCTATGGCCAGGGCGTTACATAAAGAAGAATGATAAAACAAGCAAAGAGAAAACGGAGTGGGGGACCAGCCCCCCGCCGTATTCCAATGGACAGTTTCCCATGATAACTGGACACATGGAAATAAAAGGGGAAGTGGAAGTGACGGAAGAAGGGGAAGGGATCACCACACCTAGAGCAATGTGTGCACCTTCACATTCAACAGAACAAGGCAAGAAAAGAACTATGAAGCATATAAGAACAAAAGAAGAAGGTTTCAATTGCTATAGTGGCATTAATTGCTATAGTGGCATATAATCCCAACAAGGAAACAAGAACAAAAAGAGAGAATACGGCAGACAGAGTGGGAGGGTCGTCACACCCCCCCATAAAACCGGGGACCAACAAGGACCCCAGGACAATGTACCAGCCTCTGCGTCCCAAATTGACAAGGGGTTACGTGTTCACAGTTCCACCTGCCCCAACCAACTTCCTCCTCCTCCCCAGACCTCAGCAACCTTTTCACAGGAAGCAACTTTTAAGAGGAAAGAAGAAAATGAGACCAGGAGGGAACATACAGGAAAGACAGAACATGACAACACCCAACAACGGTCAGTCACGTAAATATTCAGGAACAGGGCGCACGAGAGAGCGCATCAGCAATCACGTTATCAGTTCCCCGGATGTGCCGCACATCGAGATGGAAGTATTGTAAAAATAAACACCATCTCATTATCCTCTGATTAGGACACATCATGGACCTGAAAAAGGTGAGAGGGTTATGGTCGGTGTAGACCACAATAGGTACTACTCCCGACCCAACATACACTTCAAAGTGTTGTAGCGCCCAAATGAGTGCTAGCGCTTCTTTTTCAATGACCGAATAGTTCAACTGATAACTGTTAAACTTTTTGGAAAAGAAACTAACAGGCCTCTCAACCCCAGACTTATCTGCTTGCAGCAAAACTGCCCCTGCCCCCACATGACTAGCATCCACCTGCAAGGTAAATTACAAATCCACGCGAGGGGCAGCCAGCACCGGAGTTGAGGTAAGCAACCTCTTTGCATCTTCAAAAGCCTGTTGACAACGAGAAGACCATACGTAAACAGCCTTAGCTTTCAGCAATTCTGTCAAGGGAGCGACCACAGTAGAAAAGTTCTTACAAAAGTCAAAGGTAGTAACCAATCATTCCCAAGAAACGCATAAGTTCCTTTTTTGTAGTTGGTGGTGGAAAAGCATCAATAGCTACCACTTTAGCCCGAACAGGACGCAATTCACCCTGCCCAACCACCTTTCCAAGGTATGTAACAGTCGCCTGAGCAAACTCACATTTAGCCAAATTGATCGTGAGGCGACCTGCAACCAGACGTTCGAACAAGGCTTGAATACGGGACAGATGTTCCTCCCAGGTATCTGCATACATCACTACATCGTCCAGATAAACAGCGCACCCGGCCAGACCTGCGACAACCCTGTTCATAAGTCGCTGAAAAGTGGCAGGTGCATTACACAGGCCGAAACTCATAACCGAATATGAGTACAGACCAGAGGGTGTAATAAAGGCAGAGATTTCACGTGCCCTACTTGTTAGTGGCACCTGCCAATAGCCCTTTAACAGGTCAAATTTGCTCACAAACTTAGCTGCTCCAACTTGATCTACGCAGTCCTCCATCCGAGGAAGAGGAAATGAATCTGGCTTAGTGACAGCGTTTACCTTACGGTAGTCCGTACAAAATCTGTTTGTTCCCTCCGGTTTACTGACCAAGATACAGGGAGAAGCCCAACTGGAGAAAGACGGCTCTGCTATCTTACTCTCCAGCATGTACCTGACCTCAGCATCCAGACAACGCAGTTTCTCTACAGAAACTCTATAGAACCGCTGACGAATGGGGTCAGCATCTCCAATGTCAATATCATGCTCTATCTAGTTTGTACGTGTTGGTGTATCAGAAAACAACACTGGAAATTTCCGAATCAGACCAACCATCTCTTTTCGCCCATCAACAGGTAGATGAGTAAGAAGGTCGTCCAAAATATCCAGTGTCTGAATTTTTCAATCTACCTTGCAGTATGCAATCGTCGGGACCAGGAACATCTTTCTCATCATGCACAGACCTAGCATGAGAAGAACCAAAGGATATAACGGTATCAGCCAAAAGAACAGGTTTACCGTTCTCTGTAGACTCCCACTGTTCAGTCTCCGTTGAACGTGCATAATAGGGTTTTAGCCTCTCTAGGGTGGGTGGGACGAAATCGTCCCACCTACTCAACAGCCAGTGGAATCCCGTGGCGCGTTATTCAAATACCTTAGAAATGCTATTACTTCAATTTCTCAAACATATGACTACTTTACACAATTTTAAAGACAAGACTCTCATTAATCTAACCACACTGTCCGATTTCAAAAAGGCTTTACAACGAAAGCAAAACATTAGATTATGTCAGCAGAGTACCAAGCCAGAAATAATCAGACACCCATTTTTCAAGCTAGCATATAATGTCACAAAAACCCAGAAGACAGCTAAATGCAGCACTAACCTTTGATGATCTTCATCAGATGACAACCCTAGGACATTATGACTGAAATACTGTAGTAACCTGACCTGGGACTGTACTAATTTGGAATTTAGACCGGTGACTGTTCTACTGTGGTAATCTTACCCGGTACTGTACTACTATGGTTATCTGACCTGGGACGGTTCCACTGTGGTAATCTGACCTGGGACTCTACTGCTGTGGTAATCTGACCAGGGACTGTACTACTGTGGTAATCTGACCTGGGACTGGTCTACTGTGGTAATCTGACCTGGGACTCTACTACTGTGGTAATCTAACTTGGGTCTGTACTACTGTAGTAATCTGCCTGGGAATGTACTACTGTGGTAACCTGACCTGGGACTCTACTACTGTGGTAATCTCACCTGGGACTCTAATAATGTAGTAACCTGACCTGGGAGTGTAGTACTTTGGAAACCAGACTGGTGACTGTCCTATTGTGGTAATCTGACCTGGGACTCTGCAACTGTGGTAATCTGACCTGGGACTCTAGTACTGTGGTAATCTGACCTATGACTGTTCTACTGTGGTAATCTGACCCGGGACTGTACTACTGTGGTTATCTGACCTGGGGCTGTGTTACTGTGGTAATCTGACCTTGGACTTTTTTATTGTGGTAATCTAACCTGGGACTGTACTACTATAGTAATCTGACCCGGGACTGTACTACTGTGGTTATCTGACCTGGGACTGTGTTACTGTGGTAATCTGACCTTGGACTTTTTTATTGTGGTAATCTAACCTGGGACTGTACTACTGTAGTAATCTAAACCTGGGACTGTACTACTGTAGTAATCTGACCTGGGACTCTACTACTGTGGTAATCTGACCTTGGACTGTATTACTGTGGTAATCTGACCTGGGACTGTACTACTGTGCTAATCTAAAACTGGGACTTGTCTACTGTGGTAATCTGACCTGGGACTGTACTACTGTGGTAATCTGACATGGGACTGTACCAGTGTAATGATCTGATCTGGGACTGTTCTACTGTGGTAATCTGATCTGGGAAAAATGCAGATATTAATCAGAAAATGCCAACCACTAAGGAAGTGTCACCAAAAGGCTTTAATTTGGTTACATTCAAAGTTTTTACATTTATTTTCCACTTTTAATAGATTGAACATGCACTTTCTGTTGTATCTGCTCTTCATTCAGATGAAATTATCTACTTTTCATGTATGATTAGTATTTGTTGAAAATACATCTAATGGTTAACTTCTGGAATTAAATCATGCTTTTTCAGAGACTACTGTTTTGTTGTATAATCAACCTGATTTCACTATGTAACTCTATCTATAATGTAGTATAATTAACCTGATTACATTATGTAACTCTATTGATAATGTGGTATAATTAACCTGATTTCACTATGTTACTCTAATTATGTGGTATAATTCACCTGATTTCACTATGTAACTCCATTGATAATGTAGTATAATTAATCTGGTTTCACTATGTAACTCTATCGATAATGTGCTTTCACTGAAAGCTTCACAGAGCTTCATTTAAAACTTAAAATGTTCAACCATATACAGGGTCAGGGATATCCAACCCCAGTTGTAACTAACCCGAATCAGTTTATCAACGAGCTAATTATTTTTTGTGCTAGATTAGGGTTGGAGTGAAAAACTACCATCCTGTAGGTTTCCAGGAACAGGGTTAAAGAGCCCTGGGCTTCATGTTTATGAAACCATAGAAACTACTCTGGTTCTACTCAACAACTCTGTATTCCACTAAAACCACACCTCTTAACATTTAAATCACACCTCTTATCATATAAACCACACCTCTTAACATTTAAACCACACCCCTTAACATTTAAATCACACCTTAACATATAAATTACACCCCTTAACATATAAACCACACCCCTTAACATTTAAACCACACCCCTTAACATTTAACCACACCCCTTAACATTTAAATCACACCTCTTAACATATAAATTACACCCCTTAACATATAAACCACACCCCTTAACATTTAAATCACACCTTAACATATAAACCACACACCTTAACATATAAACCACACCCCTTAACATTTAAACCACACCCCTTAACATTTAACCACACCCCTTAACATTTAAATCACACCTCTTAACATATAAATTACACCCCTTAACATATAAACCACACCCCTTAACATTTAAATCACACCTTAACATATAAACCACACACCTTAACATATAAACCACACCCCTTAACATTTAAATCACACCTCTTAACATATAAATCACACCCCTTAACATATAAATCTCCCCCCTTAACATATAAATCACACCCCTTAATATATAAACCACACCCCTTAACATTTAAATCACACCTCTTAACATATAAATCACACTCCTTAACATATAAATCACACCCCTTAACATATAAATCACACCTCTTAACATATAAACCACCCCACTTAACATTTAAATCACACCTTAACATATAAACCACACACCTTAACATATAAACCACACCCCTTAACATTTAAATCACACCTCTTAACATATAAATTACACCCCTTAACATATAAACCACACCCCTTAACATTTAAATAACACCTTAACATATAAACCACACCCCTTAACATTTAAATCACACCTCTTAACATATAAATCACACCCCTTAACATATAAATCACACCCCTTAACATATAAATCACACCCCTTAACATATAAATCACACCCTTAACATATACGTCACACCCCTTAACCTCCATGCTCTTTATATGCATCTCAGTCATCCTCTAAAGCCACACCCTCTTTATTTCTAAGCCACACCTTCTTCACCAAAGTCTCAACCCTTCACATCTACCCACACCCTCAAATTGCTCTGATTGGTTTGCTGGAGCATTTGTCAAACCAAATATAATGACCTCACGCTCTAAGAGAAGTTAAGGGGAGACAAATAAATAATCAAATAAAATGTAATTAAACTGAATCAATATTTATTCAGCTACATTAACACATATCAATACACTTACAAATGGAAAACAATGAACTTTAACACCTAGAATTACAAACTAAGACTGTAACAACAGCTATTTAACCATTATTCCCTGATCTTAACCACATTTTCTAAATCACTATTGTTATTATTATTAAAAGGTTACAGACAAAAGTTTAAAAATAAATCACTTGTATGAAAAGGTAAAAAAAAATTAAGTAACTCTTAAAAATAATGCCCTCCCAGCTACATTGGTATAGGTCTCACACTCTGCTGGTATTGATGGATGGTAATGGTATCAGTCTGCTGGTATTGATGGCTGGTATAGGTCTCACTCTGCTGGTATTGATGACTGGTATAGGTCTCACACTGTTGGTATTGATAGATGTGTATGTACTGAAGTATGAGCGCGAGAGATAATAATAATCTGTTAATATTAATGATTTATCATCATACATTAGGATTATACATTATGTATTGTTACTTTTTACCTTCTGTTTTTTATGACTATATCTGCCATTTAAAATACAATTTCAATAATACTGGGTTACCAAACACATGGACTTCAAATTAAGATGGCTTCCCAAAATAAAACTACAATACCCACTTTGACAGTAGTCTGCTCTCTGCTGTCACTTACCCTGGTTGAAGTCCTGTTCAGAGGAACCGGAGTCTCAGTTGGAGCTGCAGAGGAAGAGTTAGCATCATTAAAACACCAAGTTAAGGTCAAACTAGGATAGTTCAGTTTAAAGTTGGTAGATGTTTAAATATTGCGGTCTAAATGATTTTAAAAAAACAAAGGTTTAAAACGTAGGTAATTATTTAAATAATAGGTAAGATTGATTAGGAGTACCCAGACTTAAAACATGAATGAGTGAAAAAGTCAATCCTGACAGAGAGTGAGAGAGTCAGTGTACCTGTTGTTCTATAGAAGGAGTAGACGCAGGCAGAGTAGAGGAGAGCAGACACAGGACACAGACTGAACAGCAACATCCAACACAGACCACAGTCTACAGGAGGAGGGGAGGATGAGGATGGCTCAGGAGGACTGGTTTCTGGACATAAACACAAGAAAACATTAAGAAATTCATTGAGAATCTTTTTTCGCCCACAGTCTACAGGAGGAGGGGAGGAAGAGGAGGGCTCAGGAGGACTGGTTTCTGGACAAAACATTAAACAGAAACAGAACTACACTCTTAGAAACAATCAAGACCTTCTCAATAATCTATTGTTAGTCATGACTCTTGGTTGGTTAAACATCAGTTTGAGGGGACATTTTATGAGTTTAGATTAGTCTCAGAGGCTTGATACAAAATAAGATACATTTACTTTGGCGTAACTCTCATTCAAGGAAACCAATACCAAAGATACAGCAGGAAGATAAAGACAGAATAATAACTGTTCTTACCAAGTGAAATCCTAGTGGTGATGTTTCCACAGTGGACCAACTCTTTATATTTCATTCGTTTTCCTTCTTGAAACTTGTACTTCACAGTCCCACAGTAGTAGAGTCCCAGGTCAGATTCAGTGATGTTCTCAATCAGTAGATCATAGGAGATGTTAGAGGGGTTCCATAACACATTAAATCCAGGGAGAGAGATGGAACTTAAAAACTTAGTTAAAATAACAAGAGGAGGCTGGTACTTGTGAGAACAGTTCCTATACCACATTATGTATATTCCAGAAGTTATGTTACAGTCACAGTAGAGAGTGATGTTGTCTCCTGGTCTGACTCTCATCTCCACCTCTGCTGCAGAGATCCCATCCTGACTGGAGGAAACAGCACCTACAGGTAGCAGAGGAACAGTGTTTGGATGAATCACAGAATGTCACTTTGACATCATAAACTTCTCCACATGAAAATGTAAATGTCATGTCTTTACCACAGTCCACACAAAATCACAATAATAAGATAAGACATCTGGTCAACCATAAAACCACATCAAGAAATCAGCTTTCATCCAGCTATAAGACCAAGTAAAACAGTTACTCACATAAGAATGCAATCAGGGTGACACACAGCCTGTCCATGTTGCGGTCTGATGGTCTGATGGTGACTGTCAGAGAGTAGCTGGGTTTTTGAGTAAAAAGGTCTTTGCTGTGTATTTCTGTGTTCATGATTAGATGTACTATACCATGAAAGGACATACGAGCAGCGATTGGTTCGATCGAGTGGAAGGTTTTCAGCCTGTGGTCCTTTTCCCTGAAAACCTTTTCGTGTGACATTAAGGGGAGGGTCTAGCATAGAGGTAAACAGGTTTCACAATAATGTGAAGTTAATGGAAATTATTCAGCTTCTTTGAGGTGTTCACCTTAGATAGCAACACATTAAGAGACCTATAGACATTACGAAGAAACAAACACACATTTTGATGACTGAGTTAACCTTTAAACCAGAAAATACACTTATACAGAGGCTAAAAATAGGCTAATAGACCTATAATCCTTTATAACTGTAATCAGGCAGTAGCCCTAATGTTAGACCTAAAGTAGACCTTTATATCTGTAGTCAGGAAGTAGTCCTAATGTTAGACCTAAAGTAGACCTTCATACCTGTAGTCAGGAAGTAGGTCTAATGTTAGACCTAAAGTAGACCTTTATACCTGTAGTCAGGAAGTAGGTCTAATGTTAGACCTAAAGTAGACCTTTAGACCTTTAACACAGAGTTCCTGGATACAGCCATTAGCTGTGATATATTGGCCATATACCACAACCACCCAAGGTGCCATATTGCTGTTATAAACAGGTTACCAACATAATTAGAACAGTAAATAAGTTGTTTGCATTGTACCTGTGGTATATTGTCTCATATATATAGCCAATTAGCATTCATGAATATATAGCATTCAACTAGCAAGTTTTAAAACTGCCTTTTAATTAATGAATAGAGATAGTGTTATTTTTCATTGTTGACCATTTTATTTGGAACACTAAACTATGGTGGTGATAATAGTAAACTTCAATACCCAAGATGCATTGGAGGATGTGCTATATACCCAGTGTTAAACAGTTGTTTTTATCCCATCTGATGAATGATCTCTGTGTTTATCAATGAACAGTGGCCAATCAGTTAACATCCACACTCTAGTCAATATGTGTGAAGGGGAGAGATATATGTGACAAATGAACTTGTAATAACAATGTTTGGACTCTCTTCCTCAGGCTGAATGACAGCACCATGACAACAACAACAGGAAGTCAGTGTGGTATTCCTGTGTACTGAGTGTGTCCTCTTGGCCAATCAGTGACTAGCTCTTATATGAGTACTGTAACACCAACATCATAATATCAGACTTATCAACATCAGTAGTGGTCGGTGTATGTATATGTTTACATGTGTTTACATGTGTGTACATCTGTTCACATTTGTGAAAACATATGTGTGGGTTCATATATCACTATGTGTGTGGTTGTGGTTTACTCAGCTAGTGCTGCTGCTCTGTATGGGAGGGGTTAAGGGGGGCCTGGGTTTCAGGTCTGAGGAGCAGTGTCAGAGTAGCTGGGTCTGTCAGTAACAGTATCAGAGTAGCTGGGTCTGTCAGTAACAGTATCAGAGTAGCTGGGTCTGTCAGTAACAGTATCAGAGTAGCTGGGTCTGTCAGTAACAGTGTCAGAGAAGCTGGGTCTGTCAGTAACAGTATCAGAGTAGCTGCGTCTGTCAGTAACAGTATCAGAGTAGCTGGGTCTGTCAGTAACAGTATCAGAGTAGCTGGGTCTGTCAGTAACAGTATCAGAGTAGCTGGGTCTGTCAGTAACAGTATCAGAGTAGCTGGGTCTGTCAGTAACAGTATCAGAGTAGCTGGGTCTGTCAGTAACAGTGTCAGAGTAGCTGGGTCTGTCAGTAACAGTATCAGAGTAGCTGGGTCTGTCAGTTACAGTATCAGAGTAGCTGGGTCTGTCAGTAACAGTATCAGAGTAGCTAGGTCTGTCAGTAACAGTGTCAGAGTAGCTGGGTCTGTCAGTAACAGTATCAGAATAGCTAGGTCTGTCAGTAACAGTGTCAGAGTAGCTGGGTCTGTCAGTAACAGTATCAGAGTAGCTGGGTCTGTCAGTAACAGTATCAGAGTAGCAACAACACAAAAAGGACTATGCATGATATACAATCATATGGACACACCTTTAACAGTATCACACATACATACATATATGTATGTGTTGTCGTGTCTTTGGCTATGCCGAATTAAGTGATATGACATGCTAACTTATAAAATGATTTCTCTGTAATTAATATTACCTGATTAAGCTAATCATGTAAATGTAATTAACTAGAAAGTCGGGGCACCACGGAAGAACGTTTATAGAGCCGTTATCTTCCGAATAAACTCTTAAAATACTTTGTAATATTTTACATCGATAACAGTCAATATTAACCCTTGTCTTATTTTCAGTCTCATAATGAAAGTTGTAAATTCTTGGCTATCTTCACGAACCCTGGCTAACAAGTTGAATCAGCAATACAAAATTGGGTTAAATTATTTATTTACTAAATACCTAAACTAATCACACAGAATTACATATACACAGAATCAAATGATGTCATACAGAAAACGTCCTGGTGGACGGAACCTGGTTACACAGAGGAAAGGGGGTTGGGCTTGAATGAAAGAGCGGGAAGATTTAGGAACACAGAAACAGCAGCTATGCTATCGTAAATACATTATCTTATGCATTCTAAATTACCGCCCATTTGGAAAAGGAAAATGCAATAAATATTTACTCTGAGCTGCGCTTTGGTAGATTGGTCGTAGATGCTGGCCGGGTTGGCCAACAGATCTTCCTATACTCGGAAGAATGTCTCTGGTGGTAAATTGGATACGTGGTGGTATCTTCGTCCGTCTGTTAGACTGGATCGGTCATCCGTCTTTTCCTAGCCCACGTCTACAGCGGCCGCTGCTAACTCAACGGCTAGGAAGTAGCACTTCTGTAGTGAATAAGCTCAAAGTTCATACCAGTTCATACCATAGCTCACGCCGAGGTTGGCTTAGTTCTGTCCTTGACATGTGTGTCCTTCTAACGTAGAGGCTGCAGACCTCCCGTACTGGAACAACCTGGTTATCTTTTCGTCAAAGGCTTATATAGTGGAGAGGGGGAGGGAGGTGTTTCATCGTTTATAACCCCTGTCTCTTCACAGGGTTGGGCCACTGATCAAGCAGGGCACTTTCCTTATGAAAACCCAATTCTCTCATTTGGAAGCTAAAATTACATTTAATCTCCTAACAAACAATTTCAATATCAAACATTTCAATTGCATAACAATTCCATGTGACTCTGATAACTAGAGGGTGGATACTTTCCCAGGTACAGTTTATGTCGTCCTGTCATCAGTCATAATGTCTCAGATGACAACTGAAATGAAATCCATACTCATTACGTTCTAAAGCATATTTCCAACTGGTTTTATTACCAAAATATGGTTCCTTTTCCCCATTTGTTTGATGTTCCCAGACTCTCTATATTTAACACAGGCTATTCAAGTCCTTCAGTAGGGTCAGAGAGGGGAAGGGAGAAAGGTATTTATGGGGGGGGGGGGGGTCATAAACCTTACCCACAGGCCAACGTCATGACAGTGTGTATATACATATATATATTTGTGTGGGTGTGTGTGTGTGAGTTGGGTATATGGGGGTGTGTCCATATGATTGTATATCATGCATAGTCCATATATATATATATATATATATATATATATATATATATATATATATAAACACATGTAAACATGTACATACATTGACCACTGCTAATGTTGATAAGTCTGATATTATGATGTTGGAATTCCAGTACTCATTAAGAACCAGTCATGATTGTCTGAGAAGACACACTCACCACATTGGAAACCCACACTTACTTCCTGTTTCTGTTGCCATGGTGCAGCTATTCTCCTGATGATGAACTCACATTTCACACTGAGGGCGTTTCTCACTTTTTCTATGTCCTATTTGTTGCCAAGATGTTTTGTGGATAAATACTACATTTTGGGATGCCTCAATTAGCTCATACATATTATGTTGAGATTTAAATTTTATGATTACTGGATGTTCATAATTTGATAAATCAAACATTAATACTGGCAGGCTACAGCTATAGAGGCCAACAATAAGCCTCTGTCTCATGATAGGTCTCTGTCTCATGATAGGTCTCTGTCACATGATAGGTCTCTGTCACATGATAGGTCTCTGTCACATGATAGGTCTCTGTCACATGATAGGTCTCTGTCTCATGATAGGTCTCTGTCAGAAGTGTCTTCTCTTTCAAGGGTCAACAGTTACATCAACATTAGTGTTTGGTTCTTCATGTTGTGTTTGATGATGTTGCAGCAGGTTGACTTGACCAGGTGCTGCTAGTTAGGTGTTGCTATCTACAACGACCACAGAAAAGAAGCTGAATATTTTCCAAACCGGTTTACCTCGATGCTAGACAATCCTCCTTCATGTCACACAACATGGGTTTCAGAGAAAAGGACCACGAGCTGAAAACGTTCCACTCGATCAAACCAATCGCTGCTTGTATGTCCTTTCATGGTAAAGTACATCTAGTCGTTAACACGGAAATACAGAGACCCTCCCCATTATGTATTAAAGGGACTTTAAGATTCATATGTTTTGCTGCAGGCCTTATAATAGATACTGTTGCTATGTGTCTAAAACTCTGCCACTATATGTTGAACAAGCATGTATATTAGTCTTTGTGGTTAAGCCATGGGTGCTGTGAGAGTGTGCTTGCAGGCTGGGTCTGAGTCAGACTGAAACTAGATAAAGAGAAGTAACCACTGTCTGGTTTTGACATGTTGATCTTGTGTGACAGTGGACAATGCTAATGAATTCAGAGAAGCTACTCTACTAGGTTACTTTATAAGGTAACCTCAGTTTACTGCTGCACACATACACTGACGTTGGTGATTATACCACCAGGGAGTGATCACATGTATATAATCAGCTGTGCCTTTAGGTGGGGTGCAGAACTTACTCTGAAACATACATGATGTGTTTCCATTGATAGCTGTTAGCTGTCTGCAAATGCATTAATGAAGGTTTGATTAATTTACTTAAAGATGATATTGTCAGACTGCTGATTTCACCAATAAGCCAATGATTGACAAGGAACAAGGAACCTACCCCGGCAACAACAATAAGTCAATGATTGACAAGGAACAAGGAACCTAACCCAACAGTCACATGCCCAAATATAACAGTGAAATGCTTACTTATAAACCCATAATCAACAATGCAGTTTTAAGAAAAATAAGCTTTAAGTAGAAAATAACAAATAGTAAAAGAGCAGCAGTGAAATTAAATTAGCGAGGCTATATACTGTACATGGGGTACCGGTAGAGAGTCAATGTGAGGGGGCACTGGTTAGTCAAGGTAATTGAGGTATAATGTACATGTAGGTAGAGTTAAAGGGACTATGCATAGATTATTAACAGAGAGAAGCAGCAGCGTAAAAAGGGGGAGGGGGAGGGGGGGCAATGCAAATAGTATGGGCAGCCATTTGATTAGATGTTCAGGAGTCTTTTGGCTTGGGGGTAGAAGCTGTTAAGAAGCCTTTCGGACCTAGACTTGGCGCTCCGTTACCGCGTGCCATGTGGTAGCAGAGAGAACAGTCTATGACTAGGGTGGGTGGAGTCTTTGAACATTTTAGGGCCTTCATCTGACACCACCTGGTTTAGAGGTCCTGGATGGCAGGATGTTTGGCCCCAGTGATGTACTGGGCCATACGCATTGCCCTCTGTAGTGCCTTGCGGTCGGGGGCCAAACAGTTGCCATACCAGGATGTGATGCAACCAGTCAGGATGTTCTCGATGGTGCAGCAGTATAACTTTTTTGACGATCTGAAGACCCATGCCAAATCTTTTCAGTCTCCTGGGAGGGAATAGGCTTTGTCGTTCCCTCTTCAGAGACTGTCTTGGTCTGTCAGGCCTACCACTGACCTCTTCCTTTAACCTGTTAGGGCTAGGGGGCAGCATTGACACGGCTGGATAAAAAACATACCCGATTTAATCTGGTTACCACTCCTACTCAGTAACTAGAATATGCATATACTTATTACATATGGATAGAAAACACCCTAAATTTTCTAAAACTGTTTGAATGGTGTCTGTGAGTATAACAGAACTCAAATGGCAGGTCAAAACCTGAGAGATTCCTTTACAGGAAGTGGCCTGTCTGACCATTTCTGGAACTTCTTTGCCATCTCTATCATTTACTAAGGATCTCTGCTCTAACGTGACACTTCCCACGTCGTCCATAGGCTCTCATAGCCCGGGAAAAAAGAGAATGTCGTCATTCCAGCCCCAGGCTGAAACACATTATCGCCTTTCTCAAGTGGCCCATCAAGAGACACTAGCTTATGCGCGTGACCCCGACCGCCCCCGCCTTTGGGATTTTTTCCTCTGTTTGCCGAAAAGGAGATTCCCTGTCGGAATTTTATCGCTTTTCTACGAGAAAAATGACGTAAAAATTGATTTTAAACAGCGGTTGACATGCTTCGACGTACGGCAATGGAATACTTTGAATTTTATTGTCAGGAATTGCGCCAAGCGCGCGACACTTCTTTACTATTTCGGATAGTGTCTGGAACGCACGAACAAAACGCCGCTATTCGGATATAACGATGGATTATTTTGGACCAAACCAACATTTGTTATTGAAGTAGACGTCCTGGATGTGCATTCTGACGAAGACAACAAAAGGTAATGACATTTTTATAATAGTAAATATGATTATGGTGAGTGCTAAACTTGCCGGGTGTCTAAATAGCGAGCCCGTGATGCCTGGACTATGTACTTAGAATATTGCAAAATGTGCTTTCACCAAAAAGCTATTTTAAAATCGGACATATCGAGTGCATAGAGGAGGTCTGTATCTATAATTCTTAAAATAATTGTTATGCTTTTTGTGAACGTTTATCGTGAGTAATTTAGTAAAATGTTAGCGAATTCCCCGTAAGTTTGCGGGGGGTATGCTAGTTCTGAACGTCACATGCTAATGTAAAAAGCTGGTTTTTGATATAAATATGAACTTGATTGAACAAAACATGCATGTATTGTATAACATAATGTCCTAGGGTTGTCATCTGATGAAGATCATCAAAGGTGAGTGCTGCATTTAGCTGTCTTCTGGGTTTTGGTGACATTGTATGCTGGCTTGAAAAATGGGTGTCTGATTATTTCTGGCTTGGTACTCTGCTGACATAATCTAATGTTTTGCTTTCGTTGTAAAGCCTTTTTGAAATCGGACAGTGTGGTTAGATAAAGGAGAGTCTTGTCTTTAAAATGCTGTGAAATAGTCATATGTTTGAAAAATTGAAGTTTTTGTATTTTTGAGGAATTTGTAATTCGCGCCACGCCTATCATTGGATATTGGAGCAGGTGTTCCGCTAGCGGAATGTCTAGATGTAAGAGGTTAAAATAATTGTTATGCTTTTTGTGAACGTTTATCGTGAGTAATTTAGTAAATTCACCGGCAGTGTTCGGTGGGAATGCTAGTCACATGCTAGTCACATGCTAATGTAAAAAGCTGGTTTTTGATATAAATATGAACTTGATTGAACAAAACATGCATGTATTGTATAACATAATGTCCTAGGGTTGTCATCTGATGAATATCATCAAAGGTTAGTGCTATATTTAGCTGTGGTTTGGGTTTATGTGACATTATATGCTAGCTTGAAAAATGGGTGTCTGATTATTTCTGGCTGGGTACTCTGCTGACATAATCTAATGTTTTGCTTTCGTTGTAAAGCCTTTTTGAAATCGGACAGTGTGGTTAGATTAACGAGAGTCTTGTCTTTAAAATGGTGTAAAATAGTCATATTTTTTAAAAATTGAAGTAATAGCATATCTAAGGATTTGAATAACGTGCCACAGGATTCAACTGGCTGTTGAGTAGGTCCCACCTAGCCCATAGAGGTTAAACAGTTATCACTAGCCGGCCTCCACTCAGTACCATGTCCTGCACCTTAGACACTGTTACTAGCCATCCGGTACTCTACCCTGCACCTTAGACACTGTTACTAGTCGGCTACCACCTGGTACTCTACCGTGCATCTTAGACACTGTTTCTAGTCGGCTACCACCGAGTACTCTACCCTGCACCTTAGAGACTGTCACTAGCCACTCAGTACTATACCCCACACCTTAGACATTTTTACTACCCTGCACCTTAGTGACTGCTGCCCTATGTACATAGTCATGGAATACTAGTCAATAATGTTTCCATCCTGTTTTACCCACTTCATATGTACATATATACTGTATTCTAGTCATATCATCAGATATTGCTGCACTGTTGGAGCTAGAAACAAGCATTTCAGCTGCACGTGATAACATCTGTAAAACTGTGTATGCAACCGAATTTTTTTTATTTGCTTTGATTTGGTATAATTAATCTGATTTCACTATGTAACTATTGATATTGTGGTATAATTAACCTGATTTCACTATGTAACTCTATTGATAATGTGGTATAATTAACCTGATTTCACTATGTAACTCTATTGATAATGTGGTATAATTAACCTGATTTCACTATGTAACTCTATTGATAATATATTTTTTCTGAAAGCTTTACTGAGAAACATTGAAAACATTTAAAATGTTCAACCATAGGCTGCGTCAGGGCCCTCCAACCCTGTTCATTGAAAGCTACCCTCCAGTAGGTTTTCACTCCAACCCCCAGTTGTAACTAACCTGATTCTTCTTATCAACAAGCTGATTATTATTGTGCTAAATTAGGGTTGTAGTGTAAACCTACAGGATGGTAGCTTTCCAGGAACAGGGTTAAAGAGCCCTGGGCTTCATGTTTATGAAACCATAGAAACTGCTGTGTTTCTACTCAACAACTCTGTCTTCCTCTAAAACCACACCCCATTCACTTCTAAAACCACACCCCTTCCTTTAAAAGCAATTTAAAAGCCATACATTTAAATCACACACCTTAACATTTTAATCACATCCCTTAACATATATAACATATAAATCACACCCCTTAACATTTAAATCACACACCTTAACATATAAATCACACCCCTTAACATATAAATCACACCCCTTAACATATAAATCACACCCCTTAGCCTCCAAGCTTTGATTATGCATATCTGTCATCTACACCCTCTTCAACTTTAAGCCACACCCTGAAATACATCTGAATGACTTGCCAGAGAATTTGTCAAACCAAATACCATGACCTCGTGCTCTAAGAAAAGTTAAACTTAGAGACTGTAACCTCTCTGGGGTATGTGGGACGCTAGCATCCCACCCGCGGGACACACTATTCAACAGCCAGTGAAATAGCAGGGCGGCAAATTCAAAACAACAAAAATCTCATAATTCACATTTCTCAAACATACAACTATTATATCCCATTTTATAGATACACTTCTTGTTAATCCAACCACATTGTCCGATTTCAAAAAGGCTTTACGGCGAAAGCATAACATTAGATTATGTTAGGACAGCGCCGAGACAAGAAAAACCACACAGCCATTTTCCAAGCAAGGAGAGGCGTCACATAAACCAGAAATACAGCTAAAATTAATCACTAACCTTTTATGATCTTCATCAGATGGCACTCCTAGGACTTCATGTTACACAATACATGTATGTTTTGCTCGATAAAGTTCATATTTATATCCAAAAACTGCATTTTACATTGGCATGTAATGTTCAGAAATGTTTTGCCTCCCAAAACCTCCGGTGAATGAGCACATCAATTTACAGAAATACCCATCATAAACGTTGATAAAATATTCTACAGTTATTCAAAGAATTACAGATACACTTGTCCTTAATGGAACCGCTCTCTCAGATTTCAAAAAAGCTTTACGGCGATAGCAAATTTTGCAATAATCTGAGTACAGTACTCAGATATCAAAACAAGCCAAACAGATACCCGCCATTTTGGAGTCAACAGAAATGACAAAAATTACATTAGAAATATTCACTTACCTTTGATGATCTTCATCAGAATGCACTCCCAGGAATCCCAGTTCCACAATAAATGTTTGTATTGTTCAATAAAGTCCATCATTTATGTTCAAATATCTCCTTTTTTTCACGCGTTTAGTCCACTACTTAAAATGCAGGAAGCGCGCGCAAAATGTCACGACGAAAAGTCAAAAAAAGTTATATTTACGTTGGTAGAAACATGTCAAATGATGTATAGCATCAATATTTAGGATGTTTTAACCTGTTATGGATAGGGGGCAGTATTTTCACGGCCGGATTAAAAACGTACCCGATTTAATCTGATTATTACTCCTGCCCAGAAACTAGAATATGCATATAATTATTAGCTTTGGATAGAAAACACTCCAAAGTTTCTAAAACTGTTTGAATGGTGTCTGTGAGTATAACAGAACTCAAATGGCAGGCCAAAACCTAAGATGATTCTGTACCGGAAGTACCCTGTCTGACAATTTCTTGGCCTTCTTTGCCATCTCTATCCAAAACAGGGGATCTCTGCTGTAACGTGACATTTTCTAATGCTCCCATAGGCTCTCAGAAGGCGCCAGAACGTTGAATGATGACTTTGCAGACCATGGCTGAAAAACAGTAGCGCATTTGGTAAGTGGTCGATCTGAGAACAATGACACTGGTGCGCGCATGCATGAGACGACTCCATGTTTTAATTTTCAGTATTTGAACGAAAACAACGACTCCCGGTCGGAATATTATCGCTTTTTTTCAAGAAAAATCGCATAAAAATTGATTTTAAACAGCGTTTGACATGCTTCGAAGTACGGTAATGGAATATTTTGACCTTTTTTGTCACGATACGATCTGGGCGCATCACCCTTCGTTATCCTTTGGATAATGTCTTGAACGCACAACAAAACGCCGCTATTTGGATATAACTATGGATTATTTGGAACCAAACCAACATTTGTTATTGAAGTAGAAGTCCTGGGAGTGCATTCTGACGAAGAACAGCAAAGGTAATCCAATTTTTCTTATAGTAAATCTGAGTTTGGTGAGTGCTAAACTTGGTGGGTGTCAAAATAGCTAGCCATGATGGCCAGGCTATCTACTCAGAATATTGCAAAATGTGCGTTCACCGAAAAGCTATTTTAAAATCGGACACCTCGATTGCACAAAGGAGTTCTGTATCTATAATTCTTAATATAATTGTTATGTTTTTTGTGAACGTTTATCGTGAGTAATTTAGTAAATTCACCGGAGGTTTGCGGGGGGAATGCTAGTTCTGAACGTCACATGCTAATGTAAAAAGCTGGTTTTTGATATAAATATGAACTTGATTGAACAAAACATGCATGTATTGTATAACATAATGTCCTAGGGTTGTCATCTGATGAATATCATCAAAGGTTAGTGCTATATTTAGCTGTGGTTTGGGTTTATGTGACATTATATGCTAGCTTGAAAAATGGGTGTCTGATTATTTCTGGCTGGGTACTCTGCTGACATAATCTAATGTTTTGCTTTCGTTGTAAAGCCTTTTTGAAATCAGACAGTGTGGTTAGATTAACGAGAGTCTTGTCTTTAAAATGGTGTAAAATAGTCATATTTTTTAAAAATTGAAGTAATAGCATATCTAAGGATTTGAATAACGTGCCACAGGATTCAACTGGCTGTTGAGTAGGTCCCACCTAGCCCATAGAGGTTAAACAGTTATCACTAGCCGGCCTCCACTCAGTACCATGTCCTGCACCTTAGACACTGTTACTAGCCATCCGGTACTCTACCCTGCACCTTAGACACTGTTACTAGTCGGCTACCACCTGGTACTCTACCGTGCATCTTAGACACTGTTTCTAGTCGGCTACCACCGAGTACTCTACCCTGCACCTTAGAGACTGTCACTAGCCACTCAGTACTATACCCCACACCTTAGACATTTTTACTACCCTGCACCTTAGTGACTGCTGCCCTATGTACATAGTCATGGAATACTAGTCAATAATGTTTCCATCCTGTTTTACCCACTTCATATGTACATATATACTGTATTCTAGTCATATCATCAGATATTGCTGCACTGTTGGAACTAGAAACAAGCATTTCAGCTGCACGTGATAACATCTGTAAAACTGTGTATGCAACCGAATTTTTTTTATTTGCTTTGATTTGGTATAATTAATCTGATTTCACTATGTAACTATTGATATTGTGGTATAATTAACCTGATTTCACTATGTAACTCTATTGATAATGTGGTATAATTAACCTGATTTCACTATGTAACTCTATTGATAATGTGGTATAATTAACCTGATTTCACTATGTAACTCTATTGATAATATATTTTTTCTGAAAGCTTTACTGAGAAACATTGAAAACATTTAAAATGTTCAACCATAGGCTGCGTCAGGGCCCTCCAACCCTGTTCATTGAAAGCTACCCTCCAGTAGGTTTTCACTCCAACCCCCAGTTGTAACTAACCTGATTCTTCTTATCAACAAGCTGATTATTATTGTGCTAAATTAGGGTTGTAGTGTAAACCTACAGGATGGTAGCTTTCCAGGAACAGGGTTAAAGAGCCCTGGGCTTCATGTTTATGAAACCATAGAAACTGCTGTGTTTCTACTCAACAACTCTGTCTTCCTCTAAAACCACACCCCATTCACTTCTAAAACCACACCCCTTCCTTTAAAAGCAATTTAAAAGCCATACATTTAAATCACACACCTTAACATTTTAATCACATCCTTAACATATATAACATATAAATCACACCCCTTAACATTTAAATCACACACCTTAACATATAAATCACACACCTTAACATATAAATCACACCCCTTAACATATAAATCACACCCCTTAACATATAAATCACACCCCTTAGCCTCCAAGCTTTGGTTATGCATATCTGTCATCTACACCCTCTTCAACTTTAAGCCACACCCTGAAATACATCTGAATGACTTGCCAGAGAATTTGTCAAACCAAATACCATGACCTCGTGCTCTAAGAAAAGTTAAACTTAGAGACTGTAACCTCTCTGGGGTATGTGGGACGCTAGCATCCCACCCGCGGGACACACTATTCAACAGCCAGTGAAATAGCAGGGCGGCAAATTCAAAACAACAAAAATCTCATAATTCACATTTCTCAAACATACAACTATTATATCCCATTTTATAGATACACTTCTTGTTAATCCAACCACATTGTCCGATTTCAAAAAGGCTTTACGGCGAAAGCATAACATTAGATTATGTTAGGACAGCGCCGAGACAAGAAAAACCACACAGCCATTTTCCAAGCAAGGAGAGGCGTCACATAAACCAGAAATACAGCTAAAATTAATCACTAACCTTTTATGATCTTCATCAGATGGCACTCCTAGGACTTCATGTTACACAATACATGTATGTTTTGCTCGATAAAGTTCATATTTATATCCAAAAACTGCATTTTACATTGGCATGTAATGTTCAGAAATGTTTTGCCTCCCAAAACCTCCGGTGAATGTGCACATCAATTTACAGAAATACCCATCATAAACGTTGATAAAATATTCTACAGTTATTCAAAGAATTACAGATACACTTGTCCTTAATGGAACCGCTCTCTCAGATTTCAAAAAAGCTTTACGGCGATAGCAAATTTTACAATAATCTGAGTACAGTACTCAGATATCAAAACAAGCCAAACAGATACCCGCCATTTTGGAGTCAACAGAAATGACAAAAATTACATTAGAAATATTCACTTACCTTTGATGATCTTCATCAGAATGCACTCCCAGGAATCCCAGTTCCACAATAAATGTTTGTATTGTTCAATAAAGTCCATCATTTATGTTCAAATATCTCCTTTTTTTCACGCGTTTAGTCCACTACTTAAAATGCAGGAAGCGCGCGCAAAATGTCACGACGAAAAGTCAAAAAAAGTTATATTTACGTTGGTAGAAACATGTCAAATGATGTATAGCATCAATATTTAGGATGTTTTAACCTGTTATGGATAGGGGGCAGTATTTTCACGGCCGGATTAAAAACGTACCCGATTTAATCTGATTATTACTCCTGCCCAGAAACTAGAATATGCATATAATTATTAGCTTTGGATAGAAAACACTCCAAAGTTTCTAAAACTGTTTGAATGGTGTCTGTGAGTATAACAGAACTCAAATGGCAGGCCAAAACCTAAGATGATTCTGTACCGGAAGTACCCTGTCTGACAATTTCTTGGCCTTCTTTGCCATCTCTATCCAAAACAGGGGATCTCTGCTGTAACGTGACATTTTCTAATGCTCCCATAGGCTCTCAGAAGGCGCCAGAACGTTGAATGATGACTTTGCAGACCATGGCTGAAAAACAGTAGCGCATTTGGTAAGTGGTCGATCTGAGAACAATGACACTGGTGCGCGCATGCATGAGACGACTCCATGTTTTAATTTTCAGTATTTGAACGAAAACAACGACTCCCGGTCGGAATATTATCGCTTTTTTTCAAGAAAAATCGCATAAAAATTGATTTTAAACAGCGTTTGACATGCTTCGAAGTACGGTAATGGAATATTTTGACCTTTTTTGTCACGATACGATCTGGGCGCATCACCCTTCGTTATCCTTCGGATAATGTCTTGAACGCACAACAAAACGCCGCTATTTGGATATAACTATGGATTATTTGGAACCAAACCAACATTTGTTATTGAAGTAGAAGTCCTGGGAGTGCATTCTGACGAAGAACAGCAAAGGTAATCCAATTTTTCTTATAGTAAATCTGAGTTTGGTGAGTGCTAAACTTGGTGGGTGTCAAAATAGCTAGCCATGATGGCCAGGCTATCTACTCAGAATATTGCAAAATGTGCGTTCACCGAAAAGCTATTTTAAAATCGGACACCTCGATTGCACAAAGGAGTTCTGTATCTATAATTCTTAATATAATTGTTATGTTTTTTGTGAACGTTTATCGTGAGTAATTTAGTAAATTCACCGGAGGTTTGCGGGGGGTATGCTAGTTCTGAACGTCACATGCTAATGTAAAAAGCTGGTTTTTGATATAAATATGAACTTGATTGAACAAAACATGCATGAATTGTATAACATAATGTCCTAGGTGTGTCATCTGATGAAGATCATCAAAGGTTAGTGCTGCATTTAGCTGTCTTCTGGGTTTTTGTGACATTATATGCTAGCTTGAAAAATGGGTGTCTGATTATTTCTGGCTGGGTACTCTGCTGACATAATCTAATGTATTGCTTTCGTTGTAAAGCCTTTTTCAAATCGGACAGTGTGGTTAGATAAAGGAGAGTCTTGTCTTTAAAATGGTGTAAAATAGTCATATGTTTGAAAAATGGACGTTTTCGGATTTTCGAGGAGTTTGTATTTCGCGCCACGCCTTATCATTGGATATTGGAGTGGTGTTCCGCTAGCGGAACATCTAGATGTAAGAGGTTTTAACATATAGATCACACCACTTAACATATAAATCACATCCCTTAACATATTAACCACACCCCTTAACATATAAACCACACCCCTTAACATATAAACCACACCCCTTAACATATAAACCACACCCCTTAGCCTTCATGCTCTGTATATGCATCTCTGTCATCCTCTAAAGCCACACCCTCTTTATTTCTAAGCCACACCTTATTCACCTGTAAGTCACACCCCTTCAAATCTAATTCACACCCCCAGATAGCTCTGAATGGTTTGCTGAAGCATTTGTCAAACAAAATACGACGACCTCGTGATCTAAGAGATGTTAGGGGGAGACAAATAAATGATGAAATAACATCTAATTAAACTGAATCAATAATTATTCAGACTCATTAATACATATCAATACACTTACAAATGGAAAACAATGAACTTTAACACCTAGAATTACAAACTAAAACTATAACAAGAGCTTTTTAAACATTATTCGCTGAGCTTCAAAACATTTTCTAAATCAATATTGTTATTATTATGAAAAGGTTACAGACAAAAGTTAAAACATAAACAATTTACATGAAAGGGTTTTTAAAAAGGACAACATTTTCCCCTAAAAATTAAGTAAATCTAAAAAATATCAAAATTACTGTTGTTACACCTTGTCCTCCCAGCAATGTTGGTATAGGTCTCACACTCTGCTGGTATTGATGGCTGGTATAGGTCTCACTCTGCTGGTATTGATGGCTGGTATAGGTCTCACACTCTGCTGGTATTGACAGATGGTGTAAGTCGCATTCTCTGCTGGTATTGATGGATGGTATAGGTCTCACACTCTGCTGGTATTGACAGCTGGTACAGGTCACACTCTGCTGGTATTGATGGCTGGTATATGTCTCACACTCTGCTGGTATTGATGGCTGGTATAGGTCACACTCTGCTGGTATTGATGGATGGTATAGGTCTCACACTCTGCTGGTATTGACAGATGGTGTAAGTCTCATTCTCTGCTGGTATTGATGGATGGTATAGGTCTCACACTCTGCTGGTATTGACAGATGGTGTAAGTCTCATTCTCTGCTGGTATTGATGGATGGTATAGGTCTCACACTCTGCTGGTATTGACAGCTGGTACAGTTCACACTCTGCTGGTATTGATGGCTGGTATAGGTCTCCCTCTGCTGATATTGATGGTTGGTATAGGTCACACTCTGCTGGTATTGATGGATGGTATAGGTCACACTCTGCTGGTATTGATGACTGGTATAGGTCACACTCTGCTGGTATTGATGGATGGTATAGGTCTCACACTCTGCTGGTATTGACAGCTGGTACAGTTCACACTCTGCTGGTATTGATGGCTGGTATAGGTCTCCCTCTGCTGATATTGATGGTTGGTATAGGTCACACTCTGCTGGTATTGATGGATGGTATAGGTCACACTCTGCTGGTATTGATGACTGGTATAGGTCACACTCTGCTGGTATTGATGGATGGTATAGGTCACACTCTGCTGGTATTGATGACTGGTATAGGTCTCACTCTGCTGGTATTGATGGCTGGTATAGGTCTCACTCTGCTGGTATTGATGGATGGTATAGGTCTCACACTCTGATGGTATTGATGGCTGGTATAGGTCTCACACTCTGCTGGTATTGATGGCTGAGTAGGTACTGAAGTCAGAGTTCTGGACTCTCTTCTTCTTCTTTGGTCTCCTCTGTTCCTGACGGATATCCAACAATGCATAAAACAGGTCCTTCTTCCTGAGAGACAGATAGAGAGAGAGACAGACAGACAGAGAAATAGGCCAAGACTGAGACAGAGACAGAGAGAGAGAGAGAAAGAGGCCGAGAGAAAGACAGAGTGAGAGATTCTATGTTATATTTTAATATTAGTGATATGTGAACATTAATATTTTACAACTTATATATATATATATATCTACTGTTATTAATGACTATAATCGGCATCAAAAAAACTATTTGAAAAGGGCAGGGTTACCTAATACATGGACTACAAATCAAGATGGCTACCCATAATAAAACTACAACACCCATTTTGACTGTAGTCTGCTCTCTGCTGTCACTTCCCCTGGTGGAGTCTCAGCTGGAGCTGCAGAGGAAGAGTTATCACCATTAAAACACCAAGTTTCAGGTTAAACTAGGACATTTCAGTTAATAGTTAGTAGATGTTTACATATTGTGGTCAAAATGCTTTAAAAAAAGAAGGTTAAAAACGTAGGTACCCAGACTTAAAACATGAATGAGTTATTAAGTTATTCCTGACTGAGAGAGTCAGTGCACCTGTTGTTTGTAGAAGGAGTAGACGCAAGTGGAGGAGAGGAGGGAGGAGAGCAGACACAGGACACAGACTGAACAGCAACATCCAACACAGCCCACAGTCAACAACAGGTGTTCTGGCATCATCACAGTCTTCAGGAGGTAGGGGGAGAGGAGTGCTCGGGAGGACTGGTTTCTGGACAAAACATTAAACATAAACATTGTTTTCTTTTGTTCTATTGTATTTTTGACTGAATGTTTTGTTTATTCCATGTGTAACTCTGTGATGTTGTATGTGTCGTATTGCTATGCTTTATCTTGGCCAGGTCGCAGTTGTAAATGAGAACTTGTTCTCAACTGGCCTACCTGGTTAAATAAAGATGAAATAAAAACAGAACTACTCTCTTAGCCTGTTGGGGCTCGGGGGCAGTATTGAGACATTTTGAAAAAAATATGTGCCCATTTTTAACTGCCTCCTACACCAACTCAGAAGATAGGATATGCATATTATTAACACATTCGGATAGAAAACACTCTGAATTTTCTAAAACAGTTTGAATGGTGTCTGTAAGTATAACAAAACTCATATTGCAGGCAAAAACCTGTGAAAAATAGATAAAAAAAAATGTGAATTTTGTGACTGTACTATTTAGTGTCATTGTTTTATAGATACCATAGTGAGAAAGGATTCATTTCGCAACACCTACGGCTTCCACTAGATGTCAACGATCTTTATAAAGTTGTTTGAAGCGTCTATGATAAACAGAGAGCAAATTAGAATCCAAGGAAGTTGACATGTCATCACTTCATTTTTTTGCTCCTGCGCATAAATCTGAGAAACGTGAGTTTGTCATCATTTTTTATCTAGACATAGGATAGGTTGTGTGAAAATATTACTGATGTTTAACGTTAAAAATGGACCAAAAGATTAATGCTAAACAACATTTGACATGTTTGAACGAACATAAATAGATTATTTACTAGGTTTTTTTAGCTTTTCGGCGTGATTTTACCAGCCCCTCAACCACGTTTTGTGGGAGCATAATGAACGCTAAGTACTTGGTGTTATTTGGACATAAATTATGAACTTTGTCAAAAGAAACCACATTTGTTCCGGACCTGGAATGCCTTCCGGACCTGGGATCCTGCCTTCTGATGGAGATAATCAAAGGTAAGGGGGTATTTACAATGTTATTATCGATTTTAGATGATGCTAACTGTATAGCATAGCCTGTTGTTCTTAGCATAGCACCCCGTTTATTGCAAAATGTGATTTCCCAGTAAAGTTATTTTGAGATCTGGCCATTCGGTAGCAATTACGAGATGATAATATATTATTCTTTGAATGACAATATTATAATTTACCAATGTTGTCGAATAGTAATTTTATTATGTTCACCGGAAGCATTTCAGAGAAGAAAAAAATCTGAATTTCACGCTACTGTAAAATGCTGTTTTTGGATATAAATATGAACTTGATGGAACAAAAAATGCATGTATTGTATAACATAATGTCCTAGGAGTGTCATCTGATGGAGATTGACAAAGGTTAGTGCATAATTCTAGCTGGTTTCTGCTTTTGGTGACGCCTGACCTTGAATTGAAAATGGATGTTTGTACTTTTGTGGCTATGTACTGTCCTAACATAATCTAACTTTATGCTTTTGCCGTAAAGCCTCTTTGAAAATCGAACAATGTGGTTAGATTAAGGAGATGTTTATCTTTTAAATTGTGTAAAATAGTTGATGGTTTGAGAAATTGAAATTATTAGATTTTTGATGTTTTGAATTTCCAGCCTTGTTAGCAATCCCGACTCGGGGTTCATTGCTAACCTGTAGCCCCAACAGGTTAGAAACAATCAAGGTCTTCTCAATAATCTGTTGTTAATCATGACTCTTGGTTGTTTAAACATGAATTTGAGGAGACATTTTATGAGTTTAGATAAGTTTCAGAGGGTTGATTCAAAATAAGATTCATTGGCATAACTCTCATTTCAAAGAAACCAATACCAAAGATACAGCAGGAAGATAAAGACAGAATAATAACTGTTCTTTCCAAATGAAATCCTAGTGGTGATGTTTCCGTAGTGGTACAACTCTTTACGTATAAATGGTTTTCCTTCTCCAACCAGGTTCGTCTCCACAGTCCCACAGTAGTAGAGTCCCAGATCAGATTCAGTGATGTTCTCAATCAGTAGATCATAGGAGTTGTTAGAGGGGTTCCACACCACATGATATCCAGGGAGAGAGATGGAACTTAAAAACTTAGTTGAAATAACTAGAGGAGGCTGGTACTTGTGAGAACAGTTCCTATACCACATAATGTATACTCCAGTAGTTATGATACAGTCACAGTAGAGAGTGACATTGTCTCCTGGTCTGACTCTCAGCTCCACCTCTGCTGCAGAGATCCCATCCTGACTGGAGGAAACAACACCTACAGGTAGCAGAGGAACAGTGTTAGGATGAACTGACTGGAGGAAACAGCACCTACAGGTAGCAGAGGAACAGTGTTTGGATGATTCACAGAATGTCAGTTTGACATCATAAACTTCTCCACCTGAAAATATAAACGTCATGTCTTTACCACAGTCATCACAATATCACAATAATAAGATAACAAATCTAGTCAACCATAAAACCACATCAAGAAATCATCTATCATCCAGCTGTAAGGCACAGTAAAAAAAGTGACACACAGCCTGTCCATCTGGTGGTCTGATGGTCTGATGGTACTGTCAGAGAGTAGCTGGGTCTTTGAGTAACAAGGTCTTTGCTGCGTATTTCTGTGTTCATGCCTTGATGTACATTACCATGAAAGGACATACGAGCAGGATTGGTTCATTCGAGTGGAAAGTTTTCAGCTCGTGGTCCTTTTCTTGGAAACCCTTGTTGTGACAGGAAGAGGAGGGTCTAGCATCGAGGTAAACAGGTTTCAAACCAACGTGACATCAATGGAAAATATTCAGCTTATTTTAGGTGTTCACCTTAGATAGCAACACCTTAAGAGACGTGTAGACACTAATAAGAATCAAACACACATTTTGATGATAGAGTTGACCTTTAAACCTTAAAGAAAATACACTTATAGAGAGGCTCAGTTGAACTATAGACCTTTAATCCTGTAGTCAGGCAGTAGACATCATGTTTGACCTCATGCACGCTTAACTGAACATTAAATGTTCTGTTTTAATACAGTTAAACTACAATACCCAAGATGCATTGGAAGATGTGCAATATACCCAGTGTTAAACAGTTCTTGTGATACCCTTTGATGAATGATCTCTGTGTTTATCAATGAACAGTGGACAATCAATTAACATCCACACTCTGGTCAATATGTGTGAAGGGGAGAGATATATGTGACAAACGAACTTGTAATAACAATGTTTGGTCTCTCGTCCTCAGGCTGAATGACAGCACCATGGCAACAACAACAGGACGCCAGTGTGGGTTTCCTGTGTACTGAGAGTGTCTTCTCAGCCAATCAGTGACTAGCTCTTATATGAGTACTGTAATACCAACATCATAATATCAGACTTATCAACATTAGTAGTGGTCAATGTATGTATATGTTTACATGTGTTTATATATATGTATGTGGGTATATGGTAGTGTGTCCATACATTTGCATATCATGTATAGTCCTATGTGTGTGGTTATGGTTTACTCAGCTAGTGCTGCTGCTCTGTGGGGGAGGGGTTAAGGGGGCCTGGGTTTCAGGTCTGAGGAGCAGTGTCAGAGTAGCTGGGTCTGTCAGTAACAGTATCAGAGTAGCTGGGTCTGTCAGTAACAGTATCAGAGTAGCTGGGTCTGTCAGTAACAGTATCAGAGTAGCTGGGTCTGTCAGTAACAGTATCAGAGTAGTTGGGTCTGTCAGTAACAGTATCAGAGTAGCTGGGTCTGTCAGTAACAGTATCAGAGTAGCTGGGTCTGTCAGTAACAGTATCAGAGTAGCTGGGTCTGTCAGTAACAGTATCAGAGCAGCTGGGTCTGTCAGTAACAGTATCAGAGTAGCTGGGGTCTGTCATTTACATTTACATTTTAGTCATTTAGCAGACGCTCTTATCCAGAGCGACTTACAGTAGTGAATGCATACATTTCATCCATTTCATTTCATGCATTTTTTCTACTACCCCCCGTGGCAATCAAACCCACAACCCTGGCATTGCACACACCATGCTGGCGTTGCAAACACCATGCAAACACCATGCCCATTGAAACCGTGTCTGTGCCTCGACCTAGGTTGGGCAAAACTAAACATGGCGGTGTTCGCCTTAGCAATCTCACTAGAATAAAGACCTCCTCCATTCCTGCCATTATTGAAAGAGATCGTGATACCTCACATCTCAAAATAGGACTACTTAATGTTAGATCCCTCACTTCCAAGGCAGTTATAGTCAATGAGCTAATCACTGATCATAATCTTGATGTGATTGGCCTGACTGAAACATGCCTTAAGCCTGATGTATTTCCTGTGTTAAATGAGGCCTCACCTCCTGGTTACACTAGTGACCATATCCCGCGTGCATCCCGCAAAGGCGGAGGTGTTGCTAACATTTTCGACAGCAAATTTCAATTTACAAAAAAAAAACGTTTTCGTCTTTTGAGCTTCTAGTCATGAAATCTATGCAGCTACTCAATCACTTTTTATAGCTACTGTTTACAGGCTTCCTGGGCCATATACAGCGTTCCTCACTGAGTTCCCTGAATTCCTATCGGACATTGTAGTCATAGCAGATAATATTCACAATTTTGGTGACTTTAATATTCACATGGAAAAGTCTACAGACACACTCCAAAAGGCTTTCGGAGCCATCATCGACTCAGTGGGTTTTGTCCAACATGTCTCTGGACCTACTCACTGCCAGTCATACTCTGGACCTAGTTTTGTCCTGTGGAATAAATGTTGTGGATCTTAATGTTTTTCCTCATAATTCTGGACTATCGGACCACCATTTTATTACGTTTGCAATCGCAACAAATAATCTGCTCAGACCCCAACCAAGGAGAATCAAAAGTTGTGCTATAAATTCTCAGACAACCCAAAGATTCCTTGATGCCCTTCCAGACTCCCTCTGCCTACCCAAGGACATCAGAGGACAAAAACCAGTTAACCACCTAACTGAGGAACTCAATTTAAATTTGCGCAATACCCAAGATGCAGTTGCTCCCCTAAAAACTAAAAACATATGTCATAAGAAACTAGCTCCCTGGTATACAGAAAGTACACGAGCTCTGAAGCAAGCTTCCAGAAAATTGTAACGGAAATGGCGCCACACCAAACTGGAAGTCTTCCGATTAGCTTGGAAAGACAGTACCGTGCACTATCGAAGAGCCCCCACTGCTAATCGATCATCCTATTTTTCCAACTTAATTGAGGAAAATAAGAACAATCCGAAATTTATTTTTGATACTGTCGCAAAGCTAACTAAAAAGCAGCATTCCCCAAGAGAGGATGGCTTTCACTTCAGCAGTAATAAATTCATGAACTTCTTTGAGGAAAAGATCACGATCATTAGAAAGCAAATTACGGACTCCTCTTTAAATCTGCGTATTCCTCCAAAACTCCGTTGTCCTGAGTCTGCACAACTCTGCCAGGACCTAGGATGAAGGGAGATACTAAAGTGTTTTAGTACTATATCTCTTGACACAATGATGAAAATAATCATAGCCTTCCCTGTGGCACAGTTGGTAGAGCATGGTGTTTGCAACGCCAGCATGGTGTGTGCAACGCCAGGGTTGTAGGTTCAATTCCCACGGGGGGCCAGTACAAAAAAAAAAAATGTATGCATTCACTACTGTAAGTTGCTCTGGATAAGAGCGTCTGCTAAATGACTAAAATGTAAATGTAAACCTTCAAGCTGCATACTGGACCCTATTCCAACTAAACTGAAAGAGCTGCTTCCTGTGCTTGGCCCTCCTATGTTGAACATAATAAACGGTTCTCTATCCACCAGATGTGTACTACACTCACTAAAAGTGGCAGTAATAAAGCCTCTCTTGAAAAAGCCAAACCTTGACCCAGAAAATATAAAAACCTATCGAATCTTCCATTCCTCTCAAAAATTTTGAAAAAGCTGTTGCGCAGCAACTCACTGCCTTCCTGAAGACAAACAATGTATACGAAACGCTTCAGTCTCGTTTTAGACCCCATCATAGCACTGAGACTGCACTTGTGAAGGTGGTAAATGACCTTTTAATGATGTCAGACCGAGGCTCTGCATCTGTCCACGTGCTCCTAGATCTTAGTGCTGCTTTGATACCATCGATCACCATATTCTTTTGGAGAGATTGGAAACCCATATTGGTCTACACGGACAAGTTCTGGCCTGGTTTAGATCTTATCTGTCGGAAAGATATCAGTTTGTCTCTGTGAATGGTTTGTCCTCTGACAAATCAACTGTAAATGTTGGTGTTCCTCAAGGTTCCGTTTTAGGACCACTATTGTTTTCACTATATATATATATATATATATATATTTTTTTTTTACCTCTTGGGGATGTCATTCGAAAACAGAATGTTAAATTTCACTGCTATGCGGATGACACACAGCTGTACATTTCAATGAAACATGGTGAAGCTCCAAAATTGCCCTCGCTAGAAGCCTGTGTTTCAGACATAAGGAAGTGGATGGCAGCAAATGTTATACTTTTAAACTCGGACAAAACAGAGATGCTTGTTCTAGGTCCCAAGAAACAAAGAGATCTTCTGTTAAATCTGACAATTAATCTTGATGGTTGTACAGTCGTCTCAAATAAAACTGTGAAGGACCTCGGCGTTACTCTGGACCCTGATCTCTCTTTTGAAGAACATATCAAGACTGTTTCAAGGGCAGCTTTTTTCCATCTACGTAACATTGCAAAAATCAGAAACTTACTGTCCACTAATGATGCAGAAAAATTAATCCATGCTTTTTTTACTTCTAGGTTGGACTACTGCAATGCTCTACTTTCTGGCTACCCGGATAAAGGACTAAATAAACTTCAGTTAGTGCTAAATACGGCTGCTAGAATCCTGACTAGAACCAAAAAAATGTGATCATATTACTCCAGTGTTAGCCTCCCTACACTGGCTTCCTGTTAAGGCAAGGGCTGATTTCAAGGTTTTACTGCTAACCTACAAAGCATTACATGGGCTTGCTCCTACCTATCTTTCCGATTTGGTCCTGCCGTACATACCTACACGTACGCTACGGTCACAAGACGCAGGCCTCCTAATTGTCCCTAGAATTTCTAAGCAAACAGCTGGAGGCAGGGCTTTCTCCTATAGAGCTCCATTTTTATGGAATAGTCTGCCTACCCATGTGAGAGATCCAGACTCGGTCTCAACCTTTAAGTCTTTACTGAAGACTCATCTCTTCAGTGGGTCCTATGATTGAGTGTAGTCTGGCCCAGGAGTGTGAAGGTGAACGGAAAGGCTCTAGAGCAATGAACCGCCCTTGCTGTCTCTGCCTGGCCGGTTCCCCTCTCTCCACTGGGATTCCCTGCCTCTAACCCTATTACAGGGGCTGAGTCACTGGTTTATTGGTGTTCTTCCATGCCGTCCCTAGGAGGGGTGCGTCACTTGAGTGGGTTGAGTCACTGACCTGGTCTTCCTGTCTGGGTTGGCGCCCCCTCTTGGGTTGTGCCGTGGCGGAGATCTTTGTGGGCTATACTCGGCCTTGTCTCAGGATGGTAAGTTCGTGGTTGAAGTGTCCCTCTAGTGGTGTGGGGGCTGTGCTCTGGCAAAGTGGGTGGGGTTATATCCTTCCTGTTTGGCCCCCTCCTGTCTCAGCCTCCAGTATTTATGCTGCAGTAGTTTATGTGTCGGGGGGCTAGGGTCAGTCTGTAATATCTGGAGTATTTCTCCTGTCTTATCTGGTGTCCTGTGTGAATTTAAGTATGCTCTCTAATTCTCTCTTTCTCTCTTTCTCTCTCTCGGAGGACCTGAGCCCTAGGACCATGTCTCAGGACTACCTGACATGATGACTCCTTGCTGTCCCCAGTCCACCTGACCGTGCTGCTGCTCCAGTTTCAACTGTTCTGCCTGCGGCTATGGAACCCTGACCTGTTCAATGGACGTGCTATCTGTCCCAGACCTGCAGTTTCTAACTCTCTAGAGACAGCAGGAGCGGTAGAGATACTCTCAATGATCGGCTATGAAAAGCCAACTGACATTTACTCTTGAAGTGCTGACTTGTTACACCCTCGACAACTGTGAATATTATTATTTGACCATGCTGGTCATTTATGAACATTTGAACATCTTGGCCATGTGCTGTTATAATCTCCACCCGGCACAGCCAGAAGAGGACTGGCCACCCCTCAGAGCCTGGTTCCTCTCTAGGTTTCTTCCTAGGTTTTGGCCTTTCTAGGGAGTTTTTCCTAGCCACCATGCTTCTACACCTGGATTGCTTGCTGTTTGGGGTTTTAGGCTGGTTTTCTGTACAGCACTTTGATATATCAGCTGATGTAAGAAGGGCTATATAAAAACATTTGATTTGATTAGATTTGCTCTACCAACTGAGCCACAGGGAAAGCTGGGTCAGAGTAACAGTATCAGAGTAGCTGGGTCTGTCAGTAACAGTATCAGAGTAGCTGGGTCTGTCAGTAACAGTATCAGAGTTATTACTATTTGATGCTAATGCAGAATGCCACAGGATGTTTTTGTGCTGGTCAAGGGCAGACAGGTCTGGAGTGAACCAAGGAATATATATATTACTAGTTCTACATTTTTTGAGTGTATCAGAGTTGCTGGGACTGTCAGTAACAGTATCAGAGTAGCTGGGTCTGTCAGTAACAGTATCAGAGTAGCAACAACACAAAAAGGACTATGCATGATATACAATCATATGGACACACCCCCATATACCCCCCCCCCCACACACACAAACACATATATACATACATATACATACATATATATATCTAAACACATGTATACATATACATACATTGACCACTACTAATGTTGATAAGTCTGATATTATGATGTTGGAATTCCAGTACTCATATAAGAGCTAATCACTGATTGGCCGAGAAGACACACTCAATACACAGGAAACCCAGACTTACTTCCTTTATGCTGTTGCCATGGTGCAGCTATTCTCCTGATGATGAACTCACATTTCACACTGAGTGCGTTTCTCACTTTTTCTTTGTCCTATTTGTTGCCAAGATGTTTTGTGGATAAATACTACATTTTGTGACACCTCAATTAGCTCATACAGATTATGTTGAGATTTAAATGTTATGATTACTGGATATTCATCATTTGATAAATCAAACATTAATACTGGCAGGTTACAGGTATAGAGGCCAACAATAAGCCTCTGTCACATGATAGGTCTCTGTCTCATGATTGGTCTCTGTCAGAAGTGTCTTCTCTTTCAAAGGTCAACAGTTACATCAACATTAGTGTTTGGTTCTTCATGTTGTGTTTGATGATGTTGCAGCAGGTTGACTTGACCAGGTGCTGCTATTTAGGTGTTGCTATCTACAACGACCACATCAAAGAAGCTGAATATTTTCCAAACCTGTTTACCTCGATGCTAGACAATCCTCCTTCATGTCACACAACATGGGTTTCAGAGAAAAGGACCACGAGCTGAAAACTTTCCACTCGATCGAACTAATCGCTGCTTGTATGTCCTTTCATGGTAAAGTACATCTAGTCGTTAACACGGAAATACAGAGACCCTCCCCATTATGTATTAAGGGGACTTTAAGATTCATATGTTTTGCTGCAGGCCTTATAATAGATACTGTTGCTATGTGTCTAAAACTCTGCCACTATACTATAGCATGTATATTAGTCTTTGTGGTTAAGCCCTGGCTGCTGTGAGAGTGACCTGCAGGCTGGATCTGAGTCAGACTGAAACTAGATAAAGAGAAGTAACCACTGTCTGGATTTGACATGTTGATCTTGTGTGACAGTGGACAATGCTAATGAATTCAGAGAAGCTACTGTACTAGGTTACTTTATAAGGTAACCTCAGTTTACTGCTGCACACATACACTTGACGTTGGTGATTATACCACCAGGGAGTGATCAAATGAATATAATCAGCTGTGCCTTTAGGTGGGGTGCAGAACTTACTCTGAAACATACATTATGTGTTTCCATTGTTAGCTGTTAGCTGTGTGCAATTGCCAATTCACCAATAAGCCAATGATTGACAAGGAACATGGAACTTACCCCCGCAACAACAATAAGCCAATGATTGACAAGGAACAAGGAACCTACCTCAACAGTTACATGCCCAAATATAACAGTGAAATGCTAACTTATAAGCCCATAATCAACAATGCAGTTTTAAGAAAAATAAGCTTTAAGTAGAAAATAACATAGAATTAAAGAGCAGCAGTGAAATTACATTAGCAAGGCTATATACACGGGGTACCGGTAGAGAGTCAATGTGAGGGGGCACTGGTTAGTCCAGGTAATTGAGGTGTAATGTACATGTAGGTAGAGTTAAAGTGACTATGCATGGATTATAATCAGAGAAAAGCAGCAGCGTAAAAGGGGGGAGGGGGGGGCGATGCAAATAGTATGGGCAACCATTTGATTAGATGTTCAGGAGTCTTTTGGCTTGGGGGTAGAAGCTGTTAAGAAGCCTTTTGGACCTAGACTTGGCACTCCGTTACCGCTTGCCATGTGGTAGCAGAGAGAAAAGTCTATGACTAGGGTGGCTGGAGTCTTTGAACATTTTAGGGCCTTCCTCTGACACCACCTGGTATAGAGGTCCTGGATGGCAGGAAGTTTGGCCCCAGTGATGTACTGGGCCATACGCATTGCCCTCTGTAGTGCCTTGCGGTCGGGGGCCAAGCAGTTGCCATACCAGGGAGTGATGCAACCAGTCAGGATGCTCTCGATGGTGCAGCAGTATAACATATAGATCACACCACTTAACATATAAATCACATCCCTTAACATATTAACCCCTGTGCGGCCTCCGTCCCGTATGCGGACGGAGGCCGTATGCGGACGGAGGCCGTATGCGGACGGTGGTTAAATTTTTTTTTCAAATTATATCATTTTATAGAGACACCTCTCCTGAATCGAACCACGTTGTCCGATTTCAAAAAGGCTTTACAGCAAAAGCAAAACATTAGATTATGTTAGAGGAGTATATCGTAAAAGTAGCCACATAGCCATTTTCCGACCAACCACATGCATCACAAATAACCAAAAAACAGCTAAATGCAGCACTAACCTTTGACAATCTTCATCAGATGACACACCTAGAACATCATGTTACACAATACATGCATTATTTTGTTCGATAAAGTTCATATATATATATATAAAAACAGCATTTTACATCGGTGCGTAACGTTGACTAACTATTTTCCCTCAAATGCATCCGATGAAACAGAGCTACAATTTACTAAATTACTATTCGAAAACATTTTTAAAATGTAATATTGTCATTCTAAGATTTATAGATGAATATCTCTTGAAAGCACCTGTAATGCCAGATTTAAAATTAACTTTACTGGGTAATCATACTTTGCGATGAAAGGGGATGCGATACTCTGAAAAATAGGCTAACGTTACAGGTCAGCGCCATCTTGGAACAATCGCATATCACATCTAGTCTTGTATACTATTGTCAATAATCCCTTACCTTTGGTTGTCTTCATCAGAAAGCACTTCCAGAAATCCCAGGTCCACAACAAATGTATTTTCGTTCGAAAAAATTACTCCTTTATGTTCCAAGAGCTTGTTCTTGTTAGCGCATCTGAAAGCTGATTCAAATGCTCCGTCGGCCACGGGACAGCCATTTCGAGAAAAGGTTCGTTCAAACATGTCAAACGTTGTATAACATAAATCTTCAGGGCGTTTTTCAACGAGAGAGCCAATAAGATTCAAGGAGGATGATTGCATTGTGTTTCAAAACGTTTCGAAAGGGGAGGGTAACCAGGGGCGCCGGCGTCATAATGGTGATGGCCCTCTCCGTGTGACCACGTTCCACTGCGTCTCATTCATTCAGTTTTCACAGTAGGAGTCTCAAATCACTTTGTAAAGACTGGGGACATCTAGTGGAAGCAATAGGAAGTGCTCAATGAACCATAGCTCACGGTGTGATTAATAGGCAACGTGATGAAGTTGAGTTCGCAATTCAGAATTCCACTTCCTGTTTCCATCTGTGTCGGGGTTTTGACTGCCATATGAGTTCTGTTATACTCACAGACACCATTCAAACAGTTTCAGAAACTTTAGGGTGTTTTCTATCCACAAGTATTAATTATATGCATATCCTAGCTTCTGAGTTTGAGTAGTAGGCCGTTTAAAATGGGCACGAATTTCTTTCAAAATGCGCTGTGGCGCCCCCTATCCTAGGCAAACGTCAAGAGGTTAAACACACCCCTTAACATATAAACCACACCCCTTAACATATAAACCACACCCCTTAACATATAAACCACACCCCTTAGCCTTCATGCTCTGTATATGCATCTCTGTCTTCCTCTAAAGCCACACCCTCTTTATTTCTAAGCCACACCTTATTCACCTGTAAGTCACACCCCTTCACATCTAATTCACACCCCCAGATAGCTCTGATTGGTTTGCTGAAGCATTTGTCAAACAAAATACGACGACCTCGTGCTCTAAGAGAAGTTAGGGGGAGACAAATAAATAATGAAATAACATCTAATTAAACTGAATCAATAATTATTCAGACTCATTAAGACATATCAATACACTTACAAATGGAAAACAATGAACTTTAACACCTAGAATTACAAACTAAAACAAGAGATTTTTAAACATTATTCCCTGAGTTTCAAAACATTTTCTAAATCAATATTGTTATTATTATGAAAAGGTTACAGACAAAAGTTAAAACATAAACAATTTGCATGAAAGGGTTTTTAAAAAGCAAAACATTTTCCCCTAAAAATTAAGTAAATCTAAAAAATATCAAAATTACTGTTGTTACACCTCGTCCTCCCAGCAATGTTGGTATAGGTCTCACACTCTGCTGGTATTGATGGCTGGTATAGGTCTCACTCTGCTGGTATTGATGACTGGTATAGGTCTCACTCTGCTGGTATTGACAGATGGCGTAAGTCTTCTTCTCTGCTGGTATTGATGGATGGTATAGGTCTCACACTCTGCTGGTATTGACGGCTGGTATAGGTCTAACACTCTGCTGGTATTGATGGCTGGTATAGGTCTCACTCTGCTGGTATTGACAGATGGTGTAAGTTTCATTCTCTGCTGGTATTGATGGATGGTATAGGTCTCACACTCTGCTGGTATTGACGGCTGGTACAGGTAACACTCTGCTGGTATTGATGACTGGTATAGGTCTCCCTCTGCTGGTATTGATGGATGGTATAGGTCTCACACTCTGCTGGTATTGATGGCTGGTATAGGTCTCACTCTGCTGGTATTGATGGATGGTATAGGTCTAACACTCTGCTGGTATTGACGGCTGGTATAGGTCTAACACTCTGCTGGTATTGATGGCTGGTATAGGTCTCACTCTGCTGGTATTGATGGCTGGTATAGGTCTCACACTCTGCTGGTATTAATGGCTGGTATAGGTCACACTCTGCTGGTATTGATGGCTGGTATAGGTCTCACACTCTGCTGGTATTGATGGATGGTATAGGTCGCACTCTGCTGGTATTGATGACTGGTATAGGTCTCACACTCTGCTGGTATTGATGGCTGAGTAGGTACTGAAGTCAGCGTTCTGGACTCTCTTCTTCTTCTTTGGTCTCCTCTGTTCCTGACGGATATCCAACAATCCATAAAACAGGTCCTTCTTCCTGAGAGACAGATAGAGAGAGTGAGAGAGAGAGACAGACAGACAGAGAAATAGGCCAAGACTGAGACAGAGACAGAGAGAGAGAGAGAGAAAGAGGCCGAGAGAAAGACAGAGTGAGAGATTATATGTTATATTTTAATATTAGTGATATGTGAACATTAATATTTTACAACTTATATATATATATTAATCTACTGTTATTAATGACTATAATCGGCATCAAAAAAACTATTTGAAAAGGGCAGGGTTACCTAATACATGGACTACAAATCAAGATGGCTACCCATAATAAAACTACAACACCCATTTTGACTGTAGTCTGCTCTCTGCTGTCACTTCCCCTGGTGGAGTCTCAGCTGGAGCTGCAGAGGAAGAGTTATCACCATTAAAACACCAAGTTTCAGGTTAAACTAGGACATTTCAGTTAATAGTTAGTAGATGTTTACATATTGTGGTCAAAATGCTTTAAAAAAAGAAGGTTAAAAACGTAGGTACCCAGACTTAAAACATGAATGAGTTATTAAGTTATTCCTGAGAGAGTCAGTGCACCTGTTGTTTGTAGAAGGAGTAGACGCAAGTGGAGGAGAGGAGGGAGGAGAGGAGAGCAGACACAGGACACAGACTGAACAGCAACATCCAACACAGCCCACAGTCGACATCAGGTGTTCTGGCATCATCACAGTCTTCAGGAGGTGGAGGGGAAGAGGAGTGCTCGGGAGGACTGGTTTCTGGACAAAACATTAAACATAAACATTGTTTTCTTTTGTTCTGTTGTATTTTTGACTGAATGTTTTGTTTATTCCATGTGTAACTCTGTGTTGTTGTATGTGTCGTATTGCTATGCTTTATCTTGGCCAGGTCGCAGTTGTAAATGAGAACTTGTTCTCAACTAGCCTACCTGGTTAAATAAAGATGAAATAAAAACAGAACTACTCTCTTAGAAACAATCAAGGTCTTCTCAATAATCTGTTGTTAATCATGACTCTTGGTTGTTTAAACATGAATTTGAGGAGACATTTTATGAGTTTAGATAAGTCTCAGAGGGTTGATTCAAAATAAGATACATTTTCATAACTCTCATTCAAAGAAACCAATACCAAAGATACAGCAGGAAGATAAAGACAGAATAATAACTGTTCTTTCCAAATGAAATCCTAGTGGTGATGTTTCCGTAGTGGTACACCTCTTTACGTATAAATGGTTTTCCTTCTCCAACCAGGTTCGTCTCCACAGTCCCACAGTAGTAGAGTCCCAGATCAGATTCAGTGATGTTCTCAATCAGTAGATCATAGGAGTTGTTAGAGGGGTTCCACACCACATGATATCCAGGTAGAGAGATGGAACTTAAAAACTTAGTTGAAATAACTAGAGGAGGCTGGTACTTGTGAGAACAGTTCCTATACCACATAATGTATACTCCAGTAGTTATGATACAGTCACAGTAGAGAGTGACATTGTCACCTGGTCTGACTCTCAGCTCCACCTCTGCTGCAGAGATCCCATCCTGACTGGAGGAAACAGCACCTACAGGTAACAGAGGAACAGTGTTAGGAAGAACTGACTGGAGGAAACAGCACCTACAGGTAGCAGAGGAACAGTGTTAGGATGAACTGACTGGAGGAAACAGCACCTACAGGTAGCAGAGGAACAGTGTTAGGATGAACTGACTGGAGGAAACAGCACCTACAGGTAGCAGAGGAACAGTGTTAGGATGAACTGACTGGAGGAAACAGCACCTACAGGTAGCAGAGGAACAGTGTTAGGATGAACTGACTGGAGGAAACAGCACCTACAGGTAGCAGAGGAACAGTGTTAGGATGAACTGACTGGAGGAAACAGCACCTACAGGTAGCAGAGGAACAGTGTTAGGATGATTCACAGAATGTCAGTTTGACATCATAAACTTCTCCACCTGAAAATATAAACGTCATGTCTTTACCACAGTCATCACAGTATCACAACAACAAGATAACGAATCTGGTCAACCATAAAACCACATCAAGAAATCATCTATCATCCAGCTATAAGGCACAGTAAAAATAGTGACACACAGCCTGTCCATCTGGTGGTCTGATGTTCTGAAGGTACTGTCAGAGAGTAGCTGGGTCTTTGAGTAACAAGGTCTTTGCTGCGTATTTCTGTGTTCATGCCTTGATGTACATTACCATGAAAGGACATACGAGCAGCGATTGGTTCATTCGAGTGGAAAGTTTTCAGCTCGTGGTCCTTTTCTCTGAAACCCATCTTGTGACAGGAAGAGGAGGGTCTAGCATCGAGGTAAACAGGTTTCAAACCAACGTGACGTCAATGGAAAATATTCAGCTTATTTTAGGTGTTCACCTTAGATAGCAACACCTTAAGAGACGTGTAGACACTAAGAAGAATCAAACACACATTTTGATGATAGAGTTGACCTTTAAACCTTAAAGAAAATACACTTATAGAGAGGCTCAGTTGAACTATAGACCTTTAATCCTGTAGTCAGGCAGTAGAAATCATTTTTGACCTCATGCACGCTTAACTGAACATTGAATGTTCTGTTTTAATACAGTTAAACTACAATACCCAAGATGCATTGGAAGATGTGCAATATACCCAGTGTTAAACAGTTCTTGTGATACCCTTTGATGAATGATCTCTGTGTTTATCAATGAACAGTGGACAATCAATTAACATCCACACTAATGTTGATAAGTCTGATATTATGATGTTGGAATTCCAGTACTCATTAAGAACTAGTCATGATTGTCTGAGAAGACACACTCACCACATTGGAAACCCACACTTACTTCCTGTTTCTGTTGCCATGGTGCAGCTATTCTCCTGATGATGAACTCACATTTCACACTGAGGGCGTTTCTCACTTTTTCTATGTCCTATTTGTTGCCAAGATGTTTTGTGGATAAATACTACATTTTGGGATGCCTCAATTAGCTCATACATATTATGTTGAGATTTAAATGTTATGATTACTGGATGTTCATAATTTGATAAATCAAACATTAATACTGGCAGGCTACAGCTATAGAGGCCAACAATAAGCCTCTGTCTCATGATAGGTCTCTGTCACATGATAGGTCTCTGTCACATGATAGCTCTCTGTCTCATGATAGGTCTCTGTCACATGATAGGTCTCTGTCACATGATAGGTCTCTGTCTCATGATAGGTCTCTGTCACATGATAGGTCTCTGTCTCATGATAGGTCTCTGTCAGAAGTGTCTTCTCTTTCAAGGGTCAACAGTTACATCAACATTAGTGTTTGGTTCTTCATGTTGTGTTTGATGATGTTGCAGCAGGTTGACTTGACCAGCTGCTGCTATTTAGGTGTTGCTATCTATAACGACCACATCAAAGAAGCTGAATATTTTCCAAACCTATTTACCTCGATGCTAGACAATCCTCCTTCATGTCACACAACATGGGTTTCAGAGAAAAGGACCACGAGCTGAAAACTTTCCACTCAATCGAACCAATCGCTGCTTGTATGTCCTTTCATGGTAAAGTACATCTAGTCGTTAACACGGAAATACAGATACCCTCCCCATTATGTATTAAAGGGACTTTAAGATTCATATGTTTTGCTGCAGGCCTTATAATAGATACTGTTGCTATGTGTCTAAAACTCTGCCACTATAATTTGTACAAGCATATATATTAGTCTTTGTGGTTAAGCCCTGGCTGTTGTGATAGTGTGCTTGCAGGCTGGGTCTGAGTCAGACTGAAACTAGATAAAGAGAAGTAACCACTGTCTGGTTTTGACATGTTGAACTTGTGTGACAGTGGACAATGCTAATGAATTCAGAGAAGCTACTGTACTAGGTTACTTTATAAGGTAACCTCAGTTTACTGCTGCACACATACACTGACGTTGGTGATTATACCACCAGGGAGTGATCAAATGTATATAATCAGCTGTGCCTTTAGGTGGGGTGCAGAACTTACTCTGAAACATACATTATGTGTTTCCATTGTTAGCTGTTAGCTGTGTGCAATTGCATTAATAAAGGTTTGATTAATTTACTTAAAGATGATATTGTCAGACTGCTGATTTCACCAATAAGCCAATGATTGACAAGGAACATGGAACTTACCCCGGCAACAACAATAAGCCAATGATTGACAAGGAACAAGGAACCTACCTCAACAGTTACATGCCCAAATATAAGAGTGAAATGCTTACTTATAAGCCCATAATCAACAATGCAGTTTTAAGAAAAATAATCTTTAAGTAGAAAATAACAAATAATTAAAGAGCAGCAGTGAAATTACATTAGCGAGGCTATATACACGGGGTACCAGTAGAGAGTCAATGTGAGGGGGCACTGGTTAGTCGAGGTAATTGAGGTGTAATGTACATGTAGGTAGAGTTAAAGTGAAAATGCATGGATTATAATCAGAGAAAAGCAGCAGCGTAAAAGGGGGAAGGGGGAGGGGGGGGGGCGATGCAAATAGTATGGGCAACCATTTGATTAGATGTTCAGGAGTCGTTTGGCTTGGGGGTAGAAGCTGTTAAGAAGCCTTTTGGACCTAGACTTGGCACTCCGTTACCGCTTGCCATGTGGTAGCAGAGAGAACAGTCTATGACTAGGGTGGCTGGAGTCTTTGAACATTTTAGGGCCTTCCTCTGACACCACCTGGTATAGAGGTCCTGGATGGCAGGAAGTTTGGCCCCAGTGATGTACTGGGCCATACGCATTGCCCTCTGTAGTGCCTTGCGGTCGGGGGCCAAGCAGTTGCCATACCAGGGAGTGATGCAACCAGTCAGGATGCTCTCGATGGTGCAGCAGTATAACATATAGATCACACCACTTAACATATAAATCACATCCCTTAACATATTAACCCCTGTGCGGCCTCCGTCCCGTATGCGGACGGAGGCCGTATGCGGACGGAGGCCGTATGCTCTCGATGGTGCAGCAGTATAACTTTTTGAGGATCTGAAGACCCATGCCAAATCTTTTCAGTCTCCTGAGAGGGAATAGGCTTTGTCGTTCCCTCTTCAGAGACTGTCTTGGTTTGTTTGAAGCATGATAGTTTGTTGTTGATGTGGACACTAAGGAACTTGAAACTCTCAACCTGCTCCACTACGGCCACTTCAAAGATAATGGGGGCGTGCTTGGTCCTCCTTTTTCTGTAGTCCACAATAATCTTCTTTGGCTTGATAACTTTAAGGGAGAGGTTGTTATCCTGGCACCACACGGCCAGGTATCTGACCTCTTCCTTTTAGGCTGTCTAATCGTTGTCAGTTATCAGGCCTTCCACTGTTGTGTCATCTGCAAACTTAATGATGGTGTTGGAGTTGTGCCTGGCCCCCGTGTTGGGGATCAGCGTGGCAGATGTGTTTTTACCTACCATTACCACCTGGGGTGGGCCCATCAGGAAGTCTAGGATCCAGTTGCAGAGGGAGGTGTTTAGTCCCAGGGTCCTTAGCTTAGTGATGAGCATTGAGGGCACTATGGGGTTGAATGCAAATTGGAATGGGTCTAGGGTTTCTGGGATAATGGTGTTGATGTGAGCCATGACCACCCTTGCAAAGCACTTCATGGCTACAGACATGAGTGCTATTGGTCGGTAGTCATTTAGGCAGGTTACCTTAGTGTTCTTGGGCAAAGGGACTATGGTGGTCTGCTTGAAATATGTTGGTATTACAGTCTCAGTCAGGGACAGGTTGAACGTGTCAGTGAAGACACTTGCCAGTTGGTCAGCGCATGCTCCGAGTTCCTGGTAATCCGTCTGGCAATGCAGCCTTTTGAATGTTGACCTGTTTAAAGGTCTTACTCACATCGGCTACAGAGAGCGTGAACACAGTCGTCCGGAACAGCTGATGCTCTCATGCATGTTTCGGTGTTGCTTGCCCCGAAGCAAGCATAAAAGTAATTTAGCTTGTCTGGAAAGCTTCTGTCACTGGGCAGCTCAGAGCTTTGCTTCCTTTTGTAGTCTGTAATAGTTTGCAAGTCTTGTCACATCCGACGAGCATCGGTGCCAGTGTAGTACGATTCAATCTTTGTCCTGTATTGATGCTTTGGCTGTTTTATGGTTTGTCGGAGGGCATAGCGGGATGTCTTATATGTTTCTGTACAGCACTTTGAGATATCAGCTGATGTAAGAAGTGCTATATAAATACATTTGATTTGATTTGATTATATGCGTCAGGGTTAGAGTCCCGTCCTTGAAAGCATCAGCTCTACCCTTCAGCTCAGTGCGGATGTTGCCTGTAATCCATGGCTTCTGGCTGGGGTATGTGCGTACAGTCAATGTGGGGACGACACCATCGATGCACTTATTGATGAAGCCAGTGACTGATGTGATGTACTCCTCAATGCCATCGTAATAATCCTGGAACATATTCCAGTCTGTGCAAAACAGTCCTGTAGCTTATTAATAATAAAATCTGATTCATCTGATCACTTTTTATTGACCGAGTCACTCGTGCTTCCTGCTTTAGTTTTTGCTTGTAAGCAGGAATCAGGAGGATAGAATTATGTTCAAATTTGCCAAATGGAATGCGAGGGAGAGATTTGTTTGCAACTCTGTGTGTGGAGTAAAGCTGGTCTACTACTGTTGACCATCCTCCCAACGAAGGGGCATGACCTGGGACTCTACTACTGTGGGACTAAGGAGATTAATGATGAAGAGGAGATTCAGGACTACATCTATGGAAAGGTCACCACTTGGATTTTAATTGGTAAAAATGTGTTCCTTGTGTGAACATCCAGTAATGTCCATGTTCCTATGGTAGTGAACATGTTCTGAAGCTTTTTAAAGTTCATATTAAAACAACACGTAGTTGGTAGTAACTGTATCCAGTGGACTACATGATAGGTTACATTAACCATACACAGTAAGCTGTGTAGTGATGTTGTTCCTCTCTACTGTACAGAGGACTCCCCCACCATCACCTCTCTACTGTACAGAGGACTCCCACACCATCACCTCTCTACGGTACAGAGGACTCCCACACCATCACCTCTCTACTGTACAGAGGACTCCCACACCATCACCTCTCTACTGTACAGAGGACTCCCACACCATCACCTCTCTACTGTACAGAAGACTCCCACACCATCACCTCTCTACTGTACAGAGGACTCCCACACCATCACCTCTCTACTGTACAGAGGACTCCCACACCATCACCTCTCTACTGTACAGAGGACTCCCCCACCATCACCTCTCTACTGTACAGAGGACTCCCACACCATCACCTCTCTACTGTACAGAGGCCTCCAACACCATCACCTCTCTACTCTACAGAGGACTCTTCCACCATCACCTCTCTACTGTTCAGAGGACTCCAACACCATCACCTCTCTACTGTACAGAGGACTCCCCCACCATCACCTCTCTACTGTATAGAGGACTCCCCCACCATCTCCTCTCTACTGTACAGAGGACTCCAACACCATCACCTCTCTACTGTACAGAAGACTCCCACACCCACACCTCTCTACTGTACAGAGGACTCCCCCACCATCACCTCTCTACTGTACAGAGGACTCCAACACCATCACCTCTCTACTGTTCAGAGGACTCCCACACCATCAACTCTCTACTGTACAGAGGACTTCCACACCATCACCTCTCTACTGTACAGAGGACTCCCACACCATCACCTCTCTACTGTACAGATAACTCCCACACCATCACCTCTCTACTGTACAGAGGACTCCCACACCATCACCTCTCTACTGTACAGAGGACTCCCCCACCATCACCTCTCTACTGTACAGAGGACTCCAACACCATCACCTCTCTACTGTACAGAGGACTCCAACACCATCACCTCTCTACTATACAGAAGACTCCAACACCATCACCTCTTGTGACTTTCCTGACTGTGGTGTGTCTGCTGACTGTGGTCTGATCTGGGTCCTGGTGGTGGCCTCCAAAGCTCTGTTTCTGCTCCTCATTCCTGCTGCCTTCCTGAGTGTGGTCTGATCTGGGTCCTGGGGGTGGCCTCCAAAGCTCTGTTTCTGCTGCTCATTCCTGCTGCCTTCTGGGCCATGGAACACACATGGTGGGTCAAGACCAGGGTTTCTGTTAAGCACCAGACATTTGACATCCGCATGTTAATTTACCGGACATTTGGTAAATTTACCCGACCCATATACAATGGGTGTGTAACCTGATTAGGGTGTCCACCCACAGTGCTCAGAATGACAAATCATATTTGGAGTATGGTAGTTAATATCAACAGAACATGCAAGTCAAGGATGCAACAATGTGTGGTCCTTCTTATCTAATTCTGATTGGCTCTTTGAAGACATTTACTTTTCCACAGCCAACAAGACAAGTGTCCCCCATAGTAGAAAAGTTTACCTATTCTATTGGTCAGCTTGTAGAGAAAATAAATATCCTATTCCAAACAGACTCTGAGAAAGTTGTGGGACGATAGATTCCAAATTCATACAACCAGTAGACCTAGGCTACAATGAAGAGGCTAATTAATTAACATTATTTCTCAATGGGATTTTTCTTCTTCTCCCAGACAATAGGCCGGCCAAAAGCCGGCTATTACCGGTTAACAGAAACCCCAGTCAGGACATACGGCTTCTCAGATGAACTTAATTTCTCAACAACTACAGTGATGTGATAACCTGTTTTACATGTTGTGTTTTGTTGAAACCAGGACTTCATAAGGAGAGGAGGGAAGTTCAGAAAAGAAGCAGAGACCAGTCATTCTCCATGTCTGTAGTGAATTGAACTTCTCTATCAGAGACCAGTCATTGTCTTTGTCTGTAGTGAATTGAACATTTATTTTTTTTTGTGCGTAGAGATCAAATCAAATGTTATTGGTCACATGGTGTTTAGCAGATGTTATTGCGAGTGTAGCGAAATGCTTGCTCTTCTAGCTCCGACAGTGCAGTAATATCTAACAAGTAATATCTAGCAATTTCAGAACATACCCAATACACACACTTCTATGGAATGGAGTTAAAAATATATACATGTGGACTTTTACATTTCATTTTACATTACATTTTAGTCATTTAGCAGACGCTCTTATCCAGAGCGACTTACAGTAGAATGCATACATTTCATTTCATGCTGGCGTTGCAAACACCATGCTCTACCAACTGAGCCACAGGGAAGGCCTTTTCACTTTCTCAACTTTTTTGTTTTCTTTTACAATGTAATTTGTATTTACCATTTCAAAATGTCTACATTTTATTGGTATGCATTTACTGTTTGTATTGAGTTAATGTCTGATTTATAGTTGGTGAATATACCTGTAATAAATATCTTTTGGAATAAAATTGTTTTTCAGAGATTAATGTTCTGTGGTTTAACCTGATTTCACTATGTAACTCTGTTTAGAATGTTTCTCTGAAATCTTTTACTGGGAAACATTGAAAACGTTTAAAATGTTCAACCATAGTCTGGGTCAGGGCCCTCCAACCCTGGTCATTGAGAGCTACCCTCCAGTAGGTTTTCACTCCAACCCCAGTTGTAACTAACCTGATTCAGTTTATCAACCAGCTGATTATTAGAATAATTTTCTATTGTGCTAGATGAGGGTTGTAGTGAGAACCTACAGGATGGTAGCTTCCAGTAACAGGGTTAAAGATTGCTGGGTGTTTGTATGAAACAAAGAACCACAATAGTTTCTGTAAAGGGAGGTGATAAACCACACCCCTTAGCCTCCATGCTCTGTATATGCATTTGTCATCCTCTTAAGCCACACCCTCAGATAGCTCTGATTATTTGGTTTGACAAACGCTCCAGCAAACCAATGACCTCGTGGTCTAAGAAGTTTAGGGGGAAAAAATTAAAAAAATTAAATCAAATCTAATTAAACTGAATCAATATTTATTCAGCTACATTAACACATCAATACACTTAAATGGAAAACAATGACGTTTCACACCTACAATTACAAACTTAGACTAACGAGCAATAACCATTATTCCCTGATCTTAACATCTAAATCACTATTGTTATTATGAAAAGGTTAGACAAAAGTTAAATCATTTGTATGAAAAGGTTTAAAAAGTACAAAAATATTCCTTAAGTTAATCTTAAATATCAAAATTATTGTCACACCTTGTCCTCAAGCAATGTTGGTATAGATCTCAGTATGCTGGTATTGATTGATGGTATAGGTCTCTCACTCTGCTGGTATTGATGGATGGTATAGGTCTCACACTCTGCTGGTATTGATGGATGGTACAGGTCTCACACACTGCTGGTATTGCTGGATGGTACAGGTCTCACACTTTGCTGGTATTGCTGGATGGTACAGGTCTCACACTCTGCTGGTATTGATGGATGGTATAGGTCTCACACTCTGCTGGTATTGCTGGATGGTACAGGTCTCACACTTTGCTGGTATTGCTGGATGGTACAGGTCTCACACTCTGATGGTATTGATGGCTGAGTAGGTACGGAAGTCAGAGTTCTGGACTCCTTCCTTGGTCTCCTCTGTTCCTGACGGATATCCAATGAGGTGTGACACAGGTCTCCTTCCTCCTGAGAGAGAGAGACACACAGAGAGAGACACAGACAGCGAGAGAGAGAGAGCTAATATAAATTATATTTTATTGACATATGAACAAATGAACATTAATATTATACAATATTTTTTGATATATATATATCTACTGTTATTAATGACTGAAAAGGGCTGGGTTACCAAACACATGGACTACAAATCAAGATGGCAACCCAAAATAAAACTACAATACTCACTGACTGTAGTCTGCTCTCTGCTGTCACTTCCCCTGGTTGTAGTCCTGTTCAGAGAAACCTGAGTCTCAGTTGGAGCTGCAGAGGAAGAGTTAACTCCATTAAAACAGAGTTTTAGGTCGAACTAGGACATTTCAGTTAAGTTATTAGATGTTTACTTATTGTGGTCAAAATGCCTTAAAAAAAACAACGATTAAAAAGTCAGGTAATTGTTATGGGTGTAAGATTGCACAGTGATGCCATCTGTTGGTAAATGTTAATTACTGCAACTCCAGTGTTTTTACCGGTGTGCTTGAGATACCCGGATGTATTGCAATATACTGAACAAGACTGGTTACTCGCATCAATGCCTCTGTCTCGTCATTTAACATTCAAACAGTAATTGTTTAAATAGTAGGTGAGATTGATTAGTAGAACCCAGACTTAAAACATGAATGAGTGAAAAAGTGAATCCTGACAAAGAGTAAGTTTACCTGTTGTTCTGTAGAAGGAGTAGACAGGTGGAGGAGAGGAGAGAGGAGAGTGGAGAGGAGAGCAGACACAGGACACAGACTGAACAGCAACATCCAACACAGACCACAGTCTACAGGAGGAGGAGGACTGGTATCTGGACAAAACATGAAACAGAAACAGAATTACACTCTTAGAAACAATCAAGACCTTCTCAATCTATTGTTAATAATGACTCTTGGTATTTTAAACATGAATTTGAGGAGACATTTGATGAGTTCAGATTAGTCTCAGAGGGTTGATTCAAAATAAGTTGCATTTTCTTTGGAATTCCGAACAATTTAAACTCCTCTCATTCAAGGAAACCAGACACACCAATGCTAATACAATATTAATAATACCAAAGATACAGCCAGAAGATGAAGACAGAATTATAACTGTTCTTACCAAGTGAAATCCTAGTGGTGATGTTTCCATAGTGGTACAACTCTTTCACTTTGATACCTCCTTTACCTCCATCATCCACTACCTTGTTCTCCATAGTCCCACATTAGTAGAGTCCCAAGTCAGATTCAGTGATGTTCTCAATCAGTAGATCATAGGAGTTGTTAGAGGGGGTTCACACCACATATCCAGGGAGAGAGATGGAACTTAAACACTTAGTTGAAATAACTAGAGGAGGCTGGTACTTGTGAGAACAGTTCCTATACCACATAATGTATACTTCAGTAGTTATGTTACAGTCACAGTAGAGAGTGATGTTGTCTCCTGGTCTGACTCTCAGCTCGACCTCTGCTGTAGAGATCCCATCCTGACTGGAGGAAACAGCACCTACAGGTAGCAGAGGAACAGTGTTAGGATGAACTGACTGGAGGAAACAGCACCTACAGGTAGCAGAGGAACAGTGTTAGGATGAACTGACTGGAGGAAACAGCACCTACAGGTAGCAGAGGAACAGTGTTAGGATGAACTGACTGGAATAATCACAGAATGTCATTTTGACATCATAAACTTCTCCACATGAAAATATAAATGTCATGTCTTTACCACAGTCATCACAATATCACAATAATTAGATAACAAATCTAGTCAACCATAAAACCACATCAATAAATCATCTATCATCCAGCTATAAGGCCCAGTAAAAGAGTTACTCACATAAGGATCCAATCAGAGAGACACACAGCCCGTCCATCTGGTGGTCTGATGGTCTGATGGTGACTGTCAGAGAGTAGCTGGGTCTTTGAGTATAAAGGTCTTTGCTGCTTATTTCCGTGTTAACGACTAGATGTACTTTACCATGAAAGGACATACGAGCAGCGATTGGTTCGATCGAATGGAAAGTTTTCAGCTCGTGGTCCTTTTCTCTGAAACCCATGTTGTGACAGGAAGAGGAGGGTCTAGCATCGAGGTAAACAGGTTTCACACCAACGTGACGTCAATGGAACATTTTCAGCTTTGAGGTGTTCACCTTAGATAGCAACACCTTAAGAGACCTATAGACACTCTATGAAGAAACAAACACACATTTAGATGACTGAGTTGACCTTTAAACCTTCAAGAAAATACACTTATACAGAGGCTTAAAATAGAACCATAGACCTTTATACCTGTAGTCAGGAAGTATAGCTAATGTTAGACCTAAAGTAGTCCTTTATACCTGTAGTCAGGCAGTATGTCTAATATTAGATCTAAAGTAGACCTTTATACCTGTAGTCAGGCAGTAGGCATAATGTTATACATAAAGTAGGGCTTTATACCTGTATTGTGACAGTAGGCCTAATGTTAGACCTAAAGTACACCTTTATACCTGTAGTCAGGCAGGAGGCAGTAGGCATAATGTTAGACCTAAAGTAGGCCTTTATACCTGTATTAAGGCAGAAGGTCTAATGTCATACATCAAGTAGCCCTTTTTACCTGTATTCAGGAAGTAGCCCTAATGTTAGACCTAAAGTAGACCTTTATTACAATAGTTAGGCAGTAGGTATTTTCTTATACATCAAGTAGGCCTTTAAACCAGTAGCCAGGCAGTAGGCCTAATGTTACACCTACAGAAGGCCTTTAAACCTGTAGTCAGTCAGTAGGCATAATGCTAGACCTAAAGTAGGCCTTTATACCTGTAGTCAGTCAGTAGGCATAATGTTAGACCTAAAGTAGGCCTTTATACCTGTAGTCTACTTCCTGACCTAATGTTAGTGCTCCTGTTTGACCTCCTGTTTGACCTCCTGTTTGACCTCCTGTTTGACCTCCTGTTTGACCTCCTGTTTGACTTATTTCAGGTAACCTGACAGTCAGACAGGTCTCTTTAAACTCGGACACACAGATGACCCTACTGACCCCAGTCCAGTGGTTGACCATAACACTCTGATAACATGGAGACTTAACACTAAGTATTAGACCATAACACTCTGATAACATGGAGACTAAACACTAAGTATTAGACCATAACACTCTGATAACATGGAGACTAAACACTAAGTATTAGACCATAACACTCTGATAACATGGAGACTAAACACTAAGTATTAAACCATAACACTCTGATAACATGGAGACTAAACACTAAGTATTAGACCATAACACTCTGATAACATGGAGACTAAACACTAAGTATTAGACCATAACACTCTGATAACATGGAGACTAAACACTAAGTATTAGACCATAACACTCTGATAACATGGAGACTAAACACTAAGTATTAGACCATAACACTCTGATAACATGGAGACTAAACACTAAGTATTAAACCATAACACTCTGATAACATGGAGACTAAACACTAAGTATTAAACCATAACACTCTGATAACATGGAGACTAAACACTAAGTATTAGGCCATAACACTCTGATAACATGGAGACTAAACACTAAGTATTAGACCATAACACTCTGATAACATGGAGACTAAACACTAAGTATTAGACCATAACACTCTGATAACATGGAGACTAAACACTAAGTATTAGACCATAACACTCTGATAACATGGAGACTAAACACTAAGTATTAGACCATAACACTCTGATAACATGGAGACTAAACACTAAGTATTAGACCATAACACTCTGATAACATGGAGACTAAACACTAAGTATTAGACTATAACACTCTGATAACATGGAGACTAAACACTAAGTATTAAACCATAACACTCTGATAACATGGAGACTAAACACTAAGTATTAGACCATAACACTCTGATAACATGGAGACTAAACACTAAATATTAGACCATAACACTCTGATAACATGGAGACTAAACACTAAGTATTAAACCATAACACTCTGATAACATGGAGACTAAACACTAAGTATTAGACCATAACACTCTGATAACATGGAGACTAAACACTAAGTATTAAACCATAACACTCTGATAACATGGAGACTAAACACTAAGTATTAGACCATAACACTCTGATAACATGGAGACTAAACACTAAGTATTAGACCATAACACTCTGATAACATGGAGACTAAACACTAAGTATTAGACCATAACACTCTGATAACATGGAGACTAAACACTAAGTATTAGACTATAACACTCTGATAACATGGAGACTAAACACTAAGTATTAAACCATAACACTCTGATAACATGGAGACTAAACACTAAGTATTAGACCATAACACTCTGATAACATGGAGACTAAACACTAAGTATTAGACCATAACACTCTGATAACATGGAGACTACAACTGTCAAGTCCTCCTCTTGTTTACCATCCAAAGGACACAGGGACAACTAGTTTGCCTTCAGTTGATTGGTCTGTCCAGTAATTTAGCCAGTAAATTAGCCAGTAAATTAGGTTGTAAACCTTTAAAGACAGAACAAAAAGTTACCATCTTAAATAAACATTTAAATTAGTTTAAACATTTAAATAACATTCTAAATAACTAAGATGAATTAACCATTTAACCTCTTACATCTAGACGTTCCGCTAGCGGAACACCTGCTCCAATATCCAATGATAGGCGTGGCGCGAATGACAAATTCCTCAAAAATACAAAAACTTCAATTTTTCAAACATATGACTATTTCACAGCATTTTAAAGACAAGACTCTCCTTTATCTAACCACACTGTCCGATTTCAAAAAGGCTTTACAGCGAAAGCAAAACATTAGATTATGTCAGCAGAGTACCAAGCCAGAAATAATCAGACACCCATTTTTCAAGCTAGCATATAATGTCACAAAAACCCAGAAGACAGCTAAATGCAGCACTAACCTTTGATGATCTTCATCAGATGACACACCTAGGACATTATGTTATACAATACATGCATGTTTTGTTCAATCAAGTTCATATTTGTATCAAAAAACAGCTTTTTACATTAGCATGTGACGTTCAGAACTAGCAAACTTCCGGGGAATTTACTAACAATTTACTAAATTACTCACGATAAACGTTCACAAAAAGCATAACAATTATTTTAAGAATTATAGATACAGAACTCCTCTATGCACTCGATATGTCCGATTTTAAAATAGCTTTTTGGTGAAAGCACATTTTGCAATATTCTAAGTACATAGCCCAGGCATCACGGGCTAGCTATTTAGACACCCGGCAAGTTTAGCACTCACCAATATCAGATTTACTATTATAAAAGTTTGATTACCTTTTGTTGTCTTCGTCAGAATGCACTCCCAGGACTGCTACTTCAATAACAAATGTTGGTTTGGTCCAAATAATCCATCGTTATATCCGAATAGCGGCGTTTTGTTCGTGCGTCCCAGACACTATCCGAATGGTAAAGAAGGGTCGCGCGCATGGCGCAATTCGTGACAAAAAAAATCTAAATATTCCATTACCGTACTTCGAAGCATGTCAACCGCTGTTTAAAATCCATTTTTATGCCATTTTTCTCGTAAAAAAGTGATAATATTCCGACCAGGAATGTCCATTTAGCTAAACAGAGGAAAGAAAACAAAGCTTTTGGTCGACGCGGGCACGAGCCTGAGTCTCACAGTACTGTAACCAGCCACTACCCAAACGCGCTACTTTTTTTCAGCCAGAGCCTGCAAAGCCACGATTCAGCATTTTGCCGCCTTCTGAGAGCCTATGGCAGCCGTAGGAAGTGTCACGGGACAGCTAAGATCCTCACTCTTCAATAAACAGAGACAAGAAGAACGACACCTTGTCAGACAGGCCACTTCCTGCATGAAATCTTCTCAGGTGTTTTGCCTGCCATATGAGTTCTGTTATACTCACAGACACCATTCAAACAGTTTTAGAAACTTTAGGGTGTTTTCGATCCAAAGCCAATAATTATATGCATATTCTAGTTACTGGGCAGGAGTAGTAACCTGATTAAATCGGGTACGTTTTTTATCCAGCCGTGAAAATACTGCCCCCTAGCCATAACAGGTTAATTGGAAGAACCTAGAAAGGTATGTTCGACAATTTAACTTATTAAATTGAATGAGACGATAATCCATACAATCTCCATTGATTGGATATCATAAGTGTAAACCGTAGGTCAAATGTTGGGACCCTTCACCACTAGGGTACGCTCCTCCCTGGGGCTGAGCGTCAGTAAAGGGGTTTTACTGACTGTGCTTTGCTAAAGCAGATTTTACTGATTAATCTATTTATGATATATCAAACCTGTATAGGCTATCTGGGAATTAACTTTCAATTAACCTGAGAGCATTGCTTCATCTAAGTTAAGTTTGGAAAAAGTTAATCATGTCTCATTGTAGACGCCCAATCAATTTTGGATATTATTTGAAAGATCCACTTGAAAAGGTAAATCTGGCAATTTCACTTGTTAGTTAAATTGAATGAGACGTCATATCCAGTCTATTGAGATTGTCTGGGTATGTTACCGTGCTCCACGTTTGAATTTCCCCTAGAGATGTACTGGCAATTCTTCTCCACCAGGGTGCAGAATGCTGAAATTAAACGGAAGTACAAAGGTCGGACTTCCGTCGCGCTAGTTGAGGAATTTTAAACGTGTTACGGGGAGGGTAAAATGTTCCCTCTCTGTTAGCTTGCCCGTAATGCTAAGCTATTGCTACTTGGTTCAGGAGTATCACTTCCAAGCACCAAAATAGGATCCTTTCACTATGGAAAGGGTGGGTTTTCTAGTGACGTCTCACCTTAACCCCATTCAGCATATTCTGCTAGCGTTTATGCTGACCGGAGCGACACGGTACTTAAATACAGATACGCATACGGTCTGCCCACACTGTCTTAGTGCGGTAGGCAAATTATTCGGCTCGGTTACCGGACAGTTAACTTCTAATTTCTAACCTTACTCTAGAAGTTAATTTTGACCGACAGAAATAGTACCGTTTGGCCTAACGGACTAAAACTGGAATTTATCCCTCACTGCTATCGACATAAGACCGGGGCCACTCTAAATAGCTTCTCTCAATGGAAAATACACAATCACTTTGTTTAGATAGCAGGCTGTTTGTACAATTCTGTTTGCACAATTGATATATAGAATTTCACAGCAAAGTCCAATTCTATCTTAGATTCCTCACAGGGGGCACCATATATGTCGTGTCTTTGGGGTACCATTAAACTGAAGACATGTTTATCAATTTACTCCCTGTAATTATTATCACGCGATTAAACTGATTCATCGTTTAATTGTAATTAACTAGGAGATCGGGGCACCAAGGAGAATATTCAGATTACAAAGTTATAATTTTCCTAATATAACTTTCGTATATTATAATATAGGCTGATTATCTTCCGGTTTAAATGGTGTATTTTACCTCTAGTCCAGTCTCATTCCAAACGTCGTAAATTGTTGTATCTGCACGAACCCAGTCTTTACTAAAATCATCCATACATCAATTGTCTTAAAATCATTTATTGACTACACTAAGTAATTAACAGAAAACATACAAACAGTAATTATCGTCACAAAGGATTGGTATAGTAATGTGCCCTAATGGCTAACAGGCATGGCTGGTCTGTTAGACAATGGGTCATAAACGGTCAGCTGAGAAGGTACACAGAGTTCATTAATATTAACAATTGACAATTGAAAGCTCGCTCATTCGGGAACAATTGCAATCAATATATATTTACGCTCCTGTGTCGTCGGGATCCTTGTTTGAGCGTCGTTCTGATGGAGAGTTCTCTCTCTCTCTCTCTCTCGGTTAGAATGGATATTTCAAAGCGACATTCATTAATGTCGTTATAGAATGGTTGGTCTTCGCGTTCGATGATATAATTTACTTAGCTGCAGACTAATAATTAATATCAAAGACTTGTTCTTATTCTGTCGGTCTCGATAGTCTAAAAGTTAACCACGTGGTGTAGTTCACTTTCAGTAGAGGAATTGGATGGTAAAACCTATTGGCCATGGAGTGGAGGCCTGGTCTCGAGAAATGTAGCTCAGGGTATATTTTTATAGTGACCCTTGAACAGGCTTGTCAAATGATGCCTATCCTGTCTGTGTCCCTTGGGGGCGTGCCGATGGCTGAGTGAAGCTTGGTACAGAAATCCAATTCTATCACATTAACATAAGTACATAGCATCTCAATGTATTACAAATAGCTTTATCCTTATTAATACATTTTATACAACCATTATGATGCAAGTCTCAAGCTGAGGCTATTATATAAACAGTTTTATGGTAATATGGCTATATTGTCTCTTCTGAGTATCACAAAATTGTACCAAGCGGACCAGTTCGTAGCTGGATTCTTCACCAATCTTCCATACATTCTCCAGAACACAAATGTCGCTTGGCTCCCCAATTCTGTGAGTTGGAAGAATTTCCTGTGTCTCTCTATGGGCCATGTGGCCAGAGACTCTCCTGGAATTTTACCACTCCTTCACACAGGGACTGGGTGGGGGAAGGGAGGTTGGGGGATGGTGCAAAAGGGGAGGGGGTCAACTGTACTCCCTGTACCAAAAGAGGCCAACGTCATGACACTGTGTATTGCTCCAAATTGATCTGGTACTTCCTGTATGTAACTCCACCTTAATATGGTACTGGTACTTCCTGTATATAGCTCCACATTGATCCAGTACTTCCTGTATATAGCTCCATTCTTGTGTATTTTATTCCTCCTGTTTTACTATCTATTTGACCCAGACACTCTGGGAGAATCTCAGCCACCATGACCCAGACACTCTGGGGGAAACTGGAGCTATATACAGGATGTACCAAATCAATGTAGAGTCATATACAGGAAGTACCAGTACCAGATCAATGTGGAGCGGTATCAGGTATTTTAAGTAGATATGTACATGAAAGCAGAGAAAAAGTGACTAGGCATCAGGATAGATCATAACAAGGTATTGGAGGTAGATGTGTAAATGGAGGCAAGTTAACCTCTCTGGGCTAGGCGGGACGAATTCGTCCCACCTACGCAACAGCCAGTTGAATCCCGTGGGGCGATTTTCAAATACCTTAGAAATGCTATTACTTCAATTTCTCAAACATATGACTATTTTACAGCATTTTAAAGACCAGACTCTCGTTAATCTAACCACACTGTCCGATTTCAAAAAGGCTTTACAACAAAAACAAAACATTAGATTATGTCAGCAGAGTACCCAGCCAGAAATAATCAGACACCCATTTTTCAAGCTAGCATATAATGTCACATAAACCCAGAAGACAGCTAAATGCAGCACTAACCTTTGATGATCTTCATCAGATGACACACCTAGGACATTATGTTATACAATACATGCATGTTTTGTTCAATCAAGTTCATATTTATATCAAAAACCAGCTTTTTACATTAGCATGTGACGTTCAGAACTAGCATACCCCCCGCAAACTTCCGGGGAATTTACTAACAATTTACTAAATTACTCACGATAAACGTTCACAAAAAGCATAACAATTATTTTAAGAATTATAGATACAGAACTCCTCTGTGCAATCGAGGTGTCCGATTTTAAAATAGCTTTTCGGTGAAAGCACATTTTGCAATATTCTCAGTAGATAGCCCAGCCATCACGGCTAGCCATTTAGACACTGACCAAGTTTAGCCCTGACCAAAGTCGGATTTACTATTACAAAAGTTTGATTACCTTTGTTGTCTTCGTCAGAATGCACTCCCAGGACTGCTACTTCAATAACAAATGTTGGTTTGGTCCAAAATAATCCATCGTTATATCCAAATAGCGACGTTTTGTTCGTGCGTTCCAGACAGTATCCGAAATGGTAAATCAGGGTTACGAGCATGGCGCAATTCGTGACAAAAAAATTCTAAATATTCCATTACCGTACTTCGAAGCATGTCAACCGCTGTTTAAAATCCATTTTTATGCAATTTTTCTTGTAAAAAAGCGATAATATTCCGACCGGGAATCTCCGTTTAGGTAAACAGAGGAAAGAAAACAAAGCTTTCGGTCGACGCGGGCACGAGCCTGAGTCTCACAGTACTGTAACCAGCCACTACCCAAACGCGCTACTTTTTTTCAGCCAGAGCCTGCAAAGCCATGATTCAGCTTTTTGCCGCCTTCTGAGAGCCTATGGCAGCCGTAGGAAGTGTCACGTAACAGCAGAGTTCCTTTGTAATGGATAGAGATGGCAAAGAAGGCCAAGAAATGGTCAGACAGGGTACTTCCTGTACAGAATCTTCTCAGGTTTTGACCTGCCATTTGAGTTCTGTTATACTCACAGACACCATTCAAACAGTTTTAGAAACTTTGGAGTGTTTTCTATCCAAAGCCAATAATTATATGCATATTCTAGTTACTGGGCAGGAGTAGTAACCAGATTAAATCGGGTACGTTTTTTATCCAGCCGTGTCAATACTGCCCCCTAGCTCTAACAGGTTAACCTGTTGGGGATAGGGGGCAGTTTTTGCAAGGCCTGATAAAAAACGTACCCGATTTAATCTGGTTACTCCTCCTGCCCAGTAACTAGAATATGCATATAATTGTTTGATTTTGATAGAAAACACCCTAAAGTTTCTAAAACTGTTTGAATGGTGTCTGTGAGTATAACATAACTCATATGGCAGGCCAAAACCTGAGAAGATTCCAAACAGGAAGCGCCCTCTCTGACCATTTCTTGGCCTTCTTGATCATCTCTATCCAAAACAAAGGATCTCTGCTGTAACGTGACATTTTCTACGGCTCCCATAGGCTCTCAGAAGGTGCCAGAACGTTGAATGATGACTCTCCAGTCTCTGGCTGAAAAACAGTAGCGCATTTGGTAAGTGGTCGATCTGAGAACAATGAGACGGGTGCGCGCGTGCACAAGAAGAGTCCATTTTACTTTCTCTGTCTTTGAACGAAAACAACGACTCCCGGTCGGAATATTATCACTTTTTTTACGAGAAAAATCGCCTAAAAATGTATTTTAAACAGCGTTTGACATGCTTCGAAGTACGGTAATGGAATATTTTGAAATGTTTTGTCACGAAACGCGCCGGGCGCGTCACCCTTCTTTACCCTTCGGATAGTGTCTTGAACGCACGAACAAAGCGCCGCTATTTGGATATAACTATGGATTATTTGGAACCAAACCAACATTTGTTGTTTAAGTAGAAGTCCTGGGAGTGCATTCTGACGAAGAACAGCAAAGGTAATCCAATTTTTCATATAGTAAATCTGAGTTTGGTGAGTACCAAACTTGGTGGGTGTCAAAATAGCTAGCCTGTGATGGCCGGGCGATCTACTCAGAATATTGCAAAATGTGCTTTCACCGAAAAGCTATTTAAAAAAATCGGACACCGCGATTCCATAAAGGAGTTCTGTATCTATAATTCTTAAAATAATTGTTATATTTTTTGTGAACGTTTATCGTGAGTAATTTAGTCAATTCACCGGAAGTGTTCGGTGGGAATGCTAGTCACATGCTAGTCACATGCTAATGTAAAAAGCTGGTTTTTGATATTAATATGAACTTGATTGAACAAAACATGCATGTATTGTATAACATAATGTCCTAGGAGTGTCATCTGATGAAGATCATCAAAGGTTAGTGCTGCATTTAGCTGTGGTTTTGGTTTTTGTGACATTATATGCTAGCTTGAAAAATGGGTGTCTGATTATTTCTGGATGGGTACTCTGCTGACATAATCTAATGTTTTGTTTTCGTTTTAAAGCCTTTTTGAAATCGGACAGTGTGGTTAGATTAACGAGAGTCTTGTCTTTAAAATGGTGTAAAATAATCATTTGTTTGAAAAATGGAAGTAATAGCATTTCTAAGGTATTTGAATATCGCGCCACGGGATTCCACTGGCTGTTGACTAGGTCCCACCTAGCCCAGAGAGGTTAACCTCTTACATCTAGCCGTTCCGCTAGCTGAACACCTGCTCCAATATCCAATGATAGGCGTGGCGCGAAATACAAAGTCCTCGAAAATCCGAAAACTTCAATTTTTCAAACATGACTATTTTACACCATTTTAAAGACAAGACTATCCTTTGCAGGCCATGACTTTGCAGCCATGGCCTGCAAAGTCATCATTCAACGTTCTGGCGCCTTCTGAGAGCCTATGGGAGCGTTAGAAAATGTCACGTTACAGCAGAGATCCCCTGTTTTGGATAGAGATGATCAAGAAGGCCAAGAAATGGTCAGAGAGGGCGCTTCCTGTTTGGAATCTTCTCAGGTTTTGGCCTGCCAAATGAGTTCTGTTATACTCACAGACACCATTCAAACAGTTTTAGAAACTTTGGAGTGTTTTCTATCCAAAGCTAATAATTATATGGATATTCTAGTTTCTGGGCAGGAGTAATAATCAGATTGAATCGGGTACGTTTTTTATCCGGCCGTGACAATACTGCCCCCTATCCTATGACACAGAGGTGAAACATACACAACTCAAAATGAATCTCCCACAAACCCAGGTGGAAAAAAAGCCTACTTAACCTGTTAGGGATAGGGGGCAGTATTTACACGGCCGGATAAAAAAACATACAGGATTTAATCTGGTTATTACTACTGCCCAGAAACTAGAATATGCATATAATTATTGGCTTTGGATAGAAAACACCCTAACGTTTCTAAAACTGTTTGAATGGTGTCTGTGAGTATAACAGAACTTATATGGCAGGCAAAAACCTGAGATGATTCCCATCAGAAGGTGGCCTGTCTGACAATTTCTTGGGCTTCTTGACTCTCTTTATTGAAAACTGAGGATCTTTGCTGTAACGTGACACTTCCTACGGCTCCCATAGGCTCTCAGAACCCGGGAAAAAGCTGAATGATGTCTTTGGAGCCCCTGGCTGAAAAACATTAGCGCATTTGGATGGTGGTCGATCAGAGTACAATGAGACTGAGGCACGTGCACGAGGCAACACCATGTTTTTATTATCTCTGTCTTTGAACTAAAACAGGGTTTCCCGGTCGGAATATTATTGCTTTTTTACGAGAAAAATGGCATAAAAATTGATTTTAAACAGCGGTTGACATGCTTCGAAGTACGGTAATGGAATATTTAGAAATGTTTTGTCATGAAATGCGTCGGGCGCATCACCCTTCTTTACCCTTTCGGATAGTGTCTTGAACGCACGAACAAAACAGACGATATTTGAACATAACTATGGATTATTTTGAACCAAACCAACATTTGTTATTGAAGTAGAAGTCCTGGGAGTGCATTCTGACGAAGAACAGCAAAGGTAATAACATTTTTCTTATAGTAAATCTGACTTTGGTGAGGGCTAAACTTGGTGGGTGTCTCAATAGCTAGCCCGTGATGAAGATCATCAAAGGTTAGTGCTGCATTTAGCTGTGGTTTGGGTTTATGTGACATTATATGCTAGCTTGAAAAATGGGTGTCTGATTATGTCTGGCTGGGTACTCTGCTGACATAATCTAATGTTTTGTTTTCGTTGTAAAGCCTTTTTGAAATCGGACAGTGTGGTTAGTTTAACGAGTCTTGTCTTTAAAATGCTGTAAAATAGTCATATGTTTGAGAAATTGAAGTAATAGCATTTCTAAGGTATTTGAATAACGCGCCACGGGATTCAACTGGCTGTTGAGTAGGTGGGACGATTTCATCCCACATACCCTAGAGAGGTTAAGTATGATCTCCAATTAGAGACAATGAGGACCAGCTGCCTCTAATTGGAGATCATCCCAAACAAAACCAACATAGAAATACAAAACTAGAACATGAAATAGAAATACAAAACATAGAAAAACACCCCCTGTCACGCCCTGACCTACTCTACAATAGAAAATAACATTTTACTATGGTCAGGACGTGACAGTACCCCCCCCCCCCCCCCCCCACGGTGCAGACTCCGACCGCACCTAAACAAAACACCAAACCGCCCCCCCCAAAAAACAAAAAAAAGAAATGGGAGGGTAGGGTGGGAAACTATTGTCTATGGCGGCTCTGGTGCAGTACACATATCCTTCTTATCCCGCGGATCCTCCAAAAGAGGCGGCGGCTCTGGGACGGGGCATAATCCCTGCTCCGCCCGCTGATCCCTCTGCTTCTGTGCCACTGGACCGTGGATCATCGCCGGAGGTTCTGGGCTGCGGATCATCGCCGGAGGTTCTGGGATGCAGACCACCGCCAAAGACTCGAGGCTGCAGGCCGTCTCAGGAGGTTCCGGACTGCAGGCCGTCTCAGGAGGTTCCGGACTGCAGGCCGTCTCAGGAGGTTGTGGACTGCAGGCCGTCTCAGGAGGTTCCGGGTTGTAGGACGTCTCAGGAGGTTCCGGTTTGTAGGCCGTCTCAGGCGGTTCCGGACTGGGGACTGTCGCTACAGGCTCCATGCCATGGATCACCACTGGAGGCTTTGTGTCATGGATAATCCTTGGAGGCTCCGGGCCATGGATTATCACTGGAGGCTTTGTGCCATGGATCATCTCTACAGGCCCCGGGCCATGGATCATCCCTACAGGCTTCTTGCCATGGATTATCCATACAGGCTCCGGGCCATGGATTATCACTGGAGGCTTCGTACATGGAGCCGGAACAGGTCTTACCGGACTAGGGAACGTCGCTGGAGGCTCCGGACTGGGGAACTTCGCTGAGAGCTCTGGACTAGGGAACATTGCTGGAGGCCGGGTTCGCAGAGCAGGCACAGGGTATACTGGGCCGTGGAGGGGCACTGGAGGTCTGGAGCTTATGGCTAGCACAACCCGTCCTGGCTGGATGCTCAACCTAGAACGGCAAATGCGGGGCGCAGGCACAGATCGCACCGGGCTGTGAATGCGCACTGGCGACACAGTGCGCATCACCGCATAACATGGTGCTTGCTTCTTCACTCGCTCCCCATGGTAAGCACGGGGAGTTGGCTCAGGTCTCCACCCTGACTCTGCCAATCTCCCCGTGTGCCTCTCGAGCTTCCGTCGTTGCCGTGCTAGTTCCTCATAACGTTGCCGTTCCTCCCTCGCTGTCTCCCCCTGCTTCCATGGCAGGGTCTTGTCCCCTGTCATTACCTCCGCCCATGTCCAGGACGTCCTCCATTCTTTCCTCTCCCGGGCCCAGGATCCCTGCTCCTCCTGGGCACGCTGCTTGGTCCTTTGGTGGTGGGAGATTCTGTCACGGTTGTCGAAAGGAGAAGCGGACCAAAGTGCAGCGTGTATGTCGTTCCACATTTTATTTACTCTGTGAACTATGCAATACATAAATAAACTGAATGTCAAAAACAACGCAGAGGTGAAACATACACTACTCAAAATTAATCTCCCACAAACCCAGGTGGAAAAACCCCTACTTAAGTATGATCTGCAATTAGAGACAACGAGGACCAGCTGCCTCTAATTGGAGATCATCCCAAACAAAAGCAACATAGAAATACAAAACTAGAACATGAACACAGAAATACAAAACATAGAAAAACACCCCCTGTCACGCCCTGACCTACTCTACCATAGAAAATAACATCTTACTATGGTCAGGACGTGACACTGATCAGAGATATGTTGCTAAGAAGTTTATCTCACATCAAAAACCTATTGAACTAATGACATAGAAGTCATATAGCCTAACTTCTAGTATAGAAAGTACTTCAAACTAGAACCCAACACTGTCCATCTGGGGACAGACACTAACATCAGTTAAGGTGTGATGGTGTCATGCATCTGAATGTTGTATAATCAGTGTGTCAATGATTGATTCTATATGTCTCTATGTAAATGAATGTGATTATATATAATATATTATTTTGGTCTAATGTTAGAGTAGGAGAAGGGGGAGGGGGGTTGTAGAAGCTAGAGGTCTATGACTTGAGTCAAGATCAACAAGCCTGATGCTATATGTCAGCGGAGAGAGAGAGAGAGAGAGAGAGAGAGAGAGAGAGAGAGAGAGAGAGAGAGAGAGAGAGAGAGAGAGAGAGAGAGAGAGAGAGAGATGGGTAGGGCAGAGGAGAGAGAGAGAGAGAGAGAGAGATGGGTAGGGCAGAGGAGAGAGTAGTAGAGAAAGAGGGGAGGGGAGAGAGAGATTTGTGGAGGAGAGAGAAAGAGTGAGGGGGATGTACGTCAACAGAATATATTTTCAAGACTGACTTCTCACCAGTGATCATAACCAGTAATCTTTTGCACTCTTCCACTTTTGGATTGACCTCTGACCTATGGAACTGAATGATTGAGAAAAAAAAAACAGACGACAGCTAATGTGTTAAATTAGGTATACTGTAAACTCATCTGCAAAGAGAGGTTCACATGGAAGGGGAATGTATGTACACATGGGTGTTGTTGCATCATACCAACGATAAGCCTGTCTTCCCCTTTACATCATGAAAGGTCATATTGATTTTCATTTCTCGTCTCAATTCAATTCAAAGCAGCTTTATTTGCATGGGAAATAGTGCATTCAGAAATTATTCAGACCCCTTGACTTTTTTCACATTGTGTTATGTTACAGCCTTATTTTAAAATGTATTCAATTGTTTTTTTTATCATCAATTTACACACAATACAACATAATGACATCACAATACCCCATAATGACATCACAATACCCAATAATTACAAAGCAAAAACTTTTTTTTTCTGCCCCTCTCTTCTTCTCCCCCTGTCCTCTTCTCCCCCCCTCTCCTCTTCTCCTCCCTCTCTTCTTCTCTCCTGTTCTCCCCCTCTCCTCTTCTTCTCTCCTCTTCTCCTCCCTCTCCTCTTCGTCTCTCCTCTTCTCCCCCCTCTCCTCTTCTCCCCATCTCCTTTTCTCCCCCCTCTCTTCTTTGCCCCCCTCTCCCCTTCTCACTCCTCTCCTCTTCTCCCTCCTCTCCTCTTCTCCCCCATCTCTTCTTCTCTCATCTTCTGTCCCTCTAGTTTCTACACCACATCCCCCCTTCTCCTGCTCTAACATGAGACCTCACCAGTACTCATTTTGGGTGCTGGTACTGTTTATATTTAGGTGCTGGAACATTCAGCCAATATTCTATAAGAGGTGAACTAAAGCAGTAGAAAGTTAGAGGTGATATTATAGCACACACTATGTGTAACTTTTCTGCTCTGTCAGCAGTTTCCTGTGGAGATTTTCTAATGTCAGTGTTTCCTGTAGGTAGGTGGGTTTAACCACTGATCTGATCCGCTTAACAGTTTGTCATATCAAACCAAGTTTATTCACCCACTGGGTCACACAGCTTCATAAGACAAAGACCTGTTTACACCAACCCATATTTATAACATGCTGAGTATCCTCCTTACACATCAGGACAGCCAATACATCTCTGTTGCTAGACTGGACTTTAGTTACAGCTGTTCTTTTCTCTCTTCATCTGACCTGACCTCTGACCTCTGACCTGACCTCTGACCTGACTTCGGCCCATAAATTCCTCAATAATCCACAGTTATCCACCCTTATCAGTGACTTCAACCATGTGATTCCCTTTTCCCTTACTTAGTTCCTTTTCAGGGCCCTGGCACTTATACAACCTCCATTGATCCCAGCGTGTACATTTTCTCATCCATGTAACCATTAACTTCTAGTAAAATATTTCAAACTGGAACCCAACACTGTCCATCTGGGGACAGACACTAATGTCAGTTAAGGTGTGATGGTGTCATGCATCTGACTGTTGTATATTCAGTGTCAATGACTGATTGTATATGTCTCTATGTAAATGAATGAAAGTATATATTTAAATGATAATGCCCTCAGGTGTTATTTTTTTAACCTTTTGTTTAACTAGGCAAGTCAGTTAAGAACAAATTCTTATTTTCAATGATGGCCTAGGAACAGTGGGTTAAATGCCTTGTTCAGGGGCAGAACGACAGATTTTTACTTTGTCAGCTCAGGGATTCAAACTTGCAACCTTTCGGTTACAAGTCCAACACTCTAACCACTAGACTACGCTGCCGCCCCGTTGTTCGTCGAGGGCAGGCAAACCGGGTCAATATATCCTCCAGTCACCGGCTTCGAGGGCATTATCACTTTTATATAACGGGTTAACAACATATTCAATTAATGATTAACAATATTATTTTGATGAATTTATTCATACTATTTCATCTTTCCACAAGATATAGTCCCGACACAAATCTAGGGTTGCTACCCAAGCTGGCTGGTCGTTCGTTCTATTGGTTCGGTTGCTGCCAGAGACGCGACCCAGTCGTTCAGTCTTTTTGTTCTGTATCTATGGACGCGACCCAGTCGTTCAGTCTTTTTGTTCTGTATCTATGGACGCGACCCAGTCGTTCAGTCTTTTTGTTCTGTATCTATGGACGCGACCCAGTCGTTCAGTCTTTTTGTTCTGTATCTATGGACGCGACCCAGTCGTTCAGTCTTTTTGTTCTGTATCTATGGACACGACCCAGTCGTTCAGTCTTTTTGTTCTGTATCTATGGACGCGACCCAGTCGTTCAGTCTTTTTGTTCTGTATCTATGGACACGACCCAGTCGTTCAGTCTTTTTGTTCTGTATCTATGGACGCGACCCAGTCGTTCGTTCTAAATGTTCCATTGCCATACTGGCTGGCAAAGTAATGAGGCACGATTTCACTTGGGATAGAAAATGTTCTCACTCGTCAGGACACTGTTTTTCAGAGGAGCTAGCCAACGACACAGCTAACACAGTCACTTCAAACTGAAGCTGGAAACACTGCAAACTAGCTGCACTTTGTTTGGTTTTACCTGTTATCAAATGATCTTTCTTTGTATATATCCATAAACATTATGCTGATTCATGATTTAAACTGAGAATCGCTGCCTGCGTGTCTGTCTCGTCCCGACTCCCGACATTTTCAATACTATGGGACAGCTGGAGATTTGAATTTGAATATTGAAACAATGTTGTAAATGCTGGAGAGACAGACAGCAGGTTTATACAAATCTCTAATGTTGAAAACTAAATGTTAGTCTTAAAAAATGTGAGATAATATCTAGATGCTTTTTATAGTAGAGATAAAGTTTATAAGTTGCTTGGCTGGGCTGATGAGACAGTGGATTGTACAATCAGATGGAACAGAGTAAATAAGCATTTAAACAACATAGATTTAGCCGGTGGTAACTTGTGGAATAGACAATGGCTTGAATGCGGATTCAACCAATCAGCATTCAGGATTAGACCCACCCATTGTATAATATGTTTTATATTGGTCTTATGTTACAGATGGAGAAGGGAGGGGTGTAGATGATAGAGGTCTGTTACCTGAGTCAAGATCAACAGGCCTGATGCTATATGTCAAGAAGAGAGAGAGAGAGATAAGGGAAGGGGAGGAGAGAAAGGGAGATGTCATCAGAGATAGGGCTGACAGACTAACATGCAGTCAACTGAATATCTTTTCATTACTGACTTCTCACCAGTGATGCCATCATAACCAGTAACCTTTTCCACTCTTGGTCCGGCTCAGCTTGACCCTGACCTCTGAAATTAATGATTTAAAAAACTGACAAAAGCAAATGTATTAAATTAGATTTAAACTCCTCTTACACATTGCATGGAAGGGGAATGTACACTTCATGACAAAAAGTATGTGGACACCTGCTCATCTAACATCTCATTCCAAAATCATGGGCATTAATATGGAGTTGGTCCCTCCTTTGCTGCTATAACAGCCTCCACTCTTCTGGGAAGGCTTTCCACTAGATGTTGGAACATTGCTGCAGGGACTTGCTTCCATTCAGCAACAAGAGCATTAGTGAGGTTGGGCACTGATGTTGTGCGATTAGACCTGACTCATCGGCGTTTGAGCTCAGGACTATGTGCAGGCCAGACAAGGTCTCGTGTTTTCATCACTCCAGAGAACATGTTTTCATCGCTCCAGAGAAGATGTTTTAATCGCTCCAGAGAACGTGTTTTCATCGCTCCAGAGAACGTGTTTTCATCGCTCCAGACAACGTGTTTTCATCGCTCCAGACAACGTGTTTTCATCGCTCCAGACAACGTGTTTTCATCGCTCCAGACAACGTGTTTTCATTGCTCCAGAAAACGTGTTTTCATCGCTCCAGACAACGTGTTTTCATCGCTCCAGACAATGTGTTTTCAGAACATGTTTTCATCGCTCCAGAGAACGTGTTTTCTCCAGAGTCCAATGGAGGCGAGCTTTACATCTCTCCAGATGACCCTTAGCGTTGTGCATGGTGAACTTAGGCTTGTGTGTGGCTGCTTGGCTATAGAAACCCATTTCATGAAGCTCTCAACGAACAGTTCACGTGCTGACGTTGCTTCCAGAGGCCGTTTGGAAATTGGTAGTGAGACGATTTTTATGCTCTATGTTGCTCCTAGACGTCTCCTCTTCACAATAACAGCACTTACAGTTGACCTGGGCAGCTCTAGCAGGGCAGACATTTGACCATCTGACTTGGAAATGTGGCATCCTATCACTGTGCCACGTTGAAAGTCACTGAACTCTTCATTAAGGCCATTCTACTGCCAATGTTTGTCTATGGAGATTGCATGGCTGAGTGCTTGATTTATACATCTGTCAGGAAGGGGTGTGGCTGAAATAGAATCCAATAATTTGAAGGGGTGTCCACATACTTTTGTATATATAGTGTATGTACACATGGGTGTTGTTGCACCATACCAACGATAAGCCTATCTTCCCCATCACATCTTGAAAGGTCATGTTGATGTTCATTTAACCTCTGTCTCTCTCTTCCTCTGACTCCTCCCTTTCTCCTTTGTTTCTCTCTATCTCTCTGTCTCTTTCTCTCTCTTTCTCCTCTGTCTCTCTCTTTCTCCTCAGATCTCCAGGCTCAAATCGTCAGTCCACCAGGTAGGTAGAGTATAAATCTACAGTGATTATAGCAGTTCAATATTAGTCAACTTTATTATCCCACATGGAGAAATTCATGTGTCCATACAAACCATTCTAAACCCCAATAACAAGTAGTGTTTTATGGAACTACTAATACTTGTCAACCACAAAGCACTACTGCTGTTAGAATAACAGAATCACTGTCATCATCTGTCCTCACCACTGTGTTTTCCTCTCTGCTGTTTACAGCTGAATACTCAGTCAGACTGGTGAATGGGACCACTTCCTGTTCTGGGACAGTGGAAGTATTTTATAAAGGAAAGTGGTTGGGTCTATGTCCTGGGTGGTGGAGCATGAGAGAGACTAAGGTTGTGTGTAGAGAGCTGGACTGTGGGAATCCTGTAGCTGAATCTAGACCTCTGGTTAAAGAGGGAAGAGGAGGAGTCAGACTAGAGAGTAGTTGTAATGGACATGAGTCTACTTTAAGACAGTGTGTCACCAAAACCTACACATGTGAAGGTGGATATTATCATCACGTGATCTGTTCAGGTAAGAGACTGGTCATATTGAGAGATTTATTTATACATTATACAATATTACCATGTATCATGTTTTATGTGTTTTTATTTCATTTAAATAGAGGGAGAGATGTCAGATGTATTTAAACATTATATTTGTGTTTGTCATCTTGGTTTATGGGAGATGTTCATGGGCAGATCATTGTAGTTCAGATGGTACTGAAGTGAAGCTGCCTGATGGATGTCCAGCTGTTTATTTTCTATAAAGTGAAGTGAACTTATTCCTGTCTCCTGCCTGCATTATTCCCAACCCTATCCTGAGTGACTAAGAACACATTTCTACCTCTTACAGTATCAAACATAGCAAACTACAATCTTTTATCCAACATATTTGTGTTTAGTCCTTGACAGTGTCATCAACAAAACTGATTGAATGTTCAACCAAGTCTTTTTCTCCAGAGTCTGTGCGGCTTGTGGATGGAGCTGGTCTCTGCTCTGGGAGAGTGGAGGTGAAGTCCAATCAGTCCTGGGCCTCAGTGTGTGAAGCTGACTTTGACCGGCAGGATGCAGAGGTAGTCTGTGGGGAGATTGGCTGTGGGGCTCCTGCAGCTCTACAGGGGGGGCTCTATGGAGAAGGTGAGGGTCAGACCTGGGATAAAGAGTTCCAGTGTAAAGGCAAAGAGTCCCTTCTCCTGGACTGTGACACCTCAGACAGAGAAAACAACACCTGTCTACCTGGTAATGGTGTTGGACTCACCTGCTCAGGTAAGAAACATTTTTTTTTTATTTAACCAGGTAGGCTAGTTGAGAACAAGTTCTCATTTACCACTGCGACCTGGCCAAGATAAAGCAAAGCAGTGCAACATAAACAACAACACAGAGTTACACATGGAATAAACAAACATACAGTCAATTTTATTTTATTAATTTCACCTTTATTTAACCAGGTAGTCTAGTTGAGAACAAGTTCTCATTTGCAACTGCGACCTGGCCAAAATAAAGCGTAGCAATTTGACACATACAACAACACAGAGTTACACATGGAATAAACAAAACATACAGTCAATAATACAGTAGAACAATAGAGAAATAAAAGTCTATATACAGTGTGTGAAAATGAGGTAAGATAAGGGAGGTAGGCAATAAATAGGCCATAGTGGCGAAATAATTACAATTTAGTAATTAAACACTGGAGTGATAGATGTGCAGAAGATGAATGTGCAAGTAGAGATATTGGGGTGCAAAGGAGCAAAAAAATAAATAACAGTATGGGGATGAGGTAGTTGTATGGGCTATTTACAGATGGGCTATGTACAGGTGCATGGATCTGTGAGCTGCTCTGACAGCTGGTGCTTAAAGTTAGTGAAGGACATATGGGTCTCCAGCTTCAATGATTTTTGCAATTCGTTCCAGTCATTGGCAGCAGAGAACTGGAAGGAAAGGCGGCCAAACGAGGAATTGGCTTTGGGGGTGACCAGTGAAATATACCTGCTTGAGCGCGTGCAACGGGTGGGTGCTGCTATGGTGACCAGTGAGCTGAGATAAGGCGGAGCTTTACCTAGAAAAGACTTATAGATGACCTGGAGCCAGTGGGTTTGGCGACGAATGTGAAGCGAGGGTCAGCCAACGAGAGCGTACAGCTCGCAGTGGTGGGTAGTATATGGGGCTTTGGTGACAAAACGGATGGCACTGTGATAGACAGCATCCAATTTGCTGAGTAGAGTGTTGAAGGCTATTTTGTAAATGACATCGCCGAAGTCAAGGATTGGCAGGATAGTCCATTTTATGAGGGTCTGTTTGGCAACATGAGTGAAGGATGCTTTGTTGCGAAATAGGAAGCCTATTCTAGATTTGATTTTGGATTGGAGATGTTTGATATGAGTCTGGAAGGAGAGTTTACAGTCTAACCAGACACCTAGGTATTTGTAGTTGGCCACATATTCTAAGTCAGAACCGTCCAGAGTAGTGATGCTGGACGGGCGGGCAGGTGCGGACAGCGATCGGTTGAAGAGCATGCATTTAGTTTTACTTGCGTTTCAGAGCATTTGGAGGCCACGAAAGGAGAGTTGTATGGCATTGAAGCTCGTCTGAAGGTTTGTTATCACAGTGTCAAAAGAAGGGCCAGAAGTATACAGAATGGTCTCGTCTGCGTAGTTTGTCACTCAAATAACATTGTTTCTGACCTGGAGTGAAGAATATGAGAGACAATATAGGTGTGTTTTAGTGAGAAAATAGTAAGATTACTGTCTCTCTCTTTTCTTTTCTCAGAGCCTGATGATGTGAGGCTGGTGGGGGGAGGCAGTCCCCTGTGCTGGTGGAGTGGAGCAGTACGACCAGGGAGAGTGGAGGACTGTGGGAGATGATTACTGGGGGGATGTAGCTGTAGTAGAGTGTAGACAGCTGGGTTGTGACTCCACTGTTTCAGTTCTACCTGGAAACACCACTAGAGGGTTTGGAGCTTCCTGTTCTGGGTCTGAGCCTTCACTGAGGGGGTGTTGGAGAGGATATGATCTCCTTCCTGGACTCACAGTGATCTGCTCAGGTAACAACAAGATATTATAATATTATTCAACTGATTTCCTTCATTCATACAACTTCCTCTGCACCTCCCATGATGACTGTTTAGCTTGTCAGTCTGCTTTACTAAATAGATCACTCAGTCAAGTAGGAATCAAATACAACTTAAATATCCCAGAATGCTTTTGTATTTGAGAGTTATCTCAGTGAACGTCTCTACTCTCTACCACTGTCACATGTCATGTTATTGTCATATCTAAATGAGGAAAGTAGTTGAGGAGCTACGTTTTCTTTTTCTCTCCTCTTGTTCCAGATGTCCTGCTTAAGCCTGATATCAACATATGTTGTCTCAGTGACTGTAGGCCCACTACTCATGATGCCCTGTGAGGGAGGGTGGCTAGCACTGTTACATGCTGATGTTATTGTCATATCTATAGGAAACTAGTTGAAGAGGTTTTTCTTGTTCTCTTTTATTGTTACAGATCTCCTGTTCCAGCCTGATATCTCCCTGACTGACTCAATGGGAGGGGTCTCCAGGGGCCACCAGGGGCCCGAGATGTTCAGGGGCTACAACTTCACCATCACCTGCTCCACTCAGCCACAGTACCCAGGAGGCTCCTTCCTCCTCATGTTCACCGGCTCCAACAGAACCCAGACCCAGCCAGCTGTCAATCACTCTACTGCCTTCCTCTTCCCTGCTGCAGATGACTCCCACCAAGGGAACTACAGCTGTGTTTATGACAATTATGTTGTCTCTCATAACTTCTCCTCTGAGAGTGAGCTCCTCTCCCTCACCGTCACAGGTAACTGAACACGAACCAGACTTAAAACTTTGTCATTGACAGATTTCCCACAGATCTATCTGATGAGGATCAGTCCCCTCATCAAAGGTGTTTCTGTTTGCAGCCTCTCCTCTGCCAGCCTTCATCATCAGACACGTTGTAGTGCTGCTGATCCTACTGACAGGTATCACCACCTCCTACCTGTACTACAAGGTAAAGACATTTACTCAGACGTTACAAGTCATTTGAAGTAAATGTTTGTCTTTGATCAGACTGATATTTCCATTCGTATTGGGGAAGATTAGTTTGTTAGACTTTCTTTGTTTAATGACTGACTGTATCTGTTGGTATGGTAGAGAGTTGGTCTGTATCTGATGGTATGGTAGATAATTGGTCTGTATCTGTTGGTATGGTAGATAATTGGTCTGTATCTGATGGTATGGTAGAGAATTGGTCTGTATCTGATGGTGTGGTAGAGAATTGGTCTGTATCTATTGGTATGGTAGATAATTGGTCTGTGTCTTTTGGTATGGTCTGTATCTGTTGTTATGGTAGAGAATTGGTCTGTATCTGATGGTATGGTGGACAATTGGTCTGTATCTATTGGTGTGGTACATAATTGGTCTGTATCTATTGGTATGGTCTGTATCTGTTGGTATGGTAGATAATTGGTCTGTATCTGATGGTATGGTGGACAATTGGTCTGTATCTGTTCGTATGGTAGAGAATTGGTCTGAATCATTCACTTTATTTTATGTGATCATCAAGTTTTGTATCTTTTAGAGAGAGAGAGAGAGAGAGAGAGAGAGAGAGATATTACCAGTAAATGTCTGACTGTTGGTGCTGTGTCTCCCTAGCCCACCAGGAGGCAGAAGAGAGTGAACAGGGTGAGCAGCATGGATCTTTATGTCAATGCCATGGAGATATTCTCTCTGAGCTCCAGAGCTGAAGCTGGACCGGGAGAGGAGAGAGCAGCCCAGGGGACGGAGTAGGAGTAGAATGAAGCTGACCCTACATGCTGATCTTAGGTCAGTTTTGTGTTTTAAATCGATGGTCAGCAATGGACTGGTGTTTAAAATGTTGTGACAAACCTGAAGTGGTTCTAATTTTAATAACAAGTTCAGAATTAGTTTATCTTTCTAGAACCTTGGAAGAAATTTAAAAGGAGTGACTGCAACATGGTAACTTGGGGTTTTGATTATTTTAAGAGGGTTGCTCAAATATGTTTGTTTTGTGTTCCAGAATTTATAGATTTTTGTCTTTATCTTATTTAGTATCTCTTAGATTGTTCATCTTATTTAGTGTCTCTTAGATTCTTTATCTTATTTAGTGTCTCTTAGATTCTTTATCTTATTTAGTGTGTCTTAGATTCTTTATCTTGAAGTGTTTCCATTATTAGTCCATGTATTATTATAATCATCTGTTCATTCTTTGCATTTTGAAAAACATTTTAATAAAGGGGTCATCTTTTCCTCAAGTCATTTTGGTTTGTTGTTGTTGTTGTTGTTTACCTCTCATGATGTTATTGATTATGAATGTTATGATATTGATTATGATATCGATTATTCTTATGATGTTGTTATTAGTATAGAGTTAATTATATTATTGATTATACATGTTATGATATTGATTATTGATTTTGAAAGTAATGATATTGATTATGATGTAGATTATTGTTATGTTGTTAGTAGTATATAGATAATGATGTTATTGATTATAAATGTTATGATATTGATTATTGATTATGAAGTAGATTATTGTTATGTTGTTGCTCTCTAAACTGCCATGTAATCACTGAATGCTTTTAATAAACTCACAGGCTGTCAGTCTTGTGTGATTTCCCCTGCAGTTTTTTATTTCCCAGTGGTCAAGGGGTTATTGATCATTAATGATTCCATCAGTGACACCAGACATCAGCTCAGCCCAGAGGTCCAGCTCAGCACCTTGACCCTTGACCCTCCCCCAGACAGACAGACAGACAGACAGACAGACAGACAGACAGACAGACAGACAGACAGACAGACAGACAGACAGACAGACAGACAGACAGACAGACAGACAGACAGACAGACAGACAGACAGACAGAACTACTAGTCACCCCTCCACTCTCTCCCTGAGTCCAGGCCCCAGACAGACAGAACAGCAACACCATCAGAACTATAGCAGTCTTCATTCTGAAATGACTCTGGTCTTCTTGAGAAGTAGTGCAGTAGTCTACAGGGTTCAGAACCCACCTTTTTAAACACTTCTTATCACTGACATCATGAGGTTTCACATGTGTTTGGTTACATAGTGACCAATGTTCTTAGTGATAAAACAGCAAACATAAAGTGTTTCCTTATCAGACCCACATATATAATAAATATACTTTAACCTCTATGGGCTAGCCCGTGGTGCACTCCATCAACAGCAGGTGCATTTCAAGAGCGGCAAATTTGAATCCAAATAAATGTCAAAATTCAAATTTTTCAAACATACAACTATTTTACACCCTTTGAAAGATAAACATCTCCTTAATCTAACCACGTTTTACGATTTCAAAAAGGTTTTACGGCGAAAGCATAAATTTAGAGTATGTTAGGACAGTACATTTACAAGAGTTGTGTGTAATGTTTTGTCAATTCAAAGACAGGGTCACCAAAACCATAAAACCAGCTAAAATGATGCACTAACCTTTTACAATCTCCATCAGATGACACTCCTAGGACATTATGTTAGACAATGCATGCATTTTTAGTTCTATCAAGTTCATATTTATATCCAAAAACAGATTTTTACTATGGCATTGATGTTGAGGAAATCGTTTCCCTCCAATAACCGGCAGTCAAGTCAGCACCACAAATTAAATAATTAAAATTAGAAAACATTGGTAAAATATTATATTGTCATTTAAAGAATTATAGATTTACATCTCTTGAACGCAATCAACTTGCCAGATTTAAAAATAACCTTACTGGGAAATCACACTTTGCAATAATCTGAGCACTGCGCCCAGAAAAATACGCGTTGCGATACAGACTAGCCGTCATGTTGGGGAGATCTAAAATCGAAAATACTATGTAAATAATCCATTACATTTGATTCTCTTCATCAGATGTCACTTCCACGTATCACAGGTCCATAACGAATGTAGTTTTGTTCAAAAAAGCTCATCATTTATGTCCAAAAATCTCCGTCTTGTTAGCACATGATCTAAGCCCGCCGGACTTCACTTCATGAACGAGGGGAAAAAATATATTTACGTTCGTTCAAACATGTCAAACGTTGTATAGCATAAATCATTAGGGCCTTTTTTAACCAGAACATGAATAATATTCAAGGTGGACGAATGCATTCTCTTTTATAACGTATTGGAACGAGGGTACCCAACATGAACTCGCGCGCCAGGTGTCTAATGGGCCATCATCGTTCCATGGCTCTTGTTCGGTCAGATCTCCCTCCAGAAGACTCAAAACACTTTGTAAAGGCTGGTGACATCTATTGGAAGCAATAGGAAGTGCCAAAATATTCCTCAGCCCCTGTGTTTTTCAATGGCATAGGTTTAAAGGTAATACAACACATCAGGTATCCACTTCCTGTCAGAAAATGTCTCAGGGTTTTGCCTGCCAAATGAGTTCTGTTATACTCACAGACACCATTCAAACAGTTTTAGAAACTTTAGAGTGTTTTCTATCCATATATAATAAGTATATGCATATTCTAGTTACTGGGTAGGATTAGTAACCAGATTAAATCGGGTACATTTTTTTATCCAGCCGTGCAAATACTGCCCCCTAGCCCTAACAGGATAATATACTATATTCATATGCTTTTAGTACTCACACATTAATCATATCATGTATGCAGTTCATGTGTTGTTTTGAGCCAGCAGTAAAAACACACTGACAGGACAGTTCCTCTTATGACCACTAGGTGGTAATCTGGTGTCACAGACTCAGGACTGTAGACTAGAAAGAAGCATTGTCCTAATTATCTCTCCTTTATGCTAAAGTGTGCACTTGTTCCCTTCACTGAAATGACTGGTATACTAAATATAGTGGAAACGCCCACTTGATAACAGAAGGTTGAGTCCTCTGAGTGGAACGGTGGGAGACAAACAGTACCTCCTCTCCCCTTTCTCCCATCCTCCTCTTCTCTCTCTCCTTTTCTCTCCCCTCTCCCTCCTCTCCTCTCCTCTCCTCTCCTCTCCTCTCCTCTCCTCTCCCTCCCTCCTCTCCTCTCCTCTCCTCTTCATTTTTGTATCACTGACTGCTCACCAGTGATGTCATCATAACCAGTAACCTTTTCCTCTCTTGTCCCAGCCCAGCCTGACCCTGACATATAGCATCAGACCTGTTGAGTTGACTTGGGTAACAGACCTCTAGCTTCTATACCACATCCCCCCTTCTCCTGCTCAGTACTCATTTTGGGTGCTGGTACTGTTTATATTTAGGTGCTGGAACATTAAGCCAATATTCTATAAGAGGTGAACTCAAGCAGTAGAAAGTTAGAGGTGATATTATAACACACACTATGTGAAACCTTGCTGCTCTGTCAGCAGTTTCCTGTGGAGTTTTTCTAATGTCAGTGTTTCCTGTAGCTAGGTGGGTTTAACCACTGATCTTGTCTGCTTAAAAGTGTGTCACATTATAGAAGTCATATAGCCTAGCAGTATTTCTCAGGAGGGGGAGGGAGAGAGAGAGAGCTTACTTACTGACAGACTTAGTTGGGAGAAGGACACAAGGGAGGAGGAAGAGAGATGAGAGAGAGAAACTCAGCAACAAAAGAAATGTCCCTTTTTCAGGACCCTGTCTTTCAAAGATAATTTATAACAATCCAAATAACTTCACAGATCTTCATTGTAAAGGGTTTAAACACTGTTTCCCATGCTTGTTCAATGAACCATAAACAATGAATGAACATGCACCTGTGGAACGGTCATTAAGACACTAACAGCTTACAGACGCTAGCCAACTAAGGTCAGAATTCTGTATCTTCATATCACAATAACAGCTTTCTACTGCAACTGGAGGTGTTCTGAATATCACTACACAGGACAACAACTCCCATTGTTAGAGACATAGACATGAGCATCTTGTCACTATATACAGATCTCTGGAGGTGTTCTGAATATCACTACACAGGACAACAACTCCCATTGTTAGAGACATAGACATGAGCATCTTGTCACTATATACAGATCTCTGGAGGGTGGATACACTTTTACACCTGCTGCTTTAGGAAAGATACACACAGGCTATAAATCAGACATTATCTCACTTTGAACTATAAATCAGACCTGATCATTATATCCATAAAAAATAGAAAATGCATAACAATAAGATGTTGGATACATTTTCAAATGGTAAAGAAAATGACATTGTAAAAGAAGCGACAAAAAAGTTCAGATAAAAGTAGAAACTTTGTGTTAAAAAATCTCTATGCACAAAAAAAGAAAGGCAAAATAACAAATGGCAACAGTTTGATGCTGATCTAATTGGACACGAAGAAGAGAAGTTCATTACAGACAAGGAGAATGACTGGTCTCTGGTAGAGAAGTTCAATTCACTACAGACAAGGAGAATGACTGGTCTCTGATAGAGAAGTTCAATTCACTACAGACAAGGAGAATGAGTGGTCTCTGATAGAGAAGTTCAATTCATTACAGACAAGGAGAATGACTGGTCTCTGATAGAGAAGTTCAATTCACTACAGACAAGGAGAATGAGTGGTCTCTGATAGAGAAGTTCAATTCATTACAGACAAGGAGAATGAGTGGTCTCTGATAGAGAAGTTCAATTCATTACAGACAAGGAGAATGACTGGTCTCTGATAGAGGAGTTCAATTCACTACAGACATGGAGAATGACTGGTCTCTGATAGAGGAGTTCAATTCACTACAGACATGGAGAATGACTGGTCTCTGATAGAGGAGTTCAATTCACTACAGACATGGAGAATGACTGGTCTCTGATAGAGGAGTTCAATTCACTACAGACAAGGAGAATGACTGGCCTCTGCTTCTTTTCCGGACTTCCCTTTCTCCTTATGAACTCCTGGTTTTAATTCAACAACACAACACACAACATGTTAAAACCTCACTAGGGTAGGGGGCAGTATTTTGACGTCCAGATGAAAAGCATGCCCAAAGTAAACTGCCTGCTACTCAGGCCCAGAAGCTAGGATATGCATATGTTAAAATAATGTCTGTGAGTATAACAGAACTGATATGGCAGGTGAAAACTTGAGAAAAATCCATCCAGGAAGTGGGATTTTTTTCATGTTCGTAGTTTTCTATTCAATGCCATTACAGTATCCATTGACTTAGGACTCAAATTGCACTTCCTATGGCTTCCACTAGATGTCAACAGTCTTTAGAAATTGTTTCAGGCTTGTACTCTGAAAAATGAGGGAGTAAGACCACTTGGAATGAGTGGACACTGCAGTGTCCCAGAGGTTTTTCATGCGCGAGACCGAGGGCACTCCTTTCTTGTTTTCCTTTTATATTGACGAAGCTGTTGTCCGGTTGAAATGTTATTGATAATTATGACTAAAAACAACCTGAGGATTGATTATAAACATCGTTTTACATGTTTCTACGAACTTTACTGCTACTTTTCGGATTTTTCGTCTGTCTGTTGTGACTGCCATTGAGCCTGTTGATTACTGAACAAAACGTGCGAACAAAACAGAGGTTTTTGGATATAAAGATATAAAGAGGAACTTTATCGAACAAAACAAAGATTTATTGAGTAAATGGGAGTCTTGTGAGTGCAACCATATGAAGATCATCAAAGGTAAGTGCTTAATTTTATCACTATTTCTGACTTGTGTAACTCCTCTACTAGGCTGTTAACTGTTTGTAATGATTTGTATGCAGGGTGCTGTTCTCAGATAATCACATGGTTTGCTTTCACCGTAAAGCCTTTTTCAAATCTGACACCGTGGTTGGATTAACAAGAAGTTAATCTTTAAACAGATGTATAACACTTGTATGATTTATGAATTTTTATAATGAGTATTTCTGTTTTTGAATTTGGTGCTCTGCAATTTCACTGGAGGTTGGCCAGGTGGGACGGTAGCGTCCCGCACCCCCTAGAAAGGTTAAACTGATGCCACATCACTTCACTGGATAAAAAGTTAAGTTAACACAAACTGATATGAGTATCACCATGTCCTGACCCACCATGTGTTTTCCCGACCCAGAAGGCAGCAGGAGCGAGGAGCAGAAACAGACCTCCCCTCAGACCTGAAACCCAGGCCCCCCATAACCCCTCCGCTACAGAGCAGCAGCACTAGCTGAGTAAACCACAACAACACACATATACATGACATACATGACACAATCATATGGACACACTCCCATATACCCACATCATTTATATGTAAACATTTAATTTTATTTATTTTTCATATAACCATTATTTAACTAGGCAAGGAAATTAGGAACAATATACATACATTGACCACTACTAATGTTGTTAAGTCTGATATTATGATGTTGGCATTACAGTACTCATATAAGAGCTAGTCACTGATTGGCTGAGAGGACACACTCTGTACACAGGAAAACCACACTTTCTGTTGTTGTTGCCATGGTGCTGTCATTCAGCCTGAGGAAGAGAGTCCAAATGTTATTATTGTTGTATAGGTCTCACACTGCTGATATTGATGGATGGTATAGGTCTCACACTGCTGATATTGATGGATGGTATAGGTCTCACTCTGCTGGTATTGATGACTGGTATAGGTCTCACTCTGCTGGTATTGATGGATGGTATAGGTCTCACTCTGCTGGTATTGATGGATGGTATAGGTCTCACTCTGCTGGTATAGGTCTCACTTTGCTGGTATTGATAGCTGGTATAGGTCTCACTCTCTGCTGGTATTGATGGATGGTATAGGTCTCACTCTGCTGGTATTGATGGCTGGTATAGGTCTCACTCTGCTGGTATTGATGGATGGTATAGGTCTCACTCTGCTGGTATAGGTCTCACTCTGCTGGTATTGATGGATGGTATAGGTCTCACTCTGCTGGTATTGATGGATGGTATAGGTCTCACTCTGCTGGTATTGATAGCTGGTTTAGGTCTCACTCTCTGCTGGTATTGATGGATGGTATAGGTCTCACTCTGCTGGTATTGATGGATGGTATAGGTCTCACTCCACTGGTATTGATGGATGGTATAGGTCTCACACACTGCTGGTATTGATGGATGGTATAGGTCTCACTCTGTTGGAATTGATGGATGGTATAGGTCTCACATTCTAATGGTATTGATGGATGGTATAGGTCTCACACTCTGCTGGTATTGATGGATGGTATAGGTCTCTTCTTCTTCTTCTTTGGTCTCCTCTGTCCCTGACGGATATCCAACGAGGCGTAAAACAGGTCTCCTTCCTCCTGAGAGAGAGAGAGAGAGAGAGAGAGAGAGAGAGAGAGAAACACAGAGATTTTACAATTAATCTGATTAATATTACTGATATATAGTCGTACATTGTGATTATTTCTTGAAATTCATCATATCATTATGTTTTACTGCTTATTCCTTTAGTTTTTAAATAAAAATGGACTACAAATCAAGTTGGCCATCAGTCAAAGAACTACAAATCTCAATTTGACTATGGCTTCTCCCTTCTCTCACTTCCCCTGGTCGTGGTCTTGTTCAGAGGAACCTGCGTCTCAGTTGCAGCTGTAGAGGAAGAGTTATCACCATTAAAACACCAAATAAAGAACACATCTGATATTGATTTGTCAATTTAACATGTTCTACATTAGTTTACCAGAGTATTAGAAAGAAGGTTTTACTGGTTGATTGATTGATTGAGTTGATAGTAAAACAAATTAAGTGAGAGTGAGTGTATACGGACTTTCTAAGTAAAATAATACATGTAGAATATTTCTAATGTAGTCAATAACTGTAGATTAGGCTATAGGATGTTCCTTACTTTAATAGTTAGTTATTCAATTAAAATCCATCACATCAACAAACTGAATGAGTGAGTTAATGTTATAAAGAGTGAAAGAGCACATACTGCTGTTAATAATCAAGTGAGTTTACCTGTTGTTCTGCAGAAGGAGTAGACACAGGTGGAGGAGAGGAGAGAGGAGAGGAGAGCAGACACAGGACACAGATTGAACAGCAACATCCAACACAGCCCACAGTCTACAGGAGGAGGGGAGGAGGAGGAGGACTCAGGAGGACTGGTGTCTGGACAAAACATTAAACACAAACAGAAGTACACTCTTAGATGATCTACTGCTGATTGAATGTTTACAGATGAACTGGAGGCTGTGTTTTATGACCTTAGATGATCTACTGCTGATTGAATGTTTACAGATGAACTGGAGGCTGTGTTTTATGACCTTAGATCAGCCTCTGGTGATTGATTCAAAATAAGATGCAGTTTCTTTGGTGTTCCTTACAATCTTTTTAACTGTTAACAATACTGTTTCTAGTAATCAATCTTGCTTCAGACCTAATCACAGTACTATTACGGCCACTGTACGTGTTGTAAATGATATTACTAATGCCCTGGTTAATAGAAAGTACTGTGCCGCCTTGTTCATAGATTTATCTAAAGCTTTTGACACTGTAGACCATGCAATACTTTTGGGGAAGCTGTCGTCAATAGGACTGGGATTGGATGCCTGTCGTTGGTTTCATGACTATCTAAAGGATAGAAGTCAGGCTGTTAGATTCAACTACATCCAGTCAGAGCCATTGGAGTTGGTTAAAGGGGTCCCACAAGGTTCAATACTTGGTCCATTACTGTTCACTCTCTACATCAACAATATCGGTGATGAGATAAGAAGGGTTAAATTCATTTATATGCTGATGACACTGTCATGTGCTCTATCGCTTCAACGGCTGACCAAGCATTATCACTATTGGAGACAGATTTTAAGATACTACAAGGGTCTTTTATACAGCTGGAACTTGTTTTAAATGCAAAGGAAACACATTTTATGATTTTTAATAGGTTCAAAAAGTTGATTTAAAATACACTTGTACTTTCAAGCTTAGATGGTTCTCAAATTAATCAGGTCTCTGCATATAAATAGTGAGGGATATGGTTGGATGATAAACTGTCTTTTAAAATGCATACTGACGAACATGGTAAACGGCTAAAAGTCAAGCTAGGCTTCCTCTATAGAAACAGGTGTGCAACTTTTATGTCTGTTACAGATTATGGGGATATTATCTACATGCTACGGCATCAACACTTAAATCGCTGGATGCTACTTATCATTGCACACTTAGGTTTATTACAGGTGCTAGCTACAGAACTCACCACTGTGTTTTATATCAACATGTGGGTTGGACTTCGCTGTCCGTGAGACCAGAACAACATGCTTTCGTGTTTGTCTATAAAGCACCTCTGAATAAACTACCTTCTGATTTATCATCACTCATCAATATTAGAATTATAATTCCTAAAACCAGGTCTCAAGCATGGATTACACTTGAGGCCCATGTGATTTCCACAGAGTTGGGTATGGCTGCCTTTTCCTGTTATGCTCCTTGCCTATGGAATAGCCTGCAGACTAAACTTAAACTTGAGACTCTTGTCCCCCTTGCCCATTTTAAATATTTATTGGAGGATTTTTATTTTTGTATTGCTTGTAACTGTTTCGGGTAATGCAAGTTCTTGTGCTGTTAGGGGAATAACCTATGTGTAAAGGTAACAATCTGTTGCTGTACCATCTGTGATGGTTTTGTTTGTCTTGTGTAGTTTCTTAATCATTGTCCCTAAACTGTATGTGTAAACATGTATACGCAGAGCCCAGCTGTAAAATAGTCTCAGTCTGTGTTCCTTGTTGAAATAAAGGTAGAATAACTCAACCTCCTCTCATTCATGGAAACCAGACACACCAATACTAATACAATATTAATAATACTAAAGATACAGCCAGAAGATAAAGACAGAATAATAACTGTTCTCACCAAGTGAAATCCTAGTGGTGATGTTTCCATAGTGGTACAACTCTTTCTGTTTAATACCTCCTTTACCTCCATCATCCACTACCTTGTTCTCCATAGTCCCACATTAGTAGAGTCCCAAGTCAGATTCAGTGATGTTCTCAATCAGTAGATCATAGGAGTTGTTAGAGGGGTTCCACACCACATTATATCCAGGAAAAGGTTTGGGATCATTGTTACGCCAGTAACAGTATCAGAGTAACTGGGTCTGTCATTAACAGTATCAGAGGAGCTGGGTCTGTCAGTAACAGTATCAGAGTAGCTGGGTCTGTCAGTAACAGTATCAGAGTAGCTGGGTCTGTCAGTAACAGTATCAGAGTAACTGGATCTTTCAGTAACAGTTTCAGAGTAACTGGGTCTCTGATCCAGATATCAGTTAGTATAACAGGTAAACACAACCATAAAGGATACAATCACAACTACTGCCCTGCCCTCTCATGTTAACAGTTCACACCTCTTGACTTGAACTAGTCCATCTCAAGGTCTGATGGGTAATGTTAGACTCCAGATGTGGAACACAGCCAGACTGAGATGGACCCACACCACATGAGGAAGTCACACCTCATGACTTGAGTCTTAGAAGTGTTGATACCGCTGAATGAATTTGTTATTTCAGTCAAAGCAACGTCATAAAGTATCTATCTAGTATCTGGTCCCTCATACAGACTGTTAATACTACACTTTATACCATGCATACTGGAGAAATATTACATATTATTAAGTAATAATAATGTCACATAGTATTTTGCACACACACACTTATAAACGCACGTTCACGAATGCTCACACACACACACACACACACGCACACACACACACACACACACACACACACACACACACACACACACACACACACACACACACACACACACACACACACACACACACACACACACACACACACACACACACACACACACACGCACGCGCGCACACACACACGTGCAGTTCCACAGTGGCTGGCCAAGCAGTTGACACATCACGTGTCAAGTAGATGGAAACATTGTGGTTTCTACAGACCTGAAAACTACCCCTCAGATCTGAAGTGATGTGAACTGCTGTACTCTCTCTCACTCTCTCTATCTTCCCCCCTCTCTCAGTACCAGGCCCAGCAACTGTCTGAAACACAGGCCCCCTTAACCCCTCAGACCTCCCCTCAGACCTGAAACCCAGGCCCCCCTTAACCCCTCAGTCCTCCCCTCAGACCTGAAATCCAGGCCCTCTTTAAACCCTCAGACCTGATACCCAGGCCCCCTTAACCCCTCAGTCCCCCCCTCAGACCTGAAATCCAGGCCCTCTTTAGCCCCTCAGACCTCCCTCAGACCTGATACCCAGGCCCCCTTAACCCCTCAGTCCTCCCCTCAGATCTGAAACCCAGGCCCCCCTTAACCCCTCCCCTACAGAGCAGCAGCACTAGCTGAGTAAACCACAACCACACACATATATATGATATATATGATATACAATCACTATAAATGATATACAATCATATGGACAAACACTCCCATATACCCACATAATTTATATATAAATACATGTAAACACATGTAAAGGTATACATACATTGACCACTACTAATGTTGATAATTCTGATATTATGATGTTGGTATTACAGTACTCATATAAGAGCTAGTCACTGATTGGCTGAGAAGACACTCTCAGTACACAGGAAACCCACACTTCCTGTTGCTGTTGCCATGGTGCTGTCTGTCTGTCTGTTTGTCTGTCTTTCTGTCTACCGTTTGGCCTGAGGAAGAGAGGACATCCAAGTTATAAGTAGTTGTTCACCCATGGTGCAGCTGTTCTCCTGATGATGAACTCACATTTTACAATGAGTGCATTTCTCTCTCTGTCTATGTCCTATTTGTTTTCCCACTAATCCTGAATGAAAAGAGATTAAGAACTAGAATAGGCATAGCTGTACCATCACATCCGCTCCAGAGCATCATGGTTATTGTAGTAACTGATTGTAGTTTCTGGCCGACTTCAATTCAGGCTGTCTAAGATTGGAGAGGCTAAGATGTTTTGTGGATAAATACTACATTTTGTGACGCCTCAATTAGCTCATACAGATCATGGTGAGATTTAAATGTTATGATTACTGGATGTTCATCATTTCATCAATCAAACATTAATACTGGCAGGATACAGGTATAGAGGCCAACCTTCAGCCTCTGTCTCATGATAGGTCTCTGTCACATGATAGGTCTCTGTCTCATGATAGGTCTCTGTCACATGATAGGTCTCTGTCTCATGATAGGTCTCTGTCACATGATAGGTCTCTGTCTCATGATAGGTCTCTGTCTCATGATAGGTCTCTGTCTCATGATAGGTCTCTGTCTCATGATAGGTCTCTGTCACATGATAGGTCTCTGTCACATGATAGGTCTCTGTCACATGATAGGTCTCTGTCACATGATAGGTCTCTGTCTCATTATAGGTCTCTGTCACATGACAGGTCTCTGTCTCATGATTGGTCTCTGTCTCATGATAGGTCTCTGTCACATGATAGGTCTCTGTCACATGACAGGTCTCTGTCTCATGATAGGTCTCTGTCACATGATAGGTCTCTGTCACATGATAGGTCTCTGTCTCAAGAGTCTTTTCCTTCAAGGGTCAACATTGACACCAGAATGAGTGTTTGGTTGATCATGTTGCAGCAGGTTGACTTGACCAGGTGCTGCTAGTTAGGTGTTGCTATCTACAGTACAGAGACGACCTCAAAGCTAAATACATTGGTTTGAAACCTGTTTACCTCGATGCTAGACAATCCCCTTCATGTCACAACATGGGTTTCAGATAGAAGGTGAAAACAAGCTGAAAACGTTCCTCTCCATCGAACCAATCGCTGCTCGTATGTCCTTTCATGGTAAAGTACATCTATTCATAAACATGGAAATACACAGCAAAGACCTTGTTACTCAAAGACCCAGCTACTCTCTGACAGTCACCATCAGACCATCAGACCACCAGATGGACAGTCTGTGTGTTTCTCTGATTGCATTCTTATGTGAGTAACTTTTTTACTGGGCCTTATAGCTGGATGATAGATGATTTCTTGATGTGGTTTTATGGTTGACTAGATTTGTTATTGCGACAGTGTTGTTTGCTGTATTTTAAATGCAGAGAAGTTCATGATGAACCAAATGGCAATGTGTAGTTCATCCTAACACTGTTCCTCTGCTACCTGTAGGTGCTGTTTCCTCCAGTCAGTTCATCCTAACACTGTTCCTCTGCTACCTGTAGGTGCTATTTCCTCCAGTCAGTTCATCCTAACACTGTTCCTCTGCTACCTGTAGGTGCTGTTTCCTCCAGTCAGTTCATCCTAACACTGTTCCTCTGCTACCTGTAGGTACTGTTTCCTCCAGTCAGTTCATCCTAACACTGTTCCTCTGCTACCTGTAGGTGCTGTTTCCTCCAGTCAGTTCATCCTAACACTGTTCCTCTGCTACCTGTAGGTGCTGTTTCCTCCAGTCAGGATGGGATCTCTGGAACAGAGGTGGAGCTGAGAGTCAGACCAGGAGACAACGTTGTTCTTCACTGTGATGTCAAACACCATGATAAAACACATTGGCATAGAAACAGCTCCATTGAGAATGTGGGTCGTTTCAGTGTTTCAAACCAGGATATAATGGACAATCCTGTCCCTCGCTTCTATTTCCTGTGGCGTTCTCAACAGTTCTGGGATCTACTGATTGAGAACATCACTGAATCTGACCTGGGACTCTACTACTGTGGGAGCTGGAAGAAGAAGTTTCTGAACTTTGAAGGGGTTAGCGATACAGTAGAAACGTTCATATCTAACAATGGAAATGTCATCACCAGACTTTCATTTGGTAAGAACATACAGCCATAGAAAATATATTTACAGACATTTCTCAATCAAGTTCTTCATGTTTTCTTGTGTTTATGTCCAGAAACCAGTCCTCCTGACTGTCTGTTGCCAGAAACCAGTCCTCCAGAGCCCTCCTCCTCCCCTCCTCCTGTAGACTGTGGGCTGTGTTGGATGTTGCTGTTCAGTCTGTGTCCTGTGTCTGCTCTCCTCTCCTCTCTCCTCTCCTCCACCTGTGTCTACTCCTTCTGCAGAACAACAGGTGAACTGACTTCATTATTAATAGCATTATGTGCTCTTTCATTCTTTTATAGTATGAAGTCACTAATTCATTCATATTGTATTTTTGTATTAAGGTAAAGAACTTTCTTACCCTAACCTTTTTGTTTTTGACTACAATATTAATAACACAAAAAAACATATTTAACTGATTTGGCAAAACTCTTCTCCACAGCTACAACTGAGACTCAGGTTCCTCTGAACAGGACTACCACCAGGGGGGGTGACAGCAGAGAGAAGGTACTGTCACTTTACAGTAAGAGTGGGTGTTGTAGTTCTATAACAAGTGGCCATCTTTATTTGTAGTACACATTTCTTGTATCCCAGTCTTATTCCATTTTTTTTACATTGTAAATTCATTAGCAACAATACATTATTTATGATGATAATATTATAAAGTTAACAGATCATTTATAAAATACATCTCTATTCTCTCTCTCTGTGAGACCTATACCATCTAACAGTGAGACCTATACCATCAATACCATCAGAGTGTGAGACCTATACCATCCATCAATACCAGTGGAGTGAGACCAATACCATCCATCAATACCAGCAGAGTGAGACCTATACCATCCATCAATACCATCAGAGTGTGAGACCTATACCATCCATCAATACCAGTGGAGTGAGACCAATACCATCCATCAATACCAGCAGAGTGAGACCTATACCAACCATCAATACCATCAGAGTGTGAGACCTATACCATCCATCAATACCAGTGGAGTGAGACCAATACCATCCATCAATACCATCAGAGTGTGAGACCTATACCATCCATCAATACCAGTGGAGTGAGACCAATACCATCCATCAATACCAGCAGAGTGAGACCTATACCATCCATCAATACCATCAGAGTGTGAGACCTATACCACCCATCAATACCAGCAGAGTGAGACCTATACCATCCATCAATACCATCAGAGTGTGAGACCTATACCATCCATCAATACCAGCAGAGTGTGAGACCTATACCATCCATCAATACCAGCAGAGTGTGAGACCTATACCATCCATCAATACCAGCAGAGTGAGACCAATACCATCCATCAATACCATCAGAGTGTGAGACCTATACCATCCATCAATACCAGCAGAGTGTGAGACCTATACCATCCATCAATACCATCAGAGTGTGAGACCTATACCACCCATCAATACCAGCAGAGTGAGACCTATACCATCCATCAATACCATCAGAGTGTGAGACCTATACCATCCATCAATACCAGCAGAGTGTGAGACCTATACCATCCATCAATACCATCAGAGTGTGAGACCTATACCACCCATCAATACCAGCAGAGTGAGACCTATACCATCCATCAATACCATCAGAGTGTGAGACCTATACCATCCATCAATACCAGCAGAGTGTGAGACCTATACCATCCATCAATACCAGCAGAGAGTGAGACCTATACCATCCATCAATACCAGTGGAGTGAGACCAATACCATCCATCAATACCAGCAGAGTGAGACCTATACCAACCATCAATACCATCAGAGTGTGAGACCTATACCATCCATCAATACCAGTGGAGTGAGACCAATACCATCGATCAATACCATCAGAGTGTGAGACCTATACATCCATCAATACCAGTGGAGTGAGACCAATACCATCCATCAATACCAGCAGAGTGTGAGACCTATACCAGTCATCAATACCAGCAGAGTGTGAGACTAATAACATCCATCAATACCAGCAGAGTGTGAGACCTATACCACCCATCAATACCAGCAGAGTGAGACCTATACCAGCCATCAATACCAGCAGAGTGAGACCTATGCCATCCATCAATACCAGCAGAGAGTGAGACCTATACCATCCATCAATACCAGTAGAGTGTGAGACCTATACCATCCATCAATACCAGCAGAGAGTGAGACCTATACCAGCCATCAATACCTGCAGACTGATACCATTACCCTCCATCAATACCAACAGAGTGTGAGACCTACACCAATATAGCTGGGAGGACAAGGTTTGACAACAACAGTTTTAATGCTTTTACTTAATTTTGGGGGAAATATGTTTTACTTTTTATTATGAGATTTTTCATGTTTTACTTTTATCGGTAACCTTTTAATAATAATAACAATAGTGATTTAGAAAATGTTGTTAAGCTCAGGGAATAATGGTTAAATAGCTCTTGTTATGGTTTTTGTAGGTGTTAAAGTTCATTGTTTTCATTTGTAAGTGTATTGATATGTGTTAATGTAGCTGAATAAACATTGATTCAGTTTAATTAGATTTAATTTAATTATTTTTTTGTCTCCCCTTAAAGTCTCTGAGTACAAGGTCATTGTCATAATTACAGCCGTGTTGAAGAGACCAAACTGCAGCAGGTGAAATGTGTATATATATATATATATATATATATATATATATATATATATATATATATATATATATATAAGAGCAAAGTATCCACGGGAAAAACCAATAAACAGAAACGACTAACATGCTACGTACATACCAAAACTAGCAGTGTTAGCACAACCCCAAGTGACAAACATACTCCTAATTATATGACTCCCAATCAGGAACAACGATAACCAGCTGTCCCTGATCGGGAGCCACACAGACCCACATAGAAATACAACACCCAGAACACACATACACAGACATACTCTGCCACATCCTGACCAAAACTACACAACAACACACTCTGCTGGTCAGGACGTGACGGTCATGATATTTGGTTTGACAAATGCTCCAGCAAACCAATCAGATGTATTTGAGGGTGTGGCTTAGATGTGAAGGGGTGTGGTTAAAATACAAAGAGGGTGTGGTTTTAGAAGCTAGGGGGGTTTGGCTTTAGATATAGAATAACTTTCTTCAAAGTAATGACTCGGGATGTCGGTTATGAAGATTAAAGTTATTTTTTGTATTAATACTTGGGCAGAACCCAACAACTTTATAAACTCCAACACTGGTTCAGTGATGTCTGTGCTGTTTGCTGTGAGCTGTACAGTGACCTGACGACTGGACTTGAGTTCTGTATTCACCTCTTCTGGAACCTCATCATCAGTCTCCTCTGACTGATCGGGTGATGTCAGAATGCTGGCTCTGTTCCAACATAGCTGGCTCTGTGTCATGTTTCAAATACTTTGTCCTCTTGTAGGGAGGTCAGCTGGATTTGTTTTCCCTTCAATATGTGACCCTGACTCTGGATTGGTCAAGGACTGGAACTCTGTCACTCAGTTTACAAAAAACTCTTTCTGTTTCTGAGCTGAGCTCCAAATCCAACACAGCACTCCTCGAGTCTGTCCACATTTTGATCAGGTTTAGTTCCATTTTCAGGGTGGTCATCAATTTTCAGGGTGGTCATACATTTTCAGGGTGGTCATCAGATTGTTTTCTAGTCTGCCTCCACAAAACAATGCATAGTCAATATCTGGGCTTAGTAACACAGGCTTGCTATACTATTGTGAAGGCAGTTACTGTGGTCGTAATCATTATATAGTTAATTCAACGAAACGGGAAGGGTAATATACTTTATTTCAAATACAAGGGGAGGGTTAGGGGAAAATACTTGGAAATATGGGAAGGGGGTACATGTTTTTAATGATATCTCAAGTTGGAACACCACTCCCCCTAGGAATTGATTATTTATTTTATGGGCTGTGTCTAAATCCACCACATCCGCTTATGGCGGCCTTCCACATCTGAGGTGGAAGGTGGCCGAACTACAGGGATGTTTGTCAGACCATGAGATACCCGAAATCGGTCATCTCACGAAAGGGCTGTATCGTCCAAAATGGTTCAACTCCTCAGTCCTCCCCTAAGACCTGAAGCCAAGGCCCTCTTAACCACTCAGACCTGAAACCCCCCTTAACCCCTCAGACCTGAAGCCAAGGCCCTCTTAACCACTCAAACCTGAAGCCCCCCCCCTTTAACCTCTCAGACCTGAAGCCAAACCCCTCGTAACCCCTCAGTCTTCCCCTCAGACCTGAAGCACCCTCTTAAGCCCTCAGTCCTCCCCTCAGACCTGAAACCCAGGCCCTCTTATGCCCTCAGTCCTCCCCTCAGATCTGAAACCCAGGCCCTCTTATGCCCTCAGTCCTCCCCTCAGACCTAAACACAAGGCCCTCTTAACCCCTTATACGTCCCCACAGACCTGAGGCCGAGAGCAGACTCAAGAAGCAGAATATACCATATACCCACATACATATTTATATATATGCACACATGTAAACACATGTAAACATATATATACATTGACCCCCACTAATGTTGTTAGGTCTGATATTATGATGCTGGTATTACAGTACTCATATAAGAGCTAGTCACTGATTGCCTGAGAAGACACACTGCATACAGGAAACCACACTGACTTCCTGTTGCCATGGTGCTGTCTGTCTGTCAGCCATTTGGCCTGAGGATGAGAGTATATGCTTATTTCTTACATATGTTATTTACATGCCCACTATTCATTGATATCAACAGAGCAGTATCAACCAGGATAAAAAGAACTAGAACAGCTTAACATGGTTATACCAACACATCACCTAGTGCATCTTGGGTATTGTAGTTTCTCATTTTAATAGCAGAGTGTTATGGTCTAATACTTAGTGTTTAGTCTCCATGTTATCAGAGTGTTATGGTCTAATACTTAGTGTTTAGTCTCCATGTTATCAGAGTGTTATGGTTTAATACTTAGTGTTTAGTCTCCATGTTATCAGAGTATTATGGTCTAATACTTAGTGTTTAGTCTCCATGTTATCAGAGTGTTATGGTCTAATACTTAGTGTTTAGTCTCCATGTTATCAGAGTGTTATGGTTTAATACTTAGTGTTTAGTCTCCATGTTATCAGAGTATTATGGTCTAATACTTAGTGTTTAGTCTCCATGTTATCAGAGTGTTATGGTCTAATACTTAGTGATTAGTCTCCATGTTATCAGAGTGTTATGGTTTAATACTTAGTGTTTAGTCTCCATGTTATCAGAGTGTTATGGTCTAATACTTAGTGTTTAGTCTCCATGTTATCAGAGTGTTATGGTCTAATACTTAGTGTTTAGTCTCCATGTTATCAGAGTGTTATGGTCAACCACTGGACTGGGGTCAGTAGCGTCATCTGTGTGTCCCAGTTTAGAGACCTGTCTGACTGTCAGGTTACCTGAAATAATTCATAAATCAGGGGCAGGATTTGATTTATACATTTAACTGTATAAAAAAAGCAATGCTCAATGTTCAAATAAGCAAACATGAGGTCAATCATGATGATCTAACTCAGTCATCAAAATCAGTGTTTGTTTCTTCATTGAGTGTTTATAGGTCTCTTAAGGTGTTGCTATTTAAGGAAAACACCTCAAAGCTGAATATTTTCCATTGACGTCACGTTGTTGTGAAACCTGTTTACCTCGATGCTAGACCCTCCTCTTCCTGTCACAACATGGGTTTTAGAGAAAAGGACCACGAACTGAAAACTTTCCACTCGATCGAACCAATCGCTGCTCGCATGTCCTTTCATGGTAAAGTACATCTAGTCATGAACACGGAAATACGCAGCAAAACCTTGTTACTCAAAGACCCAGCTACTCTCTGACAGTCACCATCAGACCATCAGACCACCAGATGGACAGGCTGTGGGTCACTCTGATTGCATTCTTATGTGAGTAACTTTTTTGCTGAAGATAGCTGATTCCTTGATGTGGTTTTATGGTTGACTAGATGTGTTATTGAGATAGTGTGATGACTGTGATGTTTGTTATATTTCTGCATGTAGAGAAGTTTATGATGAACCAAATGACAATGTGTACTTCATCCTAACATTGTTCCTTCCTCTGCTACCTATAGGTGCTGTTTTTTCCAGTCAGTTTATCCTAACGCTGTTCCTCTGCTACCTGTAGGTGCTGTTTCCTCCAGTCAGTTCATCCTAACACTGTTCCTCTGCTACCTGTAGGTGCTGTTTCCTCCAGTCAGTTCATCCTAACACTGTTCCTCTGTTACCTGAAGGTGCTGTTTCCTCCAGTCAGTTCATCCTAACACTGTTCCTCTGCTACCTGTAGGTGCTGTTTCCTCCAGTCAGTTCATCCTAACACTGTTCCTCTGCTACCTGTAGGTGCTGTTTCCTCCAGTCAGTTCATCCTAACACTGTTCCTCTGCTACCTGTAGGTGCTGTTTCCTCCAGTCAGTTCATCCTAACACTGTTCCTCTGCTACCTGTAGGTGCTGTTTCCTCCAGTCAGTAAATCCTAACACTGTTCCTCTGTTACCTGTAGGTGCTGTTTCCTCCAGTCAGTTCATCCTAACACTGTTCCTCTGCTATCTGTAGGTGCTGTTTCCTCCAGTCAGTTCATCCTAACACTGTTCCTCTGCTACCTGTAGGTGCTGTTTCCTCCAGTCAGTAAATCCTAACACTGTTCCTCTGCTACCTGTTGGTGCTGTTTCCTCCAGTCAAGATGGGATCTCGGTAGCAGAAGTGGAGCTGAGAGTCAGACCAGGAGACAACATCACTCTCTATAGTGACTGCAGAACAACAAATGAAATGTACACAGTCTGGTTCAGGAATTGGTCTCATGAGCACCAGCCTCCTCTTGTTATTACATATGTTATTACATATTATGAGAACATCACTGCATCTGACCTGGGACTCTACTACTGTGGTAATCTGACCTGGGACTCTACTACTGTGGTAATCTAACCTGGGACTCTACTACTGTGGTAATCTGACCTGGGACTCTTCTACTGTGGTAATCTGACCTGGGACTCTACTACTGTGGTAATCTGACCTGGGACTCTACTACTGTGGTAATCTGACCTGGGACTCTACTACTGTGGTAATCTGACCTGGGACTCTACTACTGTGGTAATCTGACCTGGGACTCTACTACTGTGGTAATCTGACCTGGGACTCTACTACTGTGGGACTATAGAGAGTAATATGGAAAAAGAAAAACGTATTGAAAAGAAAAATGTCTACCACTATGGACATGTCATGAGAAGGCTTTCATTTGGTAAGACCAATGCATTATTCTATATTTATTTAATGGCTGTATATTTGGTTTTGGTATAGCATGTCTGGTTTCCTTGAATAAGAGGAGAATGAGCTCTATGATCGTAGTCCCGCATTTTTTCCTGTGTGTTTTGTTCAGATGCCGGAACATCTGACGTAGACTGTGGTCTGCGTTGGATGTTGCTGTTCAGCCTGTGTCCTGTGTCTGTTCTCCTTTCCTCCCTCCTTTCCTCTGTCTGTTTCTACTCCTTCTGCAGAACAACATGTAAACTCATTCTCACATTTGTAGTGAGGATTCCCTTTTTCACTTATTCATTTTTTATGTCTGGGTATTCCTAATGAGTCTTACTTATTATTATAATAATTACCTATGTTTTTAACCTTTGTGTTTTTACCACAATAAGTAAACATCTACCAACTTTTAACTGATATGTCCTAGTTTGACCTAAAACTGTTGTTTAATGGTGATAACTCTTCTTCTGCAGCTCCAACTGAGACTCAGGGGAGGTGACGGCAGAGAGCAGACTACAGTCAAAGTGGGTGTTGTAGTTTTATTTTAAGAAGTCATCTTAATTTGTAGTCCATGCGTTTGGTAACCCTGCCTTATTGAAACAGTATTTTCAATGGTAGATAGACACATTAAAAACAGAAGATAAAAAGCAACAATACATAATGTCAAATCCTAATGTGTGATGATATATCATTAAAATTAACAGATTATTAATAATCTCTCTCTCTCACACTCAGTCACTCACTCACTTCAGTACCTACACAGCCAGAAGACCTATACAAATGTAGCTGGTATGACGACAGTGTTGATATTTTTAAGTTACTTAATTTTGAAATAATTTAATACCAGTGATATTTTTTACAACTTTTGTATGTAACCTTTTAATAATAATAACAATAGTGATTTAGAAAATGTTTTAAAGCTCAGCAAATAATGGTTAAATATCTCTTGTTATTGTAACGGTTGTTGCAAGGAGAGGACCAAGCTGCAGCATGGTAGGTGTTCATCATGTTTATTAGTTCTGAACACTGAATCAAAAACAAAGTGGAACAAAGCGCAACAACTCTGTCAGGTGAAAAACACAATACAGAAAACAACTACCCACAAAAATCCTGTGGGAAAAGGCTACCTAAGTATGGCTCCCAATCAGAGACAACAATAGACAGCTGTCCCTGATTGAGAACCATACCCAGCCAAAACAAAGAAATACACAAAACATAGAAAAAGGGACATAGAATGCCCCCCTAGTCACACCCTGGCCTAACCAAAATAGAGAATAAAACCCTCTCTATGGCCAGGGCGGGACAGTTATAGTTTTAGTTTGTAATAGTAGTTGTGAAAGTTTATTGTATTTCATTTGTAGGTGTATTGATATGTGTTAATGAGGCTAAATAAATATTGATTCAGTTTAATTGATTTAATTTCATAATTTCTTTGTCTTCCTTTAACTTCTCTAGGGTAGGGGGCAGTATTTTGACGTCCGGATGAAAGGCATGCCAGTAGTAAACTGCCTGCTACTCAGACTCAGAATGTAGGATATGCATATAATAGTGGATTTGGATAGAAAACACTTTGAAGTTTCTAAAACTGTTTGAATGATGTCTGTGAGTATAACAGAACTCATATGGTAGGCAAAAACATGAGAAAAATCCAACCAGGAAGTGTGGAAATCTGAGGTTTGTAGTTTTTCAAGTGATTGCCAATACAGTATACAGTGACTTAGGGTTCATTTTGCACTTCCTACGGTTTCCACTAAATGTCAACAGTCTTTAGAACGTTGTTTCATGCTTCTACTGTGAATGGGGAGGGAATAAGAGCTCCTGGAAGTAGATGAGTGAAAAAATGACATGAGCTCAGAGGCGCGCACTCACGTGAGAGTTAGCTGTGTTCCTTTTCTTTTTTGAAGCCATTGGAATTGTCCGGTTGGAATATTACTGAAGATTTATGATTAAAACATCCTAAATATTGATACTATACATCGTTTGACATGTTTCTACCAACGTAAATATAACTTTTTTTGACTTTTCGTCGTGACATTTTGCGCGCGCTTCCTGCATTTGGAGTAGTGGACTAAACGCGTGAAAAAAATGAGATATTTGAACATAAATGATGGACTTTATCGAACAATACAAACATTTATTGTGGAACTGGGATACCTGGGAGTGCATTCTGATGAAGATCATCAAAGGTAAGTGAATATTTCTAACGTAATTTTTGTCATTTCTGTTGACTCCAAAATGGCGGGCATCTGTATGGCTTGTTTTGATATCTGAGTACTGTACTCAGATTATTGCAAAATTTGCTATCGCCGTGAAGCTTTTTTGAAATCTAAGAGAGCGGTTCCATTAACCTCTTACATCTAGACGTTCCGCTAGCGGAACACCTGCTCCAATATCCAATGATAGGCGTGGCGCGAATTACAAATTCCTCAAAAATACAAAAACTTCAATTTTTCAAACATATGACTATTTCACAGCATTTTAAAGACAAGACTCTCCTTTATCTAACCACACTGTCCGATTTCAAAAAGGCTTTACAGCGAAAGCAAAACATTAGATTATGTCAGCAGAGTACCCAGCCAGAAATAATCAGACACCCATTTTTCAAGCTAGCATATAATGTCACAAAAACCCAGAAGACCAGCTAAATGCAGCACTAACCTTTGATGATCTTCATCAGATGACACACCTAGGACATTATGTTATAAAATACATGCATGTTTTGTTCAATCAAGTTCATATTTATATCAAAAAACAGCTTTTTACATTAGCATGTGACGTTCAGAACTAGCATACCCCCAGCAAACTTCCGGGGAATTTACTAACAATTTACTAAATTACTCACGATAAACGTTCACAAAAAGCATAACAATTATTTTAAGAATTATAGATACAGAACTCCTCTATGCACTCGATATGTCCGATTTTAAAATAGCTTTTTGGTGAAAGCACATTTTGCAATATTCTAAGTACATAGCCCAGCCATCACGGGCTAGCTATTTAGACACCTGGCAAGTTTAGCCTTCACCAAAATCAGATTCACTATTACAAAAATGTTATTACCTTTGTTGTCTTCGTCAGAATGCACTCCCAGGACTGCTACTTCAATAACAAATGTTGGTTTGGTCCCAAATAATCCATCGTTATATCCGAATAGCGGCGTTTTGTTCGTGCGTTCCAGAAACTATCCGAAATGGTATATCAGGGCGCAATTCGTGACAAAAAAAATCGAAATATTCTATTACCGTACTTCGAAGCATGTCAACCGCTGTTTAAAATCAATTTTTATGCAATTTATCTCGTAAAAAAGTGATAATATTCTGACCGGGAATCTCGTTTTCGGCAAACAGAGGAAAAATCACAAAGACGGGGGCGGTCAGGGTATGCGCCTAAGCCCACAGTCCCTTGATCGGCCACTTGAGAAAGGCGATAATGTGTTTCAGTCTGGGGCTGGGATGACAACATTCTGTTTTTTCCCGGGCTCTGAGAGCCTATGGAAGACGTAGGAAGTGTCACGTTAGAGCAGAGATCCTTTGTAATTGAATGAGATGGCAAAGAATTTCAAGAAATGGTCAGACAGGCCACTTCCTGTAAAGGAATCTCTCAGGTTTTGACCTGCCATTTGAGTTCTGTTATACTCACAGACACCATTCAAACAGTTTTAGAAACTTTGGAGTGTTTTCTATCCAAAGCCAATAATTATATGCATATTCTAGTTACTGGGCAGGAGTAGTAACCAGATTAAATCGGGAACGTTTTTTATCCAGCCGTGAAAATACTGCCCCCTAGCCATAACAGGTTAAGGAGAAGTGTATCTGTAATTCTTTGAATAACTGTAGAATATTTTATCAACGTTTATGATGAGTATTTCTGTAAATTGATGTGCTCATTCACCGGAGGTTTTGGGAGGCAAAACATTTCTGAACATTACTTGCCAATGTAAAATGCTGTTTTTGGATATAAATATGAACTTTATCCAGCAAAACATACATGTATTGTGTAACATGAAGTCCTAGGAGTGCCATCTGATGAAGATCATCAAAGGTTAGTGATTCATTTTAGCTGTATTTCTGGTTTTTGTGACGCCTCTCCTTGCTTGGAAAATGGCTGTGTGGTTTTTCTTGTCTCGGCGCTGTCCTAACATAATCTAATGTTATGCTTTCGCCGTAAAGCCTTTTTGAAATCGGACAATGTGGTCGGATTAACGAGAAGTGTATCTTTAAAATGGGATATAATAGTTGTATGTTTGAGAAATGTGAATTATGAGATTTTTGTTGTTTTGAATTTGCCGCCCTGCTATTTCACTCGCTGTTGAATAGTGTGTTCCGCGGGTGGGATGCTAGCGTCCCACATACCCCAGAGAGGTTACAGTCTCTGAGTTTAACTTTTCTTAGAGCACGAGGTCATGGTATTTGGTTTGACAAATTCTCTGGCAAGTCATTCAGATGTATTTGAGGGTGTGGCTTAAAGAGCCCTGGGCTTCATGTTTATGAAACCATAGAAACTGCTGTGTTTCTACTCAACAACTCTGTCTTCCTCTAAAACCACACCCCATTAGCTTCTAAAACCACACCCCTTCCTTTAAAAGCCATTTAACCCTGTTCCTGGAAAGCTACCATCCTGTAGGTTTTCACTACAACCCTAATTTAGCACAATAATAATCAGCTTGTTGATAAGAAGAATCAGGTTAGTTACAACTGGGGATGGAGTGAAAACCTACTGGAGGGTAGCTTTCAATGAACAGGGTTGGAGGGCCCTGACCCAGCCTATGGTTGAACATTTTAAATGTTTTCAATGTTTCTCAGTAAAGCTTTCAGAAAAACTATATTATCAATAGAGTTACATAGTGAAATCAGGTTAATTATACCACATTATAAATAGAGTTACATAGTGAAATCAGGTTAATTATACCACATTATCAATAGAGTTACATAGTGAAATCAGGTTAATTATACCACATTATCAATAGAGTTACATAGTGAAATCAGGTTAATTATACCAAATCAAAGCAAATCAATTTTTTTCGGTTGCATACATAGTTTTACAGATGTTATCACGTGCAGCTGAAATGCTTGTTTCTAGCTCCAACAGTGCAGCAATATCTGATGATATGACTAGAATACAGTATATATGTACATATGAAGTGGGTAAAACAGGATGGAAACATTATTGACTAGTATTCCATGACTATGTGCATAGGGCAGCAGTCACTAAGGTGCAGGGTAGTAAAAGTGTCTAAGGTGTAGGGTATAGTACTGAGTGGCTAGTGACAGACTCTAAGGTGCAGGGTAGAGTACCAGGTGGTAGCCGACTAGTAACAGTGTCTAAGATGCAGGGTAGAGTACCAGGTGGTAGCCGACTAGTAACAGTGTCTAAGGTGCAGGGTAGAGTATCGAATGGCTAGTAACAGTGTCTAAGGTGCAGGACATGGTACTGGGCGGAGGCCGGCTAGTGATAACTGTTTAACCTCTTACATCTAGACGTTCCCCTTGCGGAACACCTGCTCCAATATCCAATGATAGGCGTGGCGCGAATTACAAATTACTCAAAAATACAAAAACTTCAATTTTTCAAACATATGACTATTTCACAGCATTTTAAAGACAAGACTCTCCTTTATCTAACCACACTGTCCGATTTCAAAAAGGCTTTACAGCGAAAGCAAAACATTAGATTATGTCAGCAGAGTACCAAGAAAGAAATAATCAGACACCCATTTTTCAAGCTAGCATATAATGTCACAAAAACCCAGAAGACAGCTAAATGCAGCACTAACCTTTGATAATCTTCATCAGATGACACACCTAGGACATTATGTTATACAATACATGCGTGTTTTGTTCAATCAAGTTCATATTTATATCAAAAAACAGCTTTTTTAGTTTAGCATGTGACGTTCAGAACTAGCATACCCCCCGCAAACTTCCGGAGGAATTTGCTAACAATTTACTAAATTACTCACGATAAACGTTCACAAAAAGCATAACAATTATTTTAAGAATTATAGATACAGAACTCCTCTATGCACTCGATATGTCCGATTTTAAAATTGCTTTTTGGTGAAAGCACATTTTGCAATATTCTAAGTACATTGCCCAGCCATCACGGGCTAGCTATTTAGACACCCGGCAAGTTCAGCACTCACCAATATCAGATTTACTATTATAAAAGTTTGATTACCTTTTGTTGTCTTCGTCAGAATGCACTCCCAGGACTGCTACTTCAATAACAAATGTTGGTTTGGTCCAAAATAATCCATCGTTATATCCGAATAGCGGCGTTTTGTTCGTGCGTCCCAGACACTATCCGAAATGGTAAATCAAGGTCGCGCTCATGGCGCAATTCGTGACAAAAAAATCTAAATATTCCATTACCGTACTTCGAAGCATGTCAACTGCTGTTTCAAATCCATTTTTATGCCATTTTTCTCGTAAAAAAGAGATAATATTCCGACCGGGAATGTCCATTTAGCTAAACAGAGGAAAGTAAACAAAGCTTTCGGTCGACGCGGGCACGAGCCTGAGTCTCACAGTACTGTAACCAGCCACTACCCAAACGCGCTACTTTGTTTCAGCCAGAGCCTGCCAAGCCACGATCTGCATTTTGCCGCCTTCTGAGAGCCTATGGCAGCCGTAGGAAGTGTCACGGGACAGCTAAGATCCTCACTCTTCAATAAACAGAGACAAGAAGAACGACATCTTGTCAGACAGGCCACTTCCTGCATGAAATCTCTCAGGCTTTGGCCTGCCAAATGAGTTCTGTTATACTCACAGACACCATTCAAACAGTTTTAGAAACTTTGGAGTCTTTTCTATCCAAAGCTAATAATTATATGCATATTCTAGTTTCTGGGCAGGAGTAATAATCAGATTAAATCGGGTACGTTTTTTATCCGGCCGTGAAAATACTGCCCCCTAGCCATAACAGGTTTTAATATGAGTAGCCTCATGTCCTGACTGGGGTTTTCGTTAACCGGTAATAGCTGGCTTTTGACCGATAAAACATTTGAAAAGCAAATAAATAAAATTGAATACCGGCCAATTGTCTCGGAGAAGAATAAAAAATCCCATTAAAAAATAATGCTTATTAGCCTCTTCATTGTAGCCTAGGTCTACTGGTTGTATGAATTTGGGATCTATCGTCCCACAACTGTCCCAGAGTCTGTTTGGAATAGGCTATTTATTTTCTCTGCAAGCTGACCAATAGAATAGGTCAACTTTTCTACAATGGGGGAAACTCGTCTTGTTGGCTGAGGGAAAGTAAATGTCTTCAAAGTGCGCATCAGAATTAGGGAAGAAGGACCACACATTGTTGCATCCTTGACTTGCATGTTCTGTTGATATTAATTACCATAATATAAATATGATAGTCATTCTGAGCACCGTGGGTGGACACCCTAATCAGGTTACACACCCAATGCGTATGGGTCAGGTAAATTTACCAAATGTTCAGTAATTTCAAGTGTGGATGTCAAATGTCTGCAGCCTACAGTAGAGAGGAACAACATCACTACACAGCTTACTGTGTATGGTTAATATAACCTATCATCTAGTCCCCTGGATACAGTTACTACCAACTACATGTTGTTTTAATATGAAGTTTAAAAAGCTTCAGAACATGTTTACTACGAGAGGAACATGGACTTTACTGGATGTTCACACATGAAACAAGGAACACATTTTTACCAATTAAAATCCAAGTGGTGACCTTTCCATAGTGGTAGACCTGAATATCCTCTTCATCATTCGTCTCCTTAGTCCCACCGTAGTAGAGTCCCAGGTCATGCCCCTTCGTTGGGAGGATGGTCAACAGTAGTAGACCAGCTTTACTCCACACACAGAGTTGCAAACAAATCTCTCCCTCGCCTTCCATTTGGCAAATTTGAACATAATTCTATCCTCCTGATTCCTGCTTACAAGCAAAACCTAAAGCAGGAAGCACGAGTGACTCGGTCAATAAAAAGTGGTCAGATGAAGCAGATGTTATTGAGCTACAGGACTGTTTTGCACAGACTGGAATATGTTCTGGGATTCTTACGATGGCATTGAGGAGTACATCACATCAGTCACTGGCTTCATCAATAAGTGCATCGATGGTGTCATCCCCACATTGACTGTACGCACATACCCCAGCCAGAAGCCATGGATTACAGGCAACATCCGCACTGAGCTGAAGGGTAGAGCTGACACTTTCAAGGACGGGACTCTAACCCTGACGCATATAATCAAATCAAATGAAATGTATTTATATAGCCCTTCTTACATCAGCTGATATCTCAAAGTGCTGTACAGAAACATATAAGACATCCCGCTATGCCCTCCGACAAACCATAAAAGAGCCAAAGCATCAATACAGGACTAAGATTGAGTCGTAATACACTGGCACCGATGCTCGTCAGATGTGTGTGTCTCCAGGTGTATCGAGGGGTTTCCTCCTGCCAGGGTTAAGGCTGTGTGTGTGTTCGGATTACCAGGAACTCTGAGCTTGTGCTGACCAACTCGCAAGTGTCTTCACTGACATGTTCAACCTGTCCCTGACTGAGACTGTAATACCAACATATTTCAAGCAGACCACCATAGTCCCTGTGCCCAAGAACACTAAGGTAACCTGCCTAAATGACTACCGACCCATAGCACTCACGCCTGTAGCCATGAAGGTCTTTGAAAGTATGGTCATGGCTCACATCAACACCATTATCCCAGAAACCCTAGACCCATTCCAAATGGCTAAGGACCCTGGGACTAAACACTTCCCTCTGCAACTGGATGCTGAACTTCCTGATGGGCAGACCCCAGGTGGTAATGGTAGGTAAAAACACATCTGCCACGCTGATCCACAACACGGGGGCCCCTCCTGTTCTCCCTGTGCACTCGTGTCTGGCCATGCAGTCATAACTCCAACACCATCATTACGTTTGCAGATGACACAACAGTGGAAGGCCTGATAACTGACAACGATTAGACAGCCTAAAAGGAAGAGGTCAGAGACCTGGCTGTGTGGTGCCAGGATAACAACCTCTCCCTTAAAGTTATCAAGCCAAAGGAGATTATTGTGGACTAAAGGAAAAGGAGGACCAAGCACGCCCCCATTATTTTTGAAGTGGCCAGAGTGGAGCAGGTTGAGAGCTTCAAGTTCCTTGGTGTCCACATCAACAACAAACTATCATGCTTCAAACACACCAAGACAGTCTCTGAAGAGGGAACGACAAAGCCTATTCCCCCCCAGGAGACTGAAAAGATTTGGCATGGGTCTTCAGATCATCAAAAAAGTTATACTGTTGCACCATCGAGAACATCCTGACTGGTTGCATCACATCCTGGTATGGCAACTGTTTGGCCCCCGACCGCAAGGCACTACAGAGGGCAATGTGTATGGCCCAGTACATCACTGGGGCCAAACTTCCTGCCATCCAGGACCTCTATACCAGGTGGTGTCAGATGAAGGCCCTAAAATGTTCAAAGACTCCAGACACCCTAGTCATAGACTGTTCTCTCTGCTACCACATGGCACGCGGTAACGGAGCGCCAAGTCTAGGTCCGAAAGACTTCTTAACAGCTTCTACCCCCAAGCCAAAAGACTCCTGAACATCTAATCAAATGGCTGCCCATACTATTTGCATTGCCCCCCTCCCCCTCCCCCTTTTTACGCTGCTGCTTCTCTCTGTTAATAATCTATGCATAGTCCCTTTAACTCTACCTACATGTACATTATACCTCAATTACCTTGACTAACCAGTGCCCCCTCACATTGACTCTCTACCGGTACCCCATGTACAGTATATAGCCTCGCTAATGTAATTTCACTGCTGCTCTTTTACTATTTGTTATTTTCTACTTAAAGCTTATTTTTCTTAAAACTGCATTGTTGATTATGGGCTTATAAGTAGGCATTTCACTGTTATATTTGGGCTTGTGACTGTTGGGTTAGGTTCCTTGTTCCTTGTCAATCATTGACTTATTGTTGTTGCCGGGGTAGGTTCCTTGTTCCTTGTCAATCATTGGCTTATTGGTGAAATCAACAGTCTGACAATATCATCATTAAGTAAATTAATCAAACCTTTATTAATGCAATTGCAGACAGCTAACAGCTAACAATGGAAACACATAATGTATGTTTCAGAGTAAGTTCTGCACCCAACCTAAAGGCACAGCTGATTATATACATTTGATCACTCCCTGGTGGTATAATCACCAACGTCAGTGTATGTGTGCAGCAGTAAACTGAGGTTACCTTATAAAGTAACCTAGTACAGTAGCTTCTCTGAATTCATTAGCATTGTCCACTGTCACACAAGATCAACATGTCAAAACCAGACAGTGGTTACTTCTCTTTATCTAGTTTCAGTCTGACTCAGATGCAGCCTGCAGCTCACTCTCACAGCAGCCAGGGCTTAACCACAAAGACTAATATAGATGCTTGTTCAACATATAGTGGCAGAGTTTTAGACACATAGCAACAGTATCTATTATAAGGCCTGCAGCAAAACATATGAATCTTAAAGTCCCTTTAATACATAATGGGGAGGGTCTCTGTATTTCCGTGTTAACGACTAGATGTACTTTACCATACATTTTACATTTTTTAAAACATTTTAGTCATTTAGCAGACGCTCTTATCTAGAGCGACTTACAGTAGTGAATGCATACATTTCATACATTTTATTATTTTTTTCGTACTGGCCCCTATGGGAATCAAACCCACAACCCTGGCCTTGCAAACACCATTGCAAACACCATGCTCTACCAACTGAGCCACAGGGAGCTACTGCAATGCTCTACTTTCTGGCTACCCGGATGAAGCACTGATTTCAAGGTTTTACTTCTAACCTACAAGGCATTACATGGGCTTGCTCCTACCTATCTTTCCGATTCGGTCCGGCCGTACATACCTACACGTACGCTACGGTCACAAGACGCAGGCCTCCTAACTGTCCCTAGAATGTCTAAGCAAACAGCTGGAGGCAGGGCTTTCTCCTATAGAGCTCCATTTTTATGGAATGGTCTGCCTATCCATGTGAGAGACGCAGACTCGGTCTCGACCTTTAAGTCTATACTGAAGACTCATCTCTTCAGTAGGCCCTATGATTGAATGTAGTCTGGCCCAGTAGTGTGAAGGTAAACGGAAAGGCACTGCAGCAAAGAACCAACATGCTATCTCTGTCTGGCCGGTTCCCCTCTCTCCACTGGGATTCTCTGCCTCAAACCCTATTACAGGGGCTGAGTCACTGGCTTACTGGTGCTCTTCCATGCCGTCCCTGGGAGGGGTGCGTCACTCGAGTGGGTTGAGTGGGCTATGGAACCCTGACCTGTTCACCGGACATGCTACCTTATTCCAGACCTGCTGTTTCCAGCTCTCTAGAGATAGCACGAGCGGTAGAGATACTCTGAATGATCATCTATGAAAAGCCAACTGACATTTACTCTTGAGATGCTGACCTGTTGCACCCTCTACAACCACTGTGATTATCATTATTTGACCCTGCTGGTCATCTATGAACATTTGAACATCTTGGCCATGTTCTGTTATAATCTCCACCCGGCACAGCCAGAAGAGGACTGGCCACCCCTCATAGCCTGGTTCCTCTCTAGGTTTCTTCCTAGGTTCTGGCCTTCCTATGGAGTTTTTCCTAGCCACCGTGCTTATACACCTGCATTGCTTGCTGTTTGGGGTTTTAGGCTGGGTTTCTGTACAGCACTTTGTGACATCAGCTGATGTAAGAAGGGCTTTATAAATACATTTGATTGACTGATTGATGTACAGCAATTCAACACAAAACTGCTGCCGACATCTTTCTCAATGCTATCAGTCTCAAACACAGACTAAATCCTCGATCAAGTGAGCATATGATAGTTCCATCATTATATCGAAAGAGAGCCCTTACAACACACACTCTATTGAATTTAGACTCCAATATGTTGCATTTAACGTAACAGGCGTGTGGATCACTTCTATATTCTGCACAGCCAGATACGGCTTATCGCCCTTTCCAGTGGTTGACAAACTTTTTTTTTAAATGTAAGGAACTCAGTCCGGCTTTTAACTTACTCTTGAAAGTTGTAATAGTAGAATGCACAAATTGGGAAGTGCATCATCAGTTTTTTCTCGTCATGTCAGTCATTGCATACCTTTCCCCAATCCTGGAAGGGGGGCCTGAGTGAAAAAGTTTGGGAACACTTGACCCATTGTACAACATCAGGTCTTACCAACACAAGCCCCAGGATCTCTTTACACCATGATCACTCACTTTTCAAAACAAATGCCAGATGCACACAGAGGACATGTCTCAACTTTTCATTGAGAGGATTTTAGCATCTCAATTTTGTCTTTTCTTTAATGAAATTCCTGTACGGTTAAAATGTGTTTTGTACAGGAATCCTTATAGAATCCATTATGTTATTTTTCTTCTCATGTTTTCTTAATATAGTGTTATCCTGTTAGGTTGGCTCTGCATTCATAAACAAAATGTAATTGTTTGCTGTATATGTCATTGTTGAGTATTCAATCTTGTTCAAAGTAAATAGCCTACTTCCTGACCTTAAATAGAAACATTTTATAGAGAAGCCTAGACTTAACTATATCATTTTAATACCAACAACCATGACATGACTGTGCTAAGCACAGAAAGAAAAGTTAGACGCATAGAATGTGGGATTAGGGACATGATTGCAGTGGCGACCCGTCATTCAGGGCAGCTGAGGCTAAACCCCACCTGTTCTGAGACACCTGTTTAGCAAAAAAAATATATATATACAGTACCAGTCAAAAGTTTGGACACACCTCATCATTCAAGGGTTTTTCCCCACTCTCTACTATTTTCTACAATGCAGAACAACAGTGAAGACATCCAAACCATGAAACAACACATATGGAATCATGCTGCAACCCAAAAAGTGCTAAACAAATCAATATATATATATATATTTTAGATTCTTCAAAGGAGCCACCCCCCGCCTTGACGACAGCCCCCCACACTCTTGGCATTCTCCCAACCAGCCCCATGAGGAATGCTTTTCCAACGCATATGCTGAGCACTTGTTGTCTACTTTTCCTTCACTCCGCGGTCCAACTCATCCAAAACCATCTCAATTGGGTTGAGTTCGGGTGATTGGGGAGGCCAGGTCATCTTATGCAGCACTCCATCACTCTCCTTAAGGGTTAAATAACCCTTAAACAGCCTGGAAGTGTGTTTTGGGTCATTGTACTGTTGAAAAACAAGTGATAGTCCCACTAAGCGCAAACCAGATTGGATGGCGTATCGCTGAAGAATGCTGTGGTAGCCATGCTGTTGTCCTTAAGCCATTTTACCACAACTTTGGAAGTATGCTTGGGGTAATTGTCCATTTGGAGGACCCATTTGCGACCAAGCTTTAACTTCCTGACTGATGTCTTGAGATGTTGCTTCAATATATCCACATAATTTTCCTACCTCATGATGCCATCTATTTTGTGATGTGCACCAGTCCCTTCTGCAGCAAAGCACCCACACAACATGATGCTGCCACCCCCGTGCTTCACGGTTGGGATTGTGTTCTTCGGCTTGCAAGCAGTTTTATTTTTGTTTCATCAGACCAGAGGACATTTCTCCAAAAAATACGATATTTGTCCCCATGTGCAGTTGCAAACCGTAGTCTGGCTTTTTATGTTTTTAAATAGCCCTTACACAGCCTGGAGGTGTGTTGGGTCATTGTCCTGTTGAATAACAAATGATAGTCCCATTAAGTGCAAACCAGATGGGATGGCGTGTCGCTGCAGAATGCTGTGGTAGCCATGCTTGTTAAGTGTGCCTTGAATTCTAAATAAATCACAGACAGTGTCACGAGCAAAGCACCCCACACCATCACACCTCCTCCTCCATGTTTCACGGTGGGAACCACACATGCAGAGATCATCCGTCCACCTACTCTGCGTCTCACAAAGACATGGCGGTTGGAACCAAAAATTTCACATTTTGACTCATCAAACCAAAAGACAGATTTCCACCGGTCTAAGTTCCATTGCACGTGTTTCTTGGCCCAAGCAAGTCTCTTCTTCTTATTGGTGTCCTTTGGTAGTGGTTTCTTTGCAGCAATTCGACCATGAAGGCCTGATTCACACAATCTCCTCTGAACAGTTGATGTTGAAATGTGTCTGTTACTTGAACTCTGTGAAGCATTTATTTGGGCTGCAATCTGAGGTGCAGTTAATTGCCGATTTCTGAGGCTGGTAACTCTAAAGAAAGTATCCTCTGCAGCAGAGGTAATTCTGGGTCTTTCTTTCCTGTGGCGGTCCTCATGAGAGCCAGTTTCATCATAGCGAATGATGGTTTTTGCGACTGCACTTGAAGAAACTTCTTGACATTTTCCGGATTGACTGACCTTCATGTCTTAAAGTAATTATGGACTGTTGTTTCTCTTTGCTTATTTAAGCTGTTCTTGCCATAATATGGACTTGGTCTTTTACCAACTGTACCTTGTCACAACACAACTGATTGGCTGAAACGCATTAAGAAGGAAATAAATTCCACCAATTACCATTTAAAAAGGCACACCTGCTAATTGAAATGCATTCCAGGTGACTACTTCATGAAGCTGGTTGAGAGAATGCCAAGAGTGTGCAAAGCGGTCCTCAAGGCAAAGGGCGGCTACCCCGAAGAATCCCAAACATAAAACACACTTAGAATTGTTAAACACGCCTCTGAAAGGACATACAAGCAGCGATTGGTTCGATCGAGTGGAAAGTTTTCAGCTCGTGGTCCTTTTCTCTGAAACCCATGTTGTGACATGAAGGAGGATTGTCTAGCATCGAGGTAAACCGGTTTGGAAAATATTCAGCTTCTTTTATGTGGTCGTTGTAGATAACAACACCTAACTAGCAGCACCTGGTCAAGTCAACCTGCTGCAACATCATCAAACACAACATGAAGAACCAAACACTAATGTTGATGTAGCTGTTGACCCTTGAAAGAGAAGACACTTCTCACAGAGTCCTATCATGAGACAGAGGCTTATTGTTGGCCTCTATAGCTGTAGCCTGCTGTATTAATGTTTGATTTATCAAATTATGAACATCCAGTAATCATAACGTTTAAATCTCAACATAATATGTATGAGCTAATTGAGGCATCCCAAAATGTAGTATTTATCCACAAAACATCTTGGCAACAAATAGGACATAGAAAAAGTGAGAAACGCCCTCAGTGTGAAATGTGAGTTCATCATCAGGAGAATAGCTGCACCATGGCAACAGAAACAGGAAGTAAGTGTTGGTTTCCAATGTGGCGAGTGTGTCTTCTCAGACAATCATGACTAGTTCTTAAATGAGTACTGGAATTCCAACACCATAATATCAGACTGATCAACATTAGTAGTGGTCAATGTATGTACATGTTTAAATGTGTTTATATGTATATATATATATATAAGGACTATGCATGATATACAATCATATGGACACACCCCCATATACCCAACTCACACACACACACACACATACACACAAATATATATATGTATATACACACATACATATATGTATGTATGTGTGATACTGTTAAAGGTGTGTCCATATGATTGTATATCATGCACAGTCCTTTTTGTGTTGTTGCTACTCTGATACTGTTACTGACAGACCCAGCTACTCTGATACTGTTACTGACAGACCCAGCTACTCTGATACTGTTACTAACAGACCCAGCTACTCTGATACTGTTACTGACAGACCCAGATAATCTGATACTGTTACTGACAGATCCAGCTACTCTGATACTGTTACTAACAGACCCAGCTACTCTGATATTGTTACTGACAGACCCAGATAATCTGATACTGTTACTGACAGACCCTGCTACTCTGATACTGTTACTGACAGACCCAGCTACTCTGACACTGTTACTGACAGACCCAGCTACTCTGACACTGTTACTGACAGACCCAGCTACTCTGAAACTGTTACTGACAGACCCTGCTACTCTGATACTGTTACTGACAGACCCTGCTACTCTGATACTGTTACTGACAGACCCAGCTACTCTGACACTGTTACTGACAGACCCAGCTACTCTGATACTGTTACTGACAGACCCAGATAATCTGACACTGTTACTGACATACCCAGCTACTCTGATACTGTTACTGACAGACCCTGCTACTCTGATACTGCTACTGACAGACCCAGCTACTCTGATACTGTTACTGACAGACCCAGCTACTCTAATACTGTTACTGACAGACCCAGCTACTCTGAAACTGTTACTGACAGACCCAGCTACTCTGATACTGTTACTGACAGACCCTGCTTCTCTGATACTGTTACTGACAGACCCAGCTACTCTGATACTGTTACTGACAGACCCAGCTACTCTGATACTGTTACTGACAGACCCAGCTACTCTGATAGTGTTACTGACAGACCCAGCTACTCTGATAGTGTTACTGACTGACCCAGCTACTCTGATACTGTTACTAACAGACCCAGCTACTCTGATACTGTTACTGACAGACCCAGCTACTCTGATACTGTTACTGACAGACCCAGCTACTCTGATAGTGTTACTGACTGACCCAGCTACTCTGATACTGTTACTAACAGACCCAGCTACTCTGATACTGTTACTGACAGACCCAGATAGTCTGACACTGTTACTGACAGACCCAGCTACTCTGATAGTGTTACTGACTGACCCAGCTACTTTGATACTGTTACTAACAGACCCAGCTACTCTGATACTGTTACTGACAGACCCAACTACTCTGACACTACTCCTCAGACCTGAAACCCAGGCCCCCCTTAACCTCTCCCCTACAGAGCAGCAGCACTAGCTGAGTAAACCACAACCACACACATAGTGATATATGAACCCACACATATGTTTTCACAAATGTGAACAGATCTACACACATGTAAACACATGTAAACATATACATACATTGACCACTACTGACGTTGATAAGTCTGATATTATGATGTTGGTGTTACAGTACTCATATAAGAGCTAGTCACTGATTGGCCAAGAGGACACACTCAGTACACAGGAATACCACACTGACTTCCTGTTGTTGTTGTCATGGTGCTGTCATTCAGCCTGAGGAAGAGAGTCCAAACATTGTTATTACAAGTTCATTTGTCACATATATCTCTCCCCTTCACACATATTGACTAGAGTGTGGATGTTAACTGATTGGCCACTATTCATTGATAAACACAGACATCATTCATCAGATGGGATAAAAACAACTGTTTAACACTGGGTATATAGCACATCCTCCAATGCATCTTGGGTATTGAAGTTTACTATTATCACCACCATAGTTTAGTGTTCCAAATAAAAAGGTCAACCATCAAAAATAACACTATCTCTATTCACTAATTAAAAGTCAGTTTTAAAACTCACTAGTTGAATGCTATATATTCATGAATGCTAATTGGCTATATATGAGACAATATACCACAGGTACAATGCAAACAACTTATTTACTGTTCTAATTATGTTGGTAACCTGTTTATAATAGCAATATGGCACCTTGGGTGGTTGTGGTATATGGCCAATATATCAAAGCTAATGGCTGTATCCAGGAATTCTGTGTTAAAGGTCTAAAGGTCTACTTTAGGTCTAACATTAGACCTACTTCCTGACTACAGGTATGAAGGTCTACTTTAGGTCTAACATTAGGACTACTTCCTGACTACAGATATAAAGGTCTACTTTAGGTCTAACATTAGGGCTACTGCCTGATTACAGTTATAAAGGATTATAGGTCTATTAGCCTATTTTTAGCCTCTGTATAAGTGTATTTTCTGGTTTAAAGGTTAACTCAGTCATCAAAATGTGTGTTTGTTTCTTCGTAATGTCTACAGGTCTCTTAAGGTGTTGCTATCTAAGGTGAACACCTCAAAGAAGCTGATTAATTTCCATTAAATTCACGTTATTGTGAAACCTGTTTACCTCGATGCTAGACCCCCCCTTCATGTCACACGAAAAGGTTTTCAGGGAAAAGGACCACAGGCTGAAAACTTTCCACTCGATCGAACCAATCGCTGCTCGTATGTCCTTTCATGGTAAAGTACATCTAATCATGAACACAGAAATACACAGCAAAGACCTTTTTACTCAAAGACCCAGCTACTCTCTGACAGTCACCATCAGACCATCAGACCACCAGATGGACAAGTTGTGTGTCACCCTGATTGCATTCATACGTGTGTAACTTTTTTACTGGGCCTTATAGCTGGATGATAGATGATTTCTTGATGTGGTTTTATGGTTGACCAGATTTGTTAACTTATTATTGTGATATTGTGATGACTGTGGTAAAGACATGACGTTTATATTTTCATGTGAAGAAGTTTATGATGTTCTGTGATTCATCCTAACACTGTTCCTCTGCTACCTGTTGGTGCTGTTTCCTCCAGTCAGTTCATCCTAACACTGTTCCTCTGCTACCTGTAGGCGCTGTTTCCTCCAGTCAGGATGGGATCTCTGCAGCAGAGGTGGAGCTGAGAGTCAGACCAGGAGACAACATCACTCTCTACTGTGACTGTATCATAACTACTGGAGTATACATTATGTGGTATAGGAACTGTACTCACAAGTACCTGCCTCCTGTAGTTATTTCAACTAAGTTTTTAAGTTCCATCTCTCTCCCTGGATATCATGTGGTGTGGAACCCTTCTAACAACTCCTATGATCTACTGATTGAGAACATCACTGAATCTGACCTGGGACTCTACTACTGTGGGACTATGGAGAACAAGGTAGTGGATGATGGAGGTAAAGGAGGAATTAAACAGAAAGAGTTGTACCACTATGGAAACATCAGCAATAGGATTTCACTTGGTAAGAACAGTTATAATTCTGTCTTTATCTTCTGGCTATATATTTAGTATTATTAATTTTGTATTAGTCTTGGTGTGTCTGGTTTCCATGAATGAGAGGAGGTTGAGTTATTCTACCTTTATTTCAACAAGGAACACAGACTGAGACCAAGGTCTCTTTTACAGCTGGGCTCTGCGTATACATGTTTACACATACAGTTTAGGTACAATGATTAAGATACTACACAAGACAAACAAAATCATCACAGATGGTACAGCAACAGATTGTTACATTTACACATAGGTTATTCCCCTAACAGCACAAGAGCTTGCATTACCCGAAACAGTTACAAGCAATACAAAAATAAAAATCCTCCAATAAATATTTAAAATGGGCAAGGGGGACAAGAGTCTCAAGTTTAAGTTTAGTCTGCAGGCTATTCCATAGGCAAGGAGCGTAACAGGAAAAGGCAGACATACCCAACTCTGTGGAAATCACATGGGCCTCAAGTGTAATCCATGCTTGAGGTCTGGTTTTAGGAATTCTAATTCTAATATTGATGAGTGATGATAAATAAGAAGGTAGTTTATTCAGAGGTGCTTTATAGACAAACACGAGAGCATGTTGTTCTCGTCTCACGGACAGCGAAGTGCAACCCACATGTTGATATAAAACACAGTGGTGAGTTCTAGTTCTGTAGCTAGCACCTGTAATAAACCTAAGTGTGCAATGTTACATCTAGACGTTCCGCTAGCGGAACACCTGCTCCAATATCCAATGATAGGCGTGGTGCGAATTACAAATTCCTCCAAAATACAAAAACTTCAATTTTTCAAACATATGACTATTTCACAGCATTTTAAGACAAGACTCTCCATTATCTAACCACACTGTCCGATTTCAAAAAGGCTTTACAGCGAAAGCAAAACATTAGATTATGTCAGCAGAGTACCAGCCAGAAATAATCAGACACCCATTTTTCAAGCTAGCATATAATGTCACAAAAACCCAGAAGACAGCTAAATGCAGCACTAACCTTTGATGATCTTCATCAGATGACAACCCTAGGACATTATGTTATACAATACATGCATGTTTTGTTCAATCAAGTTCATATTTATATCAAAAAACAGCTTTTTACATTAGCATGTGACGTTCAGAACTAGCATACCCCCCGCAAACTTCCGGGGAATTTGCTAACAATTTACTAAATTACTCACGATAAACGTTCACAAAAAACATAACAATTATTTTAAGAATTATAGATACAGAACTCCTCTATGCACTCGATATGTCCGATTTTAAAATTGCTTTTTGGTGAAAGCACATTTTGCAATATTCTAAGTACATAGCCCAGCCATCACGAGCTAGCTATTTAGACACCCGGCAAGTTTAGCACTCACCAATATCAGATTTACTATTATAAAAGTTTTATTACGTTTTGTTGTCTTCGTCAGAATGCACTCCCAGGACTGCTACTTCAATAACAAATGTTGGTTTGGTCCAAAATAATCCATCATTATATCCGAATAGCGGCGTTTTGTTCGTGCGTCCCAGACACTATCCGAATGGTAAAGAAGGGTCGTGCGCATGGCGCAATTCGTGACAAAAAAAATCTAAATATTCCATTACCGTACTTCGAAGCATGTCAACCGCTGTTTAAAATCCATTTTTATGCCATTTTTCTTGTAAAAAAAGCGATAATATTCCGACCGGGAATGTCCATTTAGCTAAACAGAGGAAAGAAAAGAAAGCTTTCGGTCGACGCGGGCACGAGCCTGAGTCTCACAGTACTGTAACCAGCCACTACCCAAACGCGCTACTTTGTTTCAGCCAGAGCCTGCAAAGCCACGATTCAGCGTTTTGCCGCCTTCTGAGAACCTATGGCAGCCGTAGGAAGTGTCACGGGACAGCTAAGATCCTCACTCTTCAATAAACAGAGACAAGAAGAACGACACCTTGTCAGACAGGCCACTTCCTGCATGAAATCTTCTCAGGTTTTTGCCTGCCATATGAGTTCTGTTATACTCACAGACACCATTCAAACAGTTTTAGAAACTTTAGGGTGTTTTCTATCCAAAGCCAATAATTATATGCATATTCTAGTTACTGGGCAGGAGTAGTAACCAGATTAAATCGGGTACGTTTTTTATCCAGCCGTGAAAATACTGCCCCCTAGCCATAACAGGATAAGTAGCATCCAGCGATTTAAGTGTTGATGCCGTAGTATGTAGATAATATCCCCATAATCTATAACAGACATAAAAGTAGCACACCTGTTTCTATAGAGGAAGCCTAGCTTGACTTTTAGCCGTTTTCAAAGTTCGTCAATATGCATTTTAAAAGACAGTTTATCGTCCAACCATATCCCTAACTATTTATATGCAGAGGCCTGATTAATTCAAGAACCATCTAAGCTTGAAAGTACAAGTTTATTTTAATCCAACTTTTTTAACCTTTCAAAAATCATAAAATGTGTTTTCTTTGCATTTAAAAAAAATGTTTCAGCTGTACAAAAGACACTTGTAGTATCTTAAAATCTGTCTCCAATAGTGATAATGCTTGGTCAGCCGTTGACGCGTTAGAGCACATGACAGTGTCATCAGCATATAAATGAATTTGACCATTTCTTATCTCATCACCGATATTCTTTATGTAGAGAGTGAACAGTAATGGACCAAGTATAGAACCTTGTGGGACCCCTTTAACCAACTCCAATGGCTCCGACTGGAGGCAGTCGACTCTAACAGCCTGACTTCTATCCTTTAGATAGTCATGAAACCAACGACAGGCATCCAATCCCAGTCCTATTGACGACAGCTCACCCAAAAGTATTGCATGGTCTACAGGGTCAAAAGCTTTAGATAAATCTATGAACAAGGCGGCACAGTACTTTCTATTATCCAGGGCATTAGAAATATAATTTACAACACGTACAGTGGCCGTAATAGTACTGTGTTTAGGTCTGAACCAAGATTGATTACTAGAAAGACTATTGTTAACAGTTAAAAAGATGGTAAGGAACACCAAAGAAACTGTATCTTATTTTGAATCAATCACCAGAGGCTGATCTAAGGTCATAAAACACAGCCTCCAGTTCATCTGTAAACATTCAATCAGCAGTAGATCATCTAAGAGTGAACTTCTGTTTGTGTTTAATGTTTTGTCCAGACACCAGTCCTCCTGAGTCCTCCCCTCCTCCTGTAGACTGTGGTCTGTGTTGGATGTTGCTGTTCAGTCTGTGTCCTGTGTCTGCTCTCCTCTCTCCTCTCCTCCACCTGTGTCTACTCCTTCTGCAGAACAACAGGTAAACTAACTTCATTATTAACAGCAGTATGTGCTCTTTCACTCTTTATAACATGAACTCACTCATTCAGTTTGTTGATGTGATGGATTTTAATTGAATAACTAACTATTAAAGTAAGGAACATCCTATAGCCTAATCTTCAGTTATTGACTACATCAGAAATATACAAAATGTATTATTTTACTTAAGTCTGTACACACTCACTCTCACTTAATCTGTTTTACTATCAACTCAATCAATCATTCAACCAGTCAAACCTTCTTTCTAATACTCTGGTAAACTAATGTAGACCATGTTAAATTGACAAATCAATATCAGATGTGTTCTTTATTTGGTGTTTTAATGGTGATAACTCTTCCTCTGCAGCTGCAACTGAGACTCAGGTTCCTCTGAACAAGTCCACCACCAGGGGAAGTGAGAGAAGGGAGAAGGTATAGTCAGATTGAGGTTTGTAGTTCTTTGACTGGTGGCCATCTTGCTTTGTAGTCCATGTTATTTGTAACCCAGTACTATTCAAAGTTCGTAGAAACACGTCAAACAATGTTTATAATCAATCCTCAGGTTGTTTTTAGTCATAATAATCAATAACATTTCAACCGGACAACAGCTTCGTCAATATAAAAGGAAAACAAGAAAGGAGTGCCCTCGGTCTCGCGCATGAAAAACCTCTGGGACACTGCAGTGTCCACTCATTCCAAGTGGTCTTACTCCCTCATTTTTTAGAGTACAAGCCTGAAACAATTTCTAAAGACTGTTGACATCTAGTGGAAGCCATAGGAAGTGCAATTTGAGTCCTAAGTCAATGGATACTGTAATGGCATTCAATAGAAAACTACAAACATGAAAAAATCCCACTTCCTGGATGGATTTTACTCAGGTTTTCATCAGTTCTGTTATACTCACAGACATTATTTTAACGTATGCATATCCTAGCTTCTGGGCCTGAGTAGCAGGCAGTTTACTTTGGGCATGCTTTTCATCCGGACGTTAAAATACTGCCCCCTACCCTAGTGAGGTTTTAGCATGTTGTGTGTTGTGTTGTTGTATTAAAACCAGGAGTTCATAAGGAGAGGAGGGGAGTCCAGAAAAGAAGCAGAGACCAGTCATTCTCCATGTCTGTAGTGAATTGAACTTCTCTACCAGAGACCAGTCATTCTCCTTGTCTGTAGTGAATTGAACTTCTCTATCAGAGACCAGTCATTCTCCTTGTCTGTAGTGAATTGAACTTCTCTATCAGAGACCAGTCATGCTCCTTGTTTGTAATGAACTTCTCTTCCTCGTGTCCAACTAGATCAGCATCAAACTTTTGCCATTTGTTATTTGCCTTTCTTTTTTTTGTGCATAGAGATTTTTTTAACACAAAGTTTCTACTTTTATCTGAACTTTTTTGTCGCTTCTTTTACAATGTGATATTTTTTTTCAATTTGAAAATGTATCCAACATCTTATTGTTATGCATTTTCTATTTTGTATGGACATAATGATCATGTCTGATTTATAGTTCAAATTGAGATAATGTCTGATTTATAGCCTGTGTGTATCTTTCGTAAAGTAGCAGGTGTATATTGTCTCCACCCCTCCAGAGATCTGTATATTGTGACAAGATGCTCATGTCTATGTCTCTAACAATGGGAGTTGTTGTCCTGTGTAGTGATATTCAGAACACCTCCAGAGATCTGTTTATAGTGACAAGATTCTCATGTCTATGTCTCTAACAATAGGAGTTGTTGTCCTGTGTAGTGATATTCAGAACACCTCCAGAGATCTGTATATAGTGACAAGATGCTCATGTCTATGTCTCTAACAATGGGAGTTGTTGTCCTGTGTAGTGATATTCAGAACACCTCCAGAGATCTGTTTATAGTGACAAGATTCTCATGTCTATGTCTCTAACAATAGGAGTTGTTGTCCTGTGTAGTGATATTCAGAACACCTCCAGAGATCTGTATATAGTGACAAGATGCTCATGTCTATGTCTCTAACAATGGGAGTTGTTGTCCTGTGTAGTGATATTCAGAACATCTCCAGAGATCTGTATATAGTGACAAGATGCTCATGTCTATGTCTCTAACAATGGGAGTTGTTGTCCTGTGTAGTGATATTCAGAACACCTCCAGCTGCATTAGAAAGCTGTTATTGTGATATGAAGATGCAGAATTCTGCCTCCGTCTGTCCGTCTGTCTGTCTGTCTGTCTGTCTGTCTGTCTGGGGGAGAGGTCACTAAGGGTCAAGGTGCTGAGCTGGACCTCTGGGCTGAGCTGATGTCTGGTGTCACTGATGGAATCACTAATGATCAATAACTTCTTGACCACTGGGAAATAAAAAACTGGAGGGGAAATCTCACAAGACTGACAGCCTGTCAGTTTATTAAAAGCATTCAGTGATTATATGACAGTTTAGAGAGCAATATAACAATAATCTACTTCATAATCAATAATCAATATAACATTTATAATCAATAACATTATCTCTATATACTACTAACAACATCATAGCAATAATGTACATCATAATCAATATCATTACATTCATAATCAATCAATATCATAACATTTATAATCAATAATATAATTATCTCTATACTAATAACAACATCATAAGAATAATCTATATCATAATCAATATGATAACATTCATAATCAATAACATCATGAGGTAAACAACAGCAACAACAAAACAGACCACAACAACAAACCAAAATGACTTGAGGAAAAGATGACCCCTTTATTAAAACATGTTTCAAAATACAAAGAATGAACAGATGATTATAATAATACATGGACTAATAATGGAAACACTTCAAGATAAAGAATCTAAGAGACACTAAATAAGATGAAGAATCTAAGAGACACTAAATAAGATAAAGAATCTAAGAGACACTAAATAAGATGAAGAATCTAAGAGACACTAAATAAGATAAAGAATCTAAGAGACACTAAATAAGATAAAGAATCTAAGAGACACTAAATAAGATAAAGAATCTAAGAGACACTAAATAAGATAAAGAATCTAAGAGACACTAAATAAGACAAAGAATCTAAGAGACACTAAATAAGATAAAGAATCTAATAGACACTAAATAAGACAAAGAATCTAAGAGACACTAAATAAGATAAAGACAAAAATCTATAAATTCTGGAACACAAATCAAACGTATTTGAGCTACCCTCTTAAAATAATCAAAACCACATATTACCCAAAACCGCATGTTACCATGTTGGAGTCAGTCCTTTTAGATTTCTTCCAAGGTTGTAGAAAGATAAACTAATTCTGAACTTGTTATTAAAATTAGAACCACTTCAGGTTTGTCACAACATTTTAAACACCAGTCCATTGCTGACCATCGATTTAAAACACAAAACTGACCTAAGATCAGCATGTAGGGTCAGCTTCATTCTACTCCTACTCCGTCCCCTGGGCTGCTCTCTCCTCTCCCGGTCCAGCTTCAGCTCTGGAGCTCAGAGAGACCATCTCCATGGCATTGACATAAAGATCCATGCTGCTCACCCTGTTCACTGTCTTCTGCCTCCTGGTGGGCTAGGGAGTCACAGCACCAACAGTCAGACAATTACTGGTAATGTCTCTCTCTCTCTCTCTCGCTCTCTTGCTCTCTCGCTCTAAAAGATACAAAACTGGTTGATCACATAAAATAAAGTGAATGATACAGACCAATTCATTACCATACCATCAGATACAGACCAATTATCTACCATACCAATAGATACAGACCAATTCTCTACCATACCATCAGATACAGACCAATTCTCTACAATACCAACAGATACAGACCAATTCTCTACCATACCATCAGATACAGACCATACCAATAGATACAGACCAATTATGTACCATACCAAAAGACACAGACCAATTCTCTACCACACCATCAGATACAGACCAATTCTCTACCACACCATCAGATACAGACCAATTCTTTACCATACCAAGATACACAGACCAATTCTCTACGATACCAACAGATACAGACCATTTCTCTACCATACGAACAGATTCAGACCAATGTTATTGTTATTGTGAAGAGGAGACGTCTAGGAGCAACATAGAGCATAAAAATCGTCTCACTACCAATTTCCAAACGGCCTCTGGAAGCAACGTCAGCACGTGAACTGTTCGTTGAGAGCTTCATGAAATGGGTTTTTATAGCCAAGCAGCAACACACAAGCCTAAGATCACCATGCACAACGCTAAGGGTCAGCTGGAGAGATGTAAAGCTCGCCTCCATTGGACTCTGGAGAAAACACGTTGTCTGGAGCGATGAAAACACTTTCTCTGGAGCGATGAAAACCAGTTCTCTGGAGCGATGAATCATACTTCAACATCCGGAAGACCAAGGAAAAATCTGGGTTTGGCAGATGCCAGGAGAACGCTACCTGCCACAATGAGTAGTGCCAACTGTAAAGTTTGGTGGGGGAGGAATAATGGTCTAGGCCCCTTAGTTCCAGTGAAGGGAAATCTTAATGCTACAGCATACATTGACATGCTAGACGATTCTGTGCTTCCAACTTTGTGGCAACAGTTTTGGGAAAGCCCCTTTCCTGTTTCAGCATGACAGTTCCCCCGTGCACAAAGCGAGGTCCATACAGAAGTGGTTTGTCAAGATTGGTGTGGAAGACCTTGACTGGCCTGCACAGAGTCCTGAGCTCAAATGCCGACTTCGAGTCAGGTCTAATCGCACAACATCAGTGCCCAACCTCACTAATGCTCTTGTTGCTGAATGGAAGCAAGTCCCTGCAGCAATGTTCCAAAATCTAGTGGAAAGCCTTCCCAGAAGAGTGGAGGCTGTTATAGCAGCAAAGGGGGACCAACTCTATATTAATGCCCATGATTTTGGAATGAGATGTTAGATGAGCAGGTTTCCACATACTTTTGGTCATGTAGTGTACATTTCCCTTCCATGCAAATGTGTAACTCTCTTTGCAGAGGAGTTTAAATCTAATTTAATAAATTTGCTTTTGTCAGGGTCAAGCTGAGCCGGACCAAGAGTGGAAAAGGTTACTGGTTATGATGACATCACTGGTGAGAAGTCAGTTATGAAAAGATATTCAGTTGACTGCATGTTAGTCTATCAGCCCTATCTCTTTTGACATCTCCCTCTCTCCCCCCTTCCCTTATCTCTCTCTCTCTCTTCTTGACATATAGCATCAGGCCTGTTGATCTTGACTCAGGTAACAGACCTCTATCATCTACACCCCTCCCTTCTCCATCTGTAACATAAGACATATATAAAACATATTATACAATGAGTGGGTCTAATCCTGAATGCTGATTGGTTAAAACTGCATTCCAGCCGGTGTCTATTCCACAAGTTACCACCGGCTAAATCTATGTCATTTAAATGCCTATTTACTCTGTTCAATCTGATTGTACAATCCACTGTCTCATCAGGCCAGCCAGGCAACTTATAAACTTGATCTCTACTATAAAAAGCATCTAGACATTATCTCACATTTCTTTAAGACTAACATTTAGTTTTCAACATTAGAGATTTGCATAAACTGCTGTCTGTCTCTCCAGCATTTACAACATTGTTTCAATATTCAAATTCAAATCTCCAGCTGTCCCATAGTATTGAACATGTCGGGAGTCGGGACGAGACAGACACGCAGGCAGCGATTCTCAGCTTAAATCATGAATCAGCATCATGTTTATGGATATATACAAAGAAAGATCATTTGAAAACAGGTAAAACCAAACAAAGTGCAGCTAGTTTGCAGTCTTTAAAGCTTCAGTTTGAAGTGACTGTGTTAGCTGTGTCGTTGGCTAGCTCCTCTGAAAAACAGTGTCCTGACGAGTGAGAACATTTTCTATCCCAAGTGAAATCGTGCCTCATTAGCTCATTGTTATGGATGTGACCAATAAATGTCATTAGAAAACTGCTTAAACAAATGCAAATGCAGCTACTGTTGTTATTTTGGCTGCACTGTTTGATGTGACTATAAGTTAGCCATAGTTGGCTAGTTAGCGAGGAAGGGATAAGAACTTTGCCAGCCAGTATGGCAATGGAACATTCAGAACAAACGACTGGGTCCCGTCCATAGATACAGAACAAAAAGACTGAACGACTGGGTCGCGTCCATAGATACAGAACAAAAAGACTGAACGACTGGGTCGCGTCCATAGATACAGAACAAAAAGACTGAACGACTGGGTCGCGTCCATAGATACAGAAGAAAAAGACTGAACGACTGGGTCGCGTCCATAGATACAGAACAAAAAGACTGAATGACTGGGTCGCGTCCATAGATACAGAACAAAAAGACTGAACGACTGGGTCGCGTCCATAGATACAGAACAAAAAGACTGAACGACTGGGTCGCGTCCATAGATACAGAACAAAAAGACTGAACGACTGGGTCGCGTCTCTGGCAGCAACCGAACCAATAGAACGAACGACCAGCCAGCTTGGGTAGCAACCCTAGATTTGTGTCGGGACTATATCTTGTGAAAAGATGAAAAAGTATGAATAAATTAAGCAAAATAATATTGTTAATCATTATTTGAATATGTTGTTAACCCGTTATATAAAAGTGATAATGCCCTCGAAGCCGGTGACTGGAGGATATATTGACCCGGTTTTCCTGCCCTTGACGAATAACGGGGTGGCAGCTTAGTCTAGTGGTTAGAGTGTTGGACTTGTAACCGAAAGGTTGCAAGTTTGAATCCCCGAGCTGACAAGGTAAAAAGCTGTCGTTCTGCCCCTGAACAAGGCAGTTAACCCCCTGTTCCTAGGCCATCATTGAAAATAAGAATTTGTTCTTAACTGACTTGCCTCGTTATAAAAAAGGTAAAAAAATAAAACCTGAGGGCATTATCAATTAAATATATACTTTCATTAATTTACATAGAGACATATGCAATCAGTCATTGACACTTAATATACAACAGTCAGATGCATGACACCATCACACCTTAACTGACATTAGTGTCTGTCCCCAGATGGACAGTGTTGGGTTCTAGTTTGAAATATTTTACTAGAAGTTAATGGTTACATGGATGAGAAAATGTATATGCTGGGATCAATGGAGGTTGTATAAGTGCCAGGGCCTGAAAAGGAACTAAGTAAGGGAAAAGGCAATCACATGCTTGCGGTCACTGATAAGGGTGGATAACTGTGGATTAGTTAGGAATTTATGGGCCGAGGTCAGGTCAGAGGTCAGGTCAGGTCAGAGGTCAGGTCAGGTCAGAGGTCAGGTCAGATGAAGAGAGAAAAGAACAGCTGTAATTAAAGTCCAGTCTAGCAACAGAGATGTATTGGCTGTCCAGATGTGTAAGGAGGATACTCAGCATGTTATAAATATGGGTTGGTGTAAACAGGTCTTTGTCTTATGAAGCTGTGTGACACAGTGGGTGAATAAACTTGGTTTGATATGACAAACTGTTAAGCGGATCAGATCAGTGGTTAAACCCACCTACCTACAGGAAACACTGACATTAGAAAAACTCCACAGGAAACTGCTGACAGAGCAGAAAAGTTACACATAGTGTGTGCTATAATATCACCTCTAACTTTCTACTGCTTGAGTTCACCTCTTATAGAATATTGGCTGAATGTTCTAGCACCTAAATATAAACAGTACCAGCACCCAAAATGAGTACTGATGAGGTCTCATGTTAGAGCAGGACAAGGGGGGATGTGGTGTAGAAGCTAGAGGGGACAGAAGATGAGAGAAGAAGAGATGGGGGAGAAGAGGAGAGAAGAAGAGGAGAGGGAGGAGAAGAGGAGAGGAGGGAGAAGAGGAGAGGAGTGAGAAGAGGAGAGAAGAAGAGAGGGGGGAGAAGAAGAGAGGAGGGAGGAGGAGAGGAGTGAGAAGGGGAGAGGGGGAGAAGGGGAGAGGAGTGAGAAGGGGAGCGGGTGAGAAGGGGAGAAGGGGGCAAAGAAGAGAGGGGGGAGAAAAGGAGATGAAGAGGAGAGGGGGGAGAAGGGGGGAGACGAAGAGGAGAGGGAGGAGAAGAGGAGACAAGAAGAGGAGAGGGGGAGAAAAAAATGTTTTTGCTTTGTAATTATTGGGTATTGTGATGTCATTATGGAGTATTGTGATGTCATTATGGGTTATTGTGATGTCATTATGTTGTATTGTGTGTAAATTGATGAGAAAAAAAACAATAGAATACATTTTAAAATAAGGCTGTAACGTAACACAATGTGAAAAAAGTTAAGGGGTCTGAATACTTTCTGAATGCACTATTTCCCATGCAAATAAAGCTCATTTGAACTGAATTGAGACGAGAAATGAAAATCAACATGACCTTTCATGACGTGAAGGGGTTCAAATCAAAATCAAATTTATTTTTATATAGCCCTTCGTACATCAGCTGATATTCTCAAAGTGCTGTACAGAAACCCAGCCTAAAACCCCAAACAGCAAGCAAAGCATGTGAAAGAAGCACGGTGGCTAGGAAAAACTCCCTAGGAAAAACTCCCTAGAAAGGCCAAAAACCTAGGAAGAAACCTAGAGAGGAACCAGGCTATGAGGGGTGGCCAGTCCTCTTCTGGCTGTGCAGGGTGGATATTATAACAGAACATGGTCAAAATGTTAAAATGTTAAAATGTTCATAAATGACCAGCATGGTCAAATAATAATAATCATAGTAGTTGTCGAGGGTGCAACAAGCACGTCCGGTGAACAGGTCAGGGTTCCATAGCCGCAGGCAGAACAGTTGAAACTGGAGCAGCAGCACGGCCAGGTGGACTGGGGACAGCAAGGAGTCATCATACCAGGTAGTCCTGAGGCATGGTCCTAGGGCTCAGGTCCTCCGAGAGAAAGACAGAAAGAGAGAAAGAGAGAATTAGAGAGAGCATATTTAAATACACACAGGACACCGGATAAGACAAGAGAAATACTCCAGATGTAACAGACTGACCCTAGCCCCCCGACACATAAACTACTGCAGCATAAATACTGGAGGCTGAGACAGGAGGGATCAGAAGACACTGTGGCCCCATCCGATAATACCCCCGGACAGGGCCAAACAGGCAGGATATAACCCCACCCACTTTGCCAAAGCACAGCCCCCACACCACTAGAGGGATGTCTCCAACCACCAACTTACCGTCCTAAGACAAGGCCGAGTATAGCCCACAACGATCTCCGCCATGGCACAACCCAAGGGGGGGGGGGGGGGCGCCAACCCAGACAGGAAGACCACGTCAGTGACTCAACCCACTCAAGTGACGCACCCCTCCCATGGACGGCATGGAAGAACACCAGTAGGCCAGTGACTCAGCCTCTGTAAAAGGGTTAGAGGCAGAGAATCCCAGTGGAAAGAGGGGAACCGGCAAGGCAGAGACAGCAAGGGCGGTTCGTTGCTCCAGCCTTTCCGTTCACCCTCACACTCCTGGGCCAGACTATACTTAATCATAGGACCTACTGAAGAGATAAGTCTTCAGTAAAGACTTAAAGGTTGAGACTGAGTCTGCGTCTCTCACATTGGTAGGCAGACCATTCCATAAAAATGGAGCTCTATAGGAGAAAGCCCTACCTCCAGCCGTTTGCTTAGAAATTCTAGGGACAATTAGGAGGCCTGCGTCTTGTGACCGTAGCGTACGTGTAGGTATGTACGGCAGGACCAAATCGGAAAGATAGGTAGGAGCAAGCCCATGTAATGCTTTGTAGGTTAGCAGTAAAACCTTGAAATCAGCCCTTGCCTTAACAGGAAGCCAGTGTAGGGAGGCTAACACTGGAGTAATATGATCACATTTTTTGGTTCTAGTCAGGATTCTAGCAGCCGTATTTAGCACTAACTGAAGTTTATTTAGTGCTTTATCCGGGTAGCCGGAAAGTAGAGCATTGCAGTAGTCCAGCCTAGAAGTAACAAAAGCATGGATTAATTTTTCTGCGTCATTTTTGGACAGAAAATTTCTGATTTTTGCAATGTTACGTAGATGGAAAAAAGCTGTCCTTGAAACAGTCTTGATATGTTCTTCAAAAGAGAGATCAGGGTCCAGAGTAACGCCGAGGTCCTTCACAGTTTTATTTGAGATGACTGTACAACCATCCAGATTAATTGTCAGATTCAACAGAAGATCTCTTTGTTTCTTGGGACCTAGAACAAGCATCTCTGTTTTGTCCGAGTTTAAAAGTAGAAAGTTTGCAGCCATCCACTTCTTTATGTCTGAAACACAGGCTTCTAGCGAGGGCAATTTTGGGGCTTCACCATGTTTCATTGAAATGTACAGCTGTGTGTCGTCTGCATAGCAGTGAAATTTAACATTATGTTTTCGAATGACATCCCCAAGAGGTAAAATATATAGTGAAAACAATAGTGGTCCTAAAACGGAACCTTGAGGAACACCGAAATTTACAATTGATTTGTCAGAGGACAAACCATTCACAGAGACAAACTGATATCTTTCCGACAGACAAGATCTAAACCAGGCCAGAACTTGTCCATGTAGACCAATTTGGGTTTCCAATCTCTCCAAAAGAATGTGGTGATCGATGGTATCAAAAGCGGCACTAAGATCTAGGAGCACGAGGACAGATGCAGAGCCTCGGTCTGACGTCATTAAAAGGTCATTTACCACCTTCACAAGTGCAGTCTCAGTGCTATGATGGGGTCTAAAACCAGACTGAAGCGTTTCGTATACATTGTTTGTCTTCAGGAAGGCAGTCAGTTGCTGTGCAACAGCTTTTTCTAAAATTTTGGAGAGGAATGGAAGATTCGATATAGGCCGATAGTTTTTTATAATTTCTGGATCAAGATTCGGCTTTTTCAAGAGAGGCTTTATTACTGCCACTTTTAGTGAGCTTGGTACACATCCGGTGGATAGAGAGCCGTTTATTATGTTCAACATAGGAGGGCCAAGCACAGGAAGCAGCTCTTTCAGTAGTTTAGTTGGAATAGGGTCCAGTATGCAGCTTGAGGGTTCGGAGGCCATGATTATTTTCATCATTGCGTCAAGAGATATAGTACTAAAACACTTTAGTATCTCCCTTGATCCTAGGTCCTGGCAGAGTTGTGCAGACTCAGGACAATGGAGCTTTGGAGGAATACCCAGATTTAAAGAGGAGTCTGTAATTTGCTTTCTAATGATCATGATCTTTTCCTCAAAGAAGTTCATAAATGTATTACTGCTGAAGTGAAAGCCATCCTCCATTTGCGAAGGCTGCTTTTTAGTTAGCTTTGCGACAGTATCAAAAAGAAATTTCGGATTGTTCTTATTTTCCTCAATTAAGTTGGAAAAATAGGATGATCGAGCAGCAGTAAGGGCTCTTCGATACTGCACGGTACTGTCTTTCCAAGCTAGTCGGAAGACTTCCAGTTTGGTGTGGCGCCATTTCCGTTCCAATTTTCTGGAAGCTTGCTTCAGAGCTCGTGTATTTTCTGTATACCAGGGAGCTAGTTTCTTATGACAGATGTTTTTAGTTTTTAGGGGTGCAACTGCATCTAGGGTATTGCGCAAGGTTAAATTGAGTTCCTCGGTTAGGTGGTTAACTGATTTTTGTCCTCTGACGTCCTTGGGTAGGCAGAGGCAGTCTGGAAGGGCATCAAGGAATCTTTGGGTTGTCTGAGAATTTATAGCACGACTTTTAATGCTCCTTGGTTGGGGTCTGAGCAGATTATTTGTTGCAATTGCAAACGTAATAAAATGGTGGTCCGATAGTCCAGGATTATGAGGAAAAACATTTAGATCCACAACATTTATTCCATGGGACAAAACTAGGTCCAGAGTATGACTGTGGCAGTGAGTAGGTCCAGAGACATGTTGGACAAAACCCACTGAGTCGATGATGGCTCCGAAAGCCTTTTGGAGTGGGTCTGTGGACTTTTCCATGTGAATGTTAAAGTCACCAAAAATTAGAATATTATCTGCTATGACTACAAGATCCGATAGGAATTCAGGGAACTCAGTGAGGAACACTGCATATGGCCCAGGAGGCCTATAAACAGTAGCTATAAAAAGTGAGTGAGTAGGCTGCATAGATTTCATGACTAGAAGCTCAAAAGACGAAAACGTCATTGTTGTTTTTTTTTTTGTAAATTGAAATTTGCTATCGTAAATGTTAGCAACACCTCCGCCTTTGCCGGATGCACGGGGGGTATGGTCACTAATGTAACCTGGGGGTGAGGCCTCATTTAACACAGTAAATTCATCAGGCTTAAGCCATGTTTCAGTCAGGCCAATCACATCAAGATTATTATCAGTGATTAGTTCATTGACTATAACTGCCTTGGAAGTGAGGGATCTAACATTAAGTAACCCAATTTTGAGATGTGAGGTATCACAATCTCTTTCAATAATGGCAGGAATGGAGGAGGTCTTTATACTAGTGAGATTGCTAAAGCGAACACCGCCATTTTTAATTTTGCCCAACCTAGATCGAGGCACAGACACGGTCTCAATGGGGAAAGCTGAGCTGACTACACTGACTGTGCTAGTGGCAGACTCCACTAAGCTGGCAGGCTGGCTAACAGCCTGCTGCCTGGCCTGCACCCTATTTCATTGTGGAGCTAGAGGAGTTAGAGCCCTGTCTATGTTCGTAGATAAGATGAGAGCACCCCTCCAGCTAGGATGGAGTCCGTCACTCCTCAACAGGCCAGGCTTGGTCCTGTTTGTGGGTGAGTCCCAGAAAGAGGGCCAATTATCTACAAATTCTATCTTTTGGGAGGGGCAGAAAACAGTTTTCAACCAGCGATTGAGTTGTGAGACTCTGCTGTAGAGCTCATCACTCCCCCTAACTGGGAGGGGGCCAGAGACAATTAATCGATGCCGACACATCTTTCTAGCTGATTTACACGCTGAAGCTATGTTGCGCTTGGTGACCTCTGACTGTTTCATCCTAACATCGTTGGTGCCGACGTGGATAACAATATCTCTATACTCTCTACACTCGCCAGTTTTAGCTTTAGCCAGCACCGTCTTTAGATTAGCCTTAACGTCGGTAGCCCTGCCCCCTGGTAAACAGTGTATGATCGCTGGATGATTAGTTTTAAGTCTAATACTGCGGGTAATGGAGTCGCCAATGACTAGGGTTTTCAATTTGTCAGAGCTAATGGTGGGAGCCGTCGGCGTCTCAGACCCCACAACGGGAGGAGTAGAGACCAGAGAAGTCTCGGCCTCCGACTCCGACTCGCTTAATGGGGAGAACCGGTTGAAAGTTTCTGTCGGCTGAATAAGCGACACCGGTTGAGCATTCCTACAGCGTTTCCCTCCAGAAGCCATGAGAAAGATGTCCGGCTGCGGGGACCGTGCGAGGGGGTTTATACTAACGTTACTATCTGTACTTACTGGTGGCACAGACGCTGTTTCATCCTTTCCTACACTGAAATTACCCTTGCCTAACGATCGCCTCTGAAGCTGGGCTTGCAGCACAGCTATCCTTGCCGTAAGGCGATCGTTCTCCTGTATATTATAAGTACAACGACTGCAATTAGAAGGCATCATGTTAATGTTACTTAGCTTCGGCTGTTTGAAGTCCTGACGAACCATGTCCAGATAAAACCTCCGGGGTGAAAAAGTTGAATGAAAAAAGTTGAGTGAGGGAAAAAGTAAAAATATACGGTAATGAAAAAGTAAAAAACCGTCAGGTATCAAAGTAAGATCGGCAACAAAAACGCACAGCAGCGTAAACAAGTCTGCAAGTTGTGACCGGAAACAGGAAACAGTCACTGTTTCCCCTTTGAGATGACGTGCTAATACTTTTCATACTTAATACTTAAGTATGATCTCCAATTAGAGACAACGAGAACCAGCTGCCTCTAATTGGAGATCATCCCAAACAAAACCAACATAGAAATACAAAACTAGAACATGAAATAGAAATACAAAACATAGAAAAACACCCCCGTCACGCCCTGACCTACTCTTCAATAGAAAATAACATTTTACTGCGGTCAGGACGTGCGGTCAGGACGTGACAGGCTTATCGTTGGTATGGTGCAACAACACCCATGCGTACACACGTGTACACACATTCCCCTTCCATGTGAACCTCTCTTTGCAGATGAGTTTACAGTATACCTAATTTAACACATTAGCTGTCGTCTGTTTGTTTTTTCAAACATTCATTTCCATAGGTCAGAGGTCAAGGTGAGCTGGACCAAAAGTGGAAGAGTGCAAAATATTACTGGTTATGATCACTGGTGAGAAGTCAGTTTTGAAAATATATTCTGTTGATGGACATCTCCCTCACTATCCCTTCCTTACTCTTTCTCTCTCCTCCACAAATCTCTCTCTCCCCTCCCCTCTTTCTCCACTACTCTCTTTCTCCCCTACTCTCTTTATCTACTACTCTCTCCTCTGCCCTACCCACCCCTCCTCTCTCCTCCATCTCTCTCTGCACATCTTTCTCTCTCTCTCTCTCGCGCGCGCCGTGTGCTCTGTCTCATTCTCTATTTCTCTATCTCTCTCTCTCTATCTCTTCCTGACATATAGCATCAGGCTTGTTGATCTTGACTCAAGTCATAGACCTCTAGGTTCTACAACCCCCCTCCCCCTTCTCCTACTCTAACATTAGACCAAAATAATGTATAATATATCATCTCATTCATTTAGATAGAGACATATAGATACAATCATTGACACACTGATTATACAACATTCAGATGCATGACACCATCACACCTTAACTGTTGTTAGTGTCTGTCCCCATATGGACAGTGTTGGGTTCTAGTTTGAGGTACTTTCTATACTAGAAGTTAGGCTATATGACTTCTATGTCATTAGTTCAATAGGTTTTTGATGTGAGATAAACTTCTTAGCAACATATCTTGGATCAGTGTCACGTCCTGACCATAGTAAGATGTTATTTTCTATGGTAGAGTAGGTCAGGGCGTGACAAGGAGTGTTTTTCTATGTTTGTATTTCTGTGTTCATGTTCTAGTTTTGTATTTCTATGTTGCTTTTGTTTGGGATCATCTCCAATTAGAGGCAGCTGGTCCTCGTTGTCTCTAATTGGAGATCATACTTAAGTAGGGTTTTTTCCACCTGGGTTTGTGGGAGATTAATTTTGAGTAGTGTATGTTTCACCTCTGCGTTGTTTTTGTCATTCAGTTTATTTATGTATTGCATAGTTCACAGAGTAAATAAAATGTGGAACGACATATACGCTGCACTTTGGTCCGCTTTTCCTTTCGACAACCGTGGCAGAATCTCCCACCACCAAAGGACCAAGCAGCGTGCCCAGGAGGAGCAGGATCCTGGGCCCAGGAGAGGAAAGAATGGAGGACGTCCTGGACATGGGCGGAGGTAATGACAGGGGACAAGACCCTGCCATGGAAGCAGGGGGAGACAGCGAGGGAGGAATGGCAACGTTATGAGGAACTAGCACGGCAACGACGGAAGCTCGAGAGGCACACGGGGAGATTGGTAGAGTCAGGGTGGAGACCTGAGCCAACTCCCCGTGCTTACCATGGGGAGCGAGTGAAGATGCAAGCACCGTGTTATGCGGTGATGCGCACTGTGTCGCCAGTGCGCATTCACAGCCCGGTGAGATCTGCGCCTGCGCCCCGCATTTTCCGTTCTAGGTTGAGCATCCAGCCAGGACGGGTTGTGCCAGCCATAAGCTCCAGACCTCCAGTGCGCCTCCACAGCCCAGTATACCCTGTGCCTGCTCTGCGCACCCGGCCTCCAGCAATGTTCCCTAGTCCAGAGCTCTCAGCGAAGTTCCCCAGTCCGGAGCCTCCGGACTTAGTCCGGTAAGACCTGTTCCGGCTCCACTTACGAAGCCTCCAGTGATGATCCATGGCCCGGAGCCTGTAGAGATAATCCATGGCAAGAAGCCTGTAGGGATGATCCATGGCCCGGAGCCTGTAGAGATGATCCATGGCACAAAGCCTCCAGTGATAATCCATGGCCCGGAGCCTCCAAGGATTATCCATGACACAAAGCCTCCAGTGGTGATCCATGGCACGGAGCCTGCAGTGATAATCCATGGCATGGAGCCTGTAGCGACGGTCCCCGGTCCGGAACCTCCTGAGATGGCCTGCAGTCCGGAACCTCCTGAGACGGCCTGCAGTCCGGAACCTCCTGAGACGGCCTGCAGTCCGGAACCTCCTTAGACGGCCTGCAATCCGGAACCTCCTGAGACGGCCTGCAGCCCGGAGTCTTTGGCAGTGGCCTGCATCCCAGAACCTCCGGCGATGATCCGCAGCCCAGAACCTCCGGCGATGATCCACGGTCCGGTGGCACAGAAGCAGAGGGATCAGCGGGCGGAGCGGGGATTACGCCCCGTACTAGAGCCGCCGCCTCTGTTGGAGGATCCGCGGGATAAGAAGGTTATGTGTACTGCACCAGAGCCGCCATAGACAGAAGTTACCCACCCTACCCTCCCTTTTTTTGGGGGGGGGGGGGGGGGGGGGCGGGGGGTTTTTGGTGTTTTGTTTAGGTGCGGTCGGAGTCCGCACCTTTGGGGGGGGGGTACTGTCACGTCCTGACCGCAGTAAAATGTTATTTTCTATTGAAGAGTAGGTCAGGGCGTGACAGGGGGTGTTTTTCTATGTTTTGTATTTCTATTTCATGTTCTAGTTTTGTATTTCTATGTTGGTTTTGTTTGGGATGATCTCCAATTAGAGGCAGCTGGTTCTCGTTGTCTCTAATTGGAGATCATACTTAAGTAGGTTTTTTTTCCACCCGGGTTTGTGGGAGATTCATTTTGAGTTGTGTATGTTTCACCTCTGTGTCACGGTTTGTTTTGTTTATTTATGTATTGCATAGTTTCACAGAGTAAATAAAATGTGGAACGACATACACGCTGCACTTTGGTCTGCTTCTCCTTTCGACAACCGTGACAATCAGTGGTTGAACACACTACAGCAAACTGAAAAACTCCACAGGAAACTGCTGACAGAGCAGCAACGTTTCACATAGTGTGTGGTATAATATCACCTCTATCTTTCTGCTGAGTTCACCTCTTATAGAATATTGGCTTAATGTTCCAGCACCTAAATATAAACAGTACCAGCACCCAAAATGAGTACTGATGAGGTCAAGTGTTAGAGCAGGAGAAGGGGGGGATGTGGTGTAGAAGCTAGAGGTCTGTCACCCAAGTCAACTCAACAGGTCTAATGCTACAGTGAGGGAAAAAAGTATTTGATCCTGCTGATTTTGTACATTTGCCCACTGACAAAGAAATCATCAGTCTATAATTGGTAGGTTTATTTGAACAGTGAGAGACAGAATAACAACAAAAAAATCCAGAAAAACGCATGTCAAAAATGTTATAAATTGATTTGCATTTTAATGAGGGAAATAAGTATTTGACCCCCTCTCAATCAGAAACATTTCTGGCTCCCAGGTGTCTTTTATACAGGTAACGAGCTGAGAGATCACCTCCTCCCTATAAGCTGTCTCATCAATGTTTGTAATCAGGCCTACTACTGTAGTGTCGTCTGCAAACTTGATGATTGAGTTGGAGACGTGCTTGGCCACGTAGTGGTGGGTGAACAGGGAGCACAGGAGGGGACTGAGCACGCACTCTTCTGGGGCCCCTGTGTTGAGGATCAGAGAAGTGGAGGTGTTGTTTCCAACTTCCACCACCTGGGGGCGGCCCATCAGGAAGCCCAGGACCCAGTTGCACAGGGCGGGATTCAGACCCAGCTTGGAGGATATTATGGTGTTGATAGTCAATGAACGGCATTCTTACATAGGTATTACTCTTGACCAGATGGGATAGGGCAGTGTGCAGTGCGAACGCGATTGCATCGTCTGTTGAACTTTTCAGCAGTATGCAAATTGAACTGGATCTAGGGTGTCAGGAAAGGTAGAGGTGATATGATCCTTAACTAGCCTCTCAAAGCACTTCATGATGACAGATGTGAGTGCTACGGGGCAATAGTCATTTAGTTCAGTTGTCTTTTTTTTCTTGGGTAGAGGAACGAGTGGGGACTACAGACTGGGATAGGGAGAGATTGAATATGTCCGTAAAAACTCCAGCCAGCTGGACTGCGCATGCTCTGACGACGCGGCCACGTTGGTGGTACTGTGTTATCCTCAAAGAAGCTGAAGTAGGAGTTTAGCTTGTCCGGGAGCAAGATGTCGGTAGTTTTCCCTTTGTAATCCGTGATTGTCTGTACACCCTGTCACATATGTCTCGTATCTGAGCCGTTAATTTGTGACTTCATTTTGTCTCTGTACTGACGTTTTGCCTATTTGATTTCCTTACAGAGGGAATAACTGCACTGTTTGTATTCAAACATATTTCCAGTCACCTTGTCATGGTTAAATGCAATGGTTCGCGCTTTCAGTTTTCCCGAATGCTTCCATCTATACAGTGTTTCTGGTTTGGGTAGGTTTTAATAGTCAAAGTGGGAACAACATCCCCTATACTCTTCCTGATAAACTCAGTCACCGTGTCCGTGTATATGTCAAGGTTATTGTCAGAGGCAACCCGGAATATATCCCAGTCCACGTGATCATAACATTCTTGAAGCATGGATTCCGATTGCTCAGACCAGCATTGAATAGACCTCAGCACCGGTACTTCCTGTTTGAGTTTCTGCCTATAGCAATATAGAGTTGAGATATGATTTTCCGAAGGGAGGGTGGGCCTTGAAGGCATCCATTAACCTGTTTAGGATAGGGGGCAGTATTGACACGGCTGGATAAAAAACGTACCCGATTTAATCTGGTTACCACTCCTACCCAGTAACTAGAATATGCATATACTTATTTCACATGGATAGAAAACACCCTAAAGTTTCTAAAACTGTTTGAATGGTGTCTGTGAGTATAACAGAACTCATTTGGCAGGCAAAAACCTGACAAGGTTTCAGGCAGGAAGTGGCCTGTCTGACAAGGTGTCGTTCTTCTTGTCTCTGTTTATTGAAGAGTGAGGATCTTAGCTGTCCCGTGACACTTCCTACGGCTGCCATAGGGTCTCAGAAGGCGGCAAAAAGCTGAATCGTGGCTTTGCAGGCTCTGGCTGAAAAAAAGTAGCGCGTTTGGGTAGTGGCTGGTTACAGTACTGTGAGACTCAGGCGAGTGCCCGCGTCGACCGAAAGCTTTGTTTACTTTCCTCAGTTTAGCTAAATGGACATTCCCGGTCGGAATATTATCGCTTTTCTACGAGAAAAATGGCATAAAAATGGATTTTAAACAGCGGTTGACATGCTTCGAAGTACGGTAATGGAATATTTAGATTTTTTTTGTCACGAATTGCGCCATGCGCGCGACCCTGATTTACCATTTCAGATAGTGTCTGGGACGCACGAACAAAACGCCGCTATTCGGATATAACGCTGGATTATTTTGGACCAAACCAACATTTGTTATTGAAGTAGCAGTCCTGGGAGTGCATTCTGACGAAGACAACAAAAGGTAATCAAACTTTTATAATAGTAAAGCTGATATTGGTGAGTGCTAAACTTGCCGGGTGTCTAAATGGCTAGCCGTGATGGCTGGGCTATGTACTTAGAATATTGCAAAATGTGCTTTCACCAAAAAGCTATTATAAAATCGGACATATCGAGTGCATAGAGGAGTTCTGTATCTATAATTCTTAAAATAATTGTTATGCTTTTTGTGAACGTTTATCGTGAGTAATTTAGTAAAATGTTAGCGAATTCCCCGGAAGTTTGCGGGGGGTATGCTAGTTCTGAACGTCACATGCTAATGTAAAAAGCTGGTTTTTGATATAAATATGAACTTGATTGAACAAAACATGCATGTATTGTATAACATAATGTCCTAGGGTTGTCATCTGATGAAGATCAGCAAAGGTTAGTGCTGCATTTAGCTGTCTTCTGGGTTTTTGTGACATTATATGCTAGCTTGAAAAATGGGTGTCTGATTATTTCTGGCTTGGTACTCTGCTGACATAATCTAATGTTTTGCTTTCGTTGTAAAGCCTTTTTGAAATCGGACAGTGTGGTTAGATTAACGAGAGTCTTGTCTTTAAATAGCTGTAAAATAGTCATATGTTTGAGAAATTGAAGTAATAGGATTTTTAAGGTTTTGAAAATCGCGCCACAGGCTTCAAGTGGCTGTTACGTAGGTGGGACGAATTCGTCCCGCCTAGCCCATAGAGGTTAAGGGGGAGTAAAAGTGGTCGAGCGCTTTAGCAGCGCGAGTACTACAGTCAATGTGTTGATAGAACTTCGGTAACATTTTCCTCGAATTTGCTTTGTTAAAATCCCCAGCGACAATAAATGTGCCCTTAGGATATGTGGTTTCCAGTTTGCACAAAGTCCAGTGTAGTTCCTTGATGGCCGTCATGGTTTCTGCTTGAGGGAGAATATACACAGCTGTGACTATATCCCAGCATTCTCTTGGGAGGTTTTGATTAATTGTGAAGTATTCTAGGTCATGTGAACAAAAGGACTTGAGCTTCTGTATGTTATCACAATCACACCGTGCGTAACCATAACATCATGACATCATGAAACATACACCATAACATCATGAAACATACAGCAGCACCTTTCTTCTTCCTGGAGAAAGTTCTTTATTCCTGTCTGCGCAATGTACTGAGAACCCAGCTGGCTGTATGGACGGGGACAATATATCAGGAGAGAACCATGATTCCGTGAAACACGGTATGTTACAGTCCTTGATGTCTCTCTGGAAGGAGATCCTCGCCCTAAGCTTGTCTACTTTATTGTCCAACAACTGAACATTAGCGAGTAATATACTCGGAGTGGTGGATGGTGTGCACGCCTGTAACGCGGTGAGTGACTGGTTGCCGGGAAGTCAGGCGCAGGAGAGCAGAGATGGGTGATAACAGGAGAACTTAAATATACACCCTGGCCCAAAGGCACAGGCGAGGCAGCACAAAGCACTACCACGGTAACATGAACTGGATTAACCTCTTACATCTAGACGTTCCGCTAGCGGAACACCTGCTCCAATATCCAATGATGGGCGTGGCGCGAAATACAAAGTCCTCGAAAATCCGAAAACTTCCATTTTTCAAACATATGACTATTTTACACCATTTTAAAGACAAGACTCTCCTTTATCTAACCACACTGTCCGATTTCAAAAAGGCTTTACAGCGAAAGCAAAACATTAGATTTTGTCAGCAGAGTACCCAGCCAGAAATAATCAGACACCCATTTTTCAAGCTAGCATATAATGTCACATAGTTACAACTGGGGTTGGAATGAAAACCTACTGGAGGGTAGCTCTCAATGAACAGGGTTGGAGGGCCCTGACCCAGCCTATGGTTGAACATTTTAAATGTTTTCAATGTTTCTCAGTAAAGCTTTCAGAAAAACCATATTATCAATAGAGTTACATAGTGAAATCAGGTTAATTATACCACATTATCAATAGAGTTACATAGTGAAATCAGGTTAATTATTCCAAATCAAAGTTTTTCGGTTGCATACATAGTTTAACAGATGTTATCACGTGCAGCTGAAATGCTTGTTTCTAGCTCCAACAGTACAGCAATATCTGATGATATGACTAGAATACAGTATATATGTACATATGAAGTGGGTAAAACAGGATGGAAACATTATTGACTAGTATTCCATGACTATGTACATAGGGCAGCAGTCACTAAGGTGCAGGGTAGTAAAATTGTCTAAGGTGTAGGGTATAGTACTGAGTGGCTAGTGACAGTCTCTAAGGTGCAGGGTAGAGTACCAGGTGGTAGCCGACTACTAACATTGTCTAAGGTGCAGGGTAGAGTACCGAATGGCTAGTAACAGTGTCTAAGGTGCAGGACATGGTACTGGGTGGAGGCCGGCTAGTGATAACTGTTTAAACAATCTGATGACCTGGAGATTGAGAAACAGTTTCTGTATATTGGTCCCAGCTTTGATTCCTCTATACTGTCTCTGCCTTCTAGGTGGTGGTATGGTAAACAGGCCGTGGCTCGGGTGGCTGAGGTCCTTGATGATCTTCTAGATCGTAGCGGGGTGAACAGGCCGTGGCTCGGGTGGCTGAGGTCCTTGATGATTTTCTAGATGGTAGCGGGGTGAACAGGCCGTGGCTCGGGTGGCTGAGGTCCTTGATGATCTTCTAGATGGTAGCGGGGTGAACAGGCCGTGGCTCGGGTGGCTGAGGTCCTTGATGATCTTCTAGATGGTAGCGGGGTGAACAGGCCGTGGCTCGGGTGGCTGAGGTTCTTGATGATCTTCTAGATGGTAGCGGGGCGAACAGGCCGTCGCTCGGGTGGCTGAGGTCCATGATAATCTTCTAGATGGTAGCGGGGTGAACAGGCCGTGGCTCGGGTGGCTGAGGTCCTTGATGATCTTCTAGATGGTAGCGGGTTGAACAAGCCGTGGCTCAGGTGGCTGAGGTCCTTCATGATCTTCTTGGCCGCCCTGTGACACCGGGTGCTGTAGATGTCCTGAAGGGCAGGCAGTATGACCCCGATGATGCGTTGGGCTGACCACACCACCCTCTGGACAGCCCTGTGGTTACCATCAGTGCAGTTGTCGTACCAGGTGGTGATACAGCCAGACAGAATGCTCTCGATGGTGCATCTGTAGAAATTTGTGAGGGCCTTAGGGGCTAAGCTACATTTCTTCAGGACCTATTGCGCCTTCTTCACTACGCTGTCGGTGTGAAAGGACCGTTTTAGGTCCTCAGAGAGGTACACGCAGAGGAACTTGCAGCTTTTGACCCTCTCCACTGTGGCCTTGTCGATGTGGATGGGGGCGTGCGCCCTCTGCAATCTTCTATAGTCCACTATCAACTCTTCATTTTATTGACATTGAAGGATAGGTTTTTTTCCTGGCACCACTGTTCCAGGGCTCTCACCTCCTCTCTGTAAGCTGGCATTGTGCAGTGCATTCGTCCGTGGATCTGTTGGAGCGGTATGGTGGAGGTGATATGATCCTTCACTTGCCTCTCAAAGCTCTTCATGATGACAGAAGTGAGTGTGTGTTACGAGGCGATAGTCATTTAGTTCAGTTACCTTTACTTTCTTGGGTACAGGAACAATGGTGGACATCTTGATGCAAGTGAGGAGAACAGATTTTGATAGGGAGAGATTGACTTTGTCTGTAAACACTCCAGCCAGCTGGTCTGCCTATACTCTGAGGACGTGGCTTGGGATGCCATCTGGGCCGGCAGCCTTGTGAGGGTTAATAACCTGTTAGGGCTAGGGGGCAGTATTTGCACGGCTGGATAAAAAAATGTACCCGATTTAATCTGGTTACTAATCCTACCCAGTAACTAGAATATGCATATACTTATTATATATGGATAGAAAACACTCTAAAGTTTCTAAAACTGTTTGAATGGTGTCTGTGAGTATAACAGAACTCATTTGGCAGGCAAAACCCTGAGACATTTTCTGACAGGAAGTGGATACCTGATGTGTTGTATTACCTTTAAACCTATACCATTGAAAAACACAGGGGCTGAGGAATATTTTGGCACTTCCTATTGCTTCCACTAGATGTCACCAGCCTTTACAAAGTGTTTTGAGTCTTCTGGAGGGAGATCTGACCGAACAAGAGCCATGGAACGATGATGGCCCATTAGACACCTGGCGCGCGAGTTCATGTTGGGTACCCTCGTTCCAATACGTTATAAAAGAGAATGCATTCGTCCACCTTGAATATTATTCATGTTCTGGTTAAAAAAGGCCCTAATGATTTATGCTATACAACGTTTGACATGTTTGAACGAACGTAAATATATTTTTTCCCCTCGTTCATGAAGTGAAGTCCGGCGGGCTTAGATCATGTGCTAACAAGACGGAGATTTTTGGACATAAATGATGAGCTTTTTTGAACAAAACTACATTCGTTATGGACCTGTGATACCTGGAAGTGACATCTGATGAAGAGAATCAAAGGTAATGGATTATTTACATAGTATTTTCGATTTTAGATCTCCCCAACATGACGGCTAGTCTGTATCGCAACGCGTATTTTTCTGGGCGCAGTGCTCAGATTATTGCAAAGTGTGATTTCCCAGTAAGGTTATTTTTAAATCTGGCAAATTGATTGCGTTCAAGAGATGTAAATCTATAATTCTTCAAATGACAATATAATATTTTACCAATGTTTTCTAATTTTAATTATTTAATTTGTGGTGCTGACTTGACTGCCGGTTATTGGAGGGAAACGATTTCCTGAACATCAACGCCACAGTAAAACGCTGTTTTTGGATATAAATATGAACTTGATAGAACTAAAAATGCATGCATTGTCTAACATAATGTCCTAGGAGTGTCATCTGATGGAGATTGTAAAAGGTTAGTGCATCATTTTAGCTGGTTTTATGGTTTTGGTGACCCTGTCTTTGAATTGACAAAACATTACACACAACTCTTGTAAATGTACTGTCCTAACATACTCTAAATTTATGCTTTCGCCGTAAAACCTTTTTGAAATCGTAAAACGTGGTTAGATTAAGGAGATGTTTATCTTTCAAAGGGTGTAAAATAGTTGTATGTTTGAAAAATTTGAATTTTGACATTTATTTGGATTCAAATTTGCCGCTCTTGAAATGCACTTCCTGATGAACCCAGTCACTGAGTCAGTGTACTGTATACATTGATACTATTCCAAGAGGCGACCTGGGACATTTCCCAGTCAGTGTGATCAAAACAGTCCTGAAGAATAGATTCTGATTGGTCAGACCAACATTGAATTGACCTTACCACAGGTGCATCCTGTTTAAGTTCCTGCCTATAGGCAGGGAGGAGCAGGTGGAGGTGTGATCTGATTTGGTGAAGGGAGGGCAGGGGAGGGTCTTGTAGGCATCCCGGAAGAGAGAGTATCAACGGTCAAGTGTTTTCTCTCCGCATGTAGCACAGGAGAATTTCGGGGGCATTTTCCTGCAATTTCCTTTTTTTAAATCCCCAATTACAATAAATACAGCCTCAGGATATGCGGATTCCAGTTTGCACAATATCCAGTGTAGTTCCTTGAGAGCTGTCGAGGAGTCGGCTTGGGGGGGAATATACACGGCAGTAACAATAACCAAAATTATATTATCTCGATGTAATGCAGTTGGCATTTGGTGTTGAGGCATTCCAGATCGGGAGAACAAAAGGACTTTAGTTCCTGTAGGTTACCACAATCACAACATGAGATAATCATGAGACATACCCCTCCACCTCTGATTTTAACGGAGCGTTATTTCTTCCTGTTGGTGTGATGAATGGAGAACCCCGCTGGCTGTATGAATGGGGACAATATATCTGGAGAGCCATGACCGTTAAACATAGTATATTTCAATCTCTCTCTGAACAGAGATCCTCGCCCTGAGCTCGTCTACTTTATTGTCCAGGGTCTGAACTTAAGAAAGTAATATACTTGGATGTGGTGAACTGTTTTCTCGCCGCCTGAGCCCCACTTCTCCTCCCTCTTCTCCAGATTTAATGTTTTCGTCTGGCACCCGGCATGAATTTGGTTGCCTAGTGAAGTCCAAACAAAGGATCCAGGTCAGGGAAGTTTAATTTCTGGTCAAATTTCTGGTGAGTGACCACCGATCTAATATCCAAAAGTTATAACACTAGAAACGTTCTGAGCAAATATTGTAAGAAATAAAATAAAATAAATACTTCAACGTTGGCTAGGAGCTAGATCTTGTTTGTACCACAGAACAATAGAATCTATTTTATTCCAGAAGATAGCCATTACAGACATATTGACCAATCACAAATAAGACATGATCAAAGCTCAATATAAAGTCCATAAGAATACAACTATAATTGTGTAGATCTTTTCAAATATATTTTTTAATAAATAAAAAAAACTGCAAAAAAAATATTGAAATGTGATAGGAAACAATATCCAAGCTCTTACATAAAAATTCTAGGCAAAAAAAACATCTGGGTAATAGAGAAAGAATTGGACAGACCAGCAAATGATGAAACCACATGACAACAGATTCATGCTGATCTCCTTGGACACGTAGAAGAGAAGTTCAATTCACTACAGACATGGAGAATGACTGGTCTCTGCTTCTTTTCTGGACTTCCCTCCTCTCCTTATGAACTTCTGGTTTTAACACAACAAAACACAACATGTAAAACCGGTTATCACATCACTGTAGTTGTTGAAAAATTAGGTTGATATGAGAAGCCATATGTCCTGACTGGGGTTTCCGTTAACCGATAATAGCTGGCTTTTGACCGATAAAAAATTTGAAAAGCAAATAAATAAAATTGAATACCGACCAATTGTCTCGGAGAAGAATAAAAAATCCCATTAAGAAATAATGCTTATTAGCCTCTTCATTGTAGCCTAGGTCTACTGGTTGTATGAATTTGGGATCTATCGTCCCACAACTGTCCCAGAGTCTGTTTGGAATAAGCTATTTCTTTTCTCTGCAAGCTGACCAATAGAATAGGTCAACTTTTCTACAACTCGTCTTGTTGGCTGAGGGAAAGTAAATGTCTTCAAAGTGCGCATCAGAATTAGGGAAGAAGGACCACACATTGTTGCATCCTTGACTTGCATGTCCTGTTGATATTAATTACCATAATATAAATATGATAGTCATTCTGAGCACCGTGTTTGGACACCCTAATCAGGTTACACACCCAATGCATATGGGTCAGGTAAATTTGCGAAATGTTCGGTAATTTCAAATGTGGATGTCAAATGTCTGCAGCCTAACAGAAACCCTGGTCTTGAGACACCGTGTGTGTTCCATGGCCCAGAAGGCAGCAGGAATGAGGAGCAGAAACAAAGCTTTGGAGGCCACCATCTGGACCCAGCTCAGACCACAGTCGGCAGACACACCACAGTCAGGACAGTCACATGATGTGATGGTGGGGGAGTCCTCTGTACAGTAGAGAGGAACAACATCACTACACAGCTTACTGTGTATGGTTAATATAACCTATCATCTAGTCCCCTGGATACAGTTACTACAAACTACGTGTTGTTTTAATATGAACTTTAAAAAGCTTCAGAACATGTTCACTACCAGAGGAACATGGACTTTACTGGATGTTCACACATGAAACAAGGAACACATTTTTACCAATTAAAATCCAAGTGGTGACCTTTCCATAGTGGTAGACCTGAATCTCCTCTTCATCATTCATCTCCTTAGTCCCACAGTAGTAGAGGCCCAGGTCATGACCCTTCGTTGGGAGGATGGTCAACAGTAGTAGACCACCTTTACTCCACACAAAGAGTTGCAAACAAATCTCTCCCTCGCCTTCCATTTGGCAAATTTGAACATAATTCTATCCTCCTGATTCCTGCTTACAAGCAAAAACTAAAGCAGGAAGCACGAGTGACTCGGTCAATAAAAAGTGGTCAGATGAAGCAGATGTTATTAAGCTACAGGACTGTTTTGCACAGACTGGAATATGTTCTGGGATTCTTATGATGGCATTGAGGAGTACATCACATCAGTCACTGGATTCATCAATAAGTGCATCGATGGTGTCATCCCCACATTGACTGTACACACATACCCCAGCCAGTAGCCATGGATTACAGGCAACATCCGCACTGAGCTGAAGGGTAAGGCTGACGCTTTCAAGGACGGGACTCTAACCCTGACGCATATAATCAAATCAAATCAAATGTATTTATATAGCCCTTCTTACATCAGCTGATATCTCAAAGTGCTGTACAGAAACATATAAGACATCCCGCTATGCCCTCCGACAAACCATAAAACAGCCAAAGCATCAATACAGGACTAAGATCGAATCGTACTACACTGGCACCGATGCTCGTCGGATGTGACAAGACTTGCAAACTATTACAGACTACAAAAGGAAGCAAAGCTCTGAGCTGCCCAGTGACAGAAGCTTTCAAGACAAGCTAAATTACTTTTATGCTCGCTTCGAGGCAAGCAACACAGAAACATGCATGAGAGCATCAGCTGTTCAGGACGACTGTGTTCACGCTCTCTGTAGCCGATTTGAGTAAGACCTTTAAACAGGTCAACATTCAAAAGGCTGCAGGGCCAGACGGATTACCAGGAACTCGGAGCATGTGCTGACCAACTGGCAAGTGTCTTCACTGACATGTTCAACCTGTCCCTGACTGAGACTGTAATACCAACATATTTCAAGCAGACTACCATCGCCTCTGTGCCCAAGAACACTAAGGTAACCTGCCTAAATGATTACCGACCCATAGCACTCACGCCTGTAGCCATGAAGGGCTTTGAAAGGGTGATCATGGCTCACATCAACACCATTTTCCCAGAAACCCAAGACCCATTCCAATTTGCATTCAACCCCATCGTGCCCTCAAAGCTCATCACTAAGCTAAGGACCCTGGGACTAAACACTTCCCTCTGCAACTGGATCCTGGACTTCCTGATGGGCCTACCCCAGGTGGTAATGGTAGGTAAAAACACATCTGCCACGCTGATCCTCAACACAGGGGGCCAGGCACAACTCCAACACCATCATTAAGTTTGCAAATGACACAACAGTAGAAGGCCAGATCACTGACAACGATTAGACAGCCTAAAAGGAAGAGGTCAGAGACCTGGCTGTGTGGTGGCAGGATAACAACCTCTCCCTTAAAGTTATCAAGCCAAAGAAGATGATTGTGGACTATAGGAAAAGGAGGACAAAGCACGCCCCCATTATCTTTGAAGCGGCCATATTGGAGCAGGTTGAGAGCTTCAAGTTCCTTGGTGTCCACATCAACAACAAGCTATCATGCTTCAAACACACCAACACAGTCTCTGAAGAGGGAACGACAAAGCCTATTCCCCCTCAGGAGACTGAAAAGATTTGGCATGGGTCTTCAGATCCTCAAGATGTTATACTGCTGCACCATCGAGAGCATCCTGACTGGTTGCATCACTCCCTGGTATGGCAACTGCTTGGCCCCCGACCGCAAGGCACTACAGAGGGCAATGCGTATGGCCCAGTACATCACTGGGGCCAAACTTCCTGCCATCCAGGACCTCTTTACCAGGTGGTGTCAGAGGAAGGCCCTAAAATGTTCAAAGACTCCAGCCACCCTAGTCATAGACTGTTCTCTCTGCTACCACATGGCAAGCGGTAACGGAGTGCCAAGTCTAGGTCCAAAAGGCTTCTTAACAGCTTCTACCCGCCAAGCCAAAAGACTCCTGAACATCTAATCAAATGGTTGCCCATACTATTTTCATCGCCCCCCCCTCCCCCCTTTTACGCTGCTGCTTTTCTCTGATTATAATCCATGCATAGTCACTTTAACTCTACCTACATGTACATTACACCTCAATTACCTCGACTAACCAGTGCCCCCTCACATTGACTCTCTACCGGTACCCCGTGTATATAGCCTCGCTAATATAATTTCACTGCTGCTCTTTAATTATTTGTTATTTTCTACTTAAAGCTTATTTTTCTTAAAACTGCATTGTTGATTATGGGCTTATAAGTTAGCATTTCACTCTTATATTTGGGCATGTAACTGTTGAGGTAGGTTCCTTGTTCCTTGTCAATCATTGGCTTATTGTTGTTGCCGGGGTAAGTTCCATGTTCCTTGTCAATCATTGGCTTATTGGTGAAATCAGCATTCTGACAATATCATCTTTAAGTAAATTAATCAAACCTTTATTAATGCAATTGCACACAGCTAACAGCTAACAATGGAAACACATAATGTATGTTTCAGAGTAAGTTCTGCACCCCACCTAAAGGCACAGCTGATTATATACATGTGATCACTACCTGGTGGTATAATCACCAACGTCAGTGTATGTGTGCAGCAGTAAACTGAGGTTACCTTATAAAGTAACCTAGTACAGTAGCTTCTCTGAATTCATTAGCATTGTCCACTGTCACACAAGATCAACATGTCAAAACCAGACAGTGGTTACTTCTCTTTATCTAGTTTCAGTCTGACTCAGACCCAGCCTGCAAGCACACTCTCACAGCAGCCAGGGCTTAACCACAAAGACTAATATACATGCTTGTACAAATTATAGTGGCAGAGTTTTAGACACATAGCAACAGTATCTATTATAAGGCCTGCAGCAAAACATATGAATCTTAAAGTCCCTTTAATACATAATGGGGAGGGTATCTGTATTTCCGTGTTAACGACTAGATGTACTTTACCATGAAAGGACATACGAGCAGCGATTGGTTCGATCGAGTGGAAAGTTTTCAGCTCGTGGTCCTTTTCTCTGAAACCCATGTTGTGACAGGAAGAGGAGGGTCTAGCATCGAGGTAAACAGGTTTGACTTTTCTGTGGTCGTTGTAGATAGCAACACCTAAATAGCAGCACCAGGGGCCTGTTGCACAAAACTAGGATAAGGGATTAAGCCAGGATATCTTGGTGATCCTGGCTCAATTGATCCGTAATCCGGTTGCACTAAAGATGGATGGGGGCAGGAGGATATGTTATGGTATAAATTACCATGGAGATTTATTCTGTGGAGCTAGCCTGCTCCAGACCAGGCTAAATTCCAGGATCTATTTAATCTCATCCCTAATGTCAGTCAGCAGTCACCACAAATGGAAACCAATAGTTATTTCACTGCTCACTATACATTGTTATCACATAACTAGACCCACTGTCATTATTTAAACGTTTGTGATCATTAATTTCAATGATTTTGGATAAAAAATAATTTTTAGATTATGTTGCTATCATTAGATAATTTACAGTTTCCCATAGACTATAAGGCTATATATAAAATGATAGAATATTAGGGCCACAGAGGGGAAAAAAACACAAGTAATAATATTGTAACCGGTTGTTTTAAAGGAGGACAGTTGTTAAAATGACAGATGTGGGGCATTTCGTGAAATTGTACTTCAGTATGGTTTCATAAACAAAGACATGCTGATGTGCCAGAATATTAAGTATCACATTGTCATAAGTATCAAAACTGTAAAAACAATATGTAGCTTTTCTGCAGAAAGAACCAGCCTCATAAATTTATGACTTTATCCTTTTTCTTCAGTGTGGCCCTAGTACTCTGTCATATAAACAAATACACATTCCATATGAATATAAAAACACAATGTGTAACATTATGTTCCTTTATTGAATAAGGACAAAACAAAGCAGGTAAACCATCAGCTCCTTTCGAAACTGAAGTCACAGTGACTACAAGATGGAAAGCACAGAATCCAAGCATATTATACAAAATGATACATACACATTCAAAGGTCTGTATATAACACACCCTGCATGTCTGCACACTAAAATAAATGCAGGACAAATCCATACACATCAACTGAACAGACAAATGAATGGATGCAGTAGCCTCCCTGCAGCCTTGTATTACACACAGTATACCGCACAAACATCATAAGAGGCCAAATTCGTAAAAAAACGAACCCAAAAAAAACCCAATTCCTCTGCCACCGCAGGACATATTTAACCAAAATTGAAAGCACACATACTAACTAAAATAATTCAACACATATTGGTCCCTCAGCAGCCGACCACTGTCGTCATCAGGGAAGATTGCCGGATTGTCCCAGTCCATGGCTGGTGGCACTCTGGGGGCCCTCTCCTTCCTCAGGCAGGCCACATTGTGGAGGACAGCACAAGCCACAGTAATATCACATGCCCTAACAGGGCTGACCCTTAATTTGTGAAGGCAGTGAAAGCGTGCCTTCAGGAGGCCAAAGGTCATTTCAACTCTGGCCCTGGTCCTGGCATGGGCATGGTTGTAGGCCTGCTGTGCTTCCTGGGGGTCTGTGAAAGGTGTCAGGAGAAAAGGCTGGCAGCCATACCCCCTGTCTCCCAGCAGCACACCAGAGAATTCACCTGTCAACACAAAATCTCATCATTACTACCTCATAAACACAGTGATATTCTTGACACAGCCATGATGGTTATAAATAGGGGTTGTGTGGCTTACCTTGTGATAGGCACTGATAGATTTCAGAGGCCCGAAAGATTCTGGAGTCATGGACTGAGCCAGGCCATTTTGCCACAACATTGCTGATCACACAGTCAGCATTGCAGACCATCTGAAATCATAAGATGAGGAATATTACACCAATCAATGCACATCACTGGCAATGCAGAGTGTTCGTCAATGGACAATATCAAAAAGTTATGTTCACCTGAACATTAATGCTGTGAAAGGATTTCCTATTCACAAAATCGGCCTCATGGGCACCTGAGGGGGCTTTTATCCTTATGTGTGTGCAGTCCACTGCACCAATGACATTGGGGAAACCTGTCACACAAAGTAATGAGTATCCTACTATGTGTTAACAGTTGTCCTGTAATTTGTAGATCCTCTTACCTGCAATCCTATAGAACTCCTCTTTGATGTCACAGAGTCTTCTGTGGCCAGGGAAGGAGATGAAGACATCTGCTAATGCTTTGATAGCCAGACACACACTCCTTATTGTGCGGCAAATTGTGGCCTTGTTCAGCTGTTCTGCATCCCCCACTGAGTACAGGAAGGCTCCACTAGAAAAAAAGCGCAAGGCCACACAAACCATTTGCTCCACACTCAGTGCATGGCTCCGTGCAGTGCGGTGCTTAATCCTGGGACCCAGTAGTCTGCATAGATACCTGATGCCATCTGCAGAAAACCTGTATCTTTCATATAGATGGTCATCAGGGAAGGCCAGTGGGTCCAACCGGTCCCTGAAGACCCTTTCTCGCCTGAAGGCTCTCCTCAGCACAAGTGCTTCTTCATCCACCACATCTCGCACGAATGGGCATGCCATTGTCAGAGCAGAAAGGAACACACAATTTTGGGCCTTCATATAGGCTAGTGGCCACACCTGGTGCTGGGGGGGTGGGCAAAAGAGGGCGATGCCTTATAACGATGACTTGGTTGTACTGATTGCTGGGAAAATAAAAAAAACCTTAGAAAGATGCCACCGTCCTGTGTGCTCACAATAAGAGCTCATATGTCATGGCTCACTTGACTTTACGAGAATATACCTAATTTTTATTTTGAGCTGTGTCATCTTCTTGGAGCTGGGGGAGGAAAGAAAAATAATGATTAATACATTTGTGTTACAGTTAGCATACAGTGTACATTGAAGGCATATCTCACCTCCCTCTCAAGTTTTTTTATTTCAAGGTCCAGTTTCCTAATTGTCCTCTTTTTTATTTCGGACTCCAGTGCAAGATATTCCATCTTTTTCTTCTTGTACTGAATGTCTATGTCTGCCAGTTCTATTTGGCGCCGGAGGTGGTTGCCATACAACTTTCTGATAGCTTGTGAGCTCTGTGAACACAATACAATTAGCGCAGCTGGAATTTGGCAGGATGTGGTGTCCTTTTATTAATACGCACTATGTTGCCAGGCTGGTTTTCCCACTGTATAGCATCTGGGTCCTGTAAAAGAAATTAGATTTTTTGATTTTGATGAGGACTCCTCACCATTGTAGAGTAAATAGTACTTTCACAGTCTTAACATGATACCTCATGCCTTCTGGAATCCAGAGAGATGGTCTCCTCCTCATCATCGTCTCCATCATGTGCTGTTGCTGCTGCACTGGGGCCTTCACCCTATCACATTTAATCGGATTCATATTGAAGCTAGTAGACAAGACATGCCAGGCCTACAGTATGCCTTTGATGGAGTACTCACTGGATCAGCATCGTCTGGTGCTTGTGCTGGTGGCTCTAACAGGAACACAGTGCTGCCAGACACTGCAAGGCAATAGGTAAACCAAAGTCAGACAGTCCAAATTGATTCAATATGAATGTGGTTGTATCCCATGTAGAGATGGAAGGACATACCTTGAATGAAGCGGGTGGCATCTTGGGAGGAACCTATGCTCGTCTCTTTCCCCCCAGGGATCCCCTCTAAGACGGGCCTGCCTTTATTTAGCTCCAAGGCCATGTCCTCTGCTGGGGTAAGGTCAGCCTTTGGTGACCCACCACCCGTGCCTTGTCTGTGGGTATTCTTTTTCACTGCTAAAACAGTACAGACAATGTGTGAGCAGGCACCTTCTGGGTACAATATATGCTTGTGCTTTGTTAAATATTAGTCAGGGACCATACCATTCTGCAGAATGTTCTTGTATTTGATTTTGACCTGCTGCCATGTCCGTTTTGGCCCGTTCATGTTTAATCTACACACACACACACACACACACACATTTAATGGAGTCACACTGCAAAAAATTACTTGGTATTTTTGTCTTGTTTTCAGTAAAAATATCAAAAAATCTATCATAGCTTTATACAGTGTGATGGAGTTACTTTACACAATTTCACTCATATCTGCAGTGCATTTCAATTAAAAATGTAACCGTTTCATAATTACAGTACAACTGCATTTTTGGAGACAACATGGAACACAACATGAAGAACCAAACACTAATGTTGATGTAACTGTTGACCCTTGAAAGAGAAGACACTTCTGACAGAGACCTATCATGAGACAGAGACCTATCATGTGACAGAGGCTTATTGTTGGCCTCTATAGCTGTAGCCTGCCAGTATTAATGTTTGATTTATCAAATTATGAACATACAGTAATCATAACATTTAAATCTCAACATAATATGTATGAGCTAATTAAGGCATCCCAAAATGTAGTATTCATCCACAAAACATCTTGGCAACAAATAGGACATAGAAAAAGTGAGAAACGCCCTCAGTGTGAAATGTGAGTTCATCATCAGGAGAATAGCTGCACCATGGCAACAGAAACAGGAAGTAAGTGTGGGTTTCCAATGTGGTGAGTGTGTCTTCTCAGACAATTGAGACTAGTTCTTAATGAGTACTGGAATTCCAACATCATAATATCAGACTTATCAACATTAGTAGTGGTCAATGTATGTACATGTTTACATGTGTTTATATATATATATATATATATAAGGACTATGCATGATATACAATCATATGGACACACCCCCATATATCCAACTCACACACACACGCACACACACATACACACAAATATATATATGTATATACACACATACATATATGTATGTATGTGTGATACTGTTAAAGGTGTGTCCATATGATTGTATATCATGCATAGTCCTTTTTGTGTTGTTGCTACTCTGATACTGTTACTGACAGACCCAGCTACTCTGATACTGTTACTGACAGACCCAGCTACTCTGATACTGTTACTGACAGACCCAGCTACTCTGATACTGTTACTGACAGACCCAGCTACTCTGATACTGTTACTGACAGACCCAGTTACTCTGATACTGTTACTAACAGTCCCAGCTACTCTGATACTGTTACTGACAGACCCAGATAATCTGATACTGTTACTGACAGACCCAGCTACTCTGATACTGTTACTGACAGACCCAGCTACTTTGACACTGTTACTGACAGACCCAGCTACTCTGATACTGTTACTGACAGACCCAGCTACTCTGATACTGTTACTGACAGTCCCAGCTACTCTGATACTGTTACTGACAGACCCAGCTACTCTGATACTGTTACTGACAGACCCAGCTACTCTGATACTGTTACTGACAGACCCAGCTACTCTCATACTGTTACTGACAGACCCAGCTACTCTGATACTGTTACTGACAGACCCAGCTACTCTGATACTGTTACTGACAGACCCAGCTACTCTGATACTGTTACTGACAGACCCAGCTACTCTCATACTGTTACTGACAGACCCAGCTACTCTCATACTGTTACTGACAGACCCAGCTACTCTGATACTGCTCCTCAGACCTGAAACCCAGGCCCCCTTAACCCCTCCCCTACAGAGCAGCAGCGCTAGCTGAGTAAACCACAACCACACACATAGGACTATAAATGATATGCAAATGTATGGACACACTACCATATACCCACATACATATATATAAACACATGTAAACATATACATATATTGACCACTACTAATGTTGTTAAGTCTGATATTATGATGTTGGTATTACAGTACTCATATAAGAGCTAGTCACTGATTGGCTGAGAAGACACTCTCAGTACACAGGAAACCCACACTGGCGTCCTGTTGTTGTTGCCATGGTGCTGTCATTCAGCCTGAGGACGAGAGACCAAACATTGTTATTACAAGTTCGTTTGTCACATATTTCTCTCCCCTTCACAGATATTGACCAGAGTTTGGATGTTAATTGATTGTCCACTGTTCATTGATAAACACAGAGATCATTCATCAAAGGGTATCACAAGAACTGTTTAACACTGGGTATATTGCACATCTTCCAATGCATCTTGGGTATTGTAGTTTAACTGTATTAAAACAGAACATTCAATGTTCAGTTAAGCGTGCATGAGGTCAAACATGATTTCTACTGCCTGACTACAGGATTAAAGGTCTATAGTTCAACTGAGTCTCTCTATAAGTGTATTTTCTTTAAGGTTTAAAGGTCAACTCTATCATCAAAATGTGTGTTTGATTCTTATTAGTGTCTACAGGTCTCTTAAGGTGTTGCTATCTAAGGTGAACACCTAAAATAAGCTGAATATTTTCCATTGACGTCACGTTGGTTTGAAACCTGTTTACCTCGATGCTAGAGCCTCCTCTTCCTGTCACAAGATGGGTTTCAGAGAAAAGGACCACGAGCTGAAAACTTTCCACTCGAATGAACCAATCGCTGCTCGTATGTCCTTTCATGGTAATGTACATCAAGGCATGAACACAGAAATACGCAGCAAAGACCTTGTTACTCAAAGACCCAGCTACTCTCTGACAGTACCTTCAGAACATCAGACCACCAGATGGACAGGCTGTGTGTCACTTTTTTTACTGTGCCTTATAGCTGGATGATAGATGATTTCTTGATGTGGTTTTATGGTTGACCAGATTTCTTATCTTATTATTGTGATATTGTGATGACTGTGGTAAAGACATGACGTTTATATTTTCAGGGGGAGAAGTTTATGATGTCAAACTGACATTCTGTGAATCATCCTAACACTGTTCCTCTGCTACCTGTAGGTGCTGTTTCCTCCAGTCAGTTCATCCTAACACTGTTCCTCTGCTACCTGTAGGTGCTGTTTCCTCCAGTCATTTCATCCTAACACTGTTCCTCTGCTACCTGTAGGTGCTGTTTCCTCCAGTCAGTTCATCCTAACACTGTTCCTCTGCTACCTGTAGGTGCTGTTTCCTCCAGTCATTTCATCCTAACACTGTTCCTCTGTTACCTGTAGGTGCTGTTTCCTCCAGTCAGTTCATCCTAACACTGTTCCTCTGCTACCTGTAGGTGCTGTTTCCTCCAGTCAGGATGGGATCTCTGCAGCAGAGGTGGAGCTGAGAGTCAGACCAGGAGACAATGTCACTCTCTACTGTGACTGTATCATAACTACTGGAGTATACATTATGTGGTATAGGAACTGTTCTCACAAGTACCAGCCTCCTCTAGTTATTTCAACTAAGTTTTTAAGTTCCATCTCTCTCCCTGGATATAATGTGGTGTGGAACCCCTCTAACAACTCATATGATCTACTGATTGAGAACATCACTGAATCTGATCTGGGACTCTACTACTGTGGGACTGTGGAGACGAACCTGGTTGGAGAAGGAAAACCATTTTTACGTAAAGAGTTGTACCACTACGGAAACATCACCACTAGGATTTCACCTGGAAAGAACAGTTATTATTCTGTCTTTATCTTCCTGCCGTATCTTTGGTATTGGTTTCTTTGAATGAGAGTTACGCCAATGAAAATGTATCTTATTTTGTATCAACCCTCTGAGACTAATCTAAACTCATAAAATGTCTCCTGAAATTCATGTTTAAACAACCAAGAGTCATGATTAACAATAGATTATTGAGAAGACCTTGATTGTTTCTAAGAGAGTAGTTCGGTTTTTATTTCATCTTTATTTAACCAGGTAGGCTAGTTGAGAACAAGTTCTCATTTACAACTGCGACCTGGCCAAGATAAAGCATAGCAATACGACACATACAACAACACAGAGTTACACATGGAATAAACAAAACATTCAGTCAAAAATACAACAGAACAGAAGAAAACAATGTTTATGTTTAATGTTTTGTCCAGAAACCAGTCCTCCCGAGCACTCCTCTTCCCCTCCACCTCCTGAAGACTGTGATGATGTCAGAACACCTGATGTTGACTGTGGGCTGTGTTGGATGTTGCTGTTCAGTCTGTGTCCTGTGTCTGCTCTCCTCTCCTCCCTCCTCTCCTCCACTTGCGTCTACTCCTTCTACAAACAACAGGTGCACTGACTCTCTCAGTCAGGAATAACTTAATAACTCATTCATGTTTTAAGTCTGGGTACCTACGTTTTTAACCTTCTTTTTTTAAAGCATTTTGACCACAATATGTAAACATCTACTAACTATTAACTGAAATGTCCTAGTTTAACCTGAAACTTGGTCTTTTAATGGTGATAACTCTTCCTCTGCAGCTCCAGCTGAGACTCCACCAGGGGAAGTGACAGCAGAGAGCAGACTACAGTCAAAATGGGTGTTGTAGTTTTATTATGGGTAGCCAACTTGATTTGTAGTCCATGTATTAGGTAACCCTGCCCTTTTCAAAAAGTTTTTTTGATGCCGATTATAGTCATTAATAACAGTAGATTAATATATATATATAAGTTGTAAAATATTAATGTTCACATATCACTAATATTAAAATATAACATATAATCTCTCGCTCTGTCTTTCTCTCGGCCTCTTTCTCTCTCTCTCTCTCTCTGTCTCTGTCTCAGTCTTGGCCTATTTCTCTGTCTGTCTGTCTCTCTCTCTATCTGTCTCTCAGGAAGAAGGACCTGTTTTATGCATTGTTGGATATCCGTCAGGAACAGAGGAGACCAAAGAAGAAGAAGAGAGTCCAGAACGCTGACTTCAGTACCTACTCAGCCATCAATACCAGCAGAGTGTGAGACCTATACCAGTCATCAATACCAGCAGAGTGCGACCTATACCATCCATCAATACCAGCAGAGTGTGAGACCTATACCAGCCATCAATACCAGCAGAGTGTGACCTATACCAGCCATCAATACCAGCAGAGTGTGAGACCTATACCAGCCATCAATACCAGCAGAGTGAGACCTATACCAGCCATCAATACCAGCAGAGTGTTAGACCTATACCAGCCGTCAATACCAGCAGAGTGTTAGACCTATACCATCCATCAATACCAGCAGAGTGAGACCTATACCAGTCATCAATACCAGCAGAGTGTGACCTGTACCAGCCGTCAATACCAGCAGAGTGTGAGACCTATACCATCCATCAATACCAGCAGAGAATGAAACTTACACCATCTGTCAATACCAGCAGAGAGTGAGACCTTTACCATCCATCAATACCAGCAGAGAAGAAGACTTACACCATCTGTCAATACCAGCAGAGTGAGACCTATACCAGCCATCAATACCAGCAGAGTGTGAGACCTATACCAACATTGCTGAGAGGACAAGGTGTAACAACAGTAATTTTGATATTTTTTAGATTTACTTAATTTTTAGGGGAAAATGTTTTGCTTTTTAAAAACCCTTTCATGCAAATTGTTTATGTTTTAACTTTTGTCTGTAACCTTTTCATAACAATAACAATATTGATTTAGAAAATGTTTTGAAACTCAAGGAATAATGTTTAAAAATCTCTTGTTTTAGTTTGTAATTCTAGGTGTTAAAGTTCATTGTTTTCCATTTGTAAGTGTATTGATATGTCTTAATGAGTCTGAATAATTATTGATTCAGTTTAATTAGATGTTATTTCATTATTTATTTGTCTCCCCCTAACTTCTCTTAGAGCACGAGGTCGTCGTATTTTGTTTGACAAATGCTTCAGCAAACCAATCAGAGCTATCTGGGGGTGTGAATTAGATGTGAAGGGGTGTGACTTACAGGTGAATAAGGTGTGGCTTAGAAATAAAGAGGGTGTGGCTTTAGAGGATGACAGAGATGCATATACAGAGCATGAAGGCTAAGGGGTGTGGTTTATATGTTAAGGGGTGTGGCTTATATGTTAAGGGGTGGGGTTTGTATGTTAAGGGGTGTGGTTTATATGTTAAGGGGTGTGTTTAACCTCTTGACTTTCGCCTAGGATAGGGGGCGCCACAGCGCATTTAGAAAAAAATGAATGCCCATTTTAAACGGCCTACTACCCAAACTCAGAAGCTAGGATATGCATATAATTAATACTTGTGGATAGAAAACACCCTAAAGTTTCTAAAACTGTTTGAATGGTGTCTGTGAGTATAACAGAACTCATATGGCAGTCAAAACCCCGAGACAGATCGAAACAGGAAGTGGAATTCTGAATTGCGAACTCAAATTCATCACGTTGCCTATTAATCACACCGTGAGCTATGGTTCATTGAGCACTTCCTATTGCTTCCACTAGATGTCCCCAGTCTTTACAAAGTGGTTTGAGTCTCCTACTGTGAAAACTGAATGAATGAGACGCTGTTGAAATTGGTCACATGAGGAGGGCCATCACCATTATGACCCCGGTGGCCCTGGCTTCCCTCCCCTTTCGAAACGTTTTGAAAGACAATGCAATCATCCTCCTTGAATCTTATTGGCTCTCTTGTTGAAAAACGCCCTGAAGATTTATGTTATACAACGTTTGACATGTTTGAACGAACCTAAATGGGAAAAAAATGCATTTTCTCGAAATGGCTGTCCCGCGGCCGACGGAGCATTTTAATCAGCCTTCAGACGCGCTAACAAGAACAAGCTCTTGGAACATAAAGGAGTAATTTTTTCGAACGAAAATTCATTTGTTGTGGACCTGGGATTCCTGGAAGTGCTTTCTGATGAAGACAACCAAAGGTAAGGGATTATTGACAATAGTATACAAGACTAGATGTGATATGCAATTGTTCCAAGATGGCGCTGACCTGTAACGTTAGCCTATTTTTCAGAGTATCGCATCCCCTTTCATCGCAAAGTATGATTACCCAGTAAAGTTCATTTTAAATCTGGCATTGCAGGTGCTGTCAAGAGATATTCATCTATAAATCTTAGAATGACAATATTACATTTTAACCTCTTGACGGTCGCCTAGGATAGGGGGCGCCACAGCGCATTTTGAAAGAAATTCGTGCCCATTTTAAACGGCCTACTACTCAAACTCAGAAGCTAGGATATGCATATAATTAATACTTGTGGATAGAAAACACCCTAAAGTTTCTGAAACTGTTTGAATGGTGTCTGTGAGTATAACAGAACTCATATGGCAGTCAAAACCCCGAGACAAATGGAAACAGGAAGTGGAATTCTGAATTGCGAACTCAACTTCATCACGTTGCCTATTAATCACACCGTGAGCTATGGTTCATTGAGCACTTCCTATTGCTTCCACTAGATGTCCCCAGTCTTTACAAAGTGATTTGAGACTTCTACTGTGAAAACTGAATGAATGAGACGCAGTGGAACGTGGTCACACGGAGAGGGCCATCACCATTATGACGCAGGCGCCCCTGGTTACCCTCCCCTTTCGAAACGTTTTGAAACACAATGCAATCATCCTCCTTGAATCTTATTGGCTCTCTTGTTGAAAAACGCCCTGAAGATTTATGTTATACAACGTTTGACATGTTTGAACGAACCTAAATGGGAAAAAAATGCATTTTCTCGAAATGGCTGTCCCGTGGCCGACGGAGCATTTGAATCAGCTTTCAGATGCGCTAACAAGAACAAGCTCTTGGAACATAAAGGAGTAATTTTTTCGAACGAAAATACATTTGTTGTGGACCTGGGATTTCTGGAAGTGCTTTCTGATGAAGACAACCAAAGGTAAGGGATTATTGACAATAGTATACAAGACTAGATGTGATATGCGATTGTTCCAAGATGGCGCTGACCTGTAACGTTAGCCTATTTTTCAGAGTATCGCATCCCCTTTCATCGCAAAGTATGATTACCCAGTAAAGTTAATTTTAAATCTGGCATTACAGGTGCTTTCAAGAGATATTCATCTATAAATCTTAGAATGACAATATTACATTTTAAAAATGTTTTCGAATAGTAATTTAGTAAATTGTAGCTCTGTTTCATCGGATGCATTTGAGGGAAAATAGTTAGTCAACGTTACGCACCGATGTAAAATGCTGTTTTTATATATATATATGAACTTTATCGAACAAAATAATGCATGTATTGTGTAACATGATGTTCTAGGTGTGTCATCTGATGAAGATTGTCAAAGGTTAGTGCTGCATTTAGCTGTTTTTTGGTTATTTGTGATGCATGTGGTTGGTCGGAAAATGGCTATGTGGCTACTTTTACGATATACTCCTCTAACATAATCTAATGTTTTGCTTTTGCTGTAAAGCCTTTTTGAAATCGGACAACGTGGTTCGATTCAGGAGAGGTGTCTCTATAAAATGATATAATTTGAAAAAAAAATTTAACCACCGTCCGCATACGGCCTCCGTCCGCATACGGCCTCCGTCCGCATACGGGACGGAGGCCGCACAGGGGTTAATATGTTAAGGGATGTGATTTATATGTTAAGTGGTGTGATCTATATGTTATACTGCTGCACCATCGAGAGCATCCTGACTGGTTGCATCACTCCCTGGTATGGCAACTGCTTGGCCCCCGACCGCAAGGCACTACAGAGGGCAATGCGTATGGCCCAGTACATCACTGGGGCCAAACTTCCTGCCATCCAGGACCTCTATACCAGGTGGTGTCAGAGGAAGGCCCTAAAATGTTCAAAGACTCCAGCCACCCTAGTCATAGACTGTTCTCTCTGCTACCACATGGCAAGCGGTAACGGAGTGCCAAGTCTAGGTCCAAAAGGCTTCTTAACAGCTTCTACCCCCAAGCCAAAAGCCTCCTGAACATCTAATCAAATGGTTGCCCATACTATTTGCATCGCCCCCCCCCCTCCCCCCTTTTACGCTGCTGCTTTTCTCTGATTATAATCCATGCATAGTCACTTTAACTCTACCTACATGTACATTACACCTCAATTACCTTGACTAACCAGTGCCCCCTCACATTGACTCTCTACCGGTACCCCGTGTATATAGCCTTGCTAATGTAATTTCACTGCTGCTCTTTAATTATTTGTTATTTTCTACTTAAAGCTTATTTTTCTTAAAACTGCATTGATGATTATGGGCTTATAAGTTAGCATTTCACTGTTATATTTGGGCATGTAACTGTTGAGGTAGGTTCCTTGTTCCTTGTCAATCATTGGCTTATTGTTGTTGCGGGGGTAAGTTCCATGTTCCTTGTCAATCATTGGCTTATTGGTGAATTGGCAATTGCACACAGCTAACAGCTAACAATGGAAACACATAATGTATGTTTCAGAGTAAGTTCTGCACCCCACCTAAAGGCACAGCTGATTATATACATTTGATCACTCCCTGGTGGTATAATCACCAACGTCAGTGTATGTGTGCAGCAGTAAACTGAGGTTACCTTATAAAGTAACCTAGTACAGTAGCTTCTCTGAATTCATTAGCATTGTCCACTGTCACACAAGATCAACATGTCAAAACCAGACAGTGGTTACTTCTCTTTATCTAGTTTCAGTCTGTCTCAGATCCAGCCTGCAGGTCACTCTCACAGCAGCCAGGGCTTAACCACAAAGACTAATATACATGCTATAGTATAGTGGCAGAGTTTTAGACACATAGCAACAGTATCTATTATAAGGCCTGCAGCAAAACATATGAATCTTAAAGTCCCCATAATACATAATGGGGAGGGTCTCTGTTTTTCCGTGTTAACGACTAGATGTACTTTACCATGAAAGGACATACAAGCAGTGATTAGTTCGATCGAGTGGAAAGTTTTCAGCTCGTGGTCCTTTTCTCTGAAACCCATGTTGTGTGACATGAAGGAGGATTGTCTAGCATCGAGGTAAACAGGTTTGGAAAATATTCAGCTTCTTTGATGTGGTCGTTGTAGATAGCAACACCTAAATAGCAGCACCTGGTCAAGTCAACCTGCTGCAACATCATCAAACACAACATGAAGAACCAAACACTAATGTTGATGTAACTGTTGACCTTTGAAAGAGAAGACACTTCTGACAGAGACCAATCATGAGACAGAGACCTATCATGAGACAGAGGCTTATTGTTGGCCTTTATACCTGTAACCTGCCAGTATTAATGTTTGATTTATCAAATGATGAATATCCAGTAATCATAACATTTAAATCTCAACATAATCTGTATGAGCTAATTGAGGTGTCACAAAATGTAGTATTTATCCACAAAACATCTTGGCAACAAATAGGACATAGAAAAAGTGAGAAACACACTCAGTGTGAAATGTGAGTTCATCATCAGGAGAATAGCTGCACCATGGCAACAGCATAAAGGAAGTAAGTCTGGGTTTCCTGTGTATTGAGTGTGTCTTCTCAGCCAATCAGTGACTAGCTCTTATATGAGTACTGGAATTCCAACATCATAATATCAGACTTATCAACATTAGTAGTGGTCAATGTATGTATATGTTTACATGTGTTTAGATATATATATGTATGTATATGTATGTATATATGTGTGTGTGTGTGTGGGGGGGGGGGGTATATGGGGGTGTGTCCATATGATTGTATATCATGCATAGTCCTTTTTGTGTTGTTGCTACTCTGATACTGTTACTGACAGACCCAGCTACTCTGATACTGTTACTGACAGTCCCAGCAACTCTGATACACTCAAAAAATTTAGAACTAGTAATATATATATTCCTTGGTTCACTCCAGACCTGTCTGCCCTTGACCAGCACAAAAACATCCTGTGGCATTCTGCATTAGCATCGAATAGTAATAACTCTGATACTGTTACTGACAGACCCAGCTACTCTGATACTGTTACTGACAGACCCAGCTACTCTGATACTGTTACTCTGACCCAGCTTTCCCTGTGGCTCAGTTGGTAGAGCAAATCTAATCAAATCAAATGTTTTTATATAGCCCTTCTTACATCAGCTGATATATCAAAGTGCTGTACAGAAAACCAGCCTAAAACCCCAAACAGCAAGCAATCCAGGTGTAGAAGCACGGTGGCTAGGAAAAACTCCCTAGAAAGGCCAAAACCTAGGAAGAAACCTAGAGAGGAACCAGGCTCTGAGGGGTGGCCAGTCCTCTTCTGGCTGTGCCGGGTGGAGATTATAACAGCACATGGCCAAGATGTTCAAATGTTCATAAATGACCAGCATGGTCAAATAATAATATTCACAGTTGTCGAGGGTGTAACAAGTCAGCACCTCAAGAGTAAATGTCAGTTGGCTTTTCATAGCCGATCATTGAGAGTATCTCTACCGCTCCTGCTGTCTCTAGAGAGTTAAAAACTGCAGGTCTGGGACAGATAGCACGTCCATTGAACAGGTCAGGGTTCCATAGCCGCAGGCAGAACAGTTGAAACTGGAGCAGCAGCACGGTCAGGTGGACTGGGGACAGCAAGGAGTCATCATGTCAGGTAGTCCTGAGACATGGTCCTAGGGCTCAGGTCCTCCGAGAGAGAGAAAGAGAGAAAGAGAGAATTAGAGAGCATACTTAAATTCACACAGGACACCAGATAAGACAGGAGAAATACTCCAGATATTACAGACTGACCCTAGCCCCCCGACACATAAACTACTGCAGCATAAATACTGGAGGCTGAGACAGGAGGGGGCCAAACAGGAAGGATATAACCCCACCCACTTTGCCAGAGCACAGCCCCCACACCACTAGAGGGACACTTCAACCACGAACTTACCATCCTGAGACAAGGCCGAGTATAGCCCACAAAGATCTCCGCCACGGCACAACCCAAGAGGGGGCGCCAACCCAGACAGGAAGACCAGGTCAGTGACTCAACCCACTCAAGTGACGCACCCCTCCTAGGGACGGCATGGAAGAACACCAATAAACCAGTGACTCAGCCCCTGTAATAGGGTTAGAGGCAGGGAATCCCAGTGGAGAGAGGGGAACCGGCCAGGCAGAGACAGCAAGGGCGGTTCGTTGCTCTAGAGCCTTTCCGTTCACCTTCACACTCCTGGGCCAGACTACACTCAATCATAGGACCCACTGAAGAGATGAGTCTTCAGTAAAGACTTAAAGGTTGAGACCGAGTCTGGATCTCTCACATGGGTAGGCAGACTATTCCATAAAAATGGAGCTCTATAGGAGAAAGCCCTGCCTCCAGCTGTTTGCTTAGAAATTCTAGGGACAATTAGGAGGCCTGCGTCTTGTGACCGTAGCGTACGTGTAGGTATGTACGGCAGGACCAAATCGGAAAGATAGGTAGGAGCAAGCCCATGTAATGCTTTGTAGGTTAGCAGTAAAACCTTGAAATCAGCCCTTGCCTTAACAGGAAGCCAGTGTAGGGAGGCTAACACTGGAGTAATATGATCACATTTTTTTGGTTCTAGTCAGGATTCTAGCAGCCGTATTTAGCACTAACTGAAGTTTATTTAGTCCTTTATCCGGGTAGCCAGAAAGTAGAGCATTGCAGTAGTCCAACCTAGAAGTAAAAAAAGCATGGATTAATTTTTCTGCATCATTAGTGGACAGTAAGTTTCTGATTTTTGCAATGTTACGTAGATGGAAAAAAGCTGCCCTTGAAACAGTCTTGATATGTTCTTCAAAAGAGAGATCAGGGTCCAGAGTAACGCCGAGGTCCTTCACAGTTTTATTTGAGACGACTGTACAACCATCAAGATTAATTGTCAGATTTAACAGAAGATCTCTTTGTTTCTCGGGACCTAGAACAAGCATCTCTGTTTTGTCCGAGTTTAAAAGTATAACATTTGCTGCCATCCACTTCCTTATGTCTGAAACACAGGCTTCTAGCGAGGGCAATTTTGGAGCTTCACCATGTTTCATTGAAATGTACAGCTGTGTGTCATCCGCATAGCAGTGAAATTTAACATTCTGTTTTCGAATGACATCCCCAAGAGGTAAAAAAAAAAATATATATATATATATATATATATATATATATATATATAGTGAAAACAATAGTGGTCCTAAAACGGAACCTTGAGGAACACCAACATTTACAGTTGATTTGTCAGAGGACAAACCATTCACAGAGACAAACTGATATCTTTCCGACAGATAAGATCTAAACCAGGCCAGAACTTGTCCGTGTAGACCAATATGGGTTTCCAATCTCTCCAAAAGAATATGGTGATCGATGGTATCAAAGCAGCACTAAGATCTAGGAGCACGTGGACAGATGCAGAGCCTCGGTCTGACATCATTAAAAGGTCATTTACCACCTTCACAAGTGCAGTCTCAGTGCTATGATGGGGTCTAAAACGAGACTGAAGCGTTTCGTATACATTGTTTGTCTTCAGGAAGGCAGTGAGTTGCTGCGCAACAGCTTTTTCAAAACTTTTGAGAGGAATGGAAGATTCGATAGGTTTTTATATTTTCTGGGTCAAGGTTTGGCTTTTTCAAGAGAGGCTTTATTACTGCCACTTTTAGTGAGTGTAGTACACATCTGGTGGATAGAGAACCATTTATTATGTTCAACATAGGAGGGCCAAGCACAGGAAGCAGCTCTTTCAGTAGTTTAGTTGGAATAGGGTCCAGTATGCAGCTTGAAGGTTTACATTTACATTTTAGTCATTTAGCAGACGCTCTTATCCAGAGCAACTTACAGTAGTGAATGCATACATTTTTTTTTTTTGTACTGGCCCCCCGTGGGAATTGAACCTACAACCCTGGCGTTGCACACACCATGCTGGCATTGCAAACACCATGCTCTACCAACTGTGCCACAGGGAAGGCTATGATTATTTACATCATTGTGTCAAGAGATATAGTACTAAAACACTTTAGTATCTCCCTTCATCCTAGGTCCTGGCAGAGTTGTGCAGACTCAGGACAACGGAGTTTTGGAGGAATACGCAGATTTAAAGAGGAGTCCGTAATTTGCTTTCTAATGATCGTGATCTTTTCCTCAAAGAAGTTCATGAATTTATCACTTCTGAAGTGAAAGCCATCCTCTCTTGGGGAATGCTGCTTTTTAGTTAGCTTTGCGACAGTATCAAAAAGAAATTTCGGATTGTTCTTATTTTCCTCAATTAAGTTGGAAAAATAGGATGATCGATTAGCAGTGGGGGCTCTTCGATAGTGCACGGTACTGTCTTTCCAAGCTAATCGGAAGACTTCCAGTTTGGTGTGGCGCCATTTCCGTTACAATTTTCTGGAAGCTTGCTTCAGAGCTCGTGTATTTTCTGTATACCAGGGAGCTAGTTTCTTATGACATATGTTTTTAGTTTTTAGGGGAGCAACTGCATCTTGGGTATTGCGCAAATTTAAATTGAGTTCCTCAGTTAGGTGGTTAACTGGTTTTTGTCCTCTGATGTCCTTGGGTAGGCAGAGGGAGTCTGGAAGGGCATCAAGGAATCTTTGGGTTGTCTTAGAATTTATAGCACAACTTTTGATTCTCCTTGGTTGGGGTCTGAGCAGATTATTTGTTGCGATTGCAAACGTAATAAAATGGTGGTCCGATAGTCCAGAATTATGAGGAAAAACATTAAGATCCACAACATTTATTCCACAGGACAAAACTAGGTCCAGAGTATGACTGTGGCAGTGAGTAGGTCCAGAGACATGTTGGACAAAACCCACTGAGTCGATGATGGCTCCGAAAGCCTTTTGGAGTGTGTCTGTAGACTTTTCCATGTGAATATTAAAGTCACCAAAATTGTGAATATTATCTGCTATGACTACAATGTCCGATAGGAATTCAGGGAACTCAGTGAGGAACGCTGTATATGGCCCAGGAGGCCTGTAAACAGTAGCTATAAAAAGTGATTGAGTAGCTGCATAGATTTCATGACTAGAAGCTCAAAAGACGAAAACGTTGTTTTTTTTTGTAAATTGAAATTTGCTGTCGAAAATGTTAGCAACACCTCCGCCTTTGCGGGATGCACGGGGGATATGGTCACTAGTGTAACCAGGAGGTGAGGCCTCATTTAACACAGGAAATACATCAGGCTTAAGCCATGTTTCAGTCAGGCCAATCACATCAAGATTATGATCAGTGATTAGCTCATTGACTATAACTGCCTTGGAAGTGAGGGATCTAACATTAAGTAGTCCTATTTTGAGATGTGAGGTATCACGATCTCTTTCAATAATGGCAGGAATGGAGGAGGTCTTTATTCTAGTGAGATTGCTAAGGCGAACACCGCCATGTTTAGTTTTGCCCAACCTAGGTCAAGGCACAGACACGGTCTCAATGGACATGGTGTTTGCATGGTGTTTGCAACGCCAGCATGGTGTGTGCAATGCCAGGGTTGTGGGTTTGATTGCCACGGGGGGTAGTAGAAAAAATGCATGAAATGAAATGGATGAAATGTATGCATTCACTACTGTAAGTCGCTCTGGATAAGAGCGTCTGCTAAATGACTAAAATGTAAATGTAAATGACAGACCCCAGCTACTCTGATACTGTTACTGACAGACCCAGCTGCTCTGATACTGTTACTGACAGACCCAGCTACTCTGATACTGTTACTGACAGACCCAGCTACTCTGATACTGTTACTGACAGACCCAGCTACTCTGTTACTGACAGACCCAACTACTCTGATACTGTTACTGACAGACCCAGCTACTCTGATACTGTTACTGACAGACCCAGCTACTCTGATACTGTTACTGACAGACCCAGCTACTCTGATACTGTTACTGACAGACCCAGCTACTCTGATACTGCTCCTCAGACCTGAAACCCAGGCCCCCTTAACCCCTCCCCCACAGAGCAGCAGCACTAGCTGAGTAAACCATAACCACACACATAGGACTATACATGATATGCAAATGTATGGACACACTACCATATACCCACGTACATATATATAAACACATGTAAACATATACATACATTGACCACTACTAATGTTGATAAGTCTGATATTATGATGTTGGTATTACAGTACTCATATAAGAGCTAGTCACTGATTGGCTGAGAAGACACTCTCAGTACACAGGAAACCCACACTGGCGTCCTGTTGTTGTTGCCATGGTGCTGTCATTCAGCCTGAGGACGAGAGACCAAACATTGTTATTACAAGTTCGTTTGTCACATATATCTCTCCCCTTCACACATATTGACCAGAGTGTGGATGTTAATTGATTGTCCACTGTTCATTGATAAACACAGAGATCATTCATCAAAGGGTATCACAAGAACTGTTTAACACTGGGTATATTGCACATCTTCCAATGCATCTTGGGTATTGTAGTTTAACTGTATTAAAACAGAACATTTAATGTTCAGTTAAGCGTGCATGAGGTCAAACATGATGTCTACTGCCTGACTACAGGATTAAAGTTCTATAGTTCAACTGAGTCTCTCTATAAGTGTATTTTCTTTAAGGTTTAAAGGTCAACTCTATCATCAAAATGTGTGTTTGATTCTTCTTAGTGTCTACACGTCTCTTAAGGTGTTGCTATCTAAGGTGAACACCTAAAATAAGCTGAATATTTTCCATTGACGTCACGCTGGTTTGAAACCTGTTTACCTCGATGCTAGACCCTTCTCTTCCTGTCACAACATGGGTTTCAGAGAAAAGGACCACGAACTGAAAACTTTCCACTCGAATGAACCAATCGCTGCTCGTATGTCCTTTCATGGTAATGTACAACAAGGCATGAACACAGAAATACGCAGCAAATACCTTGTTACTCAAAGACCCAGCTACACTCTGACAGTACCTTCAGAACATCAGACCACCAGATGGACAGGCTGTGTGTCACTATTTTTACTGTGCCTTATAGCTGGATGATAGATGATTTCTTGATGTGGTTTTATGGTTGACCAGATTCGTTATCTTGTTGTTGTGATACTGTGATGACTGTGGTAAAGACATGACGTTTATATTTTCAGGTGGGGAAGTTTATGATGTCAAACTGACATTCTGTGAATCATCCTAACACTGTTCCTCTGCTACCTGTAGGTGCTGTTTCCTCCAGTCAGTTCATCCTAACACTGTTCCTCTGCTACCTGTAGGTGCTGTTTCCTCCAGTCAGGATGGGATCTCTGCAGCAGAGGTGGAGCTGAGAGTCAGACCAGGAGACAATGTCACTCTCTACTGTGACTGTATCATAACTACTGGAGTATACATTATGTGGTATAGGAACTGTACTCACAAGTACCTGCCTCCTGTAGTTATTTCAACTAAGTTTTTAAGTTCCATCTCTCTCCCTGGATATCATGTGGTGTGGAACCCCTCTAACAACTCCTATGATCTACTGATTGAGAACATCACTGAATCTGACCTGGGACTCTACTACTGTGGGACTGTGGAGACTAACCTGGTGGAAGAATGAAAACCATTTATACGTAAAGAGTTGTACCACTATGGAAACATCACCACTAGGATTTCATTTGGAAAGAACAGTTATTATTCTGTCTTTATCTTCCTGCTGTATCTTTGGTATTGGTTTCTTTGAATGAGAGTTATGAAAATGTATCTTATTTTGAATCAACCCTCTGAGACTTATCTCAACTCATAAAATGTCTCCTCAAATTCATTTTTAAACAACCAAGAGTCATGATTAACAACAGATTATTGAGAAGACCTTGATTGTTTCTAAGAGAGTAGTTCTGTTTTTATTTCATCTTTATTTAACCAGGTAGGCTAGTTGAGAACAAGTTCTCATTTACAACTGCGACCTGGCCAAGATAAAGCATAGCAATACGACACATACAACAACACAGAGTTACACATGGAATAAACAAAACATACAGTCAAAAATACAATAGAACAAAAGAAAACAATGTTTATGTTTAATGTTTTGTCCAGAAACCAGTCCTCCCGAGCACTCCTTTTCCCCTCCACCTCCTGAAGACTGTGATGATGCCAGAACACCTGATGTCGACTGTGGGCTGTGTTGGATGTTGCTGTTCAGTCTGTGTCCTGTGTCTGCTCTCCTCCCTCCTCTCCTCCACTTGCGTCTACTCCTTCTACAAACAACAGGTGCACTGACTCTCTCAGTCAGGAATAACTTAATAACTCATTCATGTTTTAAGTCTGGGTACCTACGTTTTTAACCTTCTTTATTTAAAGCATTTTGACCACAATATGTAAACATCTACTAACTATTAACTGAAATGTCCTAGTTTAACCTGAAACTTGGTGTTTTAATGGTGATAACTCTTCCTCTGCAGCTCCAGCTGAGACTCCACCAGGGGAAGTGACAGCAGAGAGCAGACTACAGTCAAAATGGGTGTTGTAGTTTTATTATGGGTAGCCATCTTGATTTGTAGTCCATGTGTTAGATAACCCTGCCCTTTTCAAATAGTTTTTTTGATGCCGATTATAGTCATTAATAACAGTAGATTAATATATATATATATATATATATTAAGTTGTAAAATATTAATGTTCACATATCACTAATATTAAAATATAACATATAATCTCTCACTCTGTCTTTCTCTCGGCCTCTTTCTCTCTCTCTCTCTGTCTCTGTCTCAGTCTTGGCCTATTTCTCTGTCTGTCTATCTTTCTCTCTGACTCTCTCTATCTGTCTCTTAGGAAAAAGGACCTGTTTTATGCATTGTTGGATATCCGTCAGGAACAGAGGAGACCAAAGAAGAAGAAGAGAGTCCAGAACTCTGACTTCAGTACCTACTCAGCCATCAATACCAGCAGAGTGTGAGACCTATACCAGCCATCAATACCAGCAGAGTGTGACCTATACCAGCCATTAATACCAGCAGAGTGAGAGACCTATACCAGCCATCAATACCAGCAGAGTGTGAGACCTATACCAGTCATCAATACCAGCAGAGTGTGAGACCTATACCAGTCATCAATACCAGCAGAGTGTGAGACCTATACCAGTCATCAATACCAGCAGAGTGTGTCCTATACCAGTCATCAATACCAGCAGAGTGTGAGACCTATTCCATCCATCAATACCAGCAGAGTGAGACCTATACCAGCCATCAATACCAGCAGAGTGTTAGACCTATACCATCCATCAATACCAGCAGAGTGAGACCTATACCAGTCATCAATACCAGCAGAGTGTGAGACCTATACCAGCCGTCAATACCAGCAGAGTGTGAGACCTATACCATCCATCAATACCAGCAGAGTTTGAGACCTATACCAGTCATCAATACCAGCAGAGTGTGAGACCTATACCAGCCGTCAATATCAGCAGAGGGAGACCTATACCAGCCATCAATACCAGCAGAGTGTGAGACCTATACCATCCATCAATACCAGCAGAGAGTGAGACTTACACCATCTGTCAATACCAGCAGAGTGAGACCTATACCAGCCATCAATACCAGCAGAGTGTGAGACCTATACCAACATTGCTGGGAGGACAAGGTGTAACAACAGTAATTTTGATATTTTTTTGATTTTCTTAATTTTTAGGGTAAAATGTTGTGCATTTTAAAAACCCTTTCATGCAAATTGTTTATGTTTTAACTTTTGTCTGTAACCTTTTCATAATAATAACAATATTGATTTAGAAAATGTTTTGAAGCTCAGGGAATAATGTTTAAAAAGCTCTTGTTTTAGTTTGTAATTCTAGGTGTTAAAGTTCATTGTTTTCCATTTGTAAGTGTATTGATATGTCTTAATGAGTCTGAATAATTATTGATTCAGTTTAATTAGATATTATTTCATTATTTATTTGTCTCCCCCTAACTTCTCTTAGAGCACGAGGTCGTCGTATTTTGTTTGACAAATGCTTCAGCAAACCAATCAGAGCTATCTGGGGGTGTGAATTAGATGTGAAGGGGTGTGACTTACAGGTGAATAAGGTGTGGCTTAGAAATAAAGAGGGTGTGGCTTTAGAGGATGACAGAGATGCATATACAGAGCATGAAGGCTAAGGGGTGTGGTTTATATGTTAAGGGGTGTGGTTTATATGTTAAGGGGTTACCCTAGGATAGGGGGCGCCACAGCGCATTTTGAAAAAAATGTGTGCCCATTTTAAACGGCCTACTACTAAAACTCAGAAGCTAGGATATGCATATAATTAATTCTTGTGGATAGAAAACACCCTAAAGTTTCTAAAACTGTTTGAATGGTGTCTGTGAGTATAACAGAACTCATATGGCAGTCAAAACCCCGAGACAGATGGAAACAGGAAGTGGAATTCTGAATTGCGAACTCAACTTCATCACGTTGCCTATTAATCACACCGTGAGCTATGGTTCATGGAGCACTTCCTATTGCTTCCACTAGATGTCCCCAGTCTTTAAAAAGTGATTTGAGACTCCTACTGTGAAAACTGAATGAATGAGATGCAGTGGAACGTGGTCACACGGAGAGGGCCATCACCATTATGACGCCGACGCCCCTGGTTATCCTCCCCTTTCGAAACGTTTTGAAACACAATGCAATCATCCTCCTTGAATCTTATTGGCTCTCTTGTTGAAAAACGCCCTGAAGATTTATGTTATACAACGTTTGACATGTTTGAACAAACCTAAATGGGAAAAAAATGCATTTTCTCGAAATGGCTATCCCGTGGCCGACGGAGCATTTGGATCAGCTTTCAGACGCGCTAACAAGAACAAGCTCTTGGAACATAAAGGAGTAATTTTTTCGAACGAAAATACATTTGTTGTGGACCTGGGATGCCTGGAAGTGCTTTCTGATGAAGACAACCAAAGGTAAGGGATTATTGACAATTGTATACAAGACTAGATGTGATATTTGATTGTTCCAAGATGGCGCTGACCTGTAACGTTAGCCTATTTTTCAGAGTATCGCATCCCCTTTCATCGCAAAGTATGATTACCCAGTAAAGTTCATTTTAAATCTGGCATTACAGGTGCTTTCAAGAGATATTCATCTATAAATCTTAGAATGACAATATTACATTTTAAAAATGTTTTCGAATAGTAATTTAGTAAATTGTAGCTCTGTTTCATCGGATGCATTTCAGGGAAAATAGTTAGTCAAAGTTACGCACCGATGTAAATGCTGTTTTTATATATAAATATGAACTTTATCGAACAAAAGAATGCATGTATTGTGTAACATGATGTCCTAGGTGTGTTATCTGATGAAGATTGTCAAAGGTTAGTGCTGCATTTAGCTGTTTTTTGGATATTTGTGATGCATGTGGTTGGTCGGAAAATGGCTATGTGGCTACTTTTACGATATACTCCTCTAACATAATCTAATGTTTTGCTTTTGCTGTAAAGCCTTTTTTAAATCGGACAACGTGGTTCGATTCAGGAGAGGTGTCTCTATAAAATGATATAATTTGAGAAAAAAAAAAGAAAAAATGTTTTATTAAATTTTGTTATGCTAATGGCGATATGATTTTTCGCTGGATGTCCGTCCCGCATACGGGACGGAGGCCGCACAGGGGTTAATATGTTAACCTCTTAGGGCTAGGGGGCAGTATTTACACCACCGGATAAAAAACGTACCCGATTTAATCTGGTTACTATTCCTACCCATTAACTAGAATATGCATATACTTATTATATATGGATAGAAAACACCCTAAAGTTTCTAAAACTGTTTGAATGGTGTCTGTGAGTATAACAGAACTCATATGGCAGGCAAAAACCTGAGAGATTCCTTTACAGGAAGTGGCCTGTCTGACCATTTATTGGCTTTCTTTGACATCTCTTTCCAAAACAAAGGATCTCTGCGGTAACGTGACACTTCCCACGGGTCCAATAGGCTCTCAGAGCCCGGGAAAAAGCTGAATGTCGTCATTCCAGCCACAGGCTGAAACACATTATCGCCTTTGTCAAGTGGCCGATCAGGGGACAGTGGGCTTAGGCGCGTGCACTGCCTGCCCCGTCTTTCTGTTTTTTCCTCTGTTTACCGAAACGCAGATTCCCGGTTGGAATATTAGCGCTTTTTTACGAGATAAATTGCATAAAAATTGATTTTAAAGAGCGGTTGACATGCTTCGAAGTACGGTAATGGAATATTTAGAATTTTTTTGTCACGAATTGCGCCATGCTCGTAACCCTGATTTATCATTTCGGATAGTGTCTAGAACGCACGAACAAAACGCCGCTATTTGGATATAACGATGGATTATTTTGGACCAAAACAACATTTGTTATTGAAGTAGAAGTCCTGGGAGTGCATTCTGACGAAGAACACCAAAGGTAATAACAATTTTGTTATAGTAAATCTGATTTTGGTGAAGGCTAAACTTGCTGGGTGTCTAAATAGCTAGCCCGTGATGGCTGGGCTATGTACTTAGAATATTGCAAAATGTGCTTTCACCAAAAAGCTATTTTAAAATCGGACATATCGAGTGTATAGATGAGTTCTGTATCTATAATTCTTAAAATAATTGTTATGCTTTTTGTGAACGGAAGGGATACAATTCATCTGCTGTTAGTGTGTATGTATGTATGTGTGTATGTATGTGTGTAGTGTATCTATTGTTTGTGTGTCGATATGTCCGTGAGCGGGGAGTAAGCATAAAATGAACATCTTTTTGTATTGTACTTCAGAACGTTCTCTGAATAAACCGTACAAACCTTTTGCAGATGCTGAGTCTTTGCCTAATTATTATTAAGCTCTCTGGGCTAGGTGGCACCAAATCGTCCCACCTACGTAACAGCCAGTTGAATCCTGTGGCGCGATTTTTAAATACCTTAGAAATGCTATTACTTCAATTTCTCAAACATATGACTATTTTACAGCTATTTAAAGACAAGACTCTCGTTAATCTAACCACACTGTCCGATTTCAAAAAGGCTTTACAACGAAAGCAAAACATTAGATTATGTCAGCAGAGTACCCAGCCAGAAATAATCAGACACCCATTTTTCAAGCTAGCATATAATGTCACAAAAACCCAGAAGACAGCTAAATGCAGCACTAACCTTTGATGATCTTCATCAGATGACACACCTAGGACATTATGTTATACAATACATGCATGTTTTGTTCAATCAAGTTCATATTTATATCAAAAACCAGCTTTTTACATTAGCATGTGACGTTCAGAACTAGCATACCCCCCGCAAACTTCCGGCGAATTCACTAACAATTTATTAAATTACTCACGATAAACGTTCACAAAAAGCATAACAATTATTTTAAGAATTATAGATACAGAACTCCTTTATGCAATCGCGGTGTCCGATTTAAAAATAGCTTTTCGGTGAAAGCACATTTTGCAATATTCTGAGTAGATAGCCCGGCCATCATGGCTAGCTATTTTGACACCCACCAAGTTTAGCACTCACCAAACTCAGATTTACTATAAGAAAAATTGGATTACCTTTGCTGTTCTTCGTCAGAATGCACTCCCAGGACTTCTACTTCAACAACAAATGTTGGTTTGGTTTCAAATAATCCATAGTTATATCCAAATAGCGGCGTTTTGTTGTGCGTTCAAGACACTATCCGAAGGGTAACGAAGGGTGACGCGCCTGGCGCGTATCGTGACAAAAAATGTCAAAATATTCCATTACCGTACTTCGAAGCATGTCAAACGCTGTTTATAATCAATTTTTATGCAATTTTTCTCGTAAAAAAGCAATAATATTCCAACCGGGAGTAGTTGTTTTCATTCAAAGACTGAAAATGTAAACATGGAGTCGTCTCGTGCACGCGCGCACCAGTGTCATTGTTCTCAGATCGACCACTTACCAAATGCGCTACTGTTTTTTAGCCATGGCCTGCAAAGTCATCATTCAACGTTCTGGCGCCTTCTGAGAGCCTATGGGAGCATTAGAAAATGTCACATTACAGCAGAGATCCCCTGTTTTGAATAGAGATGGCAAAGAAGGCCAAGAAATTGTCAGACAGGGTACTTCCTGTACAGAATCTTCTCAGGTTTTGGCCTGCCATTTGAGTTCTGTTATACTCACAGACACCATTCAAACAGTTTTAGAAACTTTGGAGTGTTTTCTATCCAAAGCTAATAATTATATGCATATTGTAGTTTCTGGGCAGGAGTAATAATCAGTTTAAATCGGGTACGTTTTTTATCAGGCCGTGAAAATACTGCCCCCTATCCATAAGAAGTTAACCACTCAAACCTGAAGCCCCCCCCTTAACCCCTCAGACCTGAAGCCAAACCCCTCGTAACCCCTCAGTCCTCCCCTCAGACCTGAAGCCCCCTCTTAACCCCTCAGTCCTCCCCTCAGACCTGACGCCAAGGCCCTCTTAACCCCTTAGACCTGAAGACCCTCTTAACCCCTCAGTCCTGCCCTCGTCCTCCCCTCAGACCTGAAACCCAGGCACCTCTTAACCCCTGAGTCCTCCCCTCCGACCTGAAGCCCCTCTTAACCCTTTTGTCCTCCCCTCGGACCTGAAGCCCAGGCCCCCCTTAAGCCCTCAGTCCTCCCCTCAGACCTGAAACCAAGGCCCTCTTATGCCCTCAGTCCTCCCCTCAGATCTGAAACCCAGGCCCCCCTTAAGCCCTCAGTCCTCCCCTCAGACCTAAACACAAGGCCCTCTTAACCCCTTATACGTCCCCACAGACTTGAGGCCGAGAGCAGACTCAAGAAGCAGAATATACCATATACCCACATACATATTTATATATATGCACACATGTAAACACATGTAAACATATATATACATTGACCCATACTAATGTTGTTACGTCTGATATTATGATGCTGGTATTACAGATCTCATATAAGAGCTAGTCACTGATTGCCTGAGAAGACACACCTCATACAGGAAACCACACTGACTTCCTGTTGCCATGGTGCTGTCTGTCTGTCAGCCATTTGGCCTGAGGATGAGAGTACATCCAAGTTATAACAAGTTGTATATGTTTATTTCTCACATATGTTATTTACATGCTCACTATTCATTGATATCAACAGAGCAGCATCAACCAGGATAAAAAGAACTACAACAGCTTAACATGGTTATACCAACACATCACCTAGTGCATCTTGGGTATTGTAATAGCAGAGTGTTAATAGCAGAGTGCAGAGTGTTATGGTCTAATACTTAGTGTTTAGTCTCCATGTTATCAGAGTGTTATGGTCTAATACTTAGTGTTTAGTCTCCATGTTATCAGAGTGTTATGGTCTAATACTTAGTGTTTAGTCTCCATGTTATCAGAGTGTTATGGTCTAATACTTAGTGTTTAGTCTCCATGTTATCAGAGTGTTATGGTCTAATACTTAGTGTTTAGTCTCCATGTTATCAGAGTGTTATGGTCTAATACTTAGTGTTTAGTCTCCATGTTATCAGAGTGTTATGGTCTAATACTTAGTGTTTAGTCTCCATGTTATCAGAGTGTTATGGTCTAATACTTAGTGTTTAGTCTCCATGTTATCAGTGTTATGGTTTAATACTTAGTGTTTAGTCTCCATGTTATCAGAGTATTATGGTCTAATACTTAGTGTTTAGTCTCCATGTTATCAGAGTGTTATGGTCTAATACTTAGTGTTTAGTCTCCATGTTATCAGAGTGTTATGGTCAACCACTGGACTGGGGTCAGTAGCGTCATCTGTGTGTCCCAGTTTAGAGACCTGTCTGACTGTCAGGTTACCTAAAACAATTCATAAATCAGGGGCAGGATTTGATTTATACATTTAACTGTATAAAAAAAGCAATACTCAATGTTCAAATAAGCAAACATGAGGTCAATCATGATGATCTAACTCAGTCATCAAAATCTGTGTTTGTTTCTTCATTGAGTGTTTATAGGTCTCTTAAGGTGTTGCTATTTAAGGAAAACACCTCAAAGCTGAATATTTTCCATTGACGTCACGTTGTTGTGAAACCTGTTTACCTCGATGCTAGACCTGTCACAACATGGGTTTTAGAGAAAAGGACCACGAGCTGAAAACTTTCCACTCGATCGAACCAATCGCTGCTCGCATGTCCTTTCATGGTAAAGTACATCTAGTCATGAACACGGAAATACGCAGCAAAACCTTGTTACTCAAAGACCCAGCTACTCTCTGACAGTCACCATCAGACCATCAGACCACCAGATGGACAGGCTGTGGGTCACTCTGATTGCATTCTTATGTGAGTAACTTTTTTGCTGAAGAATGCTGATTCCTTGATGTGGTTTTATGGTTGACTAGATGTGTTTTTGAGATAGTGTGATGACTGTGATGTTTGTTATATTTCTGCATGTAGAGAAGTTTATGATGAACCAAATGACAATGTGTACTTCATCCTAACATTGTTCCTTCCTCTGCTACCTATAGGTGCTGTTTTTTCCAGTCAGTTTATCCTAACACTGTTCCTCTGCTACATGTAGGTGCTGTTTCCTCCAGTCAGTTCATCCTAACACTGTTCCTCTGCTACCTGTAGGTGCTGTTTCCTCCAGTCAGTTCATCCTAACACTGTTCCTCTGTTACCTGAAGGTGCTGTTTCCTCCAGTCAGTTCATCCTAACACTGTTCCTCTGCTACCTGTAGGTGCTGTTTCCTCCAGTCAGTTCATCCTAACACTGTTCCTCTGCTACCTGTAGGTGCTGTTTCCTCCAGTCAGTTCATCCTAACACTGTTCCTCTGCTACCTGTAGGTGCTGTTTCCTCCAGTCAGTTCATCCTAACACTGTTCCTCTGCTACCTGTAGGTGCTGTTTCCTCCAGTCAGTAAATCCTAACACTGTTCCTCTGTTACCTGTAGGTGCTGTTTCCTCCAGTCAGTTCATCCTAACACTGTTCCTCTGATACCTGTAGGTGCTGTTTCCTCCAGTCAAGATGGGATCTCGGTAGCAGAAGTGGAGCTGAGAGTCAGACCAGGAGACAACATCACTCTCTATAGTGACTGTAGAACAACAAATGAAATGTACACAGTCTGGTTCAGGAATTGCTCTCATGAGCACCAGCCTCCTCTTGTTATTACATATGTTATTACATATTATGAGAACATCACTGCATCTGACCTGGGACTCTACTACTGTGGTAATCTGACCTGGGACTCTACTACTGTGGTAATCTAACCTGGGACTCTACTACTGTGGTAATCTGACTTGGGACTCTACTACTGTGGTAATCTGACCTGGGACTCTACTACTGTGGTAATCTGACCTGGGACTCTACTACTGTGGTAATCTGACCTGGGACTCTACTACTGTGGTAATCTGACCTGGGACTCTACTACTGTGGGACTATAGAGAGTAATATGGAAAAAGAAAAACGTATTGAAAAGAAAAATGTCTACCACTATGGACATGTCATGAGAAGGCTTTCATTTGGTAAGACCAATGCATTATTCTATATTTATTTAATGGCTGTATATTTGGTTTTGGTATAGCATGTCTGGTTTCCTTGAATAAGAGGAGAATGAGCTCTATGATCGTAGTCCCGCATTTTTTCCTGTGTAACGGCTGTCTTCTGTGGAAATGGACCAAGGTGCAGCAGGTTGCGTGTTCATCATGATAATTTATTAAATAAACGTGAACACGGGAAAAACAATAAACAAAAGAGAACGACAGACCGACAGTTTTACAGGCTAAGTACTTACATACAGCAGTGCAAAATCAACTACCCACAAAACCAAGTGACAAACATACTCCTACATATATGACTCCCAATCAGGAACAACGATCCCCAGCTGTTCCTGATCAGGAGTCACAAGACCAACACAGAACACAAGACTGCCACGTCCTGACCCCAAAACTACAACAACAGCTCCATCTGCTGGTCAGGACGTGACAGTACCCCCCCCTCAAGGTGCAGACCCCGGAATGCACCTAACAACGAAAAAACACCAACAAACAAAATCCCCAACAAAACCCATAAACAATAACCCCTAAACAATAAGGGAGGGAAGGGAGGGTGGCTGCCGTCAACGACGGCACTGTGCTACACCCTCCCTCCCCAACCCACCTATCCTGGAGGTGGCTCCGGTGCAGGACGTGGACCCTGCTCCACCCTCGGCGTCGCCCACTTCGGTGGAGCCGATAGCTGCGCCAGGCAGACGGACCCCTCGAGCCGGGCCGGAGGACAGGAGGACCCCTCGGGCCGGGCCGGGGGACAGGAGGGCCCCTCGGGCCGGGCCGGGGAGCAGGAGGGCCCCTCGGGCCGGGCCGGAAGGCATGCGGGCCCCTCGGGCCGGGCCGGAAGGCATGCGGGCCCCTCGGGCCGGGCCGGAAGGCATGCGGGCCCCTCGGGCCGGGCCGGAAGGCATGCGGGCCACTCGGGCCGGGCCGGAAGGCATGCGGGCCACTCGGGCCGGGCCGGAAGGCATGCGGGCCACTCGGGCCGGGCCGGAAGGCATGCGGGCCACTCGGGCTGGGCCGGAAGGCATGCGGGCCACTCGGGCTGGGCCGGAAGGCATGCGGGCCACTCGGGCTGGACCGGAAGGCATGCGGGCCACTCGGGCTGGACCGAAGGGCAGGAGGACCCCTCGGGCTGATCCTGACAGGCCGGGCACCCTGGCAGATCAGGGCAGGCGGGCACCTCTGGCAGAACCGGGCAGTCCGGCCACTCTGGCAGAACAGGGCAGTCCGGCCACTCTGGCAGAACAGGGCAGTCCGGCCACTCTGGCAGAACAGGGCAGTCCGGCCACTCTGGCAGAACAGGGCAGTCCGGCCACTCTGGCAGAACAGGGCAGTCCGGCCACTCTGGCAGAACAGGGCAGTCCGGCCACTCCGGCAGAACAGGGCAGTCCGGCCACTCCGGCAGAACAGGGCAGTCCGGCCACTCCGGCAGAACAGGGCAGTCCGGCCACTCCGGCAGAACAGGGCAGTCCGGCCACTCCGGCAGAACAGGGCAGTCCGGCCACTCCGGCAGAACAGGGCAGTCCGGCCACTCCGGCAGAACAGGGCAGTCCGGCCACTCCGGCAGAACAGGGCAGTCCGGCCACTCCGGCAGAACAGGGCAGTCCGGCCACTCCGGCAGTTCAGGGCAGTCCGGCCACTCCGGCAGTTCAGGGCAGTCCGGCCACTCCGGCAGTTCAGCGCAGTCCGGCCACTCCGGCAGTTCAGCGCAGTCCGGCCACTCCGGCAGTTCAGCGCAGTCCGGCCACTCCGGCAGTTCAGCGCAGTCCGGCCACTCCGGCGACTGTTGACTGGCGGGCAGCTCCGACGACTGTTGACTGGCGGGCAGCTCCGACGACTGTTGACTGGCGGGCAGCTCCGACGACTGTTGACTGGCGGGCAGCTCCGACGACTGTTGACTGGCGGGCAGCTCCGACGACTGTTGACTGGCGGGCAGCTCTGGTGACTGTTGACTCCTGATGTGTGGGGCAGGTATTGGACGTACCAGCCTGGAGACACGCACCTCCATGCTAGTGTGTCTAGCGGGAAACACCGGACCGAAAGGGCGCACTGGCGGTCTTGAGTGCAGGGTTGGCATCACCCCTTCCGGCTCGATGCTCCCCTTGCCCTGGCACCTGCGGGGCGCTGGTACTGGGCACACTGGGCTGTGCGTCCGTATAGGCGAGATGGTGCGCACCTCAGCGTAACATGACGCCCTCCACCTCGTACGCACCTCCCTGTAGTCACGGGTAGCTGGCTTACGGCTCTTCCCTGGCCTGGCCAAACTACCCGTGTGCCCCCCCCAAAAAAAATCTTGGGGCTGCCTCTCGGGTTCCCTTAGCTCCCTTAACTTGTCCGCCCAGAATTTTCTTTCGTCCTGCCAGGTCCATTCTTCCATTTCCTTCTCCTGTGGCTTCCTCCTCTTCTGCTGCTTGGTCCTTTGGTGGTGGGTAGTTCTGTAACGGCTGTCTTCTGTGGAAATGGACCAAGGTGCAGCAGGTTGCGTGTTCATCATGATAATTTATTAAATAAACGTGAACACGGGAAAAACAATAAACAAAAGAGAACGACAGACCGACAGTTTTACAGGCTAAGTACTTACATACAGCAGTGCAAAATCAACTACCCACAAAACCAAGTGACAAACATACTCCTACATATATGACTCCCAATCAGGAACAACGATCCCCAGCTGTTCCTGATCAGGAGTCACAAGACCAACACAGAACACAAGACTGCCACGTCCTGACCCCAAAACTACAACAACAGCTCCATCTGCTGGTCAGGATGTGACATCCTGTGTGTTTTGTTCAGATGCCGGAACATCTGACGTAGACTGTGGTCTGTGTTGGATGTTGCTGTTCAGTCTGTGTCCTGTGTCTGTTCTCCTTTCCTCCCTCCTTTCCTCCGTCTGTTTCTACTCCTTCTGCAGAACAACAGGTAAACTCATTCTCACCTTTTTAGTGAGGATTCCCTTTTTCACTTATTCATTTTTTATGTCTGGTTATTCCTAATGAGTCTTACTTATTATTATAAGAATTACCTATGTTTTTAACCTTTGTGTTTTTACCACAATAAGTAAACATCTACCAACTTTTAACTGATATGTCCTAGTTTGACCTAAAACTGTTGTTTAATGGTGATAACTCTTCTTCTGCAGCTCCAACTGAGACTCAGGGGAGGTGACGGCAGAGAGCAGACTACAGTCAAAGTGGGTGTTGTAGTTTTATTTTAAGAAGTCATCTTAATTTGTAGTCCATGCGTTTGGTAACCCTGCCTTATTGAAATAGTATTTTCAATGGTAGATAGACACATTAAAAACAGAAGATAAAAAGCAACAATACATAATGTCAAATCCTAATGTGTGATGATATATCATTAAAATTAACAGATTATTAATAATCTCTCTCTCTCACACTCAGTCACTCACTCACTTCAGTACCTACACAGCCAGAAGACCTATAGAAATGTAGCTGGTATGACGACAGTGTTGATATTTTTAAGTTAATTTTGAAATAATTTAATACCAGTGATATTTTTTACAACTTTTGTATGTAACCTTTTAATAATAATAACAATAGTGATTTAGAAAATGTTTTAAAGCTCAGCGAATAATGGTTAAATATCTCTTGTTATTGTAACGGTTGTTGCAAGGAGAGGACCAAGGTGCAGCATGGTAGGTGTTCATCATGTTTATTAGTTCTGAACACTGAATCAAAAACAAAGTGGAACAAAGCGCAACAACTCTGTCAGGTGAAAAACACAATACAGAAAACAACTACCCACAAAAATCCTGTGGGAAAAGGCTACCTAAGTATGGCTCCCAATCAGAGACAACAATAGACAGCTGTCCCTGATTGAGAACCATACCCAGCCAAAACAAAGAAATACACAAAACATAGAAAAAGGGACATAGAATGCCCCCCCTAGTCACACCCTGGCCTAACCAAAATAGAGAATAAAACCCTCTCTATGGTTTGTAATAGTAGTTGTGAAAGTTTATTGTATTTCATTTGTAGGTGTATTGATATGTGTTAATGAGGCTAAATAAATATTGATTCAGTTTAATTGATTTAATTTCATAATTTCTTTGTCTTCCTTTAACTTCTCTAGGGTAGGGGGCAGTATTTTGACGTCCGGATGAAAGGCATGCCAGTAGTAAACTGCCTGCTACTCAGACTCAGAATGTAGGATATGCATATAATAGTGGATTTGGATAGAAAACACTTTGAAGTTTCTAAAACTGTTTGAATGATGTCTGTGAGTATAACAGAACTCATATGGTAGGCAAAAACATGAGAAAAATCCAACCAGGAAGTGTGGAAATCTGAGGTTTGTAGTTTTTCAAGTGATTGCCAATACAGTATACAGTGACTTAGGGTTCATTTTGCACTTCCTACGGTTTCCACTAAATGTCAACAGTCTTTAGAACGTTGTTTCATGCTTCTACTGTGAATGGGGAGGGAATAAGAGCTCCTGGAAGTAGATGAGTGAAAAAATGACATGAGCTCAGAGGCGCGCACTCACGTGAGAGTTAGCTGTGTTCCTTTTCTTTTTTGAAGCCATTGGAATTGTCCGGTTGGAATATTACTGAAGATTTATGATTAAAACATCCTAAATATTGATACTATACATCGTTTGACATGTTTCTACCAACGTAAATATAACTTTTTTTGACTTTTCGTCGTGACATTTTGCGCGCGCTTCCTGCATTTGGAGTAGTGGACTAAACGCGTGAAAAAAATGAGATATTTGAACATAAATGATGGACTTTATCGAACAATACAAACATTTATTGTGGAACTGGGATACCTGGGAGTGCATTCTGATGAAGATCATCAAAGGTAAGTGAATATTTCTAACGTAATTTTTGTCATTTCTGTTGACTCCAAAATGGCGGGTATCTGTATGGCTTGTTTTGATATCTGAGTACTGATACTCAGATTATTGCAAAATTTGCTATCGCCGTAAAGCTTTTTTGAAATCTAAGAGAGCGGTTCCATTAACCTCTTACATCTAGACGTTCCGCTAGCGGAACACCTGCTCCAATATCCAATGATAGGCGTGGCGCGAATTACAAATTACTCAAAAATACAAAAACTTCAATTTTTCAAACATATGACTATTTCACAGCATTTTAAAGACAAGACTCTCCTTTATCTAACCACACTGTCCGATTTCAAAAAGGCTTTACAGCGAAAGCAAAACATTAGATTATGTCAGCAGAGTACCCAGCCAGAAATAATCAGACACCCATTTTTCAAGCTAGCATATAATGTCACAAAAACCCAGAAGACAGCTAAATGCAGCACTAACCTTTGATGATCTTCATCAGATGACACACCTAGGACATTATGTTATACAATACATGCATGTTTTGTTCAATCAAGTTCATATTTATATCAAAAAACTGCTTTTTACATTAGCATGTGACGTTCAGAACTAGCATACCCCCAGCAAACTTCCGGGGAATTTACTAACAATTTACTAAATTACTCACGATAAACGTTCACAAAAAGCATAACAATTATTTTAAGAATTATAGATACAGAACTCCTCTATGCACTCGATATGTCCGATTTTAAAATAGCTTTTTGGTGAAAGCACATTTTGCAATATTCTAAGTACATAGCCCAGCCATCACGGGCTAGCTATTTAGACACCTGGCAAGTTTAGCCTTCACCAAAATCAGATTTACTATTACAAAAATGTTATTACCTTTGTTGTCTTCGTCAGAATGCACTCCCAGGACTGCTACTTCAATAACAAATGTTGAGTTGGTCCCAAATAATCCATCGTTATATCCGAATAGCGGCGTTTTGTTCGTGCGTTCCAGAAACTATCCGAAATGGTATATCAGGGTCGCGCGCATGGCGCAATTCGTGACAAAAAAAATCGAAATATTCCATTACCGTACTTCGAAGCATGTCAACTGCTGTTTAAAATCAATTTTTATGCAATTTATCTCGTAAAAAAGTGATAATATTCTGACCGGGAATCTCGTTTTCGGCAAACAGAGGAAAAATCACAAAGACGGGGGCGGTCAGGGTATGCGCCTAAGCCCACAGTCCCTTGATCGGCCACTTGAGAAAGGCGATAATGTGTTTCAGCCTGGGGCTGGGATGACAACATTCTGTTTTTTCCCGGGCTCTGAGAGCCTATGGAAGACGTAGGAAGTGTCACGTTAGAGCAGAGATCCTTTGTAATTGAATGAGATGGCAAAGAAGTTCAAGAAATGGTCAGACAGGCCACTTCCTGTAAAGGAATCTCTCAGGTTTTGACCTGCCATTTGAGTTCTGTTATACTCACAGACACCATTCAAACAGTTTTAGAAACTTTGGAGTGTTTTCTATCCAAAGCCAATAATTATATGCATATTCTAGTTACTGGGCAGGAGTAGTAACCAGATTAAATCGGGAACGTTTTTTATCATGCCGTGAAAATACTGCCCCCTAGCCATAACAGGTTTTAATATGAGTAGCCTCATGTCCTGACTGGGGTTTCCGTTAACCGGTAATAGCTGGCTTTTGACCGATAAAACATTTGAAAAGCAAATAAATAAAATTGAATAACGGCCAATTGTCTCGGAGAAGAATAAAAAATCCCATTAAAAAATAATGCTTATTAGCCTCTTCATTGTAGCCTAGGTCTACTGGTTGTATGAATTTGGGATCTATCGTCCCACAACTGTCCCAGAGTCTGTTTGGAATAGGCTATTTATTTTCTCTGCAAGCTGACCAATAGAATAGGTCAACTTTCTACAATGGGGGAAACGCGTCTTGTTGGCTGAGGGAAAGTAAATGTCTTCAAAGTGCGCATCAGAATTAGGGAAGAAGGACCACACATTGTTGCATCCTTGACTTGCATGTTCTGTTGATATTAATTACCATAATATAAATATGATAGTCATTCTGAGCATCGTGGGTGGACACCCTAATCAGGTTACACACCCAATGCGTATGGGTCAGGTAAATTTACCAAATGTTCGGTAATTTCAAGTGTGGATGTCAAATGTCTGCAGCCTACAGTAGAGAGGAACAACGTCACTACACAGCTTACTGTGTATGGTTAATATAACCTATCATCTAGTCCCCTGGATACAGTTACTACCAACTACATGTTGTTTTAATATGAAGTTTAAAAAGCTTCAGAACATGTTTACTACGAGAGGAACATGGACTTTACTGGATGTTCACACATGAAACAAGGAACACATTTTTACCAATTAAAATCCAAGTGGTGACCTTTCCATAGTGGTAGACCTGAATATCCTCTTCATCATTCGTCTCCTTAGTCCCACCGTAGTAGAGTCCCAGGTCATGCCCCTTCGTTGGGAGGATGGTCAACAGTAGTAGACCAGCTTTACTCAACACACAGAGTTGCAAACAAATCTCTCCCTCGCCTTCCATTTGGCAAATTTGAACATAATTCTATCCTCCTGATTCCTGCTTACAAGCAAAACCTAAAGCAGGAAGCACGAGTGACTCGGTCAATAAAAAGTGGTCAGATGAAGCAGATGTTATTGAGCTACAGGACTGTTTTGCACAGACTGGAATATGTTCTGGGATTCTTACGATGGCATTGAGGAGTACATCACATCAGTCACTGGCTTCATCAATAAGTGCATCGATGGTGTCATCCCCACATTGACTGTACGCACATACCCCAGCCAGAAGCCATGGATTACAGGCAACATCCGCACTGAGCTGAAGGGTAGAGCTGACACTTTCAAGGACGGGACTCTAACCCTGACGCATATAATCAAATCAAATGAAATGTATTTATATAGCCCTTCTTACATCAGCTGATATCTCAAAGTGCTGTACAGAAACATATAAGACATCCCGCTATGCCCTCCGACAAACCATAAAAGAGCCAAAGCATCAATACAGGACTAAGATTGAGTCGTAATACACTGGCACCGATGCTCGTCAGATGTGTGTGTCTCCAGGTGTATCGAGGGGTTTCCTCCTGCCAGGGTTAAGGCTGTGTGTGTGTTCGGATTACCAGGAACTCTGAGCTTGTGCTGACCAACTCGCAAGTGTCTTCACTGACATGTTCAACCTGTCCCTGACTGAGACTGTAATACCAACATATTTCAAGCAGACCACCATAGTCCCTGTGCCCAAGAACACTAAGGTAACCTGCCTAAATGACTACCGACCCATAGCACTCACGCCTGTAGCCATGAAGGTCTTTGAAAGTATGGTCATGGCTCACATCAACACCATTATCCCAGAAACCCTAGACCCATTCCAAATGGCTAAGGACCCTGGGACTAAACACTTCCCTCTGCAACTGGATGCTGAACTTCCTGATGGGCAGACCCCAGGTGGTAATGGTAGGTAAAAACACATCTGCCACGCTGATCCACAACACGGGGGCCCCTCCTGTTCTCCCTGTGCACTCGTGTCTGGCCATGCAGTCATAACTCCAACACCATCATTACGTTTGCAGATGACACAACAGTGGAAGGCCTGATAACTGACAACGATTAGACAGCCTAAAAGGAAGAGGTCAGAGACCTGGCCGTGTGGTGCCAGGATAACAACCTCTCCCTTAAAGTTATCAAGCCAAAGGAGATTATTGTGGACTAAAGGAAAAGGAGGACCAAGCACGCCCCCATTATTTTTGAAGTGGCCAGAGTGGAGCAGGTTGAGAGCTTCAAGTTCCTTGGTGTCCACATCAACAACAAACTATCATGCTTCAAACACACCAAGACAGTCTCTGAAGAGGGAACGACAAAGCCTATTCCCCCCCAGGAGACTGAAATGATTTGGCATGGGTCTTCAGATCATCAAAAAAGTTATACTGTTGCACCATCGAGAACATCCTGACTGGTTGCATCACATCCTGGTATGGCAACTGTTTGGCCCCCGACCGCAAGGCACTACAGAGGGCAATGCGTATGGCCCAGTACATCACTGTGGCCAAACTTCCTGCCATCCAGGACCTGTATACCAGGTGGTGTCAGATGAAGGCCCTAAAATGTTCAAAGACTCCAGACACCCTAGTCATAGACTGTTCTCTCTGCTACCACATGGCACGCGGTAACGGAGCGCCAAGTCTAGGTCCGAAAGACTTCTTAACAGCTTCTACCCCCAAGCCAAAAGACTCCTGAACATCTAATCAAATGGCTTCCCATACTATTTGCATTGCCCCCCCTCCCCCTCCCCCTTTTTACGCTGCTGCTTCTCTCTGTTAATAATCTATGCATAGTCCCTTTAACTCTACCTACATGTACATTATACCTCAATTACCTTGACTAACCAGTGCCCCCTCACATTGACTCTCTACCGGTACCCCATGTACAGTATATAGCCTCGCTAATGTAATTTCACTGCTGCTCTTTTACTATTTGTTATTTTCTACTTAAAGCTTATTTTTCTTAAAACTGCATTGTTGATTATGGGCTTATAAGTAGGCATTTCACTGTTATATTTGGGCATGTGACTGTTGGGTTAGGTTCCTTGTTCCTTGTCGATCATTGACTTATTGTTGTTGCCGGGGTAGGTTCCTTGTTCCTTGTAAATCATTGGCTTATTGGTGAAATCAACAGTCTGACAATATCATCATTAAGTAAATTAATCAAACCTTTATTAATGCAATTGCAGACAGCTAACAGCTAACAATGGAAACACATAATGTATGTTTCAGAGTAAGTTCTGCACCCCACCTAAAGGCACAGCTGATTATATACATTTGATCACTGCCTGGTGGTATAATCACCAACGTCAGTGTATGTGTGCAGCAGTAAACTGAGGTTACCTTATAAAGTAACCTAGTACAGTAGCTTCTCTGAATTCATTAGCATTGTCCACTGTCACACAAGATCAACATGTCAAAACCAGACAGTGGTTACTTCTCTTTATCTAGTTTCAGTCTGACTCAGATGCAGCCTGCAGCTCACTCTCACAGCAGCCAGGGCTTAACCACAAAGACTAATATAGATGCTTGTTCAACATATAGTGGCAGAGTTTTAGACACATAGCAACAGTATCTATTATAAGGCCTGCAGCAAAACATATGAATCTTAAAGTCCCTTTAATACATAATGGGGAGGGTCTCTGTATTTCCGTGTTAACGACTAGATGTACTTTACCATACATTTTACATTTTTTAAAACATTTTAGTCATTTAGCAGACGCTCTTATCTAGAGCGACTTACAGTAGTGAATGCATACATTTCATACATTTTATTATTTTTTTCGTACTGGCCCCCCATGGGAATCAAACCCACAACCCTGGCCTTGCAAACACCATTGCAAACACCATGCTCTACCAACTGAGCCACAGGGAGCTACTGCAATGCTCTACTTTCTGGCTACCCGGATGAAGCACTGATTTCAAGGTTTTACTTCTAACCTACAAGGCATTACATGGGCTTGCTCCTACCTATCTTTCCGATTCGGTCCGGCCGTACATACCTACACGTACGCTACGGTCACAAGACGCAGGCCTCCTAACTGTCCCTAGAATGTCTAAGCAAACAGCTGGAGGCAGGGCTTTCTCCTATAGAGCTCCATTTTTATGGAATGGTCTGCCTATCCATGTGAGAGACGCAGACTCGGTCTCGACCTTTAAGTCTATACTGAAGACTCATCTCTTCAGTAGGCCCTATGATTGAATGTAGTCTGGCCCAGTAGTGTGAAGGTAAACGGAAAGGCACTGCAGCAAAGAACCAACATGCTATCTCTGTCTGGCCGGTTCCCCTCTCTCCACTGGGATTCTCTGCCTCAAACCCTATTACAGGGGCTGAGTCACTGGCTTACTGGTGCTCTTCCATGCCGTCCCTGGGAGGGGTGCGTCACTCGAGTGGGTTGAGTGGGCTATGGAACCCTGACCTGTTCACCGGACATGCTACCTTATTCCAGACCTGCTGTTTCCAGCTCTCTAGAGATAGCACGAGCGGTAGAGATACTCTGAATGATCAGCTATGAAAAGCCAACTGACATTTACTCTTGAGATGCTGACCTGTTGCACCCTCTACAACCACTGTGATTATCATTATTTGACCCTGCTGGTCATCTATGAACATTTGAACATTTTGGCCATGTTCTGTTATAATCTCCACCCGGCACAGCCAGAAGAGGACTGGCCACCCCTCATAGCCTGGTTCCTCTCTAGGTTTCTTCCTAGGTTCTGGCCTTCCTAGGGAGTTTTTCCTAGCCACCGTGCTTATACACCTGCATTGCTTGCTGTTTGGGGTTTTAGGCTGGGTTTCTGTACAGCACTTTGTGACATCAGCTGATTTAAGAAGGGCTTTATAAATACATTTGATTGACTGATTGATGTACAGCAATTCAACACAAAACTGCTGCCGACATCTTTCTCAATGCTATCAGTCTCAAACACAGACTAAATCCTCGATCAAGTGAGCATATGATAGTTCCATCATTATATCGAAAGAGAGCCCTTACAACACACACTCTATTGAATTTAGACTCCAATATGTTGCATTAAACGTAACAGGCGTGTGGATCACTTCTATATTCTGCACAGCCAGATACGGCTTATCGCCCTTTCCAGTGGTTGACAAACTTTTTTTTTTTAAATGTAAGGAACTCAGTCCGGCTTTTAACTTACTCTTGAAAGTTGTAATAGTAGAATGCACAAATTGGGAAGTGCATCATCAGTTTTTTCTCGTCATGTCAGTCATTGCATACCTTTCCCCAATCCTGGAAGGGGGGCCTGAGTGAAAAAGTTTGGGAACACTTGACCCATTGTACAACATCAGGTCTTACCAACACAAGCCCCAGGATCTCTTTACACCATGATCACTCACTTTTCAAAACAAATGCCAGATGCACACAGAGGACATGTCTCAACTTTTCATTGAGAGGATTTTAGCATCTCAATTTTGTCTTTTCTTTAATGAAATTCCTGTACGGTTAAAATGTGTTTTGTACAGGAATCCTTATAGAATCCATTATGTTATTTTTCTTCTCATGTTTTCTTAATATAGTGTTATCCTGTTAGGTTGGCTCTGCATTCATAAACAAAATGTAATTGTTTGCTGTATATGTCATTGTTGAGTATTCAATCTTGTTCAAAGTAAATAGCCTACTTCCTGACCTTAAATAGAAACATTTTATAGAGAAGCCTAGACTTAACTATATCATTTTAATACCAACAACCATGACATGACTGTGCTAAGCACAGAAAGAAAAGTTAGACGTATAGAATGTGGGATTAGGGACATGATTGCAGTGGCGACCCGTCATTCAGGGCAGCTGAGGCTAAACCCCACCTGTTCTGAGACACCTGTTTAGCAAAAAAATATATATATATACAGTACCAGTCAAAAGTTTGGACACACCTCATCATTCAAGGGTTCTTCCCCACTCTCTACTATTTTCTACAATGCAGAACAACAGTGAAGACATCCAAACCATGAAACAACACATATGGAATCATGCTGCAACCCAAAAAGTGCTAAACAAATCAATATATATATATATTTTAGATTCTTCAAAGGAGCCACCCCCCGCCTTGACGACAGCCCCCCACACTCTTGGCATTCTCCCAACCAGCCCCATGAGGAATGCTTTTCCAACGCATATGCTGAGCACTTGTTGTCTACTTTTCCTTCACTCCGCGGTCCAACTCATCCAAAACCATCTCAATTGGGTTGAGTTCGGGTGATTGGGGAGGCCAGGTCATCTTATGCAGCACTCCATCACTCTCCTTAAGGGTTAAATAACCCTTAAACAGCCTGGAAGTGTGTTTTGGGTCATTGTACTGTTGAAAAACAAGTGATAGTCCCACTAAGCGCAAACCAGATTGGATGGCGTATCGCTGAAGAATGCTGTGGTAGCCATGCTGTTGTCCTTAAGCCATTTTACCACAACTTTGGAAGTATGCTTGGGGTAATTGTCCATTTGGAGGACCCATTTGCGACCAAGCTTTAACTTCCTGACTGATGTCTTGAGATGTTGCTTCAATATATCCACATAATTTTCCTACCTCATGATGCCATCTATTTTGTGATGTGCACCAGTCCCTTCTGCAGCAAAGCACCCACACAACATGATGCTGCCACCCCCGTGCTTCACGGTTGGGATTGTGTTCTTCGGCTTGCAAGCAGTTTTATTTTTGTTTCATCAGACCAGAGGACATTTCTCCAAAAAATACGATATTTGTCCCCAGGTGCAGTTGCAAACCGTAGTCTGGCTTTTTATGTTTTTAAATAGCCCTTACACAGCCTGGAGGTGTGTTGGGTCATTGTCCTGTTGAATAACAAATGATAGTCCCACTAAGTGCAAACCAGATGGGATGGCGTGTCGCTGCAGAATGCTGTGGTAGCCATGCTTGTTAAGTGTGCCTTGAATTCTAAATAAATCACAGACAGTGTCACGAGCAAAGCACCCCACACCATCACACCTCCTCCTCCATGTTTCACGGTGGGAACCACACATGCAGAGATCATCCGTCCACCTACTCTGCGTCTCACAAAGACATGGCGGTTGGAACCAAAAATTTCACATTTTGACTCATCAAACCAAAAGACAGATTTCCACCGGTCTAAGTTCCATTGCACGTGTTTCTTGGCCCAAGCAAGTCTCTTCTTCTTATTGGTGTCCTTTGGTAGTGGTTTCTTTGCAGCAATTCGACCATGAAGGCCTGATTCACACAATCTCCTCTGAACAGTTGATGTTGAAATGTGTCTGTTACTTGAACTCTGTGAAGCATTTATTTGGGCTGCAATCTGAGGTGCAGTTAATTGCCGATTTCTGAGGCTGGTAACTCTAAAGAAAGTATCCTCTGCAGCAGAGGTAATTCTGGGTCTTTCTTTCCTGTGGCGGTCCTCATGAGAGCCAGTTTCATCATAGCGAATGATGGTTTTTGCGACTGCACTTGAAGAAACTTCTTGACATTTTCCGGATTGACTGACCTTCATGTCTTAAAGTAATTATGGACTGTTGTTTCTCTTTGCTTATTTAAGCTGTTCTTGCCATAATATGGACTTGGTCTTTTACCAACTGTACCTTGTCACAACACAACTGATTGGCTGAAACGCATTAAGAAGGAAATAAATTCCACCAATTACCATTTAAAAAGGCACACCTGCTAATTGAAATGCATTCCAGGTGACTACTTCATGAAGCTGGTTGAGAGAATGCCAAGAGTGTGCAAAGCGGTCCTCAAGGCAAAGGGCGGCTACCCCGAAGAATCCCAAACATAAAACACACTTAGAATTGTTAAACACGCCTCTGAAAGGACATACAAGCAGCGATTGGTTCGATCGAGTGGAAAGTTTTCAGCTCGTGGTCCTTTTCTCTGAAACCCATGTTGTGACATGAAGGAGGATTGTCTAGCATCGAGGTAAACCGGTTTGGAAAATATTCAGCTTCTTTTATGTGGTCGTTGTAGATAACAACACCTAACTAGCAGCACCTGGTCAAGTCAACCTGCTGCAACATCATCAAACACAACATGAAGAACCAAACACTAATGTTGATGTAGCTGTTGACCCTTGAAAGAGAAGACACTTCTGACAGAGTCCTATCATGAGACAGAGGCTTATTGTTGGCCTCTATAGCTGTAGCCTGCTGTATTAATGTTTGATTTATCAAATTATGAACATCCAGTAATCATAACGTTTAAATCTCAACATAATATGTATGAGCTAATTGAGGCATCCCAAAATGTAGTATTTATCCACAAAACATCTTTGCAACAAATAGGACATAGAAAAAGTGAGAAACGCCCTCAGTGTGAAATGTGAGTTCATCATCAGGAGAATAGCTGCACCATGGCAACAGAAACAGGAAGTAAGTGTTGGTTTCCAATGTGGTGAGTGTGTCTTCTCAGACAATCATGACTAGTTCTTAAATGAGTACTGGAATTCCAACACCATAATATCAGACTGATCAACATTAGTAGTGGTCAATGTATGTACATGTTTAAATGTGTTTATATGTATATATATATATAAGGACTATGCATGATATACAATCATATGGACACACCCCCATATACCCAACTCACACACACACACACACATACACACAAATATATATATGTATATACACACATACATATATGTATGTATGTGTGATACTGTTAAAGGTGTCTCCATATGATTGTATATCATGCATAGTCCTTTTTGTGTTGTTGCTACTCTGATACTGTTACTGACAGACCCAGCTACTCTGATACTGTTACTGACAGACCCAGCTACTCTGATACTGTTACTAACAGACCCAGCTACTCTGATACTGTTACTGACAGACCCAGATAATCTGATACTGTTACTGACAGATCCAGCTACTCTGATACTGTTACTAACAGACCCAGCTACTCTGATATTGTTACTGACAGACCCAGATAATCTGATACTGTTACTGACAGACCCTGCTACTCTGATACTGTTACTGACAGACCCAGCTACTCTGACACTGTTACTGACAGACCCAGCTACTCTGACACTGTTACTGACAGACCCAGCTACTCTGAAACTGTTACTGACAGACCCTGCTACTCTGATACTGTTACTGACAGACCCTGCTACTCTGATACTGTTACTGACAGACCCAGCTACTCTGACACTGTTACTGACAGACCCAGCTACTCTGATACTGTTACTGACAGACCCAGATAATCTGACACTGTTACTGACATACCCAGCTACTCTGATACTGTTACTGACAGACCCTGCTACTCTGATACTGCTACTGACAGACCCAGCTACTCTGATACTGTTACTGACAGACCCAGCTACTCTAATACTGTTACTGACAGACCCAGCTACTCTGAAACTGTTACTGACAGACCCAGCTACTCTGACACTGTTACTGACAGACCCAGCTACTCTGATACTGTTACTGACAGACCCAGCTACTCTGATACTGTTACTGACAGACCCAGCTACTCTGATACTGTTACTGACAGACCCAGCTACTCTGATAGTGTTACTGACAGACCCAGCTACTCTGATAGTGTTACTGACTGACCCAGCTACTCTGATACTGTTACTAACAGACCCAGCTACTCTGATACTGTTACTGACAGACCCAGCTACTCTGATACTGTTACTGACAGACCCAGCTACTCTGATAGTGTTACTGACTGACCCAGCTACTCTGATACTGTTACTAACAGACCCAGCTACTCTGATACTGTTACTGACAGACCCAGATAGTCTGACACTGTTACTGACAGACCCAGCTACTCTGATAGTGTTACTGACTGACCCAGCTACTTTGATACTGTTACTAACAGACCCAGCTACTCTGATACTGTTACTGACAGACCCAGCTACTCTGATACTGTTACTGACAGACCCAGCTACTCTGATAGTGTTATTGACTGACCCAGCTACTCTGATACTGTTACTAACAGACCCAGATAATCTGATACTGTTACTGACAGACCCTGCTACTCTGATACTGTTACTGACAGACCCAGATACTCTGATACTGTTACTGACAGACCCAGCTACTCTGACACCGTTACTGACAGACCCAGCTACTCTGATACTGTTACTGACAGACCCAGCTACTCTGATACTGTTACTGACAGACCCAGCTACTCTGATACTGTTACTGACAGACCCAGCTACACTGACACTTTTACTGACAGACCCAGCTACTCTGATACTGTTACTGACAGACCCAACTACTCTGACACTACTCCTCAGACCTGAAACCCAGGCCCCACTTAACCTCTCCCCTACAGAGCAGCAGCACTAGCTGAGTAAACCACAACCACACACATAGTGATATATGAACCCACACATATGTTTTCACAAATGTGAACAGATCTACACACATGTAAACACATGTAAACATATACATACATCGACCACTACTGACGTTGATAAGTCTGATATTATGATGTTGGTGTTACAGTACTCATATAAGAGCTAGTCACTGATTGGCCAAGAGGACACACTCAGTACACAGGAATACCACACTGACTTCCTGTTGTTGTTTTCATGGTGCTGTCATTCAGCCTGAGGAAGAGAGTCCAAACATTGTTATTACAAGTTCATTTGTCACATATATCTCTCCCCTTCACACATATTGACTAGAGTGTGGATGTTAACTGATTGGCCACTATTCATTGATAAACACAGACATCATTCATCAGATGGGATAAAAACAACTGTTTAACACTGGGTATATAGCACATCCTCCAATGCATCTTGGGTATTGAAGTTTACTATTATCACCACCATAGTTTAGTGTTCCAAATAAAAAGGTCAACCATCAAAAATAACACTATCTCTATTCACTAATTAAAAGTCAGTTTTAAAACTCACTAGTTGAATGCTATATATTCATGAATGCTAATTGGCTATATATGAGACAATATACCACAGGTACAATGCAAACAACTTATTTACTGTTCTAATTATGTTGGTAACCTGTTTATAATAGCAATATGGCACCTTGGGTGGTTGTGGTATATGGCCAATATATCAAAGCTAATGGCTGTATCCAGGAATTCTGTGTTAAAGGTCTAAAGGTCTACTTTAGGTCTAACATTAGACCTACTTCCTGACTACAGGTATAAAGGTCTACTTTAGGTCTAACATTAGACCTACTTCCTGACTACAGGTATGAAGGTCTACTTTAGGTCTAACATTAGGACTACTTCCTGACTACAGATATAAAGGTCTACTTTAGGTCTAACATTAGGGCTACTGCCTGATTACAGTTATAAAGGATTATAGGTCTATTAGCCTATTTTTAGCCTCTGTATAAGTGTATTTTCTGGTTTAAAGGTTAACTCAGTCATCAAAATGTGTGTTTGTTTCTTCGTAATGTCTACAGGTCTCTTAAGGTGTTGCTATCTAAGGTGAACACCTCAAAGAAGCTGAATAATTTCCATTAAATTCACATTATTGTGAAACCTGTTTACCTCGATGCTAGACCCCCCCCCTTCATGTCACACGAAAAGGTTTTCAGGGAAAAGGACCACAGGCTGAAAACTTTCCACTCGATCGAACCAATCGCTGCTCGTATGTCCTTTCATGGTAAAGTACATCTAATCATGAACACAGAAATACACAGCAAAGACCTTTTTACTCAAAGACCCAGCTACTCTCTGACAGTCACCATCAGACCATCAGACCACCAGATGGACAAGTTGTGTCTCACCCTGATTGCATTCTTACGTGTGTAACTTTTTTACTGGGCCTTATAGCTGGATGATAGATGATTTCTTGATGTGGTTTTATGGTTGACCAGATTTGTTAACTTATTATTGTGATATTGTGATGACTGTGGTAAAGACATCACGTTTATATTTTCATGTGGAGAAGTTTATGATGTTCTGTGATTCATCCTAACACTGTTCCTCTGCTACCTGTTGGTGCTGTTTCCTCCAGTCAGTTCATCCTAACACTGTTCCTCTGCTACCTGTTGGTGCTGTTTCCTCCAGTCAGTTCATCCTAACACTGTTCCTCTGCTACCTGGAGGTGCTGTTTCCTCCAGTCAGTTCATCCTAACACTGTTCCTCTGTTACCTGTAGGTGCTGTTTCCTCCAGTCAGTTCATCCTAACACTGTTCCTCTGCTACCTGTAGGTGCTGTTTCCTCCAGTCAGTTCATCCTAACACTGTTCCTCTGCTACCTGTAGGCGCTGTTTCCTCCAGTCAGGATGGGATCTCTGCAGCAGAGGTGGAGCTGAGAGTCAGACCAGGAGACAACATCACTCTCTACTGTGACTGTAACATAACTACTGGAGTATACATTATGTGGTATAGGAACTGTTCTCACAAGTACCTGCCTCCTGTAGTTATTTCAACTACGTTTTTAAGTTCCATCTCTCTCCCTGGATATAATGTGGTGTGGAACCCCTCTAACAACTCCTATGATCTACTGATTGAGAACATCACTGAATCTGACCTGGGACTCTACTACTGTGGGACTGTGGAGACTAACCTGGTGGGAGAAGGAAAACAAATTAAACAGAAAGAGTTGTACCACTATGGAAACATCAGCACTAGGATTTCACTTGGTAAGAACAGTTATAATTCTGTCTTTATCTTCTGGCTATATATTTAGTATTATTAATTTTGTATTAGTCTTGGTGTGTCTGGTTTCCATGAATGAGAGGAGGTTGAGTTATTCTACCTTTATTTCAACAAGGAACACAGACTGAGACCAAGGTCTCTTTTACAGCTGGGCTCTGCGTATACATGTTTACACATACAGTTTAGGTACAATGATTAAGATACTACACAAGACAAACAAAATCATCACAGATGGTACAGCAACAGATTGTTACATTTACACATAGGTTATTCCCCTAACAGCACAAGAGCTTGCATTACCCGAAACAGTTACAAGCAATACAAAAATAAAAATCCTCCAATAAATATTTAAAATGGGCAAGGGGGACAAGAGTCTCAAGTTTAAGTTTAGTCTGCAGGCTATTCCATAGGCAAGGAGCGTAACAGGAAAAGGCAGACATACCCAACTCTGTGGAAATCACATGGGCCTCAAGTGTAATCCATGCTTGAGGTCTGGTTTTAGGAATTCTAATTCTAATATTGATGAGTGATGATAAATAAGAAGGTAGTTTATTCAGAGGTGCTTTATAGACAAACACGAGAGCATGTTGTTCTCGTCTCACGGACAGCGAAGTCCAACCCACATGTTGATATAAAACACAGTGGTGAGTTCTAGTTCTGTAGCTAGCACCTGTAATAAACCTAAGTGTGCAATGTTACATCTAGACGTTCCGCTAGCGGAACACCTGCTCCAATATCCAATGATAGGCGTGGTGCGAATTACAAATTCCTCCAAAATACAAAAACTTCAATTTTTCAAACATATGACTATTTCACAGCATTTTAAGACAAGACTCTCCATTATCTAACCACACTGTCCAATTTCAAAAAGGCTTTACAGCGAAAGCAAAACATTAGATTATGTCAGCAGAGTACCAAGCCAGAAATAATCAGACACCCATTTTTCAAGCTAGCATATAATGTCACAAAAACCCAGAAGACAGCTAAATGCAGCACTAACCTTTGATGATCTTCATCAGATGACAACCCTAGGACATTATGTTATACAATACATGCATGTTTTGTTCAATCAAGTTCATATTTATATCAAAAAACAGCTTTTTACATTAGCATGTGACGTTCAGAACTAGCATACCCCCCGCAAACTTCCGGGGAATTTGCTAACAATTTACTAAATTACTCACGATAAACGTTCACAAAAAACATAACAATTATTTTAAGAATTATAGATACAGAACTCCTCTATGCACTCGATATGTCCGATTTTAAAATAGCTTTTTGGTGAAAGCACATTTTGCAATATTCTAAGTACATAGCCCAGCCATCACGGGCTAGCTATTTAGACACCCGGCAAGTTTAGCACTCACCAATATCAGATTTACTATTATAAAAGTTTTATTACGTTTTGTTGTCTTCGTCAGAATGCACTCCCAGGACTGCTACTTCAATAACAAATGTTGGTTTGGTCCAAAATAATCCATCATTATATCCGAATAGCGGCGTTTTGTTCGTGCGTCCCAGACACTATCCGAATGGTAAAGAAGGGTCGTGCGCATGGCGCAATTCGTGACAAAAAAAATCTAAATATTTCATTACCGTACTTCGAAGCATGTCAACCGCTGTTTAAAATCAATTTTTATGCCATTTTTCTCGTAAAAAAAGCGATAATATTCCGACCGGGAATGTCCATTTAGCTAAACAGAGGAAAGAAAAGAAAGCTTTCGGTCGACGCGGGCACGAGCCTGAGTCTCACAGTACTGTAACCAGCCACTACCCAAACGCGCTACTTTGTTTCAGCCAGAGCCTGCAAAGCCACGATTCAGCGTTTTGCCGCCTTCTGAGAACCTATGGCAGCCGTAGGAAGTGTCACGGGACAGCTAAGATCCTCACTCTTCAATAAACAGAGACAAGAAGAACGACACCTTGTCAGACAGGCCACTTCCTGCATGAAATCTTCTCAGGTTTTTGCCTGCCATATGAGTTCTGTTATACTCACAGACACCATTCAAACAGTTTTAGAAACTTTAGGGTGTTTTCTATCCAAAGCCAATAATTATATGCATATTCTAGTTACTGGGCAGGAGTAGTAACCAGATTAAATCGGGTACGTTTTTTATCCAGCCGTGAAAATACTGCCCCATAGCCATAACAGGATAAGTAGCATCCAGCGATTTAAGTGTTGATGCCGTAGCATGTAGATAATATCCCCATAATCTATAAGAGACATAAAAGTAGCACACCTGTTTCTATAGAGGAAGCCTAGCTTGACTTTTAGCCGTTTTCAAAGTTCGTCAATATGCATTTTAAAAGACAGTTTATCGTCCAACCATATCCCTAACTATTTATATGCAGAGGCCTGATTAATTCAAGAACCATCTAAGCTTGAAAGTACAAGTTTATTTTAATCCAACTTTTTTAACCTTTCAAAAATCATAAAATGTGTTTTCTTTGCATTTAAAAAAAATGTTTCAGCTGTACAAAAGACACTTGTAGTATCTTAAAATCTGTCTCCAATAGTGATAATGCTTGGTCAGCCGTTGACGCGATAGAGCACATGACAGTGTCATCAGCATATAAATGAATTTGACCATTTCTTATCTCATCACCGATATTCTTTATGTAGAGAGTGAACAGTAATGGACCAAGTATAGAACCTTGTGGGACCCCTTTAACCAACTCCAATGGCTCCGACTGGATGCAGTCGACTCTAACAGCCTGACTTCTATCCTTTAGATAGTCATGAAACCAACGACAGGCATCCAATCCCAGTCCTATTGACGACAGCTCACCCAAAAGTATTGCATGGTCTACAGGGTCAAAAGCTTTAGATAAATCTATGAACAAGGCGGCACAGTACTTTCTATTATCCAGGGCATTAGAAATATAAGTTACAACACGTACAGTGGCCGTAATAGTACTGTGTTTAGGTCTGAACCAAGATTGATTACTAGAAAGACTATTCTTAACTGTTAAAAAGATTGTAAGGAACACCAAAGAAACTGTATCTTATTTTGAATCAATCACCAGAGGCTGATCTAAGGTCATAAAACACAGCCTCCAGTTCATCTGTAAACATTCAATCAGCAGTAGATCATCTAAGAGTGTACTTCTGTTTGTGTTTAATGTTTTGTCCAGACACCAGTCCTCCTGAGTCCTCCCCTCCTCCTGTAGACTGTGGTCTGTGTTGGATGTTGCTGTTCAGTCTGTGTCCTGTGTCTGCTCTCCTCTCTCCTCTCCTCCACCTGTGTCTACTCCTTCTGCAGAACAACAGGTAAACTAACTTCATTATTAACAGCAGTATGTGCGCTTTCACTCTTTATAACATGAACTCACTCATTCAGTTTGTTGATGTGATGGATTTTAATTGAATAACTAACTATTAAAGTAAGGAACATCCTATAGCCTAATCTTCAGTTATTGACTACATCAGAAATATACAAAATGTATTATTTTACTTAAGTCTGTACACACTCACTCTCACTTAATCTGTTTTACTATCAACTCAATCAATCATTCAACCAGTCAAACCTTCTTTCTAATACTCTGGTAAACTAATGTAGACCATGTTAAATTGACAAATCAATATCAGATGTGTTCTTTATTTGGTGTTTTAATGGTGATAACTCTTCCTCTGCAGCTGCAACTGAGACTCAGGTTCCTCTGAACAAGTCCACCACCAGGGGAAGTGAGAGAAGGGAGAAGGTATAGTCAGATTGAGGTTTGTAGTTCTTTGACTGGTGGCCATCTTGCTTTGTAGTCCATGTTATTTGTAACCCAGTACTATTCAAAGTTCGTAAAAACACGTCAAACAATGTTTATAATCAATCCTCAGGTTGTTTTTAGTCATAATAATCAATAACATTTCAACCGGACAACAGCTTCGTCAATATAAAAGGAAAACAAGAAAGGAGTGCCCTCGGTCTCGCGCATGAAAAACCTCTGGGACACTGCAGTGTCCACTCATTCAAAGTGGTCTTACTCCCTCATTTTTCAGAGTACAAGCCTGAAACAATTTCTAAAGACTGTTGACATCTAGTGGAAGCCATTGGAAGTGCAATTTGAGTCCTACGTCAATGGATACTGTAATGGCATTCAATAGAAAACTACAAACATAAAAAAATCCCACTTCCTGGATGGATTTTACTCAGGTTTTCATCAGTTCTGTTATACTCACAGACATTATTTTAACGTATGCATATCCTAGCTTCTGGGCCTGAGTAGCAGGCAGTTTACTTTGGGCATGCTTTTCATCCGGACGTTAAAATACTGCCCCCTACCCTAGTGAGGTTTTAGCATGTTGTGTGTTGTGTTGTTGTATTAAAACCAGGAGTTCATAAGGAGAGGAGGGGAGTCCAGAAAAGAAGCAGAGACCAGTCATTCTCCATGTCTGTAGTGAATTGAACTTCTCTACCAGAGACCAGTCATTCTCCTTGTCTGTAGTGAATTGAACTTCTCTATCAGAGACCAATCATTCTCCTTGTCTGTAGTGAATTGAACTTCTCTATCAGAGACCAGTCATTCTCCTTGTCTGTAGTGAATTGAACTTCTCTATCAGAGACCAGTCATGCTCCTTGTTTGTAATGAACTTCTCTTCCTCGTGTCCAACTAGATCAGCATCAAACTTTTGCCATTTGTTATTTGCCTTTCTTTTTTTTGTGCATAAAGATTTTTTTAACACAAAGTTTCTACTTTTATCTGAACTTTTTTGTCGCTTCTTTTACAATGTGATATTTTTTTACAATTTGAAAATGTATCCAACATCTTATTGTTATGCATTTTCTATTTTGTATGGACATAATGATCATGTCTGATTTATAGTTCAAATTGAGATAATGTCTGATTTATAGCCTGTGTGTATCTTTCGTAAAGTAGCAGGTGTATATTGTCTCCACCCCTCCAGAGATCTGTATATTGTGACAAGATGCTCATGTCTATGTCTCTAACAATGGGAGTTGTTGTCCTGTGTAGTGATATTCAGAACACCTCCAGAGATCTGTTTATAGTGACAAGATTCTCATGTCTATGTCTCTAACAATAGGAGTTGTTGTCCTGTGTAGTGATATTCAGAACACCTCCAGAGATCTGTATATAGTGACAAGATGCTCATGTCTATGTCTCTAACAATGGGAGTTGTTGTCCTGTGTAGTGATATTCAGAACATCTCCAGAGATCTGTATATAGTGACAAGATGCTCATGTCTATGTCTCTAACAATGGGAGTTGTTGTCCTGTGTAGTGATATTCAGAACACCTCCAGCTGCATTAGAAAGCTGTTATTGTGATATGAAGATGCAGAATTCTGCCTCCGTCTGTCCGTCTGTCTGTCTGTCTGTCTGTCTGGGGGAGAGGTCACTAAGGGTCAAGGTGCTGAGCTGGACCTCTGGGCTGAGCTGATGTCTGGTGTCACTGATGGAATCACTAATGATCAATAACTTCTTGACCACTGGGAAATAAAAAACTGGAGGGGAAATCTCACAAGACTGACAGCCTGTGAGTTTATTAAAAGCATTCAGTGATTACATGACAGTTTAGAGAGCAATATAACAATAATCTACTTCATAATCAATAATCAATATAACATTTATAATCAATAACATTATCTCTATATACTACTAACAACATCATAGCAATAATGTACATCATAATCAATATCATTACATTCATAATCAATCAATATCATAACATTTATAATCAATAATATAATTATCTCTATACTAATAACAACATAAGAATAATCTATATCATAATCAATATGATAACATTCATAATCAATAACATCATGAGGTAAACAACAGCAACAACAAAACAGACCACAACAACAAACCAAAATGACTTGAGAAAAAGATGACCCCTTTATTAAAACATGTTTCAAAATACAAAGAATGACCAGATGATTATAATAATACATGGACTAATAATGGAAACACTTCAAGATAAAGAATCTAAGAGACACTAAATAAGATGAAGAATCTAAGAGACACTAAATAAGATAAAGAATCTAAGAGACACTAAATAAGATAAAGAATCTAAGAGACACTAAATAAGATGAAGAATCTAAGAGACAGTAAATAAGATAAAGAATCTAAGAGACACTAAATAAGATAAAGAATCTAAGAGACACTAAATAAGATAAAGAATCTAAGAGACACTAAATAAGATAAAGAATCTAAGAGACACTAAATAAGATAAAGAATCTAAGAGACACTAAATAAGACAAAGAATCTAAGAGACACTAAATAAGATAAAGAATCTAATAGACACTAAATAAGACAAAGAATCTAAGAGACACTAAATAAGATAAAGACAAAAATCTATAAATTCTGGAACACAAATCAAACGTATTTGAGCTACCCTCTTAAAATAATCAAAACCACATATTACCCAAAACCGCATGTTACCATGTTGGAGTCAGTCCTTTTAGATTTCTTCCAAGGTTGTAGAAAGATAAACTAATTCTGAACTTGTTATTAAAATTAGAACCACTTCAGGTTTGTCACAACATTTTAAACACCAGTCCATTGCTGACCATCCATTTAAAACACAAAACTGACCTAAGATCAGCATGTAGGGTCAGCTTCATTCTACTCCTACTCCGTCCCCTGGGCTGCTCTCTCCTCTCCCGGTCCAGCTTCAGCTCTGGAGCTCAGAGAGACCATCTCCATGGCATTGACATAAAGATCCATGCTGCTCACCCTGTTCACTGTCTTCTGCCTCCTGGTGGGCTAGGGAGTCACAGCACCAACAGTCAGACAATTACTGGTAATGTCTCTCTCTCTCTCTCTCGCTCTCTTGCTCTCTCGCTCTAAAAGATACAAAACTGGTTGATCACATAAAATAAAGTGAATGATACAGACCAATTCATTACCATACCATCAGATACAGACCAATTATCTACCATACCAATAGATACAGACCAATTCTCTACCATACCATCAGATACAGACCAATTCTCTACAATACCAACAGATACAGACCAATTCTCTACCATACCATCAGATACAGACCATACCAATAGATACAGACCAATTATGTACCATACCAAAAGACACAGACCAATTCTCTACCACACCATCAGATACAGACCAATTCTCTACCACACCATCAGATACAGACCAATTCTTTACCATACCAAGATACACAGACCAATTCTCTACGATACCAACAGATACAGACCATTTCTCTACCATACGAACAGATTCAGACCAATGTTATTGTTATTGTGAAGAGGAGACGTCTAGGAGCAACATAGAGCATAAAAATCGTCTCACTACCAATTTCCAAACGGCCTCTGGAAGCAACGTCAGCACGTGAACTGTTCGTTGAGAGCTTCATGAAATGGGTTTTTATAGCCAAGCAGCAACACACAAGCCTAAGATCACCATGCACAACGCTAAGGGTCAGCTGGAGAGATGTAAAGCTCGCCTCCATTGGACTCTGGAGAAAACACGTTGTCTGGAGCGATGAAAACACTTTCTCTGGAGCGATGAAAACCAGTTCTCTGGAGCGATGAATCATACTTCAACATCCGGAAGACCAAGGAAAAATCTGGGTTTGGCAGATGCCAGGAGAACGCTACCTGCCACAATGAGTAGTGCCAACTGTAAAGTTTGGTGGGGGAGGAATAATGGTCTAGGCCCCTTAGTTCCAGTGAAGGGAAATCTTAATGCTACAGCATACATTGACATGCTAGACGATTCTGTGCTTCCAACTTTGTGGCAACAGTTTTGGGAAAGCCCCTTTCCTGTTTCAGCATGACAGTTCCCCCGTGCACAAAGCGAGGTCCATACAGAAGTGGTTTGTCAAGATTGGTGTGGAAGACCTTGACTGGCCTGCACAGAGTCCTGAGCTCAAATGCCGACTTCGAGTCAGGTCTAATCGCACAACATCAGTGCCCAACCTCACTAATGCTCTTGTTGCTGAATGGAAGCAAGTCCCTGCAGCAATGTTCCAAAATCTAGTGGAAAGCCTTCCCAGAAGAGTGGAGGCTGTTATAGCAGCAAAGGGGGACCAACTCTATATTAATGCCCATGATTTTGGAATGAGATGTTAGATGAGCAGGTTTCCACATACTTTTGGTCATGTAGTGTACATTTCCCTTCCATGCAAATGTGTAACTCTCTTTGCAGAGGAGTTTAAATCTAATTTAATAAATTTGCTTTTGTCAGGGTCAAGCTGAGCCGGACCAAGAGTGGAAAAGGTTACTGGTTATGATGACATCACTGGTGAGAAGTCAGTTATGAAAAGATATTCAGTTGACTGCATGTTAGTCTATCAGCCCTATCTCTTTTGACATCTCCCTCTCTCCCCCCTTCCCTTATCTCTCTCTCTCTCTCTTCTTGACATATAGCATCAGGCCTGTTGATCTTGACTCAGGTAACAGACCTCTATCATCTACACCCCTCCCTTCTCCATCTGTAACATAAGACATATATAAAACATATTATACAATGAGTGGGTCTAATCCTGAATGCTGATTGGTTAAAACTGCATTCCAGCCGGTGTCTATTCCACAAGTTACCACCGGCTAAATCTATGTCATTTAAATGCCTATTTACTCTGTTCAATCTGATTGTACAATCCACTGTCTCATCAGGCCAGCCAGGCAACTTATAAACTTGATCTCTACTATAAAAAGCATCTAGACATTATCTCACATTTCTTTAAGACTAACATTTAGTTTTCAACATTAGAGATTTGCATAAACTGCTGTCTGTCTCTCCAGCATTTACAACATTGTTTCAATATTCAAATTCAAATCTCCAGCTGTCCCATAGTATTGAACATGTCGGGAGTCGGGACGAGACAGACACGCAGGCAGCGATTCTCAGCTTAAATCATGAATCAGCATCATGTTTATGGATATATACAAAGAAAGATCATTTGAAAACAGGTAAAACCAAACAAAGTGCAGCTAGTTTGCAGTCTTTAAAGCTTCAGTTTGAAGTGACTGTGTTAGCTGTGTCGTTGGCTAGCTCCTCTGAAAAACAGTGTCCTGACGAGTGAGAACATTTTCTATCCCAGGTGAAATCGTGCCTCATTAGCTCATTGTTATGGATGTGACCAATAAATGTCATTAGAAAACTGCTTAAACAAATGCAAATGCAGCTACTGTTGTTATTTTGGCTGCACTGTTTGATGTGACTATAAGTTAGCCATAGTTGGCTAGTTAGCGAGGAAGGGATAAGAACTTTGCCAGCCAGTATGGCAATGGAACATTCAGAACAAACGACTGGGTCCCGTCCATAGATACAGAACAAAAAGACTGAACGACTGGGTCGCGTCCATAGATACAGAACAAAAAGACTGAACGACTGGGTCGCGTCCATAGATACAGAACAAAAAGACTGAACGACTGGGTCGCGTCCATAGATACAGAAGAAAAAGACTGAACGACTGGGTCGCGTCCATAGATACAGAACAAAAAGACTGAATGACTGGGTCGCGTCCATAGATACAGAACAAAAAGACTGAACGACTGGGTCGCGTCCATAGATACAGAACAAAAAGACTGAACGACTGGGTCGCGTCCATAGATACAGAACAAAAAGACTGAACGACTGGGTCGCGTCTCTGGCAGCAACCGAACCAATAGAACGAACGACCAGCCAGCTTGGGTAGCAACCCTAGATTTGTGTCGGGACTATATCTTGTGAAAAGATGAAAAAGTATGAATAAATTAAGCAAAATAATATTGTTAATCATTATTTGAATATGTTGTTAACCCGTTATATAAAAGTGATAATGCCCTCGAAGCCGGTGACTGGAGGATATATTGACCCGGTTTTCCTGCCCTTGACGAATAACGGGGTGGCAGCTTAGTCTAGTGGTTAGAGTGTTGGACTTGTAACCGAAAGGTTGCAAGTTTGAATCCCCGAGCTGACAAGGTAAAATGCTGTCGTTCTGCCCCTGAACAAGGCAGTTAACCCCCTGTTCCTAGGCCATCATTGAAAATAAGAATTTGTTCTTAACTGACTTGCCTCGTTATAAAAAAGGTAAAAAAATAAAACCTGAGGGCATTATCAATTAAATATATACTTTCATTAATTTACATAGAGACATATGCAATCAGTCATTGACACTTAATATACAACAGTCAGATGCATGACACCATCACACCTTAACTGACATTAGTGTCTGTCCCCAGATGGACAGTGTTGGGTTCTAGTTTGAAATATTTTACTAGAAGTTAATGGTTACATGGATGAGAAAATGTATATGCTGGGATCAATGGAGGTTGTATAAGTGCCAGGGCCTGAAAAGGAACTAAGTAAGGGAAAAGGCAATCACATGCTTGCGGTCACTGATAAGGGTGGATAACTGTGGATTAGTTAGGAATTTATGGGCCGAGGTCAGGTCAGAGGTCAGGTCAGGTCAGAGGTCAGGTCAGGTCAGAGGTCAGGTCAGATGAAGAGAGAAAAGAACAGCTGTAATTAAAGTCCAGTCTAGCAACAGAGATGTATTGGCTGTCCAGATGTGTAAGGAGGATACTCAGCATGTTATAAATATGGGTTGGTGTAAACAGGTCTTTGTCTTATGAAGCTGTGTGACACAGTGGGTGAATAAACTTGGTTTGATATGACAAACTGTTAAGCGGATCAGATCAGTGGTTAAACCCACCTACCTACAGGAAACACTGACATTAGAAAAACTCCACAGGAAACTGCTGACAGAGCAGAAAAGTTACACATAGTGTGTGCTATAATATCACCTCTAACTTTCTACTGCTTGAGTTCACCTCTTATAGAATATTGGCTGAATGTTCTAGCACCTAAATATAAACAGTACCAGCACCCAAAATGAGTACTGATGAGGTCTCATGTTAGAGCAGGACAAGGGGGGATGTGGTGTAGAAGCTAGAGGGGACAGAAGATGAGAGAAGAAGAGATGGGGGAGAAGAGGAGAGAAGAAGAGGAGAGGGAGGAGAAGAGGAGAGGAGGGAGAAGAGGAGAGGAGTGAGAAGAGGAGAGAAGAAGAGAGGGGGGAGAAGAAGAGAGGAGGGAGGAGGAGAGGAGTGAGAAGGGGAGAGGGGGAGAAGGGGAGAGGAGTGAGAAGGGGAGCGGGTGAGAAGGGGAGAAGGGGGCAAAGAAGAGAGGGGGGAGAAAAGGAGATGAAGAGGAGAGGGGGGAGAAGGGGGGAGACGAAGAGGAGAGGGAGGAGAAGAGGAGACAAGAAGAGGAGAGGGGGAGAAAAAAATGTTTTTGCTTTGTAATTATTGGGTATTGTGATGTCATTATGGAGTATTGTGATGTCATTATGGGTTATTGTGATGTCATTATGTTGTATTGTGTGTAAATTGATGAGAAAAAAAACAATAGAATACATTTTAAAATAAGGCTGTAACGTAACACAATGTGAAAAAAGTTAAGGGGTCTGAATACTTTCTGAATGCACTATTTCCCATGCAAATAAAGCTCATTTGAACTGAATTGAGACGAGAATTGAAAATTAACATGACCTTTCATGACGTGAAGGGGTTGACAGGCTTATCGTTGGTATGGTGCAACAACACCCATGTGTACACACATTCCCCTTCCATGTGAACCTCTCTTTGCAGATGAGTTTACAGTATACCTAATTTAACACATTAGCTGTCGTCTGTTTGTTTTTTCAAACATTCATTTCCATAGGTCAGAGGTCAAGGTGAGCTGGACCAAAAGTGGAAGAGTGCAAAATATTACTGGTTATGATCACTGGTGAGAAGTCAGTTTTGAAAATATATTCTGTTGATGGACATCTCCCTCACTATCCCTTCCTTACTCTTTCTCTCTCCTCCACAAATCTCTCTCTCCCCTCCCCTCTTTCTCCACTACTCTCTTTCTCCCCTACTCTCTTTATCTACTACTCTCTCCTCTGCCCTACCCACCCCTCCTCTCTCCTCCATCTCTCTCTGCACATCTTTCTCTCTCTCTCTCTCTCGCGCGCCGTGTGCTCTGTCTCATTCTCTATTTCTCTATCTCTCTCTCTCTATCTCTTCCTGACATATAGCATCAGGCTTGTTGATCTTGACTCAAGTCATAGACCTCTAGGTTCTACAACCCCCCTCCCCCTTCTCCTACTCTAACATTAGACCAAAATAATGTATAATATATCATCTCATTCATTTAGATAGAGACATATAGATACAATCATTGACACACTGATTATACAACATTCAGATGCATGACACCATCACACCTTAACTGATGTTAGTGTCTGTCCCCATATGGACAGTGTTGGGTTCTAGTTTGAGGTACTTTCTATACTAGAAGTTAGGCTATATGACTTCTATGTCATTAGTTCAATAGATTTTTGATGTGAGATAAACTTCTTAGCAACATATCTTGGATCAGTGTCACGTCCTGACCATAGTAAGATGTTATTTTCTATGGTAGAGTAGGTCAGGGCGTGACAAGGAGTGTTTTTCTATGTTTTGTATTTCTGTGTTCATGTTCTAGTTTTGTATTTCTATGTTGCTTTTGTTTGGGATCATCTCCAATTAGAGGCAGCTGGTCCTCGTTGTCTCTAATTGGAGATCATACTTAAGTAGGGTTTTTTCCACCTGGGTTTGTGGGAGATTAATTTTGAGTAGTGTATGTTTCACCTCTGCGTTGTTTTTGTCATTCAGTTTATTTATGTATTGCATAGTTCACAGAGTAAATAAAATGTGGAACGACATATACGCTGCACTTTGGTCCGCTTTTCCTTTCGACAACCGTGGCAGAATCTCCCACCACCAAAGGACCAAGCAGCGTGCCCAGGAGGAGCAGGATCCTGGGCCCAGGAGAGGAAAGAATGGAGGACGTCCTGGACATGGGCGGAGGTAATGACAGGGGACAAGACCCTGCCATGGAAGCAGGGGGAGACAGTGAGGGAGGAATGGCAACGTTATGAGGAACTAGCACGGCAACGACGGAAGCTCGAGAGGCACACGGGGAGATTGGTAGAGTCAGGGTGGAGACCTGAGCCAACTCCCCGTGCTTACCATGGGGAGCGAGTGAAGATGCAAGCACCGTGTTATGCGGTGATGCGCACTGTGTCGCCAGTGCGCATTCACAGCCCGGTGAGATCTGCGCCTGCGCCCCGCATTTTCCGTTCTAGGTTGAGCATCCAGCCAGGACGGGTTGTGCCAGCCATAAGCTCCAGACCTCCAGTGCGCCTCCACAGCCCAGTATACCCTGTGCCTGCTCTGCGCACCCGGCCTCCAGCAATGTTCCCTAGTCCAGAGCTCTCAGCGAAGTTCCCCAGTCCGGAGCCTCCGGACTTAGTCCGGTAAGACCTGTTCCGGCTCCACTTACGAAGCCTCCAGTGATGATCCATGGCCCGGAGCCTGTAGAGATAATCCATGGCAAGAAGCCTGTAGGGATGATCCATGGCCCGGAGCCTGTAGAGATGATCCATGGCACAAAGCCTCCAGTGATAATCCATGGCCCGGAGCCTCCAAGGATTATCCATGACACAAAGCCTCCAGTGGTGATCCATGGCACGGAGCCTGCAGTGATAATCCATGGCATGGAGCCTGTAGCGACGGTCCCCGGTCCGGAACCTCCTGAGATGGCCTGCAGTCCGGAACCTCCTGAGACGGCCTGCAGTCCGGAACCTCCTTAGACGGCCTGCAATCCGGAACCTCCTGAGACGGCCTGCAGCCCGGAGTCTTTGGCAGTGGCCTGCATCCCAGAACCTCCGGCGATGATCCGCAGCCCAGAACCTCCGGCGATGATCCACGGTCCGGTGGCACAGAAGCAGAGGGATCAGCGGGCGGAGCGGGGATTACGCCCCGTACTAGAGCCGCCGCCTCTGTTGGAGGATCCGCGGGATAAGAAGGTTATGTGTACTGCACCAGAGCCGCCATAGACAGAAGTTACCCACCCTACCCTCCCTTTTTTTTGGGGGGGGGGGCGGGGGGGTTTTGGTGTTTTGTTTAGGTGCGGTCGGAGTCCGCACCTTTGGGGGGGGGGGTACTGTCACGTCCTGACCGCAGTAAAATGTTATTTTCTATTGAAGAGTAGGTCAGGGCGTGACAGGGGGTGTTTTTCTATGTTTTGTATTTCTATTTCATGTTCTAGTTTTGTATTTCTATGTTGGTTTTGTTTGGGATGATCTCCAATTAGAGGCAGCTGGTTCTCGTTGTCTCTAATTGGAGATCATACTTAAGTAGGTTTTTTTTCCACCTGGGTTTGTGGGAGATTCATTTTGAGTTGTGTATGTTTCACCTCTGTGTCACGGTTTGTTTTGTTTATTTATGTATTGCATAGTTTCACAGAGTAAATAAAATGTGGAACGACATACACGCTGCACTTTGGTCCGCTTCTCCTTTCGACAACCGTGACAATCAGTGGTTGAACACACTACAGCAAACTGAAAAACTCCACAGGAAACTGCTGACAGAGCAGCGACGTTTCACATAGTGTGTGGTATAATATCACCTCTATCTTTCTGCTGAGTTCACCTCTTATAGAATATTGGCTTAATGTTCCAGCACCTAAATATAAACAGTACCAGCACCCAAAATGAGTACTGATGAGGTCAAGTGTTAGAGCAGGAGAAGGGGGGGATGTGGTGTAGAAGCTAGAGGTCTGTCACCCAAGTCAACTCAACAGGTCTAATGCTACAGTGAGGGAAAAAAGTATTTGATCCTGCTGATTTTGTACATTTGCCCACTGACAAAGAAATCATCAGTCTATAATTGGTAGGTTTATTTGAACAGTGAGAGACAGAATAACAACAAAAAAATCCAGAAAAACGCATGTCAAAAATGTTATAAATTGATTTGCATTTTAATGAGGGAAATAAGTATTTGACCCCCTCTCAATCAGAAACATTTCTGGCTCCCAGGTGTCTTTTATACAGGTAACGAGCTGAGAGATCACCTCCTCCCTATAAGCTGTCTCATCAATGTTTGTAATCAGGCCTACTACTGTAGTGTCGTCTGCAAACTTGATGATTGAGTTGGAGACGTGCTTGGCCACGTAGTGGTGGGTGAACAGGGAGCACAGGAGGGGACTGAGCACGCACTCTTCTGGGGCCCCTGTGTTGAGGATCAGAGAAGTGGAGGTGTTGTTTCCAACTTCCACCACCTGGGGGCGGCCCATCAGGAAGCCCAGGACCCAGTTGCACAGGGCGGGATTCAGACCCAGCTTGGAGGATATTATGGTGTTGATAGTCAATGAACGGCATTCTTACATAGGTATTACTCTTGACCAGATGGGATAGGGCAGTGTGCAGTGCGAACGCGATTGCATCGTCTGTTGAACTTTTCAGCAGTATGCAAATTGAACTGGATCTAGGGTGTCAGGTAAGGTAGAGGTGATATGATCCTTAAGTAGCCTCTCAAAGCACTTCATGATGACAGATGTGAGTGCTACGGGGCAATAGTCATTTAGTTCAGTTGTCTTTTTTTTCTTGGGTAGAGGAACGAGTGGGGACTACAGACTGGGATAGGGAGAGATTGAATATGTCCGTAAAAACTCCAGCCAGCTGGACTGCGCATGCTCTGACGACGCGGCCACGTTGGTGGTACTGTGTTATCCTCAAAGAAGCTGAAGTAGGAGTTTAGCTTGTCCGGGAGCAAGATGTCGGTAGTTTTCCCTTTGTAATCCGTGATTGTCTGTAGACCCTGTCACATATGTCTCGTATCTGAGCCGTTAATTTGTGACTTCATTTTGTCTCTGTACTGACGTTTTGCCTATTTGATTTCCTAACAGAGGGAATAACTGCACTGTTTGTATTCAAACATATTTCCAGTCACCTTGTCATGGTTAAATGCGATGGTTCGCGCTTTCAGTTTTCCCCGAATGCTTCCATCTATACAGTGTTTCTGGTTTGGGTAGGTTTTAATAGTCAAAGTGGGAACAACATCCCCTATACTCTTCCTGATAAACTCAGTCACCGTGTCCGTGTATATGTCAAGGTTATTGTCAGAGGCAACCCGGAATATATCCCAGTCCACGTGATCATAACATTCTTGAAGCATGGATTCCGATTGCTCAGACCAGCATTGAATAGACCTCAGCACCGGTACTTCCTGTTTGAGTTTCTGCCTATAGCAATATAGAGTTGAGATATGATTTTCCGAAGGGAGGGTGGGCCTTGAAGGCATCCATTAACCTGTTTAGGATAGGGGGCAGTATTGACACGGCTGGATAAAAAACGTACCCGATTTAATCTGGTTACCACTCCTACCCAGTAACTAGAATATGCATATACTTATTACACATGGATAGAAAACACCCTAAAGTTTCTAAAACTGTTTGAATGGTGTCTGTGAGTATAACAGAACTCATTTGGCAGGCAAAAATCTGACAAGGTTTCAGGCAGGAAGTGGCCTGTCTGACAAGGTGTCGTTCTTCTTGTCTCTGTTTATTGAAGAGTGAGGATCTTAGCTGTCCCGTGACACTTCCTACGGCTGCCATAGGGTCTCAGAAGGCGGCAAAAAGCTGAATCGTGGCTTTGCAGGCTCTGGCTGAAAAAAAGTAGCGCGTTTGGGTAGTGGCTGGTTACAGTACTGTGAGACTCAGGCGCGTGCCCGCGTCGACCGAAAGCTTTGTTTGCTTTCCTCAGTTTAGCTAAATGGACATTCCCGGTCGGAATATTATCGCTTTTCTACGAGAAAAATGGCATAAAAATGGATTTTAAAGAGCGGTTGACATGCTTCGAAGTACGGTAATGGAATATTTAGATTTTTTTTGTCACGAATTGCGCCATGCGCGCGACCCTGATTTACCATTTCAGATAGTGTCTGGGACGCACGAACAAAACGCTGCTATTCGGATATAACGCTGGATTATTTTGGACCAAACCAACATTTGTTATTGAAGTAGCAGTCCTGGGAGTGCATTCTGACGAAGACAACAAAAGGTAATCAAACTTTTATAATAGTAAAGCTGATATTGGTGAGTGCTAAACTTGCCGGGTGTCTAAATGGCTTGCCGTGATGGCTGGGCTATGTACTTAGAATATTGCAAAATGTGCTTTCACCAAAAAGCTATTATAAAATCGGACATATCGAGTGCATAGAGGAGTTCTGTATCTATAATTCTTAAAATAATTGTTATGCTTTTTGTGAACGTTTATCGTGAGTAATTTAGTAAAATGTTAGCGAATTCCCCGGAAGTTTGCGGGGGGTATGCTAGTTCTGAACGTCACATGCTAATGTAAAAAGCTGGTTTTTGATATAAATATGAACTTGATTGAACAAAACATGCATGTATTGTATAACATAATGTCCTAGGGTTGTCATCTGATGAAGATCAGCAAAGGTTAGTGCTGCATTTAGCTGTCTTCTGGGTTTTTGTGACATTATATGCTAGCTTGAAAAATGGGTGTCTGATTATTTCTGGCTTGGTACTCTGCTGACATAATCTAATGTTTTGCTTTCGTTGTAAAGCCTTTTTGAAATCGGACAGTGTGGTTAGATTAACGAGAGTCTTGTCTTTAAATAGCTGTAAAATAGTCATATGTTTGAGAAATTGAAGTAATAGGATTTTTAAGGTTTTGAAAATCGCACCACAGGCTTCAAGTGGCTGTTACGTAGGTGGGACGAATTCGTCCCGCCTAGCCCATAGAGGTTAAGGGGGAGTAAAAGTGGTCGAGCGCTTTAGCAGCGCGAGTACTACAGTCAATGTGTTGATAGAACTTCGGTAACATTTTCCTCGAATTTGCTTTGTTAAAATCCCCAGCGACAATAAGTGTGCCCTTAGGATATGTGGTTTCCAGTTTGCACAAAGTCCAGTGTAGTTCCTTGATGGCCGTCATGGTTTCTGCTTGAGGGAGAATATACACAGCTGTGACTATATCCCAGCATTCTCTTGGGAGGTTTTGATTAATTGTGAAGTATTCTAGGTCATGTGAACTAAAGGACTTGAGCTTCTGTATGTTATCACAATCACACCGTGCGTAACCATAACATCATGACATCATGAAACATACACCATAACATCATGAAACATACAGCAGCACCTTTCTTCTTCCTGGAGAAAGTTCTTTATTCCTGTCTGCGCAATGTACTGAGAACCCAGCTGGCTGTATGGACGGGGACAATATATCAGGAGAGAACCATGATTCCGTGAAACACGGTATGTTACAGTCCTTGATGTCTCTCTGGAAGGAGATCCTCGCCCTAAGCTTGTCTACTTTATTGTCCAACAACTGAACATTAGCGAGTAATATACTCGGAGCGGTGGATGGTGTGCACGCCTGTAACGCGGTGAGTGACTGGTTGCCGGGAAGTCAGGCGCAGGAGAGCAGAGATGGGTGATAACAGGAGAACTTAAATATACACCCTGGCCCAAAGGCACAGGCGAGGCAGCACAAAGCACTACCACAGTAACATGAACTGGATTAACCTCTTACATCTAGACGTTCCGCTAGCGGAACACCTGCTCCAATATCCAATGATGGGCGTGGCGCGAAATACAAAGTCCTCGAAAATCCGAAAACTTCCATTTTTCAAACATATGACTATTTTACACCATTTTAAAGACAAGACTCTCCTTTATCTAACCACACTGTCCGATTTCAAAAAGGCTTTACAGCGAAAGCAAAACATTAGATTTTGTCAGCAGAGTACCCAGCCAGAAATAATCAGACACCCATTTTTCAAGCTAGCATATAATGTCACATAGTTACAACTGGGGTTGGAATGAAAACCTACTGGAGGGTAGCTCTCAATGAACAGGGTTGGAGGGCCCTGACCCAGCCTATGGTTGAACATTTTAAATGTTTTCAATGTTTCTCAGTAAAGCTTTCAGAAAAACCATATTATCAATAGAGTTACATAGTGAAATCAGGTTAATTATACCACATTATCAATAGAGTTACATAGTGAAATCAGGTTAATTATTCCAAATCAAAGTTTTTCGGTTGCATACATAGTTTAACAGATGTTATCACGTGCAGCTGAAATGCTTGTTTCTAGCTCCAACAGTACAGCAATATCTGATGATATGACTAGAATACAGTATATATGTACATATGAAGTGGGTAAAACAGGATGGAAACATTATTGACTAGTATTCCATGACTATGTACATAGGGCAGCAGTCACTAAGGTGCAGGGTAGTAAAATTGTCTAAGGTGTAGGGTATAGTACTGAGTGGCTAGTGACAGTCTCTAAGGTGCAGGGTAGAGTACCAGGTGGTAGCCGACTACTAACAGTGTCTAAGGTGCAGGGTAGAGTACCGAATGGCTAGTAACAGTGTCTAAGGTGCAGGACATGGTACTGGGTGGAGGCCGGCTAGTGATAACTGTTTAACAATCTGATGACCTGGAGATTGAGAAACAGTTTCTGTATATTGGTCCCAGCTTTGATTCCTCTATACTGTCTCTGCCTTCTAGGTGGTGGTATGGTAAACAGGCCGTGGCTCGGGTGGCTGAGGTCCTTGATGATCTTCTAGATCGTAGCGGGGTGAACAGGCCGTGGCTCGGGTGGCTGAGGTCCTTGATGATTTTCTAGATGGTAGCGGGGTGAACAGGCCGTGGCTCGGGTGGCTGAGGTCCTTGATGATCTTCTAGATGGTAGCGGGGTGAACAGGCCGTGGCTCGGGTGGCTGAGGTCCTTGATGATCTTCTAGATGGTAGCGGGGTGAACAGGCCGTGGCTCGGGTGGCTGAGGTTCTTGATGATCTTCTAGATGGTAGCGGGGCGAACAGGCCGTCGCTCGGGTGGCTGAGGTCCATGATAATCTTCTAGATGGTAGCGGGGTGAACAGGCCGTGGCTCGGGTGGCTGAGGTCCTTGATGATCTTCTAGATGGTAGCGGGTTGAACAAGCCGTGGCTCAGGTGGCTGAGGTCCTTCATGATCTTCTTGGCCGCCCTGTGACACCGGGTGCTGTAGATGTCCTGAAGGGCAGGCAGTATGACCCCGATGATGCGTTGGGCTGACCACACCACCCTCTGGACAGCCCTGTGGTTACCATCAGTGCAGTTGTCGTACCAGGTGGTGATACAGCCAGACAGAATGCTCTCGATGGTGCATCTGTAGAAATTTGTGAGGGCCTTAGGGGCTAAGCTACATTTCTTCAGGACCTATTGCGCCTTCTTCACTACGCTGTCGGTGTGAAAGGACCGTTTTAGGTCCTCAGAGAGGTACACGCAGAGGAACTTGCAGCTTTTGACCCTCTCCACTGTGGCCTTGTCGATGTGGATGGGGGCGTGCGCCCTCTGCAATCTTCTATAGTCCACTATCAACTCTTCATTTTATTGACATTGAAGGATAGGTTTTTTTCCTGGCACCACTGTTCCAGGGCTCTCACCTCCTCTCTGTAAGCTGGCATTGTGCAGTGCATTCGTCCGTGGATCTGTTGGAGCGGTATGGTGGAGGTGATATGATCCTTCACTTGCCTCTCAAAGCTCTTCATGATGACAGAAGTGAGTGTGTGTTACGAGGCGATAGTCATTTAGTTCAGTTACCTTTACTTTCTTGGGTACAGGAACAATGGTGGACATCTTGATGCAAGTGAGGAGAACAGATTTTGATAGGGAGAGATTGACTTTGTCTGTAAACACTCCAGCCAGCTGGTCTGCCTATACTCTGAGGACGTGGCTTGGGATGCCATCTGGGCCGGCAGCCTTGTGAGGGTTAATAACCTGTTAGGGCTAGGGGGCAGTATTTGCACGGCTGGATAAAAAAATGTACCCGATTTAATCTGGTTACTAATCCTACCCAGTAACTAGAATATGCATATACTTATTATATATGGATAGAAAACACTCTAAAGTTTCTAAAACTGTTTGAATGGTGTCTGTGAGTATAACAGAACTCATTTGGCAGGCAAAACCCTGAGACATTTTCTGACAGGAAGTGGATACTTGATGTGTTGTATTACCTTTAAACCTATACCATTGAAAAACACAGGGGCTGAGGAATATTTTGGCACTTCCTATTGCTTCCACTAGATGTCACCAGCCTTTACAAAGTGTTTTGAGTCTTCTGGAGGGAGATCTGACCGAACAAGAGCCATGGAACGATGATGGCCCATTAGACACCTGGCGCGCGAGTTCATGTTGGGTACCCTCGTTCCAATACGTTATAAAAGAGAATGCATTCGTCCACCTTGAATATTATTCATGTTCTGGTTAAAAAAGGCCCTAATGATTTATGCTATACAACGTTTGACATGTTTGAACGAACGTAAATATATTTTTTCCCCTCGTTCATGAAGTGAAGTCCGGCGGGCTTAGATCATGTGCTAACAAGACAAAGCCTTTTTGAAATCGGACAGTGTGGTTAGATTAACGAGAGTCTTGTCTTTAAATAGCTGTAAAATAGTCATATGTTTGAGAAATTGAAGTAATAGGATTTTTAAGGTTTTGAAAATCGCGCCACAGGCTTCAAGTGGCTGTTACGTAGGTGGGACGAATTCGTCCCGCCTAGCCCATAGAGGTTAAGGGGGAGTAAAAGTGGTCGAGCGCTTTAGCAGCGCGAGTACTACAGTCAATGTGTTGATAGAACTTCGGTAACATTTTCCTCAAATTTGCTTTGTTAAAATCCCCAGCGACAATAAATGTGCCCTTAGGATATGTGGTTTCCAGTTTGCACAAAGTCCAGTGTAGTTCCTTGATGGCCGTCATGGTTTCTGCTTGAGGGAGAATATACACAGCTGTGACTATATCCCAGCATTCTCTTGGGAGGTTTTGATTAATTGTGAAGTATTCTAGGTCATGTGAACAAAAGGACTTGAGCTTCTGTATGTTATCACAATCACACCGTGCGTAACCATAACATCATGACATCATGAAACATACACCATAACATCATGAAACATACAGCAGCACCTTTCTTCTTCCTGGAGAAAGTTCTTTATTCCTGTCTGCGCAATGTACTGAGAACCCAGCTGGCTGTATGGACGGGGACAGTATATCAGGAGAGAACCATGATTCCGTGAAACACGGTATGTTACAGTCCTTGATGTCTCTCTGGAAGGAGATCCTCGCCCTAAGCTTGTCTACTTTATTGTCCAACAACTGAACATTAGCGAGTAATATACTCGGAGCGGTGGATGGTGTGCACGTCTGTAACGCGGTGAGTGACTGGTTGCCGGGAAGTCAGGCGCAGGAGAGCAGAGATGGGTGATAACAGGAGAACTTAAATATACACCCTGGCCCAAAGGCACAGGCGAGGCAGCACAAAGCACTACCACAGTAACATGAACTGGATTAACCTCTTACATCTAGACGTTCCGCTAGCGGAACACCTGCTCCAATATCCAATGATGGGCGTGGCGCGAAATACAAAGTCCTCGAAAATCCGAAAACTTCCATTTTTCAAACATATGACTATTTTACACCATTTTAAAGACAAGACTCTCCTTTATCTAACCACACTGTCCGATTTCAAAAAGGCTTTACAGCGAAAGCAAAACATTAGATTTTGTCAGCAGAGTACCCAGCCAGAAATAATCAGACACCCATTTTTCAAGCTAGCATATAATGTCACATAGTTACAACTGGGGTTGGAATGAAAACCTACTGGAGGGTAGCTCTCAATGAACAGGGTTGGAGGGCCCTGACCCAGCCTATGGTTGAACATTTTAAATGTTTTCAATGTTTCTCAGTAAAGCTTTCAGAAAAACCATATTATCAATAGAGTTACATAGTGAAATCAGGTTAATTATACCACATTATCAATAGAGTTACATAGTGAAATCAGGTTAATTATTCCAAATCAAAGTTTTTCGGTTGCATACATAGTTTAACAGATGTTATCACGTGCAGCTGAAATGCTTGTTTCTAGCTCCAACAGTACAGCAATATCTGATGATATGACTAGAATACAGTATATATGTACATATGAAGTGGGTAAAACAGGATGGAAACATTATTGACTAGTATTCCATGACTATGTACATAGGGCAGCAGTCACTAAGGTGCAGGGTAGTAAAATTGTCTAAGGTGTAGGGTATAGTACTGAGTGGCTAGTGACAGTCTCTAAGGTGCAGGGTAGAGTACCAGGTGGTAGCCGACTACTAACAGTGTCTAAGGTGCAGGGTAGAGTACCGAATGGCTAGTAACAGTGTCTAAGGTGCAGGACATGGTACTGGGTGGAGGCCGGCTAGTGATAACTGTTTAACAATCTGATGACCTGGAGATTGAGAAACAGTTTCTGTATATTGGTCCCAGCTTTGATTCCTCTATACTGTCTCTGCCTTCTAGGTGGTGGTATGGTAAACAGGCCGTGGCTCGGGTGGCTGAGGTCCTTGATGATCTTCTAGATCGTAGCGGGGTGAACAGGCCGTGGCTCGGGTGGCTGAGGTCCTTGATGATTTTCTAGATGGTAGCGGGGTGAACAGGCCGTGGCTCGGGTGGCTGAGGTCCTTGATGATCTTCTAGATGGTAGCGGGGTGAACAGGCCGTGGCTCGGGTGGCTGAGGTCCTTGATGATCTTCTAGATGGTAGCGGGGTGAACAGGCCGTGGCTCGGGTGGCTGAGGTTCTTGATGATCTTCTAGATGGTAGCGGGGCGAACAGGCCGTCGCTCGGGTGGCTGAGGTCCATGATAATCTTCTAGATGGTAGCGGGGTGAACAGGCCGTGGCTCGGGTGGCTGAGGTCCTTGATGATCTTCTAGATGGTAGCGGGTTGAACAAGCCGTGGCTCAGGTGGCTGAGGTCCTTCATGATCTTCTTGGCCGCCCTGTGACACCGGGTGCTGTAGATGTCCTGAAGGGCAGGCAGTATGACCCCGATGATGCGTTGGGCTGACCACACCACCCTCTGGACAGCCCTGTGGTTACCATCAGTGCAGTTGTCGTACCAGGTGGTGATACAGCCAGACAGAATGCTCTCGATGGTGCATCTGTAGAAATTTGTGAGGGCCTTAGGGGCTAAGCTACATTTCTTCAGGACCTATTGCGCCTTCTTCACTACGCTGTCGGTGTGAAAGGACCGTTTTAGGTCCTCAGAGAGGTACACGCAGAGGAACTTGCAGCTTTTGACCCTCTCCACTGTGGCCTTGTCGATGTGGATGGGGGCGTGCGCCCTCTGCAATCTTCTATAGTCCACTATCAACTCTTCATTTTATTGACATTGAAGGATAGGTTTTTTTCCTGGCACCACTGTTCCAGGGCTCTCACCTCCTCTCTGTAAGCTGGCATTGTGCAGTGCATTCGTCCGTGGATCTGTTGGAGCGGTATGGTGGAGGTGATATGATCCTTCACTTGCCTCTCAAAGCTCTTCATGATGACAGAAGTGAGTGTGTGTTACGAGGCGATAGTCATTTAGTTCAGTTACCTTTACTTTCTTGGGTACAGGAACAATGGTGGACATCTTGATGCAAGTGAGGAGAACAGATTTTGATAGGGAGAGATTGACTTTGTCTGTAAACACTCCAGCCAGCTGGTCTGCCTATACTCTGAGGACGTGGCTTGGGATGCCATCTGGGCCGGCAGCCTTGTGAGGGTTAATAACCTGTTAGGGCTAGGGGGCAGTATTTGCACGGCTGGATAAAAAAATGTACCCGATTTAATCTGGTTACTAATCCTACCCAGTAACTAGAATATGCATATACTTATTATATATGGATAGAAAACACTCTAAAGTTTCTAAAACTGTTTGAATGGTGTCTGTGAGTATAACAGAACTCATTTGGCAGGCAAAACCCTGAGACATTTTCTGACAGGAAGTGGATACCTGATGTGTTGTATTACCTTTAAACCTATACCATTGAAAAACACAGGGGCTGAGGAATATTTTGGCACTTCCTATTGCTTCCACTAGATGTCACCAGCCTTTACAAAGTGTTTTGAGTCTTCTGGAGGGAGATCTGACCGAACAAGAGCCATGGAACGATGATGGCCCATTAGACACCTGGCGCGCGAGTTCATGTTGGGTACCCTCGTTCCAATACGTTATAAAAGAGAATGCATTCGTCCACCTTGAATATTATTCATGTTCTGGTTAAAAAAGGCCCTAATGATTTATGCTATACAACGTTTGACATGTTTGAACGAACGTAAATATATTTTTTCCCCTCGTTCATGAAGTGAAGTCCGGCGGGCTTAGATCATGTGCTAACAAGACGGAGATTTTTGGACATAAATGATGAGCTTTTTTGAACAAAACTACATTCGTTATGGACCTGTGATACCTGGAAGTGACATCTGATGAAGAGAATCAAAGGTAATGGATTATTTACATAGTATTTTCGATTTTAGATCTCCCCAACATGACGGCTAGTCTGTATCGCAACGCGTATTTTTCTGGGCGCAGTGCTCAGATTATTGCAAAGTGTGATTTCCCAGTAAGGTTATTTTTAAATCTGGCAAATTGATTGCGTTCAAGAGATGTAAATCTATAATTCTTCAAATGACAATATAATATTTTACCAATGTTTTCTAATTTTAATTATTTAATTTGTGGTGCTGACTTGACTGCCGGTTATTGGAGGGAAACGATTTCCTGAACATCAACGCCACAGTAAAACGCTGTTTTTGGATATAAATATGAACTTGATAGAACTAAAAATGCATGCATTGTCTAACATAATGTCCTAGGAGTGTCATCTGATGGAGATTGTAAAAGGTTAGTGCATCATTTTAGCTGGTTTTATGGTTTTGGTGACCCTGTCTTTGAATTGACAAAACATTACACACAACTCTTGTAAATGTACTGTCCTAACATACTCTAAATTTATGCTTTCGCCGTAAAACCTTTTTGAAATCGTAAAACGTGGTTAGATTAAGGAGATGTTTATCTTTCAAAGGGTGTAAAATAGTTGTATGTTTGAAAAATTTGAATTTTGACATTTATTTGGATTCAAATTTGCCGCTCTTGAAATGCACTTCCTGATGAACCCAGTCACTGAGTCAGTGTACTGTATACATCGATACTATTCCAAGAGGCGACCTGGGACATTTCCCAGTCAGTGTGATCAAAACAGTCCTGAAGAATAGATTCTGATTGGTCAGACCAACATTGAATTGACCTTACCACAGGTGCATCCTGTTTAAGTTCCTGCCTATAGGCAGGGAGGAGCAGGTGGAGGTGTGATCTGATTTGGTGAAGGGAGGGCAGGGGAGGGTCTTGTAGGCATCCCGGAAGAGAGAGTATCAACGGTCAAGTGTTTTCTCTCCGCATGTAGCACAGGAGAATTTCGGGGGCATTTTCCTGCAATTTCCTTTTTTTAAATCCCCAATTACAATAAATACAGCCTCAGGATATGCGGATTCCAGTTTGCACAATATCCAGTGTAGTTCCTTGAGAGCTGTCGAGGAGTCGGCTTGGGGGGGAATATACACGGCAGTAACAATAACCAAAATTATATTATCTCGAGGTAATGCAGTTGGCATTTGGTGTTGAGGCATTCCAGATCGGGAGAACAAAAGGACTTTAGTTCCTGTAGGTTACCACAATCACAACATGAGATAATCATGAGACATACCCCTCCACCTCTGATTTTAACGGAGCGTTATTTCTTCCTGTTGGTGTGATGAATGGAGAACCCCGCTGGCTGTATGAATGGGGACAATATATCTGGAGAGCCATGACCGTTAAACATAGTATATTTCAATCTCTCTCTGAACAGAGATCCTCGCCCTGAGCTCGTCTACTTTATTGTCCAGGGTCTGAACTTAAGAAAGTAATATACTTGGATGTGGTGAACTGTTTTCTCGCCGCCTGAGCCCCACTTCTCCTCCCTCTTCTCCAGATTTAATGTTTTCGTCTGGCACCCGGCATGAATTTGGTTGCCTAGTGAAGTCCAAACAAAGGATCCAGGTCAGGGAAGTTTAATTTCTGGTCAAATTTCTGGTGAGTGACCACCGATCTAATATCCAAAAGTTATAACACTAGAAACGTTCTGAGCAAATATTGTAAGAAATAAAATAAAATAAATACTTCAACGTTGGCTAGGAGCTAGATCTTGTTTGTACCACAGAACAATAGAATCTATTTTATTCCAGAAGATAGCCATTACAGACATATTGACCAATCACAAATAAGACATGATCATAGCTCAATATAAAGTCCATAAGAATACAACTATAATTGTGTAGATCTTTTCAAATATATTTTTTAATAAATAAAAAAAACTGCAAAAAAAATATTGAAATGTGATAGGAAACAATATCCAAGCTCTTACATAAAAATTCTAGGCAAAAAAAACATCTGGGTAATAGAGAAAGAATTGGACAGACCAGCAAATGATGAAACCACATGACAACAGATTCATGCTGATCTCCTTGGACACGTAGAAGAGAAGTTCAATTCACTACAGACATGGAGAATGACTGGTCTCTCATAGAGAAGTTCAATTCACTAGAGACATGGAGAATGACTGGTCTCTGCTTCTTTTCTGGACTTCCCTCCTCTCCTTATGAACTTCTGGTTTTAACACAACAAAACACAACATGTAAAACCGGTTATCACATCACTGTAGTTGTTGAAAAATTAGGTTGATATGAGAAGCCATATGTCCTGACTGGGGTTTCCGTTAACCGATAATAGCTGGCTTTTGACCGATAAAAAATTTGAAAAGCAAATAAATAAAATTGAATACCGACCAATTGTCTCGGAGAAGAATAAAAAATCCTGGTTGTATGAATTTGGGATCTATCGTCCCACAACTGTCCCAGAGTCTGTTTGGAATAAGCTATTTCTTTTCTCTGCAAGCTGACCAATAGAATAGGTCAACTTTTCTACAACTCGTCTTGTTGGCTGAGGGAAAGTAAATGTCTTCAAAGTGCGTATCAGAATTAGGGAAGAAGGACCACACATTGTTGCATCCTTGACTTGCATGTTCTGTTGATATTAATTACCATAATATAAATATGATAGTCATTCTGAGCACCGTGTTTGGACACCCTAATCAGGTTACACACCCAATGCATATGGGTCAGGTAAATTTGCGAAATGTTCGGTAATTTCAAATGTGGATGTCAAATGTCTGCAGCCTAACAGAAACCCTGGTCTTGAGACACCGTGTGTGTTCCATGGCCCAGAAGGCAGCAGGAATGAGGAGCAGAAACAAAGCTTTGGAGGCCACCATCAGGACCCAGCTCAGACCACAGTCGGCAGACACACCACAGTCAGGACAGTCACATGATGTGATGGTGGGGGAGTCCTCTGTACAGTAGAGAGGAACAACATCACTACACAGCTTACTGTGTATGGTTAATATAACCTATCATCTAGTCCCCTGGATACAGTTACTACCAACTACGTGTTGTTTTAATATGAACTTTAAAAAGCTTCAGAACATGTTCACTACCAGAGGAACATGGACTTTACTGGATGTTCACACATGAAACAAGGAACACATTTTTACCAATTAAAATCCAAGTGGTGACCTTTCCATAGTGGTAGACCTGAATCTCCTCTTCATCATTCATCTCCTTAGTCCCACAGTAGTAGAGGCCCAGGTCATGACCCTTCGTTGGGAGGATGGTCAACAGTAGTAGACCACCTTTACTCCACACAAAGAGTTGCAAACAAATCTCTCCCTCGCCTTCCATTTGGCAAATTTGAACATAATTCTATCCTCCTGATTCCTGCTTACAAGCAAAAACTAAAGCAGGAAGCACGAGTGACTCGGTCAATAAAAAGTGGTCAGATGAAGCAGATGTTATTAACCTCTATGGGCAAGCGTCCCACCCGTGGTGCACTCCATCAACAGCAGGTGCATTTCAAGAGCGGCAAATTTGAATCCAAATAAATGTCAAAATTCAAATTTTTCAAACATACAACTATTTTACACCCTTTGAAAGATAAACATCTCCTTAATCTAACCACGTTTTACGATTTCAAAAAGGTTTTACGGCGAAAGCATAAATTTAGAGTATGTTAGGACAGTACATTTACAAGAGTTGTGTGTAATGTTGTGCCAATTCAAAGACAGGCGTCACCAAAACCATAAATCAGCTAAAATGATGCACTAACCTTTTACAATCTCCAACAGATGACACTCCTAGGACATTGTGTTAGACAATGCATGCATTTTTAGTTCTATCAAGTTCATATTTATATCCAAAAACAGCGTTTTACTGTGGCGTTGATGTTCAGGAAATCGTTTCCCTCCAATAACCGGCATTCAAGTCAGCACCACAAATTAAATAATTAAAATTAGAAAACATTGGTAAAATATTATATTGTCATTTAAAGAATTATAGATTTACATCTCTTGAACGCAATCAACTTGCCAGATTTAAAAATAACCTTACTGGGAAATCACACTTTGCAATAATCTGAGCAATGCGCCCAGAAAAATACGCGTTGCGATACAGACTAGCCGCCATGTTGGGGAGATCTAAAATCGAAAATACTATGTAAATAATCCATTACCTTTGATTCTCTTCATCAGATGTCACTTCCAGGTATCACAGGTCCATAACGAATGTAGTTTTGTTCAAAAAAGCTCATCATTTATGTCCAAAAATATCCGTCTTGTTAGCACATGATCTAAGCCCGCCGGACTTCACTTCATGAACGAGGGGAAAAAATATATTTACGTTCGTTCAAACATGTCAAACGTTGTATAGCATAAATCATTAGGGCCTTTTTTAACCAGAACATGAATAATATTCAAGGTGGACGAATGCATTCTCTTTTATAACGTATTGGAATGAGGGTACCCAACATGAACTCGCGCGCCAGGTGTCTAATGGGCCATTATCGTTCCATGGCTCTTGTTCGGTCAGATCTCCCTCCAGAAGACTCAAAACACTTTGTAAAGGCTGGTGACATCTAGTGGAAGCAATAGGAAGTGCCAAAATATTCCTCAGCCCCTGTGTTTTTCAATGGCATAGGTTTAAAGGTAATACAACACATCAGGTATCCACTTCCTGTCAGAAAATGTCTCAGGGTTTTGCCTGCCAAATGAGTTCTGTTATACTCACAGACACCATTCAAACAGTTTTAGAAACTTTAGGGTGTTTTCTATCCATATATAATAAGTATATGCATATTCTAGTTACTGGGTAGGATTAGTAACCAGATTAAATCGGGTACATTTTTTTATCCAGCCGTGCAAATACTGCCCCCTAGCCCCAACAGGTTAAGCTACAGGACTGTTTTGCACAGACTGGAATATGTTCTGGGATTCTTACGATGGCATTGAGGAGTACATCACATCAGTCACTGGATTCATCAATAAGTGCATCGATGGTGTCATCCCCACATTGACTGTACACACATACCCCAGCCAGTAGCCATGGATTACAGGCAACATCCGCACTGAGCTGAAGGGTAAGGCTGACGCTTTCAAGGACGGGACTCTAACCCTGACGCATATAATCAAATCAAATCAAATGTATTTATATAGCCCTTCTTACATCAGCTGATATCTCAAAGTGCTGTACAGAAACATATAAGACATCCCGCTATGCCCTCCGACAAACCATAAAACAGCCAAAGCATCAATACAGGACTAAGATCGAATCGTACTACACTGGCACCGATGCTCGTCGGATGTGACAAGACTTGCAAACTATTACAGACTACAAAAGGAAGCAAAGCTCTGAGCTGCCCAGTGACAGAAGCTTTCAAGACAAGCTAAATTACTTTTATGCTCGCTTCGAGGCAAGCAACACAGAAACATGCATGAGAGCATCAGCTGTTCAGGACGACTGTGTTCACGCTCTCTGTAGCCGATTTGAGTAAGACCTTTAAACAGGTCAACATTCAAAAGGCTGCAGGGCCAGACGGATTACCAGGAACTCGGAGCATGTGCTGACCAACTGGCAAGTGTCTTCACAGACATGTTCAACCTGTCCCTGACTGAGACTGTAATACCAACATATTTCAAGCAGACTACCATCGCCTCTGTGCCCAAGAACACTAAGGTAACCTGCCTAAATGATTACCGACCCATAGCACTCACGCCTGTAGCCATGAAGGGCTTTGAAAGGGTGATCATGGCTCACATCAACACCATTTTCCCAGAAACCCTAGACCCATTCCAATTTGCATTCAACCCCATCGTGCCCTCAAAGCTCATCACTAAGCTAAGGACCCTGGGACTAAACACTTCCCTCTGCAACTGGATCCTGGACTTCCTGATGGGCCTACCCCAGGTGGTAATGGTAGGTAAAAACACATCTGCCACGCTGATCCTCAACACAGGGGGCCAGGCACAACTCCAACACCATCATTAAGTTTGCAAATGACACAACAGTAGAAGGCCTGATCACTGACAACGATTAGACAGCCTAAAAGGAAGAGGTCAGAGACCTGGCTGTGTGGTGGCAGGATAACAACCTCTCACTTAAACTTATCAAGCCAAAGAAGATGATTGTGGACTATAGGAAAAGGAGGACAAAGCACGCCCCCATTATCTTTGAAGCGGCCATATTGGAGCAGGTTGAGAGCTTCAAGTTCCTTGGTGTCCACATCAACAACAAGCTATCATGCTTCAAACACACCAACACAGTCTCTGAAGAGGGAACGACAAAGCCTATTCCCCCTCAGGAGACTGAAAAGATTTGGCATGGGTCTTCAGATCCTCAAGATGTTATACTGCTGCACCATCGAGAGCATCCTGACTGGTTGCATCACTGTTCAAAGACTCCAGCCACCCTAGTCATAGACTGTTCTCTCTGCTACCACATGGCAAGCGGTAACGGAGTGCCAAGTCTAGGTCCAAAAGGCTTCTTAACAGCTTCTACCCCCAAGCCAAAAGACTCCTGAACATCTAATCAAATGGTTGCCCATACTATTTGCATCGCCCCCCCTCCTACTCCCCCCTTTTGCGCTGCTGCTTTTCTCTGATTATAATCCATGCATAGTCACTTTAACTCTACCTACATGTACATTACACCTCAATTACCTCGACTAACCAGTGCCCCCTCACATTGACTCTCTACCGGTACCCCGTGTATATAGCCTCGCTAATGTAATTTCACTGCTGCTCTTTAATTATTTGTTATTTTCTACTTAAAGCTTATTTTTCTTAAAACTGCATTGTTGATTATGGGCTTATAAGTTAGCATTTCACTGTTATATTTGGGCATGTAACTGTTGAGGTAGGTTCCTTGTTCCTTGTCAATCATTGGCTTATTGTTGTTGCCGGGGTAAGTTCCATGTTCCATGTCAATCATTGGCTTATTGGTGAAATCAGCATTCTGACAATATCATCTTTAAGTAAATTAATCAAACCTTTATTAATGCAATTGCACACAGCTAACAGCTAACAATGGAAACACATAATGTATGTTTCAGAGTAAGTTCTGCACCCCACCTAAAGGCACAGCTGATTATATACATGTGATCACTACCTGGTGGTATAATCACCAACGTCAGTGTATGTGTGCAGCAGTAAACTGAGGTTACCTTATAAAGTAACCTAGTACAGTAGCTTCTCTGAATTCATTAGCATTGTCCACTGTCACACAAGATCAACATGTCAAAACCAGACAGTGGTTACTTCTCTTTATCTAGTTTCAGTCTGACTCAGACTCAGTCTGACTCAGACCCAGCCTGCAAGCACACTCTCACAACAGCCAGGGCTTAACCACAAAGACTAATATACATGCTTGTTCAACATATAGTGGCAGAGTTTTAGACACATAGCAACAGTATCTATTATAAGGCCTGCAGCAAAACATATGAATCTTAAAGTCCCTTTAATACATAATGGGGAGGGTCTCTGTATTTCCGTGTGAACGACTAGATGTACTTTACCATGAAAGGACATACAAGCAGCGATTGGTTCGATTGAGTGGAAAGTTTTCAGCTCGTGGTCCTTTTCTCTGAAACCCATGTTGTGTGACATGAAGTAGGATTGTCTAGCATCGAGGTAAACCGGTTTGGAAAATATTCAGCTTCTTTTCTGTGGTCGTTGTAGATAGCAACACCTAAATAGCAGCACCTGGTCAAGTCAACCTGCTGCAACATCATCAAACACAACATGAAGAACCAAATACTAATGTTGATGTAACTGTTGACCCTTGAAAGAGAAGACACTTCTGACAGAGACCTATCATGAGACAGAGATCTATCATGTGACAGAGACCTATCATGAGACAGAGAGCTATCATGTGACAGAGACCTATCATGAGACAGAGGCTTATTGTTGGCCTCTATAGCTGTAGCCTGCCAGTATTAATGTTTGATTTATCAAATTATGAACATCCAGTAATCATAACATTTAAATCTCAACATAATCTGTATGAGCTAATTGAGGCATCCCAAAATGTAGTATTTATCCACAAAAAATCTTGGCAACAAATAGGACATAGAAAAAGTGAGAAACGCCCTCAGTGTGAAATGTGAGTTCATCATCAGGAGAATAGCTGCACCATGGCAACAGAAACAGGAAGTAAGTGTGGGTTTCCAATGTGGTGAGTGTGTCTTCTCAGACAATCATGACTAGTTCTTAAATGAGTACTGGAATTCCAACATCATAATATCAGACTTATCAACATTAGTAGTGGTCAATGTATGTACATGTTTACATGTGTTTATATATATATATGTATATATATATATATATAAGGACTATGCATGATATACAATCATATGGACACACCCCCATATACCCAACTCTCACACACACACACACACACACACACACACACACACACACACACACACACACACACACACACACACACACACACACACACACACACACACACACACACACACACACACACACACACACACATACACACAAATATATATCTGTATGTGTGATACTGTTAAAGGTGTGTCCATATGATTGTATATCATGCATAGTCCTTTTTGTGTTGTTGCTACTCTGATACTATTACTGACAGTCCCAGCTACTCTGATACTGTTACTGACAGACCCAGCTACTCTGATACTGTTACTGACAGACCCAGCTACTCTGACACTGTTACTGACAGACCCAGCTACTCTGATACTGTTACTGACAGACCCAGCTACTCTGATACTGTTACTGACAGACCCAGCTACTCTGATACTGTTACTGACAGACCCAGCTACTCTGATACTGTTACTGACAGACCCAGCTACTCTGATACTGTTACTGACAGACCCAGCTACTCTGATACTGCTCCTCAGACCTGAAACCCAGGCCCCCTTAACCCATCCCCTACAGAGCAGCAGCACTAGCTGAGTAAACCACAACAACACACATAGGACTATACATGATATGCAAATGTATGGACACACTACCATATACCCACATACATATATATAAACACATGTAAACATATACATACATTGACCACTACTAATGTTGTTAAGTCTGATATTATGATGTTGGTATTACAGTACTCATATAAGAGCTAGTCACTGATTGGCTGAGAAGACACTCTCAGTACACAGGAAACCCACACTGGCGTCCTTTTGTTGTTGCCATGGTGCTGTCATTCAGCCTGAGGACGAGAGACCAAACATTGTTATTACAAGTTCGTTTGTCACATATATCTCTCCCCTTCACACATATTGACCAGAGTGTGGATGTTAATTGATTGTCCACTGTTCATTGATAAAGACAGAGATCATTCATCAAAGGGTATCACAAGAACTGTTTAACACTGGGTATATTGCACATCTTCCAATGCATCTTGGGTATTGTAGTTTAACTGTATTAAAACAGAACATTTAATGTTCAGTTAAGCGTGCATGAGGTCAAACATGATTTCTACTGCCTGACTACAGGATTAAAGTTCTATAGTTCAACTGAGCCTCTCTATAAGTGTATTTTCTTTAAGGTTTAAAGGTCAACTCTATCATCAAAATGTTTTTTGATTCTTCTTAATGTCTACACGTCTCTTAAGGTGTTGCTATCTAAGGTGAACACCTAAAATAAGCTGAATTTTTTCCATTGACGTCACGTTGGTTTGAAACCTGTTTACCTCGATGCTAGACCCTCCTCTTCCTGTCACAACATGGGTTTCAGAGAAAAGGACCACGAGCTGAAAACTTTCCACTCGAATGAACCAATCGCTGCTCGTATGTCCTTTCATGGTAATGTACATCAAGGCATGAACACAGAAATACGCAGCAAAGACCTTGTTACTTAAAGACCCAGCTACACTCTGACAGTCACCATCAGACCATCAGACCACCAGATGGACAGGCTGTGTGTCACTTTTTTTACTGTGCCTTATAGCTGGATGATAGATGATTTCTTGATGTGGTTTTATGGTTGACCAGATTCGTTATCTTGTTGTTGTGATACTGTGATGACTGTGGTAAAGACATGACGTTTATATTTTCAGGTGGAGAAGTTTATGATGTCAAACTGACATTCTGTGAATCATCCTAACACTGTTCCTCTGCTACCTGTAGGTGCTGTTTCCTCCAGTCAGTTCATCCTAACACTGTTCCTCTGCTACCTGTAGGTGCTGTTTCCTCCAGTCAGTTCATCCTAACACTGTTCCTCTGTTACCTGTAGGTGCTGTTTCCTCCAGTCAGGATGGGATCTCTGCAGCAGAGGTGGAGCTGAGAGTCAGACCAGGTGACAATGTCACTCTCTACTGTGACTGTATCATAACTACTGGAGTATACATTATGTGGTATAGGAACTGTTCTCACAAGTACCAGCCTCCTCTAGTTATTTCAACTAAGTTTTTAAGTTCCATCTCTCTCCCTGGATATAATGTGGTGTGGAACCCCTCTAACAACTCCTATGATCTACTGATTGAGAACATCACTGAATCTGACCTGGGACTCTACTACTGTGGGACTGTGGAGACGAACCTGGTTGGAGAAGGAAAACCATTTATACGTAAAGAGTTGTACCACTACGGAAACATCACCACTAGGATTTCATTTGGAAAGAACAGTTATTATTCTGTCTTTATCTTCCTGCTGTATCTTTGGTATTGGTTTCTTTGAATGAGAGTTATGAAAATGTATCTTATTTTGAATCAACCCTCTGAGACTTATCTCAACTCATAAAATGTCTCCTCAAATTCATTTTTAAACAACCAAGAGTCATGATTAACAACAGATTATTGAGAAGACCTTGATTGTTTCTAAGAGAGTAGTTCTGTTTTTATTTCATCTTTATTTAACCAGGTAGGCTAGTTGAGAACAAGTTCTCATTTACAACTGCGACCTGGCCAAGATAAAGCATAGCAATACGACACATACAACAACACAGAGTTACACATGGAATAAACAAAACATTCAGTCAAAAATACAATAGAACAAAAGAAAACAATGTTTATGTTTAATGTTTTGTCCAGAAACCAGTCCTCCCGAGCACTCCTCTTCCCCTCCACCTCCTGAAGACTGTGATGATGTCAGAACACCTGTTGTTGACTGTGGGCTGTGTTGGATGTTGCTGTTCAGTCTGTGTCCTGTGTCTGCTCTCCTCTCCTCCCTCCTCTCCTCCACTTGCGTCTACTCCTTCTACAAACAACAGGTGCACTGACTCTCTCAGTCAGGAATAACTTAATAACTCATTCATGTTTTAAGTCTGGGTACCTACGTTTTTAACCTTCTTTATTTAAAGCATTTTGACCACAATATGTAAACATCTACTAACTATTAACTGAAATGTCCTAGTTTAACCTGAAACTTGGTGTTTTAATGGTGATAACTCTTCCTCTGCAGCTCCAGCTGAGACTCCACCAGGGGAAGTGACAGCAGAGAGCAGACTACTTTCAAAATGGGTGTTGTAGTTTTATTATGGGTAGCCATCTTGATTTGTAGTCCATGTATTAGGTAACCCTGCCCTTTTCAAATAGTTTTTTTGATGCCGATTATAGTCATTAATAACAGTAGATTAATATATATATATAAGTTGTAAAATATTAATGTTCACATATCACTAATATTAAAATATAACATATAATCTCTCACTCTGTCTTTCTCTCGGCCTCTTTCTCTCTCTCTCTCTGTCTCTGTCTCAGTCTTGGCCTATTTCTCTGTCTGTCTGTCTCTCTCTCTCACTCTCTCTATCTGTCTCTCAGGAAGAAGGACCTGTTTTATGCATTGTTGGATATCCGTCAGGAACAGAGGAGACCAAAGAAGAAGAAGAGAGTCCAGAACGCTGACTTCAGTACCTACTCAGCCATCAATACCAGCAGAGTGTGAGACCTATACCAGTCATCAATACCAGCAGAGTGCGACCTATACCATCCATCAATACCAGCAGAGTGTGAGACCTATACCAGCCATCAATACCAGCAGAGTGTGACCTATACCAGCCATCAATACCAGCAGAGTGTGAGACCTATACCAGCCATCAATACCAGCAGAGTGAGACCTATACCAGCCATCAACACCAGCAGAGTGTTAGACCTATACCAGCCGTCAATACCAGCAGAGTGTTAGACCTATACCATCCATCAATACCAGCAGAGTGAGACCTATACCAGTCATCAATACCAGCAGAGTGTGACCTGTACCAGCCGTCAATACCAGCAGAGTGTGAGACCTATACCATCCATCAATACCAGCAGAGAATGAAACTTACACCATCTGTCAATACCAGCAGAGATTGAGACCTTTACCATCCATCAATACCAGCAGAGAAGAAGACTTACCCCATCTGTCAATACCAGCAGAGTGAGACCTATACCAGCCATCAATACCAGCAGAGTGTGAGACCTATACCAACATTGCTGGGAGGACAAGGTGTAACAACAGTAATTTTGATATTTTTTAGATTTACTTAATTTTAAGGGGAAAATGTTTTGCTTTTTAAAAACCCTTTCATGCAAATTGTTTATGTTTTAACTTTTGTCTGTAACCTTTTCATAATAATAACAATATTGATTTAGAAAATGTTTTGAAACTCAAGGAATAATGTTTAAAAATCTCTTGTTTTAGTTTGTAATTCTAGGTGTTAAAGTTCATTGTTTTCCATTTGTAAGTGTATTGATATGTCTTAATGAGTCTGAATAATTATTGATTCAGTTTAATTAGATGTTATTTCATTATTTATTTGTCTCCCCCTAACTTCTCTTAGAGCACGAGGTCGTCGTATTTTGTTTGACAAATGCTTCAGCAAACCAATCAGAGCTATCTGGGGGTGTGAATTAGATGTGAAGGGGTGTGACTTACAGGTGAATAAGGTGTGGCTTAGAAATAAAGAGGGTGTGGCTTTAGAGGATGACAGAGATGCATATACAGAGCATGAAGGCTAAGGGGTGTGGTTTATATGTTAAGGGGTGTGGCTTATATGTTAAGGGGTGGGGTTTGTATGTTAAGGGGTGTGTTTAACCTCTTGACGTTCACCTAGGATAGGGTGCATTATATGCATATCACAGCGCATTTTGAAAAAAATTAATGCCCATTTTAAACGGCCTCAAACTCAGAAGCTAGGATATGCATATAATTAATACTTGTGGATAGAAAACACCCTAAAGTTTCTGAAACTGTTTGAATGGTGTCTGTGAGTATAACAGAACTCATATGGCAGTCAAAACCCCGAGACAGATGGAAACAGGAAGTGGAATTCTGAATTGCGAACTCAACTTCATCACGTTGCCTATTAATCACACCGTGAGCTATGGTTCATTGAGCACTTCCTATTGCTTCCACTAGATGTCCCCAGTCTTTACAAAGTGATTTGAGACTCCTACTGTGAAAACTGAATGAATGAGACGCTGTTGAAATTGGTCACATGAGGAGGGCCATCACCATTATGACGCCGGCGGCCCTGGCTTCCCTCCCCTTTCGAAACGTTTTGAAAGACAATGCAATCATCCTCCTTGAATCTTATTGGCTCTCTTGTTGAAAAACGCCCTGAAGATTTATGTTATACAACGTTTGACATGTTTGAACGAACCTAAATGGGAAAAAAATGCATTTTCTCGAAATGGCTGTCCCGTGGCCGACGGAGCATTTGAATCAGCTTTCAGATGCGCTAACAAGAACAAGCTCTTGGAACATAAAGGAGTAATTTTTTCGAACGAAAATACATTTGTTGTGGACCTGGGATTTCTGGAAGTGCTTTCTGATGAAGACAACCAAAGGTAAGGGATTATTGACAATAGTATACAAGACTAGATGTGATATGCGATTGTTCCAAGATGGCGCTGACCTGTAACGTTAGCCTATTTTTCAGAGTATCGCATCCCCTTTCATCGCAAAGTATGATTACCCAGTAAAGTTAATTTTAAATCTGGCATTACAGGTGCTTTCAAGAGATATTCATCTATAAATCTTAGAATGACAATATTACATTTTAAAAATGTTTTCGAATAGTAATTTAGTAAATTGTAGCTCTGTTTCATCGGATGCATTTGAGGGAAAATAGTTAGTCAACGTTACGCACCGATGTAAAATGCTGTTTTTATATATATATATGAACTTTATCGAACAAAATAATGCATGTATTGTGTAACATGATGTTCTAGGTGTGTCATCTGATGAAGATTGTCAAAGGTTAGTGCTGCATTTAGCTGTTTTTTGGTTATTTGTGATGCATGTGGTTGGTCGGAAAATGGCTATGTGGCTACTTTTACGATATACTCCTCTAACATAATCTAATGTTTTGCTTTTGCTGTAAAGCCTTTTTGAAATCGGACAACGTGGTTCGATTCAGGAGAGGTGTCTCTATAAAATGATATAATTTGAAAAAAAAAATTAACCACCGTCCGCATACGGGACGGAGGCCGCACAGGGGTTAATATGTTAAGGGATGTGATTTATATGTTAAGTGGTGTCAATCATTGGCTTATTGGTGAATTGGCAATTGCACACAGCTAACAGCTAACAATGGAAACACATAATGTATGTTTCAGAGTAAGTTCTGCACCCCACCTAAAGGCACAGCTGATTATATACATTTGATCACTCCCTGGTGGTATAATCACCAACGTCAGTGTATGTGTGCAGCAGTAAACTGAGGTTACCTTATAAAGTAACCTAGTACAGTAGCTTCTCTGAATTCATTAGCATTGTCCACTGTCACACAAGATCAACATGTCAAAACCAGACAGTGGTTACTTCTCTTTATCTAGTTTCAGTCTGTCTCAGATCCAGCCTGCAGGTCACTCTCACAGCAGCCAGGGCTTAACCACAAAGACTAATATACATGCTATAGTATAGTGGCAGAGTTTTAGACACATAGCAACAGTATCTATTATAAGGCCTGCAGCAAAACATATGAATCTTAAAGTCCCCATAATACATAATGGGGAGGGTCTCTGTTTTTCCGTGTTAACGACTAGATGTACTTTACAATGAAAGGACATACAAGCAGCGATTAGTTCGATCGAGTGGAAAGTTTTCAGCTCGTGGTCCTTTTCTCTGAAACCCAAGTTGTGTAACATGAAGGAGGATTGTCTAGCATCGAGGTAAACAGGTTTGGAAAATATTCAGCTTCTTTGATGTGGTCGTTGTAGATAGCAACACCTAAATAGCAGCACCTGGTCAATTCAACCTGCTGCAACATCATCAAACACAACATGAAGAACCAAACACTAATGTTGATGTAACTGTTGACCTTTGAAAGAGAAGACACTTCTGACAGAGACCAATCATGAGACAGAGACCTATCATGAGACAGAGGCTTATTGTTGGCCTTTATACCTGTAACCTGCCAGTATTAATGTTTGATTTATCAAATGATGAATATCCAGTAATCATAACATTTAAATCTCAACATAATCTGTATGAGCTAATTGAGGTGTCACAAAATGTAGTATTTATCCACAAAACATCTTGGCAACAAATAGGACATAGAAAAAGTGAGAAACACACTCAGTGTGAAATGTGAGTTCATCATCAGGAGAATAGCTGCACCATGGCAACAGCATAAAGGAAGTAAGTCTGGGTTTCCTGTGTATTGAGTGTGTCTTCTCAGCCAATCAGTGACTAGCTCTTATATGAGTACTGGAATTCCAACATCATAATATCAGACTTATCAACATTAGTAGTGGTCAATGTATGTATATGTTTACATGTGTTTAGATATATATATGTATGTATATGTATGTATATATGTGTGTGTGTGTGTGGGGGGGGGGGTATATGGGGGTGTGTCCATATGATTGTATATCATGCATAGTCCTTTTTGTGTTGTTGCTACTCTGATACTGTTACTGACAGACCCAGCTACTCTGATACTGTTACTAACAGTCCCAGCAACTCTGATACACTCAAAAAATTTAGAACTAGTAATATATATATTCCTTGGTTCACTCCAGACCTGTCTGCCCTTGACCAGCACAAAAACATCCTGTGGCATTCTGCATTAGCATCGAATAGTAATAACTCTGATACTGTTACTGACAGACCCAGCTACTCTGATACTGTTACTGACAGACCCAGCTACTCTGATACTGTTACTCTGACCCAGCTTTCCCTGTGGCTCAGTTGGTAGAGCAAATCTAATCAAATCAAATGTTTTTATATAGCCCTTCTTACATCAGCTGATATATCAAAGTGCTGTACAGAAAACCAGCCTAAAACCCCAAACAGCAAGCAATCCAGGTGTAGAAGCACGGTGGCTAGGAAAAACTCCCTAGAAAGGCCAAAACCTAGGAAGAAACCTAGAGAGGAACCAGGCTCTGAGGGGTGGCCAGTCCTCTTCTGGCTATGCCGGGTGGAGATTATAACAGCACATGGCCAAGATGTTCAAATGTTCATAAATGACCAGCATGGTCAAATAATAATATTCACAGTTGTCGAGGGTGTAACAAGTCAGCACCTCAAGAGTAAATGTCAGTTGGCTTTTCATAGCCGATCATTGAGAGTATCTCTACCGCTCCTGCTGTCTCTAGAGAGTTAAAAACTGCAGGTCTGGGACAGATAGCACGTCCATTGAACAGGTCAGGGTTCCATAGCCGCAGGCAGAACAGTTGAAACTGGAGCAGCAGCACGGTCAGGTGGGCTGGGGACAGCAAGGAGTCATCATGTCAGGTAGTCCTGAGACATGGTCCTAGGGCTCAGGTCCTCCGAGAGAGAGAAAGAGAGAAAGAGAGAATTAGAGAGCATACTTAAATTCACACAGGACACCAGATAAGACAAGAGAAATACTCCAGATATTACAGACTGACCCTAGCCCCCCGACACATAAACTACTGCAGCATAAATACTGGAGGCTGAGACAGGAGGGGGCCAAACAGGAAGGATATAACCCCACCCACTTTGCCAGAGCACAGCCCCCACACCACTAGAGGGACACTTCAACCACGAACTTACCATCCTGAGACAAGGCCGAGTATAGCCCACAAAGATCTCCGCCACGGCACAACCCAAGAGGGGGCGCCAACCCAGACAGGAAGACCAGGTCAGTGACTCAACCCACTCAAGTGACGCACCCCTCCTAGGGACGGCATGGAAGAACACCAATAAACCAGTGACTCAGCCCCTGTAATAGGGTTAGAGGCAGGGAATCCCAGTGGAGAGAGGGGAACCGGCCAGGCAGAGACAGCAAGGGCGGTTCGTTGCTCTAGAGCCTTTCCGTTCACCTTCACACTCCTGGGCCAGACTACACTCAATCATAGGACCCACTGAAGAGATGAGTCTTCAGTAAAGACTTAAAGGTTGAGACCGAGTCTGGATCTCTCACATGGGTAGGCAGACTATTCCATAAAAATGGAGCTCTATAGGAGAAAGCCCTGCCTCCAGCTGTTTGCTTAGAAATTCTAGGGACAATTAGGAGGCCTGCGTCTTGTGACCGTAGCGTACGTGTAGGTATGTACGGCAGGACCAAATCGGAAAGATAGGTAGGAGCAAGCCCATGTAATGCTTTGTAGGTTAGCAGTAAAACCTTGAAATCAGCCCTTGCCTTAACAGGAAGCCAGTGTAGGGAGGCTAACACTGGAGTAATATGATCACATTTTTTTGGTTCTAGTCAGGATTCTAGCAGCCGTATTTAGCACTAACTGAAGTTTATTTAGTCCTTTATCCGGGTAGCCAGAAAGTAGAGCATTGCAGTAGTCAAACCTAGAAGTAAAAAAAGCATGGATTAATTTTTCTGCATCATTAGTGGACAGTAAGTTTCTGATTTTTGCAATGTTACGTAGATGGAAAAAAGCTGCCCTTGAAACAGTCTTGATATGTTCTTCAAAAGAGAGATCAGGGTCCAGAGTAACGCCGAGGTCCTTCACAGTTTTATTTGAGACGACTGTACAACCATCAAGATTAATTGTCAGATTTAACAGAAGATCTCTTTGTTTCTTGGGACCTAGAACAAGCATCTCTGTTTTGTCCGAGTTTAAAAGTATAACATTTGCTGCCATCCACTTCCTTATGTCTGAAACACAGGCTTCTAGCGAGGGCAATTTTGGAGCTTCACCATGTTTCATTGAAATGTACAGCTGTGTGTCATCCGCATAGCAGTGAAATTTAACATTCTGTTTTCGAATGACATCCCCAAGAGGTAAAAAATATATATATATATATATATATATATATATATATATATATATATATATATAGTGAAAACAATAGTGGTCCTAAAACGGAACCTTGAGGAAAACCAACATTTACAGTTGATTTGTCAGAGGACAAACCATTCACAGAGACAAACTGATATCTTTCCGACAGATAAGATCTAAACCAGGCCAGAACTTGTCCGTGTAGACCAATATGGGTTTCCAATCTCTCCAAAAGAATATGGTGATCGATGGTATCAAAGCAGCACTAAGATCTAGGAGCACGTGGACAGATGCAGAGCCTCGGTCTGACATCATTAAAAGGTCATTTACCACCTTCACAAGTGCAGTCTCAGTGCTATGATGGGGTCTAAAACGAGACTGAAGCGTTTCGTATACATTGTTTGTCTTCAGGAAGGCAGTGAGTTGCTGCGCAACAGCTTTTTCAAAACTTTTGAGAGGAATGGAAGATTCCATAGGTTTTTATATTTTCTGGGTCAAGGTTTGGCTTTTTCAAGAGAGGCTTTATTACTGCCACTTTTAGTGAGTGTAGTACACATCTGGTGGATAGAGAACCGTTTATTATGTTCAACATAGGAGGGCCAAGCACAGGAAGCAGCTCTTTCAGTAGTTTAGTTGGAATAGGGTCCAGTATGCAGCTTGAAGGTTTACATTTACATTTTAGTCATTTAGCAGACGCTCTTATCCAGAGCAACTTACAGTAGTGAATGCATACATTTTTTTTTTTTGTACTGGCCCCCCGTGGGAATTGAACCTACAACCCTGGCGTTGCACACACCATGCTGGTGAAGGGAAGGCTATGATTATTTTCATCATTGTGTCAAGAGATATAGTACTAAAACACTTTAGTATCTCCCTTCATCCTAGGTCCTGGCAGAGTTGTGCAGACTCAGGACAACGGAGTTTTGGAGGAATACGCAGATTTAAAGAGGAGTCCGTAATTTGCTTTCTAATGATCGTGATCTTTTCCTCAAAGAAGTTCATGAATTTATCACTTCTGAAGTGAAAGCCATCCTCTCTTGGGGAATGCTGCTTTTTAGTTAGCTTTGCGACAGTATCAAAAAGAAATTTCGGATTGTTCTTATTTTCCTCAATTAAGTTGGAAAAATAGGATGATCGATTAGCAGTGGGGGCTCTTCGATAGTGCACGGTACTGTCTTTCCAAGCTAATCGGAAGACTTCCAGTTTGGTGTGGCGCCATTTCCGTTACAATTTTCTGGAAGCTTGCTTCAGAGCTCGTGTATTTTCTGTATACCAGGGAGCTAGTTTCTTATGACATATGTTTTTAGTTTTTAGGGGAGCAACTGCATCTTGGGTATTGCGCAAATTTAAATTGAGTTCCTCAGTTAGGTGGTTAACTGGTTTTTGTCCTCTGATGTCCTTGGGTAGGCAGAGGGAGTCTGGAAGGGCATCAAGGAATCTTTGGGTTGTCTTAGAATTTATAGCACAACTTTTGATTCTCCTTGGTTGGGGTCTGAGCAGATTATTTGTTGCGATTGCAAACGTAATAAAATGGTGGTCCGATAGTCCAGAATTATGAGGAAAAACATTAAGATCCACAACATTTATTCCACAGGACAAAACTAGGTCCAGAGTATGACTGTGGCAGTGAGTAGGTCCAGAGACATGTTGGACAAAACCCACTGAGTCGATGATGGCTCCGAAAGCCTTTTGGAGTGTGTCTGTAGACTTTTCCATGTGAATATTAAAGTCACCAAAATTGTGAATATTATCTGCTATGACTACAATGTCCGATAGGAATTCAGGGAACTCAGTGAGGAACGCTGTATATGGCCCAGGAGGCCTGTAAACAGTAGCTATAAAAAGTGATTGAGTAGCTGCATAGATTTCATGACTAGAAGCTCAAAAGACGAAAACGTTGTTTTTTTTTGTAAATTGAAATTTGCTGTCGAAAATGTTAGCAACACCTCCGCCTTTGCGGGATGCACGGGGGATATGGTCACTAGTGTAACCAGGAGGTGAGGCCTCATTTAACACAGGAAATACATCAGGCTTAAGCCATGTTTCAGTCAGGCCAATCACATCAAGATTATGATCAGTGATTAGCTCATTGACTATAACTGCCTTGGAAGTGAGGGATCTAACATTAAGTAGTCCTATTTTGAGATGTGAGGTATCACGATCTCTTTCAATAATGGCAGGAATGGAGGAGGTCTTTATTCTAGTGAGATTGCTAAGGCGAACACCGCCATGTTTAGTTTTGCCCAACCTAGGTCAAGGCACAGACACGGTCTCAATGGACATGGTGTTTGCATGGTGTTTGCAACGCCAGCATGGTGTGTGCAATGCCAGGGTTGTGGGTTTGATTGCCACGGGGGGTAGTAGAAAAAATGCATGAAATGAAATGGATGAAATGTATGCATTCACTACTGTAAGTCGCTCTGGATAAGAGCGTCTGCTAAATGACTAAAATGTAAATGTAAATGACAGACCCCAGCTACTCTGATACTGTTACTGACAGACCCAGCTGCTCTGATACTGTTACTGACAGACCCAGCTACTCTGATACTGTTACTGACAGACCCAGCTACTCTGATACTGTTACTGACAGACCCAGCTACTCTGTTACTGACAGACCCAACTACTCTGATACTGTTACTGACAGACCCAGCTACTCTGATAGTGTTACTGACAGACCCAGCTACTCTGATACTGTTACTGACAGACCCAGCTACTCTGATACTGCTCCTCAGACCTGAAACCCAGGCCCCCTTAACCCCTCCCCCACAGAGCAGCAGCACTAGCTGAGTAAACCATAACCACACACATAGGACTATACATGATATGCAAATGTATGGACACACTACCATATACCCACGTACATATATATAAACACATGTAAACATATACATACATTGACCACTACTAACGTTGATAAGTCTGATATTATGATGTTGGTATTACAGTACTCATATAAGAGCTAGTCACTGATTGGCTGAGAAGACACTCTCAGTACACAGGAAACCCACACTGGCGTCCTGTTGTTGTTGCCATGGTGCTGTCATTCAGCCTGAGGACGAGAGACCAAACATTGTTATTACAAGTTCGTTTGTCACATATATCTCTCCCCTTCACACATATTGACCAGAGTGTGGATGTTAATTGATTGTCCACTGTTCATTGATAAACACAGAGATCATTCATCAAAGGGTATCACAAGAACTGTTTAACACTGGGTTTAACACTGGGTATATTGCACATCTTCCAATGATTCTTCTTAGTGTCTACACGTCTCTTAAGGTGTTGCTATCTAAGGTGAACACCTAAAATAAGCTGAATATTTTCCATTGACGTCACGTTGGTTTGAAACCTGTTTACCTCGATGCTAGACCCTCCTCTTCCTGTCACAACATGGGTTTCAGAGAAAAGGACCACGAACTGAAAACTTTCCACTCGAATGAACCAATCGCTGCTCGTATGTCCTTTCATGGTAATGTACAACAAGGCATGAACACAGAAATACGCAGCAAATACCTTGTTACTCAAAGACCCAGCTACACTCTGACAGTACCTTCAGAACATCAGACCACCAGATGGACAGGCTGTGTGTCACTATTTTTACTGTGCCTTATAGCTGGATGATAGATGATTTCTTGATGTGGTTTTATGGTTGACCAGATTCGTTATCTTGTTGTTGTGATACTGTGATGACTGTGGTAAAGACATGACGTTTATATTTTCAGGTGGAGAAGTTTATGATGTCAAACTGACATTCTGTGAATCATCCTAACACTGTTCCTCTGCTACCTGTAGGTGCTGTTTCCTCCAGTCAGTTCATCCTAACACTGTTCCTCTGCTACCTGTAGGTGCTGTTTCCTCCAGTCAGGATGGGATCTCTGCAGCAGAGGTGGAGCTGAGAGTCAGACCAGGAGACAATGTCACTCTCTACTGTGACTGTATCATAACTACTGGAGTATACATTATGTGGTATAGGAACTGTACTCACAAGTACCTGCCTCCTGTAGTTATTTCAACTAAGTTTTTAAGTTCCATCTCTCTCCCTGGATATCATGTGGTGTGGAACCCCTCTAACAACTCTTTTGATCTACTGATTGAGAACATCACTGAATCTGACCTGGGACTCTACTACTGTGGGACTGTGGAGACTAACCTGGTGGAAGAATGAAAACCATTTATACGTAAAGAGTTGTACCACTATGGAAACATCACCACTAGGATTTCATTTGGAAAGAACAGTTATTATTCTGTCTTTATCTTCCTGCTGTATCTTTGGTATTGGTTTCTTTGAATGAGAGTTATGAAAATGTATCTTATTTTGAATCAACCCTCTGAGACTTATCTCAACTCATAAAATGTCTATTCAAATTCATTTTTAAACAACCAAGAGTCATGATTAACAACAGATTATTGAGAAGACCTTGATTGTTTCTAAGAGAGTAGTTCTGTTTTTATTTCATCTTTATTTAACCAGGTAGGCTAGTTGAGAACAAGTTCTCATTTACAACTGCGACCTGGCCAAGATAAAGCATAGCAATACGACACATACAACAACACAGAGTTACACATGGAATAAACAAAACATACAGTCAAAAATACAATAGAACAAAAGAAAACAATGTTTATGTTTAATGTTTTGTCCAGAAACCAGTCCTCCCGAGCACTCCTCTTCCCCTCCACCTCCTGAAGACTGTGATGATGCCAGAACACCTGATGTCGACTGTGGGCTGTGTTGGATGTTGCTGTTCAGTCTGTGTCCTGTGTCTGCTCTCCTCCCTCCTCTCCTCCACTTGCGTCTACTCCTTCTACAAACAACAGGTGCACTGACTCTCTCAGTCAGGAATAACTTAATAACTCATTCATGTTTTAAGTCTGGGTACCTACGTTTTTAACCTTCTTTTTTTAAAGAATTTTGACCACAATATGTAAACATCTACTAACTATTAACTGAAATGTCCTAGTTTAACCTGAAACTTGGTGTTTTAATGGTGATAACTCTTCCTCTGCAGCTCCAGCTGAGACTCCACCAGGGGAAGTGACAGCAGAGAGCAGACTACAGTCAAAATGGGTGTTGTAGTTTTATTATGGGTAGCCATCTTGATTTGTAGTCCATGTATTAGGTAACCCTGCCCTTTTCAAATAGTTTTTTTGATGCCGATTATAGTCATTAATAACAGTAGATTAATATATATATATATATATAAGTTGTAAAATATTAATGTTCACATATCACTAATATTAAAATATAACATATAATCTCTCACTCTGTCTTTCTCTCGGCCTCTTTCTCTCTCTCTCTCTGTCTCTGTCTCAGTCTTGGCCTATTTCTCTGTCTGTCTATCTTTCTCTCTGACTCTCTCTATCTGTCTCTTAGGAAAAAGGACCTGTTTTATGCATTGTTGGATATCCGTCAGGAACACAGGAGACCAAAGAAGAAGAAGAGAGTCCAGAACTCTGACTTCAGTACCTACTCAGCCATCAATACCAGCAGAGTGTGAGACCTATACCAGTCATCAATACCAGCAGAGTGTGAGACCTATACCAGTCATCAATACCAGCAGAGTGTGTCCTATACCAGTCATCAATACCAGCAGAGTGTGAGACCTATTCCATCCATCAATACCAGCAGAGTGAGACCTATACCAGCCATCAATACCAGCAGAGTGTTAGACCTATACCATCCATCAATACCAGCACAGTGTTAGACCTATACCATCCATCAATACCAGCAGAGTGAGACCTATACCAGTCATCAATACCAGCAGAGTGTGAGACCTATACCAGCCGTCAATATCAGCAGAGGGAGACCTATACCAGCCATCAATACCAGCAGAGTGTGACCTGTACCAGCCGTCGATACCAGCAGAGTGTGAGACCTATACCATCCATCAATACCAGCAGAGAGTGAGACTTACACCATCTGTCAATACCAGCAGAGTGAGACCTATACCAGCCATCAATACCAGCAGAGTGTGTCCTATACCAGTCATCAATACCAGCAGAGTGTGAGACCTATTCCATCCATCAATACCAGCAGAGTGAGACCTATACCAGCCATCAATACCAGCAGAGTGTTAGACCTATACCATCCATCAATACCAGCACAGTGTTAGACCTATACCATCCATCAATACCAGCAGAGTGAGACCTATACCAGTCATCAATACCAGCAGAGTGTGAGACCTATACCAGCCGTCAATATCAGCAGAGGGAGACCTATACCAGCCATCAATACCAGCAGAGTGTGACCTGTACCAGCCGTCGATACCAGCAGAGTGTGAGACCTATACCATCCATCAATACCAGCAGAGAGTGAGACTTACACCATCTGTCAATACCAGCAGAGTGAGACCTATACCAGCCATCAATACCAGCAGAGTGTGAGACCTATACCAACATTGCTGGGAGGACAAGGTGTAACAACAGTCATTTTGATATTTTTTAGATTTTCTTAATTTTTAGGGGAAAATGTTGTGCTTTTTAAAAACCCTTTCATGCAAATTGTTAATGTTTTAACTTTTGTCTGTAACCTTTTCATAATAATAACAATATTGATTTAGAAAATGTTTTGAAGCTCAGGGAATAATGTTTAAAAAGCTCTTGTTTTAGTTTGTAATTCTAGGTGTTAAAGTTCATTGTTTTCCATTTGTAAGTGTATTGATATGTCTTAATGAGTCTGAATAATTATTGATTCAGTTTAATTAGATATTATTTCATAATTTATTTGTCTCACCCTAACTTCTCTTAGAGCACGAGGTCGTCGTATTTTGTTTGACAAATGCTTCAGCAAACCAATCAGAGCTATCTGGGGGTGTGAATTAGATGTGAAGGGGTGTGACTTACAGGTGAATAAGGTGTGGCTTAGAAATAAAGAGGGTGTGGCTTTAGAGGATGACAGAGATGCATATACAGAGCATGAAGGCTAAGGGGTGTGGTTTATATGTTAAGGGGTGTGGTTTATATGTTAAGGGGTGTGGTTAACCTCTTGACGTTACCCTAGGATAGGGGGCGCCACAGCGCATTTTGAAAAAAATGTGTGCCCATTTTAAACGGCCTACTACTAAAACTCAGAAGCTAGGATATGCATATAATTAATTCTTGTGGATAGAAAACACCCTAAAGTTTCTAAAACTGTTTGAATGGTGTCTGTGAGTATAACAGAACTCATATGGCAGTCAAAACCCCGAGACAGATGGAAACAGGAAGTGGAATTCTGAATTGCGAACTCAACTTCATCACGTTGCCTATTAATCACACCGTGAGCTATGGTTCATGGAGCACTTCCTATTGCTTCCACTAGATGTCCCCAGTCTTTAAAAAGTGATTTGAGACTCCTACTGTGAAAACTGAATGAATGAGATGCAGTGGAACGTGGTCACACGGAGAGGGCCATCACCATTATGACGCCGACGCCCCTGGTTATCCTCCCCTTTCGAAACGTTTTGAAACACAATGCAATCATCCTCCTTGAATCTTATTGGCTCTCTTGTTGAAAAACGCCCTGAAGATTTATGTTATACAACGTTTGACATGTTTGAACAAACCTAAATGGGAAAAAAATGCATTTTCTCGAAATGGCTGTCCCGTGGCCGACGGAGCATTTGGATCAGCTTTCAGACGCGCTAACAAGAACAAGCTCTTGGAACATAAAGGAGTAATTTTTTCGAACGAAAATACATTTGTTGTGGACTTGGGATGCCTGGAAGTGCTTTCTGATGAAGACAACCAAAGGTAAGGGATTATTGACAATAGTATACAAGACTAGATGTGATATGTGATTGTTCAAAGATGGCGCTGACCTGTAACGTTAGCCTATTTTTCAGAGTATCGCATCCCCTTTCATCGCAAAGTATGATTACCCAGTAAAGTTAATTTTAAATCTGGCATTACAGGTGCTTTCAAGAGATATTCATCTATAAATCTTAGAATGACAATATTACATTTTAGAAATGTTTTCGAATAGTAATTTAGTAAATTGTAGCTCTGTTTCATCGGATGCATTTCAGGGAAAATAGTTAGTCAAAGTTACGCACCGATGTAAATGCTGTTTTTATATATAAATATGAACTTTATCGAACAAAAGAATGCATGTATTGTGTAACATGATGTCCTAGGTGTGTTATCTGATGAAGATTGTCAAAGGTTAGTGCTGCATTTAGCTGTTTTTTGGATATTTGTGATGCATGTGTTTGGTCGGAAAATGGCTATGTGGCTACTTTTACGATATACTCCTATAACATAAACTAATGTTTTGCTTTTGCTGTAAAGCCTTTTTTAAATCGGACAACGTGGTTCGATTCAGGAGAGGTGTATCTATAAAACGATATAATTTGAGAAAAAAAAATGAAAAAATGTTTTATTAAATTTTGTTATGCTAATGGCGATATGATTTTTCGCTGGATGTCCGTCCCGCATACGGGACGGAGGCCGCACAGGGGTTAATATGTTAACCTCTTAGGGCTAGGGGGCAGTATTTACACCACCGGATAAAAAACGTACCCGATTTAATCTGGTTACTATTCCTACCCATTAACTAGAATATGCATATACTTATTATATATGGATAGAAAACACCCTAAAGTTTCTAAAACTGTTTGAATGGTGTCTGTGAGTATAACAGAACTCATATGGCAGGCAAAAACCTGAGAGATTCCTTTACAGGAAGTGGCCTGTCTGACCATTTATTGGCTTTCTTTGACATCTCTTTCCAAAACAAAGGATCTCTGCGGTAACGTGACACTTCCCACGGGTCCAATAGGCTCTCAGAGCCCGGGAAAAAGCTGAATGTCGTCATTCCAGCCACAGGCTGAAACACATTATCGCCTTTGTCAAGTGGCCGATCAGGGGACAGTGGGCTTAGGCGCGTGCACTGCCTGCCCCGTCTTTCTGTTTTTTCCTCTGTTTACCGAAACGCAGATTCCCGGTTGGAATATTATCACTTTTTTACGAGATAAATTGCATAAAAATTGATTTTAAAGAGCGGTTGACATGCTTCGAAGTACGGTAATGGAATATTTAGAATTTTTTTGTCACGAATTGCGCCATGCTCGTAACCCTGATTTATCATTTCGGATAGTGTCTAGAACGCACGAACAAAACGCCGCTATTTGGATATAACGATGGATTATTTTGGACCAAACCAACATTTGTTATTGAAGTAGAAGTCCTGGGAGTGCATTCTGACGAAGAACACCAAAGGTAATAACAATTTTGTTATAGTAAATCTGATTTTGGTGAAGGCTAAACTTGCTGGGTGTCTAAATAGCTAGCCCGTGATGGCTGGGCTATGTACTTAGAATATTGCAAAATGTGCTTTCACCAAAAAGCTATTTTAAAATCGGAAATATCGAGTGTATAGATGAGTTCTGTATCTATAATTCTTAAAATAATTGTTATGCTTTTTGTGAACGGAAGGGATACAATTCATCTGCTGTTAGTGTGTATGTATGTATGTGTGTATGTATGTGTGTAGTGTATCTATTGTTTGTGTGTCGATATGTCCGTAAGCGGGGAGTAAGCATAAAATGAACATCTTTTTGTATTGTACTTCAGAACGTTCTCTGAATAAACCGTACAAACCTTTTGCAGATGCTGAGTCTTCGCCTAATTATTATTAAGCTCTCTTGGCTAAGTGGCACCAAATCGTCCCACCTACGTAACAGCCAGTTGAATCCTGTGGCGCAATTTTTAAATACCTTAGAAATGATATTACTTCAATTTCTCAAACATATGACTATTTTACAGCTATTTAAAGACAAGACTCTCGTTAATCTAACCACACTGTCCGATTTCAAAAAGGCTTTACAACGAAAGCAAAACATTAGATTATGTCAGCAGAGTACCCAGCCAGAAATAATCAGACACCCATTTTTCAAGCTAGCATATAATGTCACAAAAACCCAGAAGACAGCTAAATGCAGCACTAACCTTTGATGATCTTCATCAGATGACACACCTAGGACATTATGTTATACAATACATGCATGTTTTGTTCAATCAAGTTCATATTTATATCAAAAACCAGCTTTTTACATTAGCATGTGACGTTCAGAACTAGCATACCCCCCGCAAACTTCCGGCGAATTCACTAACAATTTACTAAATTACTCACGATAAACGTTCACAAAAAGCATAACAATTATTTTAAGAATTATAGATACAGAACTCCTTTATGCAATCGCGGTGTCCGATTTAAAAATAGCTTTTCGGTGAAAGCACATTTTGCAATATTCTGAGTAGATAGCCCGGCCATCATGGCTAGCTATTTTGACACCCACCAAGTTTAGCACTCACCAAACTCAGATTTACTATAAGAAAAATTGGATTACCTTTGCTGTTCTTCGTCAGAATGCACTCCCAGGACTTCTACTTCAATAACAAATGTTGGTTTGGTTTCAAATAATCCATAGTTATATCCAAATAGCGGCGTTTTGTTGTGCGTTCAAGACACTATCCGAAGGGTAACGAAGGGTGACGCGCCTGGCGCGTATCGTGACAAAAAATGTCAAAATATTCCATTACCGTACTTCGAAGCATGTCAAACGCTGTTTATAATCAATTTTTATGCGATTTTTCTCGTAAAAAAGCGATAATATTCCGACCGGGAGTAGTTGTTTTCATTCAAAGACTGAAAATGTAAACATGGAGTCGTCTCGTGCACGCGCGCACCAGTGTGATTGTTCTCAGATCGACCACTTACCAAATGCGCTACTGTTTTTCAGCCATGGCCTGCAAAGTCATCATTCAACGTTCTGGCGCCTTCTGAGAGCCTATGGGAGCATTAGAAAATGTCACATTACAGCAGAGATCCCCTGTTTTGAATAGAGATGGCAAAGAAGGCCAAGAAATTGTCAGACAGGGTACTTCCTGTACAGAATCTTCTCAGGTTTTGGCCTGCCATTTGAGTTCTGTTATACTCACAGACACCATTCAAACAGTTTTAGAAACTTTGGAGTGTTTTCTATCCAAAGCTAATAATTCTATGCATATTGTAGTTTCTGGGCAGGAGTAATAATCAGTTTAAATCGGGTACGTTTTTTATCAGGCCGTGAAAATACTGCCCCCTATCCATAAGAAGTTAACCACTCAAACCTGAAGCCCCCCCCTTAACCCCTCAGACCTGAAGCCAAACCCCTCGTAACCCCTCAGTCCTCCCCTCAGACCTGAAGCCCCCTCTTAACCCCTCAGTCCTCCCCTCAGACCTGACGCCAAGGCCCTCTTAACCCCTTAGACCTGAAGACCCTCTTAACCCCTCAGTCCTGCCCTCGTCCTCCCCTCAGACCTGAAACCCAGGCACCTCTTAACCCCTGAGTCCTCCCCTCCGACCTGAAGCCCCTCTTAACCCTTTTGTCCTCCCCTCGGACCTGAAGCCCAGGCCCCCCTTAAGCCCTCAGTCCTCCCCTCAGACCTGAAACCAAGCCCTCTTATGCCCTCAGACCTCCCCTCAGACCTGAAACCCAGGCCCCCCTTAAGCCCTCAGTCCTCCCCTCAGACCTGAAACCCAGGCCCTCTTATGCCCTCAGTCCTCCCCTCAGATCTGAAACCCAGGCCCCCCTTAAGCCCTCAGTCCTCCCCTCAGACCTAAACACAAGGCCCTCTTAACCCCTTATACGTCCCCACAGACTTGAGGCCGAGAGCAGACTCAAGAAGCAGAATATACCATATACCCACATACATATTTATATATATGCACACATGTAAACACATGTAAACATATATATACATTGACCCATACTAATGTTGTTAAGTCTGATATTATGATGCTGGTATTACAGATCTCATATAAGAGCTAGTCACTGATTGCCTGAGAAGACACACCTCATACAGGAAACCACACTGACTTCCTGTTGCCATGGTGCTGTCTGTCTGTCAGCCATTTGGCCTGAGGATGAGAGTACATCCAAGTTATAACAAGTTGTATATGTTTATTTCTCACATATGTTATTTACATGCCCACTATTCATTGATATCAACAGAGCAGCATCAACCAGGATAAAAAGAACTACAACAGCTTAACATGGTTATACCAACACATCACCTAGTGCATCTTGGGTATTGTAATAGCAGAGTGTTAATAGCAGAGTGCAGAGTGTTATGGTCTAATACTTAGTGTTTAGTCTCCATGTTATCAGAGTGTTATGGTCTAATACTTAGTGTTTAGTCTCCATGTTATCAGAGTGTAATGGTTTAATACTTAGTGTTTAGTCTCCATGTTATCAGAGTGTTATGGTCTAATACTTAGTGTTTAGTCTCCATGTTATCAGAGTGTTATGGTCAACCACTGGACTGGGGTCAGTAGCGTCATCTGTGTGTCCCAGTTTAGAGACCTGTCTGACTGTCAGGTTACCTGAAATAATTCATAAATCAGGGGCAGGATTTGATTTATACATTTAACTGTATAAAAAAAGCAATACTCAATGTTCAAATAAGCAAACATGAGGTCAATCATGATGATCTAACTCAGTCATCAAAATCTGTGTTTGTTTCTTCATTGAGTGTTTATAGGTCTCTTGAGGTGTTGCTATTTAAGGAAAACACCTCAAAGCTGAATATTTTCCATTGACGTCACGTTGTTGTGAAACCTGTTTACCTCGATGCTAGACCTGTCACAACATGGGTTTTAGAGAAAAGGACCACGAGCTGAAAACTTTCCACTCGATCGAACCAATCGCTGCTCGCATGTCCTTTCATGGTAAAGTACATCTAGTCATGAACACGGAAATACGCAGCAAAACCTTGTTACTCAAAGACCCAGCTACTCTCTGACAGTCACCATCAGACCATCAGACCACCAGATGGACAGGCTGTGGGTCACTCTGATTGCATTCTTATGTGAGTAACTTTTTTGCTGAAGAATGCTGATTCCTTGATGTGGTTTTATGGTTGACTAGATGTGTTATTGAGATAGTGTGATGACTGTGATGTTTGTTATATTTCTGCATGTAGAGAAGTTTATGATGAACCAAATGACAATGTGTACTTCATCCTAACATTGTTCCTTCCTCTGCTACCTATAGGTGCTGTTTTTTCCAGTCAGTTTATCCTAACGCTGTTCCTCTGCTACCTGTAGGTGCTGTTTCCTCCAGTCAGTTCATCCTAACACTGTTCCTCTGCTACCTGTAGGTGCTGTTTCCTCCAGTCAGTTCATCCTAACACTGTTCCTCTGTTACCTGAAGGTGCTGTTTCCTCCAGTCAGTTCATCCTAACACTGTTCCTCTGCTACCTGTAGGTGCTGTTTCCTCCAGTCAGTTCATCCTAACACTGTTCCTCTGCTACCTGTAGGTGCTGTTTCCTCCAGTCAGTTCATCCTAACACTGTTCCTCTGCTATCTGTAGGTGCTGTTTCCTCCAGTCAGTTCATCCTAACACTGTTCCTCTGCTACCTGTAGGTGCTGTTTCCTCCAGTCAGTAAATCCTAACACTGTTCCTCTGTTACCTGTAGGTGCTGTTTCCTCCAGTCAGTTCATCCTAACACTGTTCCTCTGCTACCTGTTGGTGCTGTTTCCTCCAGTCAAGATGGGATCTCGGTAGCAGAAGTGGAGCTGAGAGTCAGACCAGGAGACAACATCACTCTCTATAGTGACTGCAGAACAACAAATGAAATGTACACAGTCTGGTTCAGGAATTGGTCTCATGAGCACCAGCCTCCTCTTGTTATTACATATGTTATTACATATTATGAGAACATCACTGCATCTGACCTGGGACTCTACTACTGTGGTAATCTGACCTGGGACTCTACTACTGTGGTAATCTAACCTGGGACTCTACTACTGTGGTAATCTGACCTGGGACTCTTCTACTGTGGTAATCTGACCTGGGACTCTACTACTGTGGTAATCTGACCTGGGACTCTACTACTGTGGTAATCTGACCTGGGACTCTACTACTGTGGTAATCTGACCTGGGACTCTACTACTGTGGTAATCTGACCTGGGACTCTACTACTGTGGTAATCTGACCTGGGACTCTACTACTGTGGGACTATAGAGAGTAATATGGAAAAAGAAAAACGTATTGAAAAGAAAAATGTCTACCACTATGGACATGTCATGAGAAGGCTTTCATTTGGTAAGACCAATGCATTATTCTATATTTATTTAATGGCTGTATATTTGGTTTTGGTATAGCATGTCTGGTTTCCTTGAATAAGAGGAGAATGAGCTCTATGATCGTAGTCCCGCATTTTTTCCTGTGTGTTTTGTTCAGATGCCGGAACATCTGACGTAGACTGTGGTCTGTGTTGGATGTTGCTGTTCAGCCTGTGTCCTGTGTCTGTTCTCCTTTCCTCCCTCCTTTCCTCTGTCTGTTTCTACTCCTTCTGCAGAACAACAGGTAAACTCATTCTCACATTTGTAGTGAGGATTCCCTTTTTCACTTATTCATTTTTTATGTCTGGGTATTCCTAATGAGTCTTACTTATTATTATAATAATTACCTATGTTTTTAACCTTTGTGTTTTTACCACAATAAGTAAACATCTACCAACTTTTAACTGATATGTCCTAGTTTGACCTAAAACTGTTGTTTAATGGTGATAACTCTTCTTCTGCAGCTCCAACTGAGACTCAGGGGAGGTGACGGCAGAGAGCAGACTACAGTCAAAGTGGGTGTTGTAGTTTTATTTTAAGAAGTCATCTTAATTTGTAGTCCATGCGTTTGGTAACCCTGCCTTATTGAAACAGTATTTTCAATGGTAGATAGACACATTAAAAACAGAAGATAAAAAGCAACAATACATAATGTCAAATCCTAATGTGTGATGATATATCATTAAAATTAACAGATTATTAATAATCTCTCTCTCTCACACTCAGTCACTCACTCACTTCAGTACCTACACAGCCAGAAGACCTATACAAATGTAGCTGGTATGACGACAGTGTTGATATTTTTAAGTTACTTAATTTTGAAATAATTTAATACCAGTGATATTTTTTACAACTTTTGTATGTAACCTTTTAATAATAATAACAATAGTGATTTAGAAAATGTTTTAAAGCTCAGCGAATAATGGTTAAATATCTCTTGTTATTGTAACGGTTGTTGCAAGGAGAGGACCAAGGTGCAGCATGGTAGGTGTTCATCATGTTTATTAGTTCTGAACACTGAATCAAAAACAAAGTGGAACAAAGCGCAACAACTCTGTCAGGTGAAAAACACAATACAGAAAACAACTACCCACAAAAATCCTGTGGGAAAAGGCTACCTAAGTATGGCTCCCAATCAGAGACAACAATAGACAGCTGTCCCTGATTGAGAACCATACCCAGCCAAAACAAAGAAATACACAAAACATAGAAAAAGGGACATAGAATGCCCCCCTAGTCACACCCTGGCCTAACCAAAATAGAGAATAAAACCCTCTCTATGGCCAGGGCGGGACAGTTATAGTTTTAGTTTGTAATAGTAGTTGTGAAAGTTTATTGTATTTCATTTGTAGGTGTATTGATATGTGTTAATGAGGCTAAATAAATATTGATTCAGTTTAATTGATTTAATTTCATAATTTCTTTGTCTTCCTTTAACTTCTCTAGGGTAGGGGGCAGTATTTTGACGTCCGGATGAAAGGCATGCCAGTAGTAAACTGCCTGCTACTCAGACTCAGAATGTAGGACATGCATATAATAGTGGATTTGGATAGAAAACACTTTGAAGTTTCTAAAACTGTTTGAATGATGTCTGTGAGTATAACAGAACTCATATGGTAGCCAAAAACATGAGAAAAATCCAACCAGGAAGTGTGGAAATCTGAGGTTTGTAGTTTTTCAAGTGATTGCCAATACAGTATACAGTGACTTAGGGTTCATTTTGCACTTCCTACGGTTTCCACTAAATGTCAACAGTCTTTAGAACGTTGTTTCATGCTTCTACTGTGAATGGGGAGGGAATAAGAGCTCCTGGAAGTAGATGAGTGAAAAAATGACATGAGCTCAGAGGCGCGCACTCACGTGAGAGTTAGCTGTGTTCCTTTTCTTTTTTGAAGCCATTGGAATTGTCCGGTTGGAATATTACTGAAGATTTATGATTAAAACATCCTAAATATTGATACTATACATCGTTTGACATGTTTCTACCAACGTAAATATAACTTTTTTTGACTTTTCGTCGTGACATTTTGCGCGCGCTTCCTGCATTTGGAGTAGTGGACTAAACGCGTGAAAAAAATGAGATATTTGAACATAAATGATGGACTTTATCGAACAATACAAACATTTATTGTGGAACTGGGATACCTGGGAGTGCATTCTGATGAAGATCATCAAAGGTAAGTGAATATTTCTAACGTAATTTTTGTCATTTCTGTTGACTCCAAAATGGCGGGCATCTGTATGGCTTGTTTTGATATCTGAGTACTGTACTCAGATTATTGCAAAATTTGCTATCGCCGTAAAGCTTTTTTGAAATCTAAGAGAGCGGTTCCATTAACCTCTTACATCTAGACGTTCCGCTAGCGGAACACCTGCTCCAATATCCAATGATAGGCGTGGCGCGAATTACAAATTCCTCAAAAATACAAAAACTTCAATTTTTCAAACATATGACTATTTCACAGCATTTTAAAGACAAGACTCTCCTTTATCTAACCACACTGTCCGATTTCAAAAAGGCTTTACAGCGAAAGCAAAACATTAGATTTTGTCAGCAGAGTACCCAGCCAGAAATAATCAGACACCCATTTTTCAAGCTAGCATATAATGTCACAAAAACCCAGAAGACCAGCTAAATGCAGCACTAACCTTTGATGATCTTCATCAGATGACACACCTAGGACATTATGTTATAAAATACATGCATGTTTTGTTCAATCAAGTTCATATTTATATCAAAAAACAGCTTTTTACATTAGCATGTGACGTTCAGAACTAGCATACCCCCAGCAAACTTCCGGGGAATTTACTAACAATTTACTAAATTACTCACGATAAACGTTCACAAAAAGCATAACAATTATTTTAAGTATTATAGATACAGAACTCCTCTATGCACTCGATATGTCCGATTTTAAAATAGCTTTTTGGTGAAAGCACATTTTGCAATATTCTAAGTACATAGCCCAGCCATCACGGGCTAGCTATTTAGACACCTGGCAAGTTTAGCCTTCACCAAAATCAGATTTACTATTACAAAAATGTTATTACCTTTGTTGTCTTCGTCAGAATGCACTCCCAGGACTGCTACTTCAATAACAAATGTTGGTTTGGTCCCAAATAATCCATCGTTATATCCGAATAGCGGCGTTTTGTTCGTGCGTTCCAGAAACTATCCGAAATGGTATATCAGGGCGCAATTCGTGACAAAAAAAATCGAAATATTCTATTACCGTACTTCGAAGCATGTCAACCGCTGTTTAAAATCAATTTTTATGCAATTTATCTCGTAAAAAAGTGATAATATTCTGACCGGGAATCTCGTTTTCGGCAAACAGAGGAAAAATCACAAAGACGGGGGCGGTCAGGGTATGCGCCTAAGCCCACAGTCCCTTGATCGGCCACTTGAGAAAGGCGATAATGTGTTTCAGTCTGGGGCTGGGATGACAACATTCTGTTTTTTTCCCGGGCTCTGAGAGCCTATGGAAGACGTAGGAAGTGTCACGTTAGAGCAGAGATCCTTTGTAATTGAATGAGATGGCAAAGAATTTCAAGAAATGGTCAGACAGGCCACTTCCTGTAAAGGAATCTCTCAGGTTTTGACCTGCCATTTGAGTTCTGTTATACTCACAGACACCATTCAAACAGTTTTAGAAACTTTGGAGTGTTTTCTATCCAAAGCCAATAATTATATGCATATTCTAGTTACTGGGCAGGAGTAGTAACCAGATTAAATCGGGAACGTTTTTTATCCAGCCGTGAAAATACTGCCCCCTAGCCATAACAGGTTAAGGAGAAGTGTATCTGTAATTCTTTGAATAACTGTAGAATATTTTATCAACGTTTATGATGAGTATTTCTGTAAATTGATGTGCTCATTCACCGGAGGTTTTGGGAGGCAAAACATTTCTGAACATTACTTGCCAATGTAAAATGCTGTTTTTGGATATAAATATGAACTTTATCCAGCAAAACATACATGTATTGTGTAACATGAAGTCCTAGGAGTGCCATCTGATGAAGATCATCAAAGGTTAGTGATTCATTTTAGCTGTATTTCTGGTTTTTGTGACGCCTCTCCTTGCTTGGAAAATGGCTGTGTGGTTTTTCTTGTCTCGGCGCTGTCCTAACATAATCTAATGTTATGCTTTCGCCGTAAAGCCTTTTTGAAATCGGACAATGTGGTCGGATTAACGAGAAGTGTATCTTTAAAATGGGATATAATAGTTGTATGTTTGAGAAATGTGAATTATGAGATTTTTGTTGTTTTGAATTTGCCGCCCTGCTATTTCACTCGCTGTTGAATAGTGTGTTCCGCGGGTGGGATGCTAGCGTCCCACATACCCCAGAGAGGTTACAGTCTCTGAGTTTAACTTTTCTTAGAGCACGAGGTCATGGTATTTGGTTTGACAAATTCTCTGGCAAGTCATTCAGATGTATTTGAGGGTGTGGCTTAAAGAGCCCTGGGCTTCATGTTTATGAAACCATAGAAACTGCGTGTTTCTACTCAACAACTCTGTCTTCCTCTAAAACCACACCCCATTAGCTTCTAAAACCACACCCCTTCCTTTAAAAGCCATTTAACCCTGTTCCTGGAAAGCTACCATCCTGTAGGTTTTCACTACAACCCTAATTTAGCACAATAATAATCAGCTTGTTGATAAGAAGAATCAGGTTAGTTACAACTGGGGATGGAGTGAAAACCTACTGGAGGGTAGCTTTCAATGAACAGGGTTGGAGGGCCCTGACCCAGCCTATGGTTGAACATTTTAAATGTTTTCAATGTTTCTCAGTAAAGCTTTCAGAAAAACTATATTATCAATAGAGTTACATAGTGAAATCAGGTTAATTATACCACATTATAAATAGAGTTACATAGTGAAATCAGGTTAATTATACCACATTATCAATAGAGTTACATAGTGAAATCAGGTTAATTATACCACAATATCAATAGAGTTACATAGTGAAATCAGATTAATTATACCACATTATCAATAGAGTTACATAGTGAAATCAGGTTAATTATACCAAATCAAAGCAAATCAATTTTTTTCGGTTGCATACATAGTTTTACAGATGTTATCACGTGCAGCTGAAATGCTTGTTTCTAGCTCCAACAGTGCAGCAATATCTGATGATATGACTAGAATACAGTATATATGTACATATGAAGTGGGTAAAACAGGATGGAAACATTATTGACTAGTATTCCATGACTATGTGCATAGGGCAGCAGTCACTAAGGTGCAGGGTAGTAAAAGTGTCTAAGGTGTAGGGTATAGTACTGAGTGGCTAGTGACAGACTCTAAGGTGCAGGGTAGAGTACCAGGTGGTAGCCGACTAGTAACAGTGTCTAAGATGCAGGGTAGAGTACCAGGTGGTAGCCGACTAGTAACAGTGTCTAAGGTGCAGGGTAGAGTATCGAATGGCTAGTAACAGTGTCTAAGGTGCAGGACATGGTACTGGGCGGAGGCCGGCTAGTGATAACTGTTTAACCTCTTACATCTAGACGTTCCCCTTGCGGAACACCTGCTCCAATATCCAATGATAGGCGTGGCGCGAATTACAAATTACTCAAAAATACAAAAACTTCAATTTTTCAAACATATGACTATTTCACAGCATTTTAAAGACAAGACTCTCCTTTATCTAACCACACTGTCCGATTTCAAAAAGGCTTTACAGCGAAAGCAAAACATTAGATTATGTCAGCAGAGTACCAAGAAAGAAATAATCAGACACCCATTTTTCAAGCTAGCATATAATGTCACAAAAACCCAGAAGACAGCTAAATGCAGCACTAACCTTTGATAATCTTCATCAGATGACACACCTAGGACATTATGTTATACAATACATGCGTGTTTTGTTCAATCAAGTTCATATTTATATCAAAAAACAGCTTTTTTAGTTTAGCATGTGACGTTCAGAACTAGCATACCCCCCGCAAACTTCCGGAGGAATTTGCTAACAATTTACTAAATTACTCACGATAAACGTTCACAAAAAGCATAACAATTATTTTAAGAATTATAGATACAGAACTCCTCTATGCACTCGATATGTCCGATTTTAAAATTGCTTTTTGGTGAAAGCACATTTTGCAATATTCTAAGTACATTGCCCAGCCATCACGGGCTAGCTATTTAGACATCCGGCAAGTTCAGCACTCACCAATATCAGATTTACTATTATAAAAGTTTGATTACCTTTTGTTGTCTTCGTCAGAATGCACTCCCAGGACTGCTACTTCAATAACAAATGTTGGTTTGGTCCAAAATAATCCATCGTTATATCCGAATAGCGGCGTTTTGTTCGTGCGTCCCAGACACTATCCGAAATGGTAAATCAAGGTCGCGCGCATGGCGCAATTCGTGACAAAAAATCTAAATATTCCATTACCGTACTTCGAAGCATGTCAACTGCTGTTTCAAATCCATTTTTATGCCATTTTTCTCGTAAAAAAGAGATAATATTCCGACCGGGAATGTCCATTTAGCTAAACAGAGGAAAGTAAACAAAGCTTTCGGTCGACGCGGGCACGAGCCTGAGTCTCACAGTACTGTAACCAGCCACTACCCAAACGCGCTACTTTGTTTCAGCCAGAGCCTGCCAAGCCACGATCTGCATTTTGCCGCCTTCTGAGAGCCTATGGCAGCCGTAGGAAGTGTCACGGGACAGCTAAGATCCTCACTCTTCAATAAACAGAGACAAGAAGAACGACATCTTGTCAGACAGGCCACTTCCTGCATGAAATCTTCTCAGGCTTTGGCCTGCCAAATGAGTTCTGTTATACTCACAGACACCATTCAAACAGTTTTAGAAACTTTGGAGTCTTTTCTATCCAAAGCTAATAATTATATGCATATTCTAGTTTCTGGGCAGGAGTAATAATCAGATTAAATCGGGTACGTTTTTTATCCGGCCGTGAAAATACTGCCCCCTAGCCATAACAGGTTTTAATATGAGTAGCCTCATGTCCTGACTGGGGTTTCCGTTAACCGGTAATAGCTGGCTTTTGACCGATAAAACATTTGAAAAGCAAATAAATAAAATTGAATACCGGCCAATTGTCTCGGAGAAGAATAAAAAATCCCATTAAAAAATAATGCTTATTAGCCTCTTCATTGTAGCCTAGGTCTACTGGTTGTATGAATTTGGGATCTATCGTCCCACAACTGTCCCAGAGTCTGTTTGGAATAGGCTATTTATTTTCTCTGCAAGCTGACCAATAGAATAGGTCAACTTTTCTACAATGGGGGAAACTCGTCTTGTTGGCTGAGGGAAAGTAAATGTCTTCAAAGTGCGCATCAGAATTAGGGAAGAAGGACCACACATTGTTGCATCCTTGACTTGCATGTTCTGTTGATATTAATTACCATAATATAAATATGATAGTCATTCTGAGCACCGTGGGTGGACACCCTAATCAGGTTACACACCCAATGCGTATGGGTCAGGTAAATTTACCAAATGTTCAGTAATTTCAAGTGTGGATGTCAAATGTCTGCAGCCTACAGTAGAGAGGAACAACATCACTACACAGCTTACTGTGTATGGTTAATATAACCTATCATCTAGTCCCCTGGATACAGTTACTACCAACTACATGTTGTTTTAATATGAAGTTTAAAAAGCTTCAGAACATGTTTACTACGAGAGGAACATGGACTTTACTGGATGTTCACACATGAAACAAGGAACACATTTTTACCAATTAAAATCCAAGTGGTGACCTTTCCATAGTGGTAGACCTGAATATCCTCTTCATCATTCGTCTCCTTAGTCCCACCGTAGTAGAGTCCCAGGTCATGCCCCTTCGTTGGGAGGATGGTCAACAGTAGTAGACCAGCTTTACTCCACACACAGAGTTGCAAACAAATCTCTCCCTCGCCTTCCATTTGGCAAATTTGAACATAATTCTATCCTCCTGATTCCTGCTTACAAGCAAAACCTAAAGCAGGAAGCACGAGTGACTCGGTCAATAAAAAGTGGTCAGATGAAGCAGATGTTATTGAGCTACAGGACTGTTTTGCACAGACTGGAATATGTTCTGGGATTCTTACGATGGCATTGAGGAGTACATCACATCAGTCACTGGCTTCATCAATAAGTGCATCGATGGTGTCATCCCCACATTGACTGTACGCACATACCCCAGCCAGAAGCCATGGATTACAGGCAACATCCGCACTGAGCTGAAGGGTAGAGCTGACACTTTCAAGGACGGGACTCTAACCCTGACGCATATAATCAAATCAAATGAAATGTATTTATATAGCCCTTCTTACATCAGCTGATATCTCAAAGTGCTGTACAGAAACATATAAGACATCCCGCTATGCCCTCCGACAAACCATAAAAGAGCCAAAGCATCAATACAGGACTAAGATTGAGTCGTAATACACTGGCACCGATGCTCGTCAGATGTGTGTGTCTCCAGGTGTATCGAGGGGTTTCCTCCTGCCAGGGTTAAGGCTGTGTGTGTGTTCGGATTACCAGGAACTCTGAGCTTGTGCTGACCAACTCGCAAGTGTCTTCACTGACATGTTCAACCTGTCCCTGACTGAGACTGTAATACCAACATATTTCAAGCAGACCACCATAGTCCCTGTGCCCAAGAACACTAAGGTAACCTGCCTAAATGACTACCGACCCATAGCACTCACGCCTGTAGCCATGAAGGTCTTTGAAAGTATGGTCATGGCTCACATCAACACCATTATCCCAGAAACCCTAGACCCATTCCAAATGGCTAAGGACCCTGGGACTAAACACTTCCCTCTGCAACTGGATGCTGAACTTCCTGATGGGCAGACCCCAGGTGGTAATGGTAGGTAAAAACACATCTGCCACGCTGATCCACAACACGGGGGCCCCTCCTGTTCTCCCTGTGCACTCGTGTCTGGCCATGCAGTCATAACTCCAACACCATCATTACGTTTGCAGATGACACAACAGTGGAAGGCCTGATAACTGACAACGATTAGACAGCCTAAAAGGAAGAGGTCAGAGACCTGGCTGTGTGGTGCCAGGATAACAACCTCTCCCTTAAAGTTATCAAGCCAAAGGAGATTATTGTGGACTAAAGGAAAAGGAGGACCAAGCACGCCCCCATTATTTTTGAAGTGGCCAGAGTGGAGCAGGTTGAGAGCTTCAAGTTCCTTGGTGTCCACATCAACAACAAACTATCATGCTTCAAACACACCAAGACAGTCTCTGAAGAGGGAACGACAAAGCCTATTCCCCCCCAGGAGACTGAAAAGATTTGGCATGGGTCTTCAGATCATCAAAAAAGTTATACTGTTGCACCATCGAGAACATCCTGACTGGTTGCATCACATCCTGGTATGGCAACTGTTTGGCCCCCGACCGCAAGGCACTACAGAGGGCAATGCGTATGGCCCAGTACATCACTGGGGCCAAACTTCCTGCCATCCAGGACCTCTATACCAGGTGGTGTCAGATGAAGGCCCTAAAATGTTCAAAGACTCCAGACACCCTAGTCATAGACTGTTCTCTCTGCTACCACATGGCACGCGGTAACGGAGCGCCAAGTCTAGGTCCGAAAGACTTCTTAACAGCTTCTACCCCCAAGCCAAAAGACTCCTGAACATCTAATCAAATGGCTGCCCATACTATTTGCATTGCCCCCCTCCCCCTCCCCCTTTTTACGCTGCTGCTTCTCTCTGTTAATAATCTATGCATAGTCCCTTTAACTCTACCTACATGTACATTATACCTCAATTACCTTGACTAACCAGTGCCCCCTCACATTGACTCTCTACCGGTACCC